>NC_135233.1:268498799-269123799 GCF_051348905.1 Ranitomeya variabilis | reverse complement strand
CTGCCGCCCGGACATACCTGGGCCCGGCGATCGGCATCGCCAGGCAGCCCGGGACCTGGGAAGAGCATGGCGCACCCACATGTCGCACCCCCCACATGTCCCACATGTTGCTGCACGTACCTTCACCGCTCGAAGTCCCCCAGGCAGCGCGCGCGCGCCTGGCAGCCCCGCGAAAAGGAGGAGGAGGAGCCGAGGAACGTGACGCCGCACGGCCTGCCCCCACAGTCAGGGCCGTATTTAGAGTTTCTGCTGCCCTAGTCCATACTGTATAATGACCGCACATGATGCTCCATACACTGTATAATGACCGCACATGATGCTCCACACTGTATAATGACCGCACATGATGCTCCATACTGTATAATGACCGCACATGATGCTCCATACTGTATAATGACCGCACATGATGCTCCACACTGTATAATGACCGCACATGATGCTCCATACTGTATAATGACCGCACATGATGCTCCATACTGTATAATGACCGCACATGATGCTCCATACTGTATATTGGCCACAAATGATGCTCCATACTGTATAATGACCCCACATGATGCTCCATACTGTATAATGACCCCATATGATGCTCAATAGTGTATAATGACCCCCTCCCATCTTGTATGCATGGCTCATATCCCCCCGCGTATGCATGGCTCATAATTCCCCCCCCCCCGTATGCATGGCTCATATCCCCATATGCATGGCTCATTTCCCCCCCACCTCCTGTATGCATGGCTCATAATTCCCCCCCTGTATGCATGGCTCATATCCACCCCCCCCCCCCCCGCCCCCTGTATGCATGGCTCATATCCCCCCCACCTCTTGTATGCATGACTCATATTCCCCCTATGCATGGCTCATCACTCCCCACTACCCCCCCCATGCATGGCTCATCACTCTCCCCCCCCATGCATGGCTCATCACTCCACCACCCCCCTCCGCTCCCCGCTCCTTCTCCCATGGCACGGGCGGCTTACCGTCCTCCTTCAATCCCCCCTGTCCTCTGTCATACTCACCTGTCAGCTGACAGTCTCACACCAAGCGGGCGCGCCGACGGCGACATCCCTCCGGCTCTCTGTCCCGACTCCCGGCGCACAGGCGCAGGCTCGCAGCTCCTGCTTCCTGCGTGAGCGGTCACGTGATACCGCTCTCATTAAGGCTCATGAATATGCGCATATTCATGAGCCTTAATGAGCGGTACCACATGACCGCTCACTCAGGACGCGCTACAGCTGAGCTAAGCTGAGCTTAGCTGAGACCAGGCATGAGTGACCGGCCGCTCAGCCTGCAATTCATCCTGGCGGCGGCCCGGTAAGCTGCGCCCACGGCGGACTACCGAGGTCGCAGAGGTCGCGGCGGCACCGGGCCCTCTTTTGGGCCCGGGCCCTGGTGCAGCCGCGACCTCTGCGACCCCGGTAGTTCCGCCCCTGTCTGTAAACCCTAGAGATGGTTGTGCGTGAAAATCCCAGTAGATCAGCAGTTTCTGAAATACTCAGACCAGCCCTTCTGGCACCAACAACCATGCCACGTTCAAAGGCACTCAAATCACCTTTCTTCCCCATACTGATGCTCGGTTTGAACTGCAGGAGATTGTCTTGACCATGTCTACATGCCTAAATGCACTGAATTGCCGCCATGTGATTGGCTGATTAGAAATTAAGTGTTAACAAGAAGTTGGACAGGTGTACCTAATAAAGTGGCCAGTGAGTGTATATATATATATATACACATAAGCGCTGCATGCTCTGCCCTATTTATCTTCTTTGAAAGTTGGGAGACATGCTACATGCCCTGTACTCGAGGTTACCTGTATTATACGTACAGTTCCCTAGCTGTGTGAAGACAAGCAACTTATTTTGAACGTCAGGAGAGGGTGGGCTCAGTTATTTTGTTTTACACTGTGGGTCCTTTAAAGGACCTGGAAGAAAGTGATATACCAGCTTTCAGAAAGCCCTTTTGACTTACATGTAAAGTCGGATTTACACATCTGAGTGTCGCAGTCCAAGTACAAACGACAGTGCCCAAACTTTCTAATGAATCGAATTAGACAGCCTCTTATATGCCTATGAGGTTACAGTGAGGCCGTACTGGGCTGCAGGCCTTTGAAGAGAGGATGAGATGACAGGGTTGAGAGGGCCTATAGGGAGTGAACAAGTAGAAGTGGACGGTGTATTAAGGGTTAAAGGATTTGAATTGTAGGGCCAGGATTGGGCTGTGGGGGGATAGGAAAGTAATGGGGCAGAGCTAAGGAGAACAGTATAAGAGGGATTCGCCATCTTAATAGGGCAACCATTTTACCTGCCCTGTCTGAGTGAAACAAGCTATTTGTAGGGTACCTGCATTATGGAGATTGAGGTGATTTTACAACAGCTGAGGGATGCTGGTGATACCAGAGGCACAGGAAGGCTGCAGGCATCGTTACAAGGCCTGCTGTCAGATGGGGGGCCGGGCAACCTCAGTCCCAACACGACGGGCGTCGGCCTCGGAGATCCAGGCCTCCGGAGCGCCTTAGCCCCGAGGTCACCCCCGGGCCCAGCGCCGTGTGAGGAGCCCCTCCGGGGACCCTCCAGCTGAGGTCGTGTGCCGCAGGCCTAGGGCACGCAGACCTGGAGCTGGGAGGAATCCTTCTTCCTGGCGGGGCCTGCAGCAGGGGCAGGTGTCGGCCTCCCCCTCATCCAGAGCAGCGCGGTCGGAAGGTGAGCCGGGGTTAGGTGCGGCTGGTGCCCTGCCCGGAACGGGCCCGGCTCAGCAGCGTCAGGAGGCGCACAGGAGCAGGTGAGGGCCTGCACGTCGGGCGCCTTCATCTCCGGCACATTGGGGAGGATCCGCCCACTCACTTGAGACATTAGGGGAGATCAGCGGGAGCTCAGTGTGTAACAGGTAACCGTCGGGCAGCTGGTGATGGGCACCACCATAGCTCCGCCCACTCGCTAGCTGCTGCTGCATTTGAAAATAGCAGTGGGCAGCATGATGCTATCTCTTTGCAGCCAGGATAGGGAGACAGCGCTGAGAGGGGGCCACAGGGGACTCGCACCTCGTTAGATGTGGTGGCCAATGCAGCAGTCTGGAGGGAGGTGATCTTAACCCTAGACAGTCGTCCACATACCCCAGAATGCCTGCATGTCCAGGATTGTTAATGGGTAGTGTTGAGCATTCCGATGCTGCAAGTATCGGGTATCGGCCGATACTTGCTGTATCGGAATTCCGATACCGGGATTCCGATACTCTTGTGGTATCGGATATCGGGTATCGCAACAACATTAATGTTAAAATGTGTAAAAGAGAGAATTAAAATAAAAAATATCGCTATACTCACCTGTCCGACGCAGCCGGGACTTCAGCGAGGGAACCGGCAGCGTTGTTTGTTTAAAATTTGCGCTATTACTTGGTTACGTGAATTCCCGGCTTGTGATTGGTCAGGTCGGCCATGTTGCCGGGACGCGGACCAATCACAGCAAGCCGTGACGAAATTACGTCACGGCTTGCTGTGATTGGTCCGCGTCCCGGCAATATGGCCGCCCTGACCAATCACAAGCCGTGACGTCACGGGAGGCTGGACACGCGCCCATTTTAAAATGAGCGCGTCCAGCCTCCCGGCTTGTGATTGGTTGACCGCGGCGCAACCAATCACAAGCCGTGACGTCACGGGAGGCTGGACACGCGCCCATTTTAAAATGAGCGCGTCCAGCCTCCCTGCTTGTGATTGGTTGACCGCGGCGCAACCAATCACAAGCCGTGACGTCACGGGAGGCTGGACACGCGCCCATTTTAAAATGAGCGCGTGTCCAGCCTCCCGTGACGTCACGGCTTGTGATTGGTCAGGGCGGCCATATTGCCGGGACGCGGACCAATCACAGCAAGCCGTGACGTAATTTCGTCACGGCTTGCTGTGATTGGTCCGCGTCCCGGCAACATGGCCGACCTGACCAATCACAAGCCGGGAATTCACGTAACCAAGTAATAGCGCAAATTTTAAACAAACAACGCTGCCGGTTCCCTCGCTGAAGTCCCGGCTGCGTCGGACAGGTGAGTATAGCGATATTTTTTATTTTAATTCTTTCTTTTACACATTTATATGGATCCCAGGGCCTGAAGGAGAGTTTCCTCTCCTTCAGACCCTGGGAACCATCAGGAATACCGTCCGATACATGAGTCCCATTGACTTGTATTGGTATCGGGTATCGGTATCGGATTGGATCCGATACTTTGCCGGTATCGGCCGATACTTTCCGATACCGATACTTTCAAGTATCGGACGGTATCGCTCAACACTATTAATGGGACAACATGCAGCTGTGGACAGCATTCTGGACTCTGGTGACGCAGCAGTTTCCTAAGAGCGGCTATATGGGGCCCCCAGACCCACGAGTCAACACAACCACGGAGGATCACAAACAGATTGGTCGCTTCAGGATTCTGGATTGGTGGCTGCTGGGAACACAGCACCCAGGCAGCTAGGTGAGAGAACCAGTATGGCTCCTTTCTTACCGTCACTAGCTTCTAATGTTAATGTGGGTGCAGGTGCAGGGGATTTGTCCATGGGGGGGCTAGTGTCGGCATGGGTATTATATTTCAGGGGTTAAAAGATTTGGTTAGACTATGGGAATTGAGGAATGGTCAGGGTGAATCATCACCGTTGTCAGCCTGGATGGGCAATGTGAGGGGAGGGGGACTGGCTTTGAAGCAGGATGTAAAAGAGAGAATATGGAAAGGGGAATATGTAGAAATATTTTCCTTTCTCCCACTGGAACGTTTTAATTTAGATAGGGCAAGAAGGGACGAGTCCAAGAAGGAGGACGAGGATAAGAGAAGGTTTAGGCTAATTCCCCGCACTTTCTCTAATTGGTTACAAGCATTTGCTATATTAGCCAGTGTCATTGGGGAAAAGTCACCAGAAAATTGTTCCCCCCTTTTTTGTTATATGGATGCAATTGGGGAGGCTTATAGAGTTTATGGGGGACAAGGTTGGCTTCGATACGATGAGCAATTCCGTCAGCGGAAGGCGGTACGTCCGAGCATCCATTGGGATCATAAAGACATTTCTTTATGGATGAGAGTAACAGCGCCAGGTAGGACAGGACAGGGATTTCAGTCTTTTCCTGGGGGCACCATGGGTTCGGGACAGTCAGGGCACTCGGTGGCAGCACAAAAAGGACTGTGTTTTTCCTTTAACGAGGGGCTTGCAGGTTCGGTGCCAAATGTAAATTTAAACATGAATGTTCCTCATGCAGAGGCAATCATGGGGCATCAAAATGTTTCAGGGGAGGGAGACAGAGAGGGTCAGAGGGGTTTGAAAAGAGGAGTGACACCAGTGCGTCTGGCAGAGATGGAGCAGTTTCTAAGTAGGTACCAAGTTAAGGAAGCAGCAGCAGAACTACGAGATGGTTTTAGAGACGGGTTTTCGATTCCTTTTGTGGATGTTAAGGTGAAGTTATCGACAAAAAATTTGAAGTCAGCCAATGAATTCCCAGAAGTGGTCACGGAAAAATTGAATAAGGAAGTGGCTTTAGGTAGAATGGCTGGCCCATTTAGCTCAATCCCTATTGAGAATTTGAGGGTTTCACCATTAGGGGTAGTGCCAAAAAAGGAGCCGAATAAATTCAGGTTTTTGGAATGGACAGATAAAGATGTGTCTGGGCTTAGCTCATGTATTCATTATTTGGATGGCTTCTTGTTTGTTGGTTCGTTGCAGTCTCCAGACTGTTCTGTTTTACTTCATATGATGGAGGGAGTGAAGTTTGGTGTCCCACTGGCAGCAGAAAAAAACGTGGGCCCTGTGACGTCATTGAGTTTTTTGGGTATTGAAATTGATATGGTCGCGATGGAGTGCAGACTGCCAGAGGACAAGTTGGTGAACAGGAGAACGGAGGTGAAACGGGTGATTGGTCTTAAGAAACTAACTTTGTGTGATGTTCAATCATTGCTGGGAAAATTGAATTTTGCATGTCGGATTATGCCAATGGGCAGAGCTTTTTGTTGCAGGCTATCTTTGGCTACGGTGGGGTTTCAGGTGCCATCGCATTTCATAAGGCTTAAGAAGGAGTTGAAGGATGATCTGAAGGTATGGGCGCTTTTTCTGGATTCCTACAATGGGAAATCGCTGTGGATTTCACCGGTGGTACCAGCTGAGTCCCTTGGCATTTGTTAGGCTCGGCTGGTGAGCAAGGTTTCAGTTTGTTTTTCAAAAACAGTTGGTCGGTTGGCCAATGGCTGCGAGTTTGAGTGGAGAAGGGATTGTCTGCCAATCAGATGTTGTGCGAGGTGTTCCCCATTGTTGTAGCACTTTTGTTGTGGGGAGAGAACGTTCAGAATAAAAAGATTTGTTTTGATTGCGGGTCAGTGGGGACGGTGAGAGCAATAAATTCGCTGTCATCATCTGATCCAGCTTTGATGAGAGTTCTACAGCACATGGTGTGGGTAGGCTTGAGATGTAACTTATAGCCCGGTTCACTATGTATTGATTTAGGCCTTCGCCGGAATTTTTTGGAGAGTCTGAAAACTATACATTTTTGGAAAGGTTATAGTATAAGCAATACGAAAAACAATGTTTCCATTTGCCCCGAGTCCCACGTGACCGCCATATTGGATTTTACAAAATGGCTGACGTAAAACCAATTTTCGTTAATATCTCAGCTTATAAATAACATAAAAATAAAATTTGACAGCTAAACATACATTTTAGGGCTAAGAAATGCAATATTACTAGTTGCAGATGTGTTTTAGATATTTACTACAGCAGTTTTTTATAATTAATTAGTATTGACATAATAATACATAATGACAGGAATCACATGTTTTTTTTTCTTTTATTACAGGAGTTGAACATGACAGACAAACCACAAGCTACTGAAGTCACTTGTGAAGGTGAGGCACCTATCAACTGGAAGCTATGTATGCTCTGTCAGTCTTCCAATGGCAATGAGAAGTTGGTGCAAAATCCTCGGATACAGTCTTACCAGCGCGTTTTGGACATAGTAGCAGAGAGGGCAAGTTTACAAGATGGCAACTATGTTGATATCCATCGACGGATTAGCAACAGGAAAGACACAATCGCTACACATCAGGCAGTCTACCATCGAAGTTGTTACACAAATGCAATTAACAACGACCAAATACAACGAGCCCGGGACCGTTATGCACATGCATTAGCTACTGGTAGCCACATTACCAAGAAACGAGGATTAAAAAGAGGACGTGCTGAAATGGACGAATCAGGTTCATTAACATCTGACTCTTCATCACCATTCACGAGGTCACATACATGGCCACTGGATAAGGAAAAATGTTTCTTTTGTCAGAACGATGAGAATGAGAAGCTTTATAATGTGAGGACAGTCAACGCAGGGAAATCGTTGAAACAAGCTATTGAAACATCAGATAATTTAACACTGAAAACAAGACTGAACACATGCATTGCACCAGGGGATGCACATTCTATTGACGTCCGGTACCACAAAAGCTGTTGGACAAAGCATGTTTTTCATGGACAACGAGAACGTAGTACCAACAGAACAGACCACAAAGAACCCTTATTACAACGTGCAAGTCTGCTAGAGTTGCTAAACCTAGTGGATATTCAAACACAGAACCAATCATATCTATCTATACAAGATATCGAAACCACTTATTTGAATATGCTTGGTATAGAAGGCGTGGAAAATCACAAACCTACATTCACTAGAAAGTGGCTCAAAGAAATTATAATGAATGCCTTGCCACATCTGAAATCCTGTCTTTCAAAAAACAGAAGGGAATCAGCAGTTCTTTATTCACCAGAAGCCTGTGAGGAAATCATGGTTAATTCTGCAATGGAATGTCGTAGTGATGATGCAGACAACATGCAGACAATCTACAAAGCAGCACAGTTAATTAGGAAAAGCATTGCTAATTTTACAACGGAAGTCAATGATAAAAACATCATAACGGTCACTAGTGACATACACGACGTTCCAGCAGAATTATATTCCGCTATCCGTTGGATCATAACAGGGCCGATTAACAGCCTTGAAACTCAAAGAAGGACCAAAATTGTTGACCGAGCAGCACTCACTATGAGTCAGAACATCATGTATGAATTCAAATCAAAACGCCAGGTCAACTACAAGCCAAAAACCGAATCATCAGTATTCAGACAACCCAACGCACGAGAAAACCCACAGGTCCTGGGGCTAGCTCTGACTGTTCATCACACCACTCGCGATAAGAAATTAATGAATCTTCTTAGTTCACATGGGTTTTGTGTTCCCTATGGCCGTACCCTACGAATGGAAACTGCTTTGGCTAATGCTGTTGTAGAAAACACCCGAGAGTTAAAAGGTCTTTACGTGCCACCATTCTTGAAGAAGGGTACCTTTGTGTTCTTTGCAGTTGATAACACAGACTTTGCAGAGGATACCCCTGATGGGAAAGGAACCACACATGGAACTATTACTGCTGTATATCAGCAAGTAGATGCTGTTGGAGAACCAGTTGCACCACCCTTGAAGATAACAGATGCCCACACTTTATCTGTCACTCCATACCATGTACATATGTTGCACTGTGACAAGCCAAAAGTACAACATACCCAAAGATCAGAACACTTTGTCACAAACAAGGAAATATCAGGTTCTTCCCAACTTTCACAATTTGGATGGATTGTTGCTACTGCTGTATCCAGAATGCAGCAACTAGAGAAAGCATCGAGCAAAATTCCTGGATGGTCAGGATACAACTCACTGTTGTCCGAAAGCAAGTGATTTACCAACGTTGGAGCCTTACCACTGCTACCAGAGCTAGCACACGAGTGGTCAACCTTGCTGACTGTGATCATGCAAGCAAGTGAACTGAGGAAGTTGACTGTTGGTGAAGATCATCCCACTGTTATTTCATTTGATATGGCTCTGTATGAGAAGGTTGTCCAACTTCTAGATGCAAGACCTGATCTGAAACGCACCGTTGTTCCACGACTGGGAGAGCTACATGTTGTAATGGCTGCCCTGCGCGCTCTGGGTACCTCTACGGAGAACTCGGGTATTGATGATGCATGGATAGAAGGTGATGTGTATGGGTCTGCAACAACAAGGCAAATACTGAAATGTACCCATTACAAGCGTGCTCTTCGTGCTCACACATATACATATGTTGCTCTGTATGAACTGTTGCTGGACGAGTTCTTCATTGATAATCCAGAACTAAAACAGGTGTGTTTGATGGCAACAGAGGGAATTGAAGCTGCCTGTTCTGAGGAAAACAAGAACACAAAAAGTAAGTCAGTGAAACAAGCAAGCACTTCCCTACTAGAGGCCTTGACCACTGCTGACATAATCACAGTCTTTCAAACATGGGTGAAACAGAGATCCAAAAATGCAATGTTCAAGTCAATGATGAACTACCTACAGCGAGTGGAAACAATCCTTTTATTTGTTGCTGCAACCAGGAATGCAGACCTTGAGCTTCATCTTCAAGCCGGAGAGCAGCTCAGCAAGCTCTTCTTTGCATTTGACCGGATGAAATACAAGCGATTGTGGCCAAGGTATATCACGGACATGCATGACCTTAAAATAAATCACCCTCAAACATGGGAAGAAATGAAAGCGGGTAACATTTCAGTCACGAAAAGTGCTATCCCATTTGTATCCATTGGGGCGGACCATGCATGCGAGCATCTGAACAAGCTGATGAAAATCCATGCTGGCATAGTCGGCATCTCGAACAATGCCAATGCTCGTCAGAGATTCTTCATGGCCACACCTGAACTCTCCCGAGTTGTCAAAGAATATACCAGACAGTTTGATTTAGAACGTGACAAAACCAGAGAGCATCACGATCTTGGGCCAAGTGCAGTCAAGAAGTGTCATCATGTTATTGACAAGATTAAGGAAGCAATTTTGAAACATGGCAACCCATTTGCTGTTGTAGGTGACAAGTTGCACAATGTAATCACCCATGCCTACATCCCTGATGAGTACGTAAAAATGATCCTGAATGCAGATGAGACAGGTCAAAAGCTGTATGAAGACTATGTGTTGGCGCGAATCAATGGGGATGTTAGCCTATGGGCACCAGTAAAGAAGGAGAACAACAGGATGTTCATGTCGGCAAACAAGAAAACCACAGTAAAACTCCGAGACAAGACTGTTGATCTTAAGGAGACCAAGGACTTGTATGGAAGAATGATGGTTTTGGCAAGGTCCAACAGAGACATAAACCAGAAAGTGGCCATTGGGAACTACGAATTCACTCTGACCCCAAGAGCCTTTTTTGCTCCAGATGGTACAATGTTACCATGCCATGACAAATCAAAACTGATCAGTCTCCTTAACAAGTTGGTTATAGTAGAAACTCCACAGAAAGATCTGCAGCCAGAAGATAGGATGGACACAAGATCAGATGCTCCAAGTCGCAAGATAGCCCTGGTAGATGGAATGGTTCTTCTGCAAAAGATGGCCAAGAAACCGGCAACACTAGTGACAGTCAAAGATCTCAGTTACTGCTTCAATGACAGGCTTATGTCTCTCACAGAAAATTACGATGAAATAATCCTTGTGTTTGATACGTATAGGGAAAATTCTCTCAAGGATGCTACCAGGGATAAAAGAAGAAAAGGAAAGGCACCAATTCAGTACCAGGTCAGAGATGAAACAAACATTAATCATATTCCAATGAACAGGTTCCTTTCACATGACAAGACAAAGGCTGACCTGACCAACTATCTTGCTGCAAAGACTCTAGAGTTCAACAGTTCATCACAAAAACTGGTCATCACTTGTTCTTCAGGGTGTACCAGGAGCAACAAAAACTTAGTTTTCGACGACAACAATCACGAAGAAGCAGACACACTGTTGATCTACCAAGCTGTCTTGGCAACACAACGAAACCCACCGGATGCAAGGATGGTTTTCTTCTCCCCTGATACCGATGTACTGGTGTTGGTCATAGCTAACTATGACCTCATGCTGAAGAATACATCGATTTCAATGGTCTCTGGGATGATCGAGATAGAGCCAATAAGGAGAGTCATAGGGGCAGACAGAGCAAAGGCTTTGACAGCCTTCCATGCATTCACTGGTGCTGACACAACTGGAAGGTTCTCTCGAATTGGCAAAGCAATCTGGCTGCAAGCTTACATGAACGCAACACCAGATGTAATCAGTTCTCTGCAGATGCTTTCGACTGAAAAAGAAGTGAGCGAAACTATGTTGTCAACTCTTGCTACCTTCGTATGTTTTGCTTACTCTCCAAAAGGCATTTTTATTAAGAATATTCCCGAACTGCGATGGCATCTATTTTGCAAGCATATGGCAGAAAGTGACAGGTTACCTCCTACACTCGGAGCTCTAAAACAACATGTCCTCAGAGTCCATATCCAAGCCAGAGTGTGGGGACAAGCTAACATTGCTTTGCAGGATTCTCAGCTGGATCCCGAGAAGAATGGCTATCACAAAGGGTTGGATGGACAGTTGAAACCAACCATGACAGATGTTCTTCCAGCTCCAAAAGCAATAATCGAGATGATTAGTTGTCAATGCAAACATGACTGTTCTTCTTCAAGGTGTTCGTGCCGAAAAAATAACTTATCCTGTACCGATCTTTGTCAGTGTGACAGCGAGTGTATGAATGACGAGGACACTCAGACCAAATATGAAACTGATGATGACAGTGATGGTGGCGATATGTAAAGACACTCTGGTTGTTCAAAAGTTAAAAACATTAACTCTCTGCTTTTCGAGTTCGAAAATTTGTTCAAATATAAACCGATACAATTTGTAGTCGTATATAGAGTATTTATTTGGATACCACTGCATTTCTTAGTACTCAAAATGTATGTTTAGCTGTCAAAATTTAAGTTTTACGTTACTTACAAGCTGAGATATTAACGAAAATCGATGTAAATCAGCCATTTTGTAAAATCCAAGATGGCGGCCACTTAGGACTCGGGGCAAATGGAAACATTGTTTTTCTTATTGCTTATACCATAGCCTTTCCAAAAATGTACATATTTGAAACTCTCCAGAAAATTCCGGCGAAATTACATAGTGAACCGGACTATTATGGGTTACTGCGGAATTCAGACCTAGAACAAACTACCCTATTCTTGAAGCTCTTTCTTGTTTGCAGTGGGATTGTGTTCGGGATTTAGCTCCTCAAGCAGAACCCACAGGATTGGCGTGCCCAGAGGACTTATGGAATCTTCTGTTGGGCAGTGAGAGATCTGCTATCCAGACCCTTGGCGGCTGGAACACGGTCACATTATGTTAGGGCATGGGACATATGGGAAGATTGGAAGGCTAAATTGGGGGCGGGTTTGGAGGATGAGAGCAAGTTGCTTTTATTGATGGGGCATAATTAAGAATCTGGATGGTGGTTTCAAAAATTAACAATTTTTTATCGGGTCTGGCCTTTGGATTTAAGTTCAGGGGGTTGCAAGATTTAACAAAGTCTTTTTTGGTTCTTCAAGTGGTGAAGGGGTGGCGCAAAGGTTGGAAGGTGGCGGATGGGAGACGTCCCATGCCTTATGAAGTACTACTGATTTTAGGTTAGCAATTAATGGATGTTTGTTCCTCTCCAGGGGAAGTAACTCTGTTCAAACTGGCCTTTTCGTTAGCACTTTTTGGTGCATTTCGTTTGGGCGAGTTGGTTAGCCCTTCTAGATATCGAAAAGGGGGTTTGCTTAGACAAGATGTAGATATGTATGGGGACAGGTTGGTGATATTTTTAAGGTCTTCAAAAATGGATACTGAAGGAAGGGGTTGTAGGGTGGTTCTTTTTGAGGTACACGGTTCCCCCTTATGTCCTTTACATTGTTTTCGACAGTTCTTGAGGGGTTCGGGTTTGGGGAACGATCCGTTGTTGGTACACGAGGACGGTTCGTTCTTATCTCGTTTTCAATTTGTGACTTATTTAAATGCTGTTTAGCGAGACGGGGCATTTCAACAAAGAAATTTAGTGGGCATTCATTCCGTATTGGTGCGGCTACAGAGGCAGCTAGAAGAGGTTTGGGAGATGAATTGGTACAGAGGATCAGCCGTTGGGAGTCGGTGAGATTTCGTTTGTACATTCGCCCATCTCTGACATAGGGATTTTGATGTATGGGCCGTGGTTTACAGTTATATGATTGAGGTGTTTTTTTTATTTTCTTTCTCTTTCAGAGCCGGGACAATTGCTCACATGGATTATGGGTAATTCCTTTGTCTTCTGGGCAGCATTGAGGGCAGACGTTCGACTGGACGGGAGACAACTGGGTGTGCCGAAGACTTCGGCAGTCTTGAGGTGGATCGATAAACGGGGGATGACATGGAAGCAATTGTTACCTGAATTTCATAGATTTAGTCGATTGGATCGGGCGCCTGACCTGTTGGTGATACATTTAGGGGGTAATGACCTAGGAAAACGACCATGCAGAGAATTAATTAAAGACATTAGATTTGACATATTGCGGCTGTGGTCCATGTTCTTAAAGCTGTTGGTGGTGTGGTCAGACATCATTCCAAGGAAAATCTGGTACGGGGCAAGGTCGGTACAAGTTTAAATAGGGCCAGGATTAAAGTGAAAAGAGCAATTTCTCGCTTTATGGTAAGAAATGGGGCAATTGTGGTTCGACATATTGATTTGGAATCAGGAAAAGGGGAATTTTGGAGGAAGGATGGTATTCACTTGAATGCAATCGGTTTGGATCTGTGGTGCTTCACGATACAGGAGGGCATTGAGAAAGGCTTGTTGGTGTGGCGTGACATAAATGCTTGAGGGGTCAGAACATTTATGCTGGTGGCGTGGGGGGGAGGTCCTCGAGGTTGGTGGTGCTAGTAAATGGCGGTTTGGAGGGGGGGATCTAAAAGGCCCTGGACTCCCCCTGGTGTGGATTAAATGGAATGGAAGTAATGGTCACACAGATGAAATAACTGGGTCCGTGGGGATTTTTGGCGAATATTTGCCGGGCGAGTCTCTTAGTGTCTTAGTGTCTCTGAGCTGGTGCGTAGTGGCTAGAGGCAAGTTTTGACCTGGGGGGCCAAGTTTCTGGTCATTGACCTGAGTTGGTTACAGTTTGGGGCTTTGAGGACCACCCTCCCCTTGGTTAATGTTTAAAAACAATTAAACTGTTATGTTAAATGTTAATAAAGGCTGCTGTGGCCAATTTATCCAAATGAAAGTATGGTGAGTCGTTATTTTGGGGTTGGGTAGGTTGAACATGGTTACAAAAGGTTAGATGATGGGTGAAACTCACAGGCATCACGAATAGTGTTGAGCGATACCTTCCGATATGCAAAGGTATCGGATTGGATCGGCCGATACCCAAAAAGTATCAATGGGACACAAAATATCGGAATGGGTCCCAGGGTCTGAAGGAGAGGAAACTCTCCTTCAGGCCCTGGGATCCATATTCATGTATAAAATAAAGAATAAAAATAAAAAATATTGATATACTCACCCCTCTGACGGCCCCGGCTTTCACCGGTCCAAGCGTCTGCCTCCGTTCCCTAAGAATGCAGAGTGAAGGACCTTCGATGACGTCGCGGCTTGGGATTGGCCGCGTGACCGCTCATGTGACCGCTCACGCGACCAATCACAAGCTGCGATGTCATCGCAGGCCCTACACTCACTCATTCTTAGGAACGGAGGCTGCCGGTTACATCGCTAAGGTCCAGGGTCCGCCGGAGGGGTGAGTATATCAATATTTTTATTTTTATTATTTATTTTTTACATGAATATGGATCTCAGGGCCTGAAGGAGAGTCTCCTCTCCTCCAGACCCTGGGAACCATACGCACCGCACACTTCCGATTCCGATTTCCGATATCGCAAAAATATCGGAACTCGGTATCGGAATTCCGATACAGCAAATATCGGCCGATACCCGATACTTGCGGTATCGGAATGCTCAACACTAATCACGAATTCCCAATTGTCATGAATTTGGGTTCTGGAGACTCTCACGGTCAGTCTGTGAATCATGGACAGTGATGTAAGGATGCGTGTGTGGCCTAAGATATTTATATGCATAATTTGTCTATTCCTAATGTATATATTTGTTTTTTTTTTCTTACTTTTAGGTTAGTATATTGGAGCTTGGGAACTAGCTACTAGTTTTGCTTATACGGTAGTTGTTTAGCAATGGTCTAGTAAATTACGGTATATTTTCAAGGCACAATGCTGTACTATGTCATTTCTGATATTTCTGACTTCTGATAGTTTCAATGTTTGTCTAGGAACAAATTATTGCTGGAACTTGATAGATCACTTTTTGTGAATTAATTTTAGGTTTTTCTTTCGGTAGTTTTAAACAGTAGGCACCCTCTTGATATAGTTTGGAAAATCAAGCTCTGCAAAATCTCTCGAATATCTTCATTTTATCCTGCTTTGTATGGATGATTCCACGTGTATACTGAAAGCTCGTCCTTTCTAATACCTCATGTGTGTCCCTTTCTGTGCATTCCTGCTTTGTCCCTTGTCTCCTTTTTCTCATGGTGATGAGCAAAACTCTTCTTCATCCTGCCAGTGACCCCAAGACCTGCGGGTGTTGCAGAAATCTCTGTTCAGTGCTGGGATTAGGTGAGATGGCTCCCAGGGCCGGCGGCTGGATCAGGAAGCTGTGTATGAGGATGACATTGATTCAATGTGACAGGGTCAGACTGGTCACAGTGTGCAGAGGACAAGCAAAGCAGCAGAGAAGGAGGCATCCCATGCAGATGAAATAATGGCATTGAAGAGGCAGAGGTATAGGATGTAGTAAGAAGATGAAATGAAAACAGTTGGACAGTAAACATAAATCAGAAACCCACTTTTATATATGAGAGAGGGAAATGGACAGCTTACAATGTCTGTGTAACTTGGTGCGGGTTGGTAGGCGTGGCCATAAATCCCAACTTTTGAAGAACAGATAGAGAGACAAATCATGCAACAAATGTAGAGGTACATTTTTGCCACACCCTAATCCACGCCCATTTACCAGGGGTGGTGGCAGCGAGGGACACTCAGCAGATGCCCGAGACTCCAGGGCATAGACCCAAATCCGGGACTGTCTGCTGTATCCAAGAGCCTTCGGTCCAGTGTCCAGGTCAGTGCTACCTGACAGCTGGACAGGAGGCTGCGGATCTCTTCCTTTCCGTGTCCCCAGCGCAGCTTTTAATTAGCAAGGACCAAGGTGACCTCATCTGTGCATCCTGCTCATCTTTATTTGGTACCTGTGGATTTATTTTTTGTTCATTCATTCACAGTCGGAGCCACCAACACTTTCTCATCTTTATGTAGCTTCACTATACGACATCGGGGCTTTTGTGTCTGTAAGGCAGTGTTCACACGTTGCAGAAATACTGCGTTTTTTGTTTTCTGCAGGATCCGCACCAAACTACTCAAAAGCTACACTTTCGCCACTTTTTTGATGCGTTTCTGGCGCAGGTGTGAATCAACATTTTAATGTGCTTTTTATGGTACAGAAAAGTTTTTTCCTGCACTTTAAAAAGTAACTGCAGTTTTACTACATTTTTTTAAGGCTTCATGTACAGGTCCTTCTCAAAAAATTAGCATATAGTGTTAAATTTCATTATTTACCATAATGTAATGATTACAATTAAACTTTCATATATTATAGATTCATTATCCACCAACTGAAATTTGTCAGGTCTTTTATTGTTTTAATACTGATGATTTTGGCATACAACTCCTGATAACCCAAAAAACCTGTCTCAATAAATTAGCATATTTCACCCGGCCAATCAAATAAAAGTGTTTTTTAATAACAAACAAAAAAACCATCAAATAATAATGTTCAGTTATGCACTCAATACTTGGTCGGGAATCCTTTGGCAGAAATGACTGCTTCAATGCGGCGTGGCATGGAGGCAATCAGCCTGTGACACTGCTGAGATGTTATGGAGGCCCAGGATGCTTCAATAGCGGCCTTAAGCTCATCCAGAGTGTTGGGTCTTGCGTCTCTCAACTTTCTCTTCACAATATCCCACAGATTATCTATGGGGTTCAGGTCAGGAGAGTTGGCAGGCCAATTGAGCACAGTAATACCATGGTCAGTAAACCATTTACCAGTGGTTTTGGCACTGTGAGCAGGTGCCAGGTCGTACTGAAAAATGAAATCTTCATCTCCATAAAGCATTTCAGCCGATGGAAGCATGAAGTGCTCCAAAATCTCCTGATAGCTAGCTGCATTGATCCTGCCCTTGATGAAACACAGTGGACCAACACCAGCAGCTGACATGGCACCCCACACCATCACTGACTGTGGGTACTTGACAGTGGACTTCAGGCATTTTGGCATTTCCTTCTCCCCAGTCTTCCTCCAGACTCTGGCACCTTGATTTCCGAATGACATGCAAAATTTGCTTTCATCAGAAAAAAGTACTTGGGACCACTTAGCAACAGTCCAGTGCTGCTTCTCTGTAGCCCAGGTCAGGCGCTTCTGCCGCTGTTTATGGTTCAAAAGTGGCTTTACCTGGGGAATGCGGCACCTGTAGCCCATTTCCTGCACACGCCTGTGCACGGTGGCTCTGGATGTTTCCACACCAGACTCAGTCCACTGCTTCCTCAGGTTCCGGTCACCTCTTCTCGTTGTACAGCGTTTTCTGCCACATTGTTTCCTTCCAACAGACTTACCATTGAGGTGCCTTGATACAGCACTCTGGGAACAGCCTATTTGTTGAGAAATTTCTTTCTGGGTCTTACCCTCTTGCTTGAGGGTATCAATGATGGCCTTCTTGACATCTGTCAGGTCGCTAGTCTTACCCATGATGGGGGTTTTGAGTAATGAACCAGGCAGGGAGTTTTTAAAAGCCTCAGGTATCTTTTGCATGTGTTTAGAGTTAATTAGTTGATTCAGAAGATTAGGGTAATAGGTCATTTAGAGAACCTTTTCTTGATATGCTAATTTATTGAGACAGGTTTTTTGGGTTATCAGGAGTTGTATGCCAAAATCATCAGTATTAAAACAATAAAAGACCTGACAAATTTCAGTTGGTGGATAATGAATCTATAATATATGAAAGTTTAATTGTAATCATTACATTATGGTAAATAATGAAATTTAACACTATATGCTAATTTTTTGAGAAGGACCTGTACAGTGGGGAAAATATGTATTTGATGCACTGCCGATTTTGCAAGCTTTCCCACCTACAAAGAATGGAGAGGTCTGTCATTTTTATCGTAGGTACACTTCACCTGTGAGAGACAGAATTTAAAAATAATAAATAGAAAATCATATTCTCAAGGTCTGAAACCTTGGTCAAAGTTATCTGAGCACACAAATATCCAGCCCAAACTTTTGCATTGGCCCATTTTACTTTTTGTCATTTTTAAAATGAAAAACAAAGACAATATATATATATATACATATATATATATATATATATATATATATACTGTATATATATATATATATATATATATATACATATACACATATATATATATATATATATATATTTGCATAAAATACAAAGTAAATGTGTAATCTTTAACTGTAGATCTTTTAGAGATCATTTTATCTTCAACTTGCTTAACTGCTCACAATAACAGTAATTTTAACCAGGGGTGCCCAAACTTTTACATGCCACTGTATATAGGGCAACCCATTATTTTTCCCACACATTTTTGTGAACCCCTAACAACCAACTCCCTTACAATTCTTGGCTCTATTCTTATTCTGTTCAGCTACTGATACATATACAGTACAGACCAAAAGTTTGGACACACCTTCTCATTTAAAGATTTTTCTGTATTTTCATGAATATCAAAATTGTACATTCACACTTAAGGCATCAAAACTATGAATTAACACATGTGGAATCATATACTTAACAAAAAAGTGTGAAACAACTGAAATTATGTCTTATATTCTAGGTTCTTCAAAGTAGCCACCTTTTGCTTTGATGACTGCTTTGCACACTCTTGGCATTCTCTTGATGAGCTTCAACAGGTAGTCACCGGGAATGGTTTTCAATTCACAGGTGTGCCCTGTCAGGTTTAATAAGTGGGATTTATTGCCTTATAAATGGGGTTGGGACCATCAGTTGTGTTGTGCAGAAGTCTGTTGGATACACAGCTGATAGTCCTTTTGAATAGACTGTTAGAATTTGTATTATGGCAAGAAAAAAGCAGCTAAGTAAAGAAAAACGAGTGGCCATCATTATTTTAAGAAATGAAGGTCAGTCAGTCCGAAAAATTTGGCAAACTTTGAAAGTGTCCCCAAGTGCAGTGGCAAAAAACATCAAGCGCTACAAAGAAACTGGCTCACATGAGCACCGCCCCAGGAAAGGAAAGGAAGACCAAGAGTCACCTCTGCTTCTGAGGATAAGTTTATCTGAGTCACCAGCCTCAGAAATCGCAGGTTAATAGCAGCTCAGATTAGAGACCAGTCAATGCCACACTGAGTTCTAGCAGCAGACACATCTCTACAACAACTGTTAAGAGGAGACTTTGTGCAGCAGGCCTTCATGGTAAAATAGCTGCTAGGAAACCACTGCTAAAGACAGGCAACAAGCAGAAGAGATTTGTTTGGGTTAAAAAACACAAGGAATGGACATTAGACCAGTGGAAATCTGTGCTTTGGTCTGATGAGTCCAAATTTGAGATCTTTGGTTCCAACCACCGTGTCTTTGTGCGACGCAGAAAAGGTGAATGGATGGACTCTACATGCCTAGTTCCCACTGTGAAGCATGGAGGAGGAGGTGTGATGGTGTGGAGGTGCTTTGCTGGTGACACTGTTGGGGATTTATTCAAAATTGAAGGCATACTGAACCAGCATGGCTACCAAAGTATCTTGCAGCGGCATGCTATTCCATCCGGTTTGCGTTTAGTTCGACCATCATTTATTTTTCAACAGGACAATGACCCCCAAAACACCTCCAGACTGTGTAAGGGCTATTTGACCAAGAAGGAGAGTGATGGGGTGCTACGCCAGATGACCTGGCCTCCACAGTCCCCAGACCTGAACCCAATCGAGATGGTTTGGGGTGAGCTGGACCGCAGAGTGAAGGCAAAAGGGCCAACAAGTGATAAGCATCTCTGGGAACTCCTTCAAGATTGTTGGAAGACCATTCCCGGTGACTACCTCTTGAAGCTCATCAACAGAATGCCAAGAATGTGCAAAGCAGTCATCAAAGCAAAAGGTGCCTACTTTGAAGAACCTAGAATATAAGACAATTTTAGTTGTTTCACACTGTTTTGTTAAGTATATAATTCCACATGTGTTAATTCATAGTTTTGATGCCTTCAGTGTGAATGTACAATTTTCATAGTCATGAAAATACAGAAAAATCTTTAAATGAGAAGGTGTGTCCAAACCTTTGTTCTGTACTGTATATGGTAGCTCTGAACACTCGATTGGTTTTTCAAAAGGTAAAATCAATGTTATTCATTATTAATTCTATAACTGGTAAACTTGTTTGATTGAACAAATTAATTGGTAAATGCTTTTACCAAGGGTGGATGAGCTGAAAACAGTGCTCCCAATTTGCATTTATAGGTAACTTTATAATGTTACATTGGGAATTCCATTCTCTGGGACTGGGATTGAGCCCTTTCTATGAAAAACAGTCCCAGATCATCCTTTCCTTTCCATGAACCTATAGGTGGCATGACAAGTGATCAAGAAGTCTTCACTTTGCCTCTTCTAAATCTAGACTGATTTGTCAACTGCCAGATGGGAAGGCCTCTAGAGTAAATGGGAATGCCTCTAGAGTAGATGGGAAGGCCTCTAGAGTACGTGTTTCATGAGTCGAAAGAGCAAATTATTTGATGGCATCATAGCCATAGAGTGACTTCAGACTTGTATCTTAAGACTAGACAATGTCTTTATATACTAATGAACAAGATGCATTTGTGTACCTGGTGTTTACAAATGCAGTAATATTATTCCAGAGTTATGAACAGAGCCATAATAGACATTGTACCTCCATATGCCTCCAACAACAAAAATCTAGGGGTTTAATTATAAAGTAAATGCTTGTGTGCTGTATGGAGGCATTCTCACCTAAAAGCATTATATATGTGCATACACACAGAGTCTGATGGCTCCGTACCAAAGAGGTTGCGCAGGCTCTGGGCACATTGCTCTGCACGAGCTCTTACATAGACTCAGAACTAGCAGAGGACAAAAGCCACATTTGAAAGCTTCTCAAGTATCTTTACAATAAGAGATGTATGGAAACATAAATCAGCTGCTTCTAGTAATGATTTTAGAAAGCATTTGTTAAGCTCAACTAATGAGATGATCTGAAAATGAAGTGGCAGCTGCTTCCAAATCGATGCAAAGTTTTCAGAAACATGAGATGAGCGAGGTAACAATCCAGAGAAAAGATCACCGTGCAGCTGTGCCAGAAGTGTGTGGCGACAGGGTGGCCATGTGCCAAGCTTCTTACATGGTTCTGTATGGCAGACCTCGGAAAGGATGACATGGCCAGATCTTCATGTTTAAACCATACGGAGGAGTAGCATTTCACCTGGTGGCAATGTCAAAGGGAGACGGTGACCCCGCTACATAGAATAAGCAGACCAGTATTACAACTGTATATCTGAAACAAAAACATAAGGGTCACTTAACCCCCTTCAGTTTTGGATAACATCACTTTATCTTTTCGCAGGCGAATATACTGTATAGCACAGAGTCTATGAGGATCCAGTAAGAAGATTCGCAGCTACCAGTGCTGTGTTTTTCACTGGCATTTCCCTAATATTGCGTGTTAGTAAAGCACACTGATGCTGAGACTATTTATATTTTATGTTATAAGATCAGCTACGAACGAGAATATAGAACTTCTACATTCCTGTTCACACAGTGTGGTAGTGACTTTGGCAATTTTTGGAACATACTGATGTTTGTTTTTGAATTTCTTTTAATAACGTACTTGCTTTGTTGTCTTTCCTATTTTGTCTCCTCTCTAGTGATGAGCGAATATACTCGTTACTCGAGATTTCTCGAGCACGCTCGGGTGACCTCCGAGTATTTGTTAGTGCTCGGAGATTTAGTTTTACTCACCTCAGCTGAATGATTTACATCTGTAAATCTGTAGGGTTAGGGTTAGGGCTAGGGTTAGGGTTAAGGCTAGGGTTAGGGTTAGAACAAGGGTTAGGGTTAGAACTAGGGTTAGAATTAGAGTTAGGGTTGGAGTTAGGGTATGTGCACACGGTGCGCATTTGGCTGCAGATCCTCAGCGGATTGGCTGCTGCGGATTCGCAGCAGTTTTTCATGCATTGTACAGTACCATGTAAACCTATGGAAAACCAAATCCGCTGTGCACATGCTGCTGAAAAAAATGGGCGGAAACGCTGAGTTGTATTTTCCGCGGCATGTCAATTCTTTTGCCGATTCTGCAGCGTTTTACACCTGTTCCAAAATAGGAATCCACAGGTGTAAAACCGCAGGAAATCCACAGGTAAAATGCAGTGTTTTATGTGCAGATTTTTCAAAAACGGTGCGGAAAAATCTGCACACAAATCCGCAACGTGGGCACATAGCCTTAAGGTTAGGGTTGGAATTAGAGTTAGAGTTGGGATTAGAGTTGGGGTTGGAATTAGGGTTAAGATTAGGGTTAGGGGTGTGTTGGGGTTAGGGTTAGGCTTGTGGTTAGGGTTATGGTTAGGGTTCGGATTAGGGTTAGGGGTGTGTTGGGGTTAGGGTTATGCTTAGGGTTGGGATTAGGGTTAGGGGTGTGTTGGGGTTAGGGTTATGCTTAGGGTTGGGATTAGGGTTAGGGGTGTGTTGGGGTTAGTGTTGGAGTTAGAATTGAGGTATTTCCACTGTTTAGGCACATCAGGGAGTCCCAAATGCGACATGGTGCCACCACTGATTCCAGCCAATCTTGCTTTCAAAAAGTCAAATGGTGCACCCTCCCTTCCGAGCCCCGACGTGTGCCCAAACAGTGGTTTACCCAAACATATGGGGCATAAGCGTATTCTGGAAAAATTGCAGAAGAACGTGGGGGTCTAATTTCTCCTGTTACCCTTAGGAAAATAAAAAATTGGGGGCAAAAAAATTATTTTTGTGGGGAAAAAATTATTTTTTATTTTCTCTGCTCTACGTTATAAAATTCTGTGAAGCACTTGGTAGTTCAAATTGCTCACCAGACATCTAGATAAGTACCTTGGGGGGTCTATTTTCCAAAATGGGGACACTTGTTGGGGGTTTCTACTGTTTAGGCACATCAAGGGCTCTCCAAACGTAACATGACACCCGCAGACCATTCCATCAAAGTCTGCATTTCAAAACGTCACTACTTTCCTTCCAAGCCCCGACGTGTGCCCAAATAGTGGTTTACCCCCACATATGGGGTACCAGCATACTCAGGACAAATTGGACAACATCTTTTGAGGTTCAATTTCTCCTATTACCCTTGTGAAAATAAACCATTGCGGACTAAAAAATCAATTTTGTGGAAAAGAAAAAGATTTTTTATTTTCACGGCTCTGCGTTATAAACTTCTGTGAAGCACTTGGGGTACAAAGTGCTCACTAAACATCAAGATAAGTTCCTTGAGGGGTCTAGTTTCCAGAATGGGGTCACTTGTGGGGGGATTTCTACTGTTTAGGCACATCAGGGGCTCTGCAAACGTAACATGGCGCCCGCAGACCATTCCATTAAAGTCTGCATTCCAAAATGTCACTACTTCCCTTCCGAGCCCCGACGTGTGCCCAAACAGTGGTTCCCCCCACATATGGTGTATCAGCGTACTCAGGACAAACTGGATAACAACTTTCTCCTGTTACCCTTGTGAAAATAAAAAAGTGCGGACTAAAAAAATCATTTTTGAGGAATAAAAAATATCTTTTATTTTCACGGCTCTACGTTATAAACTTCTGTGAAGCACTTGGGGGTTCAAAGTGCTCACCACACATCTAGATAAGTTCCTTGGGGGACTAGTTTCCAGAATGGGGTCACTTGTGGGGGGTTTCTACTGTTCAGGCACATCAGGGGCTCTGCAAACGCAGTGTGACACCTGCAGACCATTCCATCAAAGTCTGCATTCCAAAACGTCACTACTTCCCTTCCGAGCCCCGACGTGTGCCCAAACAGTGGTTTACCCCCACATATGGGGTATCAGCGTTATAAACTTCTGTGAAGCACTTGGGGGTAAATAGTCCTCACCACATATCTTGCTTAGTTCCTTGGGGGGGTCTAGTTTCCAAAATGGGGTCACTTGTGGGGGAGCTCCAATCTTTAGGTACACAGGGCTCTCCAAACGCGACATTGTGTCCGCTAAAGATTGGAGCCAATTATTCATTCAAAAAATCAAATGGCGCTCCTTCCCTTCCGAGCCCTGCTGTGTGCCAAAACAGTGGTTTACCCCCACATGTTAGGTATCGGTGTACTCAAGAGAAATTGCCCAACAAATTTTAGTATTCATTTTATCCTGTTGCCCATGTGGAAATGAACAAATTGAGGCTAAAAGAAATTTTTTGTGAAAAAAAAGTACTTTCATTTTTTACAGATCAATTTGTGAAGTACCTGGGGGTTCAAAATGCTCACTATGCATCTAGATAAGTTCCTTGGGGGGTCTAGTTTCCAAAATGGGGTCACTTGTGGGGGAGCTCCAATCTTTAGGCACACAGGGGCTCTCCAAACGTGACATGCTGTCCGCTAAAGATTGGAGCCAATTATTCATTCAAAAAATCAAATGGCGCTCCTTCCCTTCCGAACCCTGCCTTGTGCCCAAACAGTGGTTCCCCCCCACATATGGGGTATCAGCGTACTCACGACAAATTGGACAACAACTTTTGTGGTCCACTTTCTCCTTTTACCCTTGGGAAAATAAAAAAATTGTTGCTAAAATATCATTTTTGTGACTAAAAAGTTAAATGTTCATTTTTTCCTTCCATGTTGCTTCTGCTGCTGTGAAACACCTGAAGGGTTAATAAACTTCTTGAATGTGGTTTTGAGCACCTTGAGGGGTGCAGTTTTTAGAATGGTGTCACTTTTGGGCATTTTCAGTCATACAGACCCATCAAATGTAAAGTGGTCCCTAAAAAAATGGTTTTGTAAATTTTCTTGTAAAAATGAGAAATCGCTGGTCAAATTTTAACCCTTATAACTTCCTAACAAAAAAAATTGTTTCCAAAATTGTGCTGATGTAAAGTAGACATGTGGGAAATGTAATTTATTAACTATATTGTGTCACATAATTCTCTGGTTTAACAGAATAAAAATTCAAAATTTGAAAATTGCAAAATGTTCTAAATTTTTGCTAAATTTCCGATTTTTTTCACAAATAAACGCAAAAATCATCGACCTAAATTTACTACTATCATGAAGCCCACTATGTCACGAAAAAACAGTCTCAGAATCGCTAGGATCCGTTGAAGCGTTCCTGAGTTATTACCTCATAAAGGGATAGTGGTCAGAATTGCAAAAAAATGGCCAGGTCATTAAGGTCAAAATAGGCTGGGTCATGAAGGGGTTAAAGCAAAAGGTGGCTACTTTGAAGAACCTAGAATATAAGACATATTTCACACTTTTTTGTTAAGTATATAATTCCACATGTGTTAATTCATGGTTTTGATGCCTTCAGTGTGAGTTTACAATTTTCATAGCCATGAAAATATTGAAAAATCTTTAAATGAGAAGGTGTGTCCGAACCTTTCGTCTGTACTGTATATTGCCCAATCTATGCTCTAAGTACCTTCTTTTTTACTGTAATTTTACATAGCAATATTACAGTTTCATTTTTCTAATATTCCATATGTACATAATTTAGCGTCTTCCTATTTTCTATGACAATAATGGAGTTCCAATGTTCGAGTGTTATCAGTTCAAGGTGCAACTTAGTTTCTTTCTACATACAGTTATATTTTTTTTAAGTGGGCACCTGTTCACACTAGTTTGGATGTGCTGGTCATTTTCTTCTATTTGTAGCAAACTTTTTTGGACATGTGCACTCATACTCCCATCAGCCTCAGGTGATTTTGAGTAGTTAGCTGCTTCCTTCCTGACCCATAAATTGTAGGCTTCTTGCCCATGAGAGGTTTCATATCAGGACAGGGATCCAACAATGAAGGACGCCTTGACGTTGGCTGTTGTGCTCACTTATATTGGCCAACATGTGCGCTAAGTACCTTCTTTTTACCTGTAATTTTTCACAGCAATATTGCAGTTTCATTCTTCTAATATTCCATATGTACATAATGTAGCGTTTTCCTATTTTCTATGGTAGTAATGCAGTTCCAATGTTCGAGAGTTGTCATTCTTAAAGGTGCAACTTAATCTTTTTCTATTGCTATAATGCATAGCTTGCACTCAATAATGGAGCAGACCCAGCTCCTGAGCCTGCTCCATTCCCGCGCTGTACATGTATAACACTTTGAGGGAACCCTTTTCTAGCAGTGCCATACATTTAAAGTGGACATTAGGATGGAATTTAAGGAGTTTCACAGGGATACATTTTTTTTTAATCTCAATAGGCTGGATCTAGGTAAAAATAAAATCAGTGTTAAGTACCCTCCATTGCTCCAGTGCTGCCTTTTCCCTGCTTCCTCCAGTCTGTGTTGACAGGCTGCAGCAGTGATATCATTCATGACCAGTGCACATGACCGCTTGAGTCAATCACTGAGCTCAGCAGGTTCATAAATCAATAAAAATTATTTTGTTATTTTTACTACAGAGAGCCAATGGGGATAAAAAAATATTTTGGAAAACATTAACACCAGTAGATTGATACTGAAAACTGTTTAGTCAACGAACTTGTAAATTAGGATTAAATATGTGACTCCTCTTAGTCTAAGTTTACTACCCCACTAATATTGATGAAAGCAGATTTGCAATATACAGATGCAAATAATGCTACCTGTATCTTTTCCCAGGTAAATTACCAAACACTTTGGCTGGGGCTTCACAATTGCATAGCATAACCTGTATTGGAGTAAAAACTATGGACTAGCATGACGGAACCTTTTTTTCAACTAACATTTTTTCCCCAAACAAAGAAAATACATTAAGGTTGAAATTCAGTAACTTTTTTTTTCAGTAGTAGCAATTCCTTATAACTACTACAATATGACAATAATATGGGCATAAGTATGTCTCTGGGGTATGCAAGTATAGAAATTTCTACTTAATTGGCACTATTAACAAATTACCTAGAAAGCTTATGGGCTCCATAGTGAACAAAAGCGGATCCATTGTGTAGATGCTCAATGGTCCTACATTATCTTTGGAGGACATATATTTGGAATCATTCATTCATCACTAACTATGAGAGCTTTGAGAATAAAGAACTGCTTTCATATTTAAAGCTGGCCGTGGCCATACAATTTAGGTAGTTATCTCTTCAGATCCGCACCATATGCAAACATTCTTAGGGCAATTTGTTGCATCCATGTGTTCCAAACATGGAAAGGCAGAGTAAGAAGCTGCCATACTCCTCTGGTAATGGTTTATCTCTCCTGGGAACAAACGCACAATACAGTAGCCCGAATAAGCCTTCCTGTGTATCCTCAGAAATCTTAGATTACCATATGGTCCCTCCAAAATTGTAATAGCAACCAAGCAGTACCTTGGAGTTATGGGAATGATATCAGTAAGAGCATGCAGACACTAAGCATAGCATCTATATCTTTGAGGAAAGAGGGGCTACTATAAAAGCTTTAGTTGGGCTCAAATGCTGAAGTTATTTTTGTGTCCAATGGCATGTGTCCATGAAGTTCTCCCCCTATTAGAGGGTTGGACTGGAGTCCACACCAGGATGCAGCAAGAAAAAGTATATGGGCCGCAGAGAACAGGAGCTGCAGGCTGGGACCACTGTTGAGTGGAGATGCAGGGTCAGAATGAAACATAGGAGCATTGTTACCTGACAAGGAGCTGAGAAAAAATGCAATAAAGGATGCTAAGAGAGACAGCCCAAGAAGAGACAGCTGCAAGAGACAGCTTAGACTTAGCGGAGGAAGTTGCAGGATGTGACTGTAGGTAAAAGATTCTTGGAGCAAGTGAGTGAAGAATCTCTCCATATGACATAGTGGTAGTGGCAAACACAGACTATACAGCGCCCCTCTGCACAGAAAGTGTCTGGGCCTCCCCACGTACCACCAAAGTTATCAAAATATACACTCTTCAACATTGAAATTGCCTAATCAAGAAGAAAAAGTTGTGGCATTATGGGAATCACACAGGCAACAGATGTGTTAATGATATGCAAATGTTGAAAAATGGCAAATCACATCGTAGATGTGCTAAAAAAAATGTTCAGTTCAGGTACCGATACATTTCCCGAAATCGAACCCAAACATGGAACACATTCAGATGAATGGGAGGCCTGAACATCTGTAGTTTGCCACGCTGTCATCTTCATGACAACGCGGCAAACACGGACTCTAATCAATGGCAATATCATTATTATTGGTCAGAGCACTGTGGTCCCAAGCTGTCAGATGACAGCGTGTTAGCCAGCAGCTATGACTGGTGGTAAAAAGGTTACCACTGGTCACAGGCATCAGGCTTATGAGAGTGCCTACTACTCTCATCAGTATACGCCTGCTGTTTCTGATAGCCGAGAAAGCAGGCATACACTGATGAGAGTATTCATCAGATGGCGCCTATGCTATAAATAAATTTAAAAAGTGACATGAGATCTCTTGTATTCTTGGTAACCAGTGTAGGCAAAACTGACAGCTCCTGGCTGCATTCCTCAGCTGTCAGCTTTATCATCGCTGGTTATCAATAAAAGAGGGGTCCCATGCCATTTTTTAAATAATTTATATAAATAATTTATAAAAATGGCGTGATGATCCGCCCATTTTTAACAACAGCGAAGTTAAGCAAACAGCTGGGGCCTGGTATTCTCAGACTGGTAAGGGGGCATGGATATTGGCCCCCTAGTCTAAAAACATCAGCTCTCAGCCACCTGAAATATGATTAATCAATTAGAATCACAAATTCTGGTGCTTAGACTCACTTCTCCCACTTGCCCTTTGGTGGTGTCAAGTGAGGTAATAGGGTTGGGTTTATGTCAACTTTGTTTTGTCAGCTCTCATCAAGCCCAGGGGTTAGAAATGGAGAGGTGTCTATAAGACACTCCCATTACTAACCCCATAGTTAGATTGAAAAAATAATCCAGCTCAAATAAAGTTCTTTCATTGAAATAAAGACACTGACACCTTTATTTAAAATAAAAAAGCAAAGCTACACTCACCTTTATGCCTAATCCATTGATTCCCATGTCACTTTAAAGGAATAAAAATAATGAATCACCATATTTCTCACCTGCCAATGTGAAGATAATCCTCTGATGTCCATGTCCCCTGTAAAAAAGCAAAAATCATATGCAACCATACCTCTCACCTGTTTGACGAGAAGATAATCCATATCTGTCTCACAAAGATCCATATGATTTGAATAGCGGGCATATCAGTGATTACGCTCCTGTCTCAGTGTGAGCTGGCTTGCATGGGTAGTGGTCTGATGTGATCACTATTCAAATAACCCAGATATTGGTGGGACAGATATGGATTATCTTCTCGTCATACAGGTGAGGAATATGGTTGTTTATTTTTTTTATTTTTTTTGCAGGGGACATGGGCATAAGAGGATTATTTTCATGTCGGACAGGTAAGGAATGTGGTGGTTTATTATTTTTATTCTTTTACAGGTGACATGGGCATCAATGGACTAGGCATAAAGTGAGTATCACTTTGTTTTTTTTATTTCTAATAAAGTCGTACGTGTCTTTATTTCAATTATAGGAATTTATTCTTGCAGTGAATTTTTAGTATTTCATTGTCAAATATTCTAGTGAATAATTTGAAGAGGTGCATAAATATATAGTAGTAGCAGCAGTGCTAGTGTGATTGATTATCAAAATGATTTAGTTATTCTTCCTTCTCTCTCTTACCTCCACCTCTCCATCTCTCACTCTCTTTCCCGTTCTCTCTCGTTAAATAAACATTTTCCATCCAATTACACTATTTGTGATTCGCCACAAACACATTTGCGACTGATCAAATTATTAGAGCGCTTTGCTCATCTCTAGCAAATAGTTGCTCAATTACCAAAATGCAACATGCAAAGGGAAATGCACAAAATTGTACATGCATATGTATTAAAGTATTCCATGCTGGAGACTACAAAATAAAGCTGCAACAATACCAGTGTCCTATAACACTGTAGGTATAAACCTGTAATATAGCAGCTATTACCCTGTACTGTGAAATAAGAAGTAATGGCACATAAGGGAAACTCAACCTAACAAATTTGATGTTGACCTTTGACAAACCGAGCAAAGGTTTTCAGTGAGAAAGTAAAGTTGTAGAAAGGGTGAGTGGTTTTTGTAATAATAACTGCTGTAGCTAGCATTCTTTTAGGTATGAAGTCACTTATTTCCTTATGACATTTGTGTATTTCAGGATCTTTGATTGCTTTGGCCCTCAAGGATATTCTGCTCAATTCCAGAAACTGCTATAGAAACTCCAGTAAGTAAAGGAGACATTTAACTCTATATAAACAGATGAGAACTGAACTATACAGTGTTCCCATGTGTTCCACCTTACCAAGCCATCCCTTATATACTCAGTGGGCCCCACAGATCAAAACTGTCACAAAGCAACGTGGCATTGTTGCTCATAACAACCAGAGATTGCCTAGCTTCTTCGTAAAAAAAAACCCTGGAAAAACGAATCATGGTAAAACAGTGCCCAATTCTGTAGCAGCAGTATTGCCCCTTGAAATCATTTATTGTAAAGCCCAAATGTAATTCTGTGATATTGTAACTTTCCGTTTAGAAGATATTCATGTTTTATTACACTATTTTGCATTTTTATGCCAGCTGTTTTGATAGGTGAATTTCTCATGAGCCTAATATTGCTGTGCCTGTATGATAAGTGCAAGTCTCAGTCAATCTAAAATCCCTATGATGCTGCATAAAAGCACCTGTATTACGCTTGGGTAAAATTAGCTTTTAGATAGGATCACATCACATTTTGGCCACAAATTTGTGGTTTCAAAAGTGTTTCAATCTGAACTGCAAAAAATGTGATTTGGACATGCCTCAGACTGACTTCAGACCACCCATTTAAAAATTTACTTCCATGAATCAAACTAAAATGTCATTGTAAAGCCCTATCTGTTTAGTGCCGTAATCTAAGCTATCTTCTAATATACATGTATTAAAAATTCCCTACCATTCCCCAAACACACTAATAGCTATTCTACAGGGTGGGCCATTTATATGGATACACCTGGGTGGGCCATTTATAAAGTTGGATCCAAAATGGCTGACTTTAAAATGGCCGCCATGGTCACCACCCATCTTGAAAAGTTTTCCCCCTCCCATATACTAATGTGGGTGGGCCACAATCAGGAAGTTGATATCACCAACCATTCCCATTTTATTTAAGTGTATCCATATACACTCACCGGCCACTTTATTAGGTACACCATGCTAGTAACGGGTTGGACCCCTTTTGCCTTCAGAACTGCCTCAATTCTTCGTGGCATAGATTCAACAAGGTGCTGGAAGCATTCCTCAGAGATTTTGGTCCATATTGACATGATGGCATCACACAGTTGCCGCAGATTTGTCGGCTGCACATCCCAAAGATGCTCCATACAAGGCAGGATGGATCCATGCTTTCATGTTGTTTACGCCAAATTCTGACCCTACCATCCGAATGTCGCAGCAGAAATCGAGACTCATCAGACCAAGCAACGTTTTTCCAATCTTCTACTGTCCAATTTCGATGAGCTTGTACAAATTGTAGCCTCAGTTTCCTGTTCTTAGCTGAAAGGAGTGGTAGCCGGTGTGGTCTTCTGCTGCTGTAGCCCATCTGCCTCAAAGTTCGACGCACTGTGCGTTCAGAGATGCTCTTAGGCCTACCTTGGTTGTAACGGGTGGCGATTTGAGTCACTGTTGCCTTTCTATCAGCTCGAACCAGTCTGCCCATTCTCCTCTGACCTCTGGCATCAACAAGGCATTTCCGCCCACAGAACTGCCGCTCACTGGATTTTTTTTCTTTTTCGGACCATTCTCTGTAAACCCTAGAGATGGTTGTGCGTGAAAATCCCAGTAGATCAGCAGTTTCTGAAATACTCAGACCAGCCCTTCTGGCACCAACAACCATGCCACGTTCAAAGGCACTCAAATCACCTTTCTTCCCCATACTGATGCTCGGTTTGAACTGCAGGAGATTGTCTTGACCATGTCTACATGCCTAAATGCACTGAGTTGCCGCCATGTGATTGGCTGATTAGAAATTAAGTGTTAACAAGAAGTTGGACAGGTGTACCTAATAAAGTGGCCAGTGAGTGTATATGGCCCATCCAGGTGTATCCATATAAATGGCCCACCCTGTATTTCTGCCCCTATTCCCTGTGTGATGGCACTTCATTTGATAATCCCAGTGCATCCTGGGAAACTCAAAGCATCATCAGAGCAGGGGGCACAGGCTGCTGTCACTGTCACAGCCCCCGCCCCCTCCCTGAGTTTCATCACTGACACTCGTTTCAGGGGCTATGCTTGTCCCTGGGAATTTTTTTTACTAGTATATTAAAAAGTTGCTTACCTTACGGCACTACATAGATAGTGATTTACAATGACATTTAGTTTGACTTTGGACCAACCCTTTAAATAGATTCAAAAACTTGTGATTTGGGATGCTGTTTCAGCTTTATGTATCTTTGAAGTCTGTAACAACATCGGCATAGACATTGCTATTGTTTCCAGATTTGAAGACTCATAGAAAAAGACCCAAAATAAGGTCAAAAGAAGTACCATATCATCAACTTTTACACCTGTTTGTGTAGTTTTGTGTGTTTTATGGCTTTGTTTCCACTCAATTCTATGTGCACTTATTCTGAAGTCTATTTTATAATGTTCGCCTGTTTTTTTTGTTTTCCGTTTTGTGGGCAGAGTTTAGCAATTCTAGGTATTTTTGCCTAATTCATCAATTGCAACTTTTTAAAAAGTTGCAAAATATGACACAACTCAACCCCAGTCACTCCCTTTGTGTATTTTTGAGCACATCAATATTTTTGGGGAAGTTTTACCACATTTTTCAAAACGTGTGACATTTTGCGCTAAGAAGTCACAAAAACAGTTCAAGATAGAAGAAAAGGACCATTTTTATCTGTGCACAAAAACCATGAATCGCATGTGCCAGTTTGAAGAATTTGCACAAAAAACAACAACTTATATCACAAGACATCAAAGAAAAGGGATTAAAAAAATGCAAATGATGAATTGGACACCATAATTTTCTGTTTTCGATTACATTTGATAATTGAAGTTTATGGCTCCATTAGGGAAAGTCCAAATCCTGTGTTTCTGGATTTTAGACAGATCCTTTGATGTCACAAATGTATTGCCAAAACATGATTTTAACATATCTTTAGTCTAAAAATATTCCTGTTGTGGCTATTTGAGTCACTTTTTTGGAAGATAGTGTACTTCATGTATATGTCATTAGGTCCATGTGAGAGGACAAAAAACTCTGGATCTGCACCACAACTACAGAATTGCCAGGTTGACCGGAGTTGCCCACCCCACCTGGTTTTCCATCTAGAAGAAGAATCCTGTCTTCTATTCCCAATCGACTGGACCCTGAAGCTCCAGGCTTCCAAGCACCAACAGTTTCTGCAAGTGTGCCACCATCTGAGGCAAGCGGGCTCCAAGATTGGACTGTGTTGTTTCCTTGCTGCAGCCATTTGTAGTTTAAGTGTTAGGAGAGTGCCTGTTGTATTTTAAAGGGTAAGTGTCATCCCTAACATTCGGTGTTTCCCGTGAAGAAGAAAGATAGCGGCAATCACGAATGTCCATAAGAAGTTTTTCTTTGTTTTAAATCTTCCTTAAAACCATATCTGTGGCAGAGGGAGTGTGGAGAGTGGAAGGGCAGCAGGTGCAGCAAAGCAGACGACCGCAGTTTCGCTCTGGAGTGCGCTTCAGTGGGTCTGTTCAGAAATAAACAAAAAATTTTGAAATAAAGAATAACTTCTTATGGAACTTTGTGAGTGCCACTAATTTTCTTCCTCACTGGACACATTATAATGCACTTTCCCCATGTCGGACTGGTTAGCTCAGCACCATATACTTCGGGATTTTGGATGTCAGACCGAGTTGACACAGGAGTTGATGCAGAAGTTTCCCATTTTTTTTAGTATGACAGTGCCGAATCAATTCCCTTCTTTGTATCCCTAGCATTCAGGTTTAATGCAAAGACCATCTTTTGTCTATATTTGTAGATTGTATAATACTATTTGTTTTTCTGATGCTTGGTATTCTCTTTACAATATTCACCATTTATCCCCCTTCTGGAGATTTGTACTCACTCAGCTGTGGTTGAGCTAGGCACAGGAAGTGGTATTGCTGTAATGTCCAGGCAAGTTTATTTAAACTTCATAAACCGCTCAGTAAAGCAAACAAAAGAACAGCCTTTTCGGGCACAAACTGAAAACACAAAGTAAAATCTCCATAAAGTATAGTGGGTCTGTCCACTCAGGACAGCATCTGGTTCTTTAAGCCTTAGCACAAACCAACACACAGGAGATCCACACATCTCCAGACCCAGGCGCTGAATGAGACACTCGGTCTCCATTTTATCTGCCAAACTACGCCCCTGGGGTGGGGATATGTGAGTAGTCATTCCAACCCATATCTTTTGACTGTTCATAAAACCCGTCCCTACAGTGGCCTAATAACTATCTCAGCATTATATGTGCTGGAGCATGCTTTCTGAGCTCACATCACTGAAGCTACCAACCGCGATGACACATATCTCCCCTCAAGGACCCGTTCGACGGCCATCTTACAGCCTCTGTAAATAAACCTGTTAAGTGTTCCAACCTCATTTCCTGTGAGTGTGTACGGAGCATGGACAGGAATTTCCCAAGTCAAGCCCTGGCAGATGAAGAAGACCCTGCTGCATCCCACTACATCTCATAGCAAGATACCAGTGGAGCCACTGCACCATATTGAGGTGAGAACTACAGGACACTATGCCCATGGAGGCAGCTTTAAAGGGGTGTTACCATGGAGGCACTGCTTAGATAGATCAAGACAGCTACCCATTTTATGAAAACCTTAACTGAAGCACACGTGTCCATGTGGTGTGGGGAGATGAGCATAACAGCGGAACACAGTTTTGCAGTATGTGGTGAGCTTACTAATATCTCTGATGTAGAGGTGCTACAGAGCGTGAGCCAACTCCAGGAAGTCGTTAATCTCAGATTGGATAACAGACTGAGGGATGGGGAGAGCCCATCATCAGAGGCCCTTATCACTACTGAAAGGACCCTGGAAAAGCTGAAAAAGGACTACTTTCCATCAATCATAACTGTGCCATTAAAATATGGGCAGCAATGAAAGATTTCCTGGCCTGAGAAGCCTGCAGCAGACGCGTTGTATCCAGAGTCAAGAACACAGCTTAGGAAGTGTAGTAGATCTTTACCTCCCACCCAGGCTTGGGACAAGCATGAGGAAACTGCCACTACTATGGGTTTGGTGGTGGTAGCCTTGGAAAAGTTAGTGACCCTGAATTGCAGCCTGAAGGGGCCTACTGTTGTCTGAGAACTTTTTCAGGTGTCATTCCCATCCCAGCTAGCGAAAAAAGGTATGAAAAGAGGATAGATGTTGCTCTGCAGTATCTAGAAGAATGGCAGTGTGCCGATGCTGTACAGAAACAAAGAATTGTGGAGAGTCTGAAAGGTCCTGCTATGAAGTGGTGGAGGCTGCTTGGCAAAGGCAACCAGAAACAATTTCTAAAGACTACATGAACTTTCTAGAAGATGCTTTTGGGTCCCCAGAGGATGCCACAGATCTTCTCTATAAACTCGGCACCACTTACCAGGATTCTGGTGAGAAGATGTCAGATTAATTATATTGACCGGATAAGCTGGTGCATAGAATAGGATCCAAGGGTGGACTTAGTTGATGAGTGCTGTCTGGATCAAGTGCAACGAGGAGCCCTTACTCATGGTAACATTGCTCAATGACTGAGGTTTCAAGATAAAAAGCAGGTCCCATGTTTCTTTCATCAGCTGCTTAAGGAAATGCAACAAGTGGAAACCATCCTGGCAGCCAAGTGACCAAGCGAGTGGCTGCTGTCACTGTAAGTCCTGAGTTGAACCAATCGAGAGGGAAAACTCCTGAATGTCATTATGAAGCAAGAGGAACAAATTGCCAAACATCTAAGTGCCTAGGCTATGGAGATGGAGAGGTTAAATAAAATTGTTGAGTCAGCTTTCAAGAGCCAACCACAATCTTTGAAATTGGTGAGTGATGACCAGAGTTGGGTGGAACATACAAAATCCGAGAAGTTTTTGTCTGTTGAAGTGGCTCGCCAGTGCCCAAAGAGTTGAAGCTCTAGGAAATCTCTAAAATTCCCCCATCCTAAGAAAAGGCTGATTCAAACAGGGGAAGGGGGTTTAGTAGAGTCCCATACTGGCGCCTACAAAATCAAATGTTTACTCTACAACGCCATCTAATGTTGCCAGTTAGGATGACTTCCTAAAGGTCTTGTGCGACCAACACCACATGTACAGCCTAAATCAATGGCCAGCCTTGCACTGTGGATTTCAGGTGTCCATCACTTTTAAGAAATGCTACAAAAGTATTTGTTGGATATGAACTTGCAAACCCTATCTGAACTCGAGGTCTGGGAACTGAGTGAAATCAGTTACCCTATAAAAGATATGCATCTGCCACACTACAGTTCCAAAGACTATCATTGGGGTAGAGAGAGCTGTCCATCATAGCATTAGTCTGTCCAGAGGGAGATGAAGACCGGGGAACAGTGCTTGTTATAGTGGGGATGAATGCTGACCTTTTCCATACTCTGGGTCAGTGGTGTTGAGAAGTTGGAGGCAATAGATATTCGCAGACCCTCAAAATTTGTCTTGTCTTTCTGGCTGCGTAATGAAAAAGAAGAGGAAGAGAAAAGGAAGGAACTACATTCTGAACATTTTGACCCCTGTTTTGAAGGCAGTGACTTCAAGGGGGCAGAAAAGCAGTCAGTGATAAGGGGTATGCTGAAACGTGTCAGAGCCTTCTCATTGGGCCATTGGGACCTGGGCCTCACAAATGGAGTGGAATACTACATCTGGCTGATTGATGAAAATCCATTTAGAGAGAGATCCCGATGGTTAGCTCCCATAGATGTGGAGGATGTTAGACAGCACTTATGGGGCTTGCTAGACACTTGCATCATCATAGAATCCAATAGCCCATATACCTCTACCATTGTGGTTGCCTGAAACAATAATTGGGTGATCAGGATGTATGTGGATTAACAGTACCCTATCAGTATATCATGCCTAGGATTAATGAAGCTTTAGATTGCCTGCAAGGGAGCCAGTGGTTTTCTGAGATAGATCTCCAGAGTGGATACTACCAGATACCCATGACAAAGGATGATCAAGAGAAGACCGATTTAATTTGTTCTATTAGTTTCACAGGATGCCTCAGAGAATGACACGTGCCCCTGCTATCTTCCAGAGGTGTATGGATAAAGTGATGGGAGACATGAACTACCTAGATGGTCTTATTGTATTTGGGTACATCTGGGTAGAGCACAACCAGAGGTTATTGAAGGAGTTGAACCGGCTAGAAGAAGCTGGGATAAAAATATACTGTGTCAATTGCCGGGACACCTGTAGGCCATATTGTCAGCCAGGAAGCCGTAGATTTGAGCCGAATGCACTGAGAATCAAAGAGTCTTTCTTGTTGACCAGACAGTTAGACTCCTTTGTTGTAAAAAATGGATTGCTGTACCAAGAGGTCAATACAGGGAAGTTCGTAGACAGCTAGTGCTTCCAATTCAGTTTTGCAAGATGGTCATGGGGGTGCTGCATGACGACCAAGAGAACCTTGGTATTGAGAAGTCCACTAGGCATTGCAAATTGGTTTCACAGCCCAAGTATTGAAGCTGATATTGAGAGTTACAGTAAATCTTGTGCAGTGTGTCCTGAGGAAAACTTTGCCTTCTCACTCAGCCCCCTTGTCAACATCATCATTGATGGCCCACTTGATCTACTGTGCATCAACTTCCTTTCAATTGAGCCTGATGAAGGAAATAGAGGCAACGTTCTAGTGGTCACTGATCAGTTCGCAAGATGTGCTCAAGCTTACACCACCTTACACCACCAAAGACCAGAAGGCAACCACTGTGGCCAAAACATTGTGGAAGAAATTATTTGTGTATTATGGGCTGCCAGGGCATATCTATTCTGACTAAGGAAGAGACTTTGAGAGTCTGCTAATTAAGGAGTAGTATGAGGTTTCTGGGATCAAGACGTCCATAACCAAAATGTTTCATCCTCAAGGAGGCCCACTGTTATGGACCTGGTGTTTAGGAGCACCCGGAATGACCTGATGAGTAAACTAGTAATTGGAACAAGCTCTGGGAAAGTGGGAACTCTGCTGACCGCAAACCCTACTCCTATCACACACACACTAGAATTAGCCGTGGAGCGTACCTAACTCTCCCTAGACGCCTCTTCACAGCCTAAGAGCTAACTACCCCTAAAGATAGAATTAGAAGCCTAACCTTGCCTCAGAGAAATTCCCCAAAGGTAAAGGCAGCCCCCACATATATTGACTGTGAGTTAAGAGGAAAGTCACAAACACAGGAATGAAACAGGTTTTAGCAGAGGAGGCCAGACTTCACTAAATAGTCAGAGGATAGAAAAGGGAACTATGCGGTCAGCACAAAAGACTACAAAAAACCACGCAGAGTAAGCAAAAAGACTCCCCACACCGACTCACGGTGTGGAGGTGCCACTCTGCACCCCAGAGCTTTCAGCTAGCAAGGGAATATCATGATAGCAAGCTGGACTAGAAATTGGCAGTACTAAGAAATATATTCAGGAAGCAGTAACAACAAATGAACTAGCAAAGACTTAGCTTCTGCTGGAGTAGACAGGTCCTCAGAGAAGTCCAAGAGAGATCTGAACCAATACTGAAACATTGACAGCTGGCATGAAGTAACGATCTGAGTGGAGTTAAATAGGGAAGCCAACATAGCAATAAACGAGAGCAGCTGACAAAGCCAACCTCAGTGACCAGCAGTTCCGCTCAAAGCCACCAGAGGGAGTCCAAGAGCAGAACTAACCAAAGTACCATTCATGACCACAGGAGGGAGTCCGAGAACGGAATTCACAACAGTACCCCCCCACCTTGAGGAGGGGTCACCGAACCCTCACCAGGGCCCCCAGGCCGATCAGTACGAGCCAAATGAAAGGCACGAACTAAATCGGCAGCGTGGACATCGGAGGCAACAACCCAGGAATTATCCTCCTGACCATAGCCCTTCCACTTAACCAGGTACTGAAGCTTCCGTCTCGAAATACGAGAATCCAAAATTTTTTCCACCACACACTCCAACTCCCCCTCAACCAACACCGGGGCAGGAGGATCAACGGAGGGAACCATAGGCGCCACGTACCTCCGCAACAACAACCTATGGAACACATTATGGATGGCAAAAGAAGCTGGAAGGACCAAACGAAATGACACAGGGTTGAGAATTTCAGAAATCTTATAAGGACCAATGAAACGAGGCTTAAACTTAGGAGAAGAAACCTTCATAGGAACATAACGAGAAGACAACCAAACCAAATCCCCAACACGAAGTCGGGGACCAACACAACGACGGCGGTTAGCGAAACGTTGAGCCTTCTCCTGGGACAACGTCAGATTGTCCACTACGTGAGTCCAAATCTGCTGCAACCTGTCCACCACAGAATCCACACCAGGACAGTCAGAAGGCTCAACCTGCCCCGAAGAAAAACGAGGATGAAAACCAGAATTGCAAAAAAAAGGCGAAACCAAAGTAGCCGAACTAGCCCGAATATTAAGGGCGAACTCAGCCAATGGCAAGAAGGTCACCCAATCATCCTGATCAGCAGAAACAAAGCATCTCAGATAGGTTTCCAAAGTCTGGTTGGTTCGTTCGGTTTGGCCATTTGTTTGAGGATGGAAAGCCGAAGAAAAAGACAAATCAATGCCCATCTTAGCACAAAAGGACCGCCAAAACCTAGAGACAAACTGGGAACCTCTGTCCGACACAATGTTCTCCGGAATGCCATGCAAACGAACCACATGTTGAATAAAAACAATGGCACCAAATCAGAGGAGGAAGGTAATTTAGGCAAGGGTACCAAATGGACCATCTTAGAAAAGCGATCACAAACCACCCAGATGACAGACATCCTTTGAGAGATAGGAAGATCTGAAATAAAATCCATGGAAACATGCGTCCAAGGCCTTTTCGGGACTGGCAAAGGCAAAAGCAACCCACTGGCACGAGAAAAGCAGGGCTTAGCCCGGGCACAAGTCCCACAGGACTGCACAAAAGAACGCACATCCCGAGACAAGGAAGGCCACCAAAAGGACCTAGCCACCAAATCTCTGGTCCCAAAAATCCCAGGATGACCAGCCAACACTGAGCAATGAACCTCAGAAATAACTCTGCTAGTCCATCTATCAGGGACAAACAGTTTCTCCGCTGGACAACGGTCAGGTCTATCAGCCTGAAACTCCTGCAGCACCCGCCGCAAATCAGGGGAGATGGCAGACAGAATTACCCCCTCTTTGAGAATACCAGCCGGCTCAGGGACACCCGGAGAATTAGGCACAAAACTCCTAGAAAGGGCATCCGCCTTCACATTCTTAGAACCCGGAAGGTACGAGACCACAAAATCGAAACGGGAGAAAAACAGCGACCATCGAGCCTGTCTAGGATTCAACCACTTGGCAGACTCGAGATAAGTCAGATTTTTGTGATCCGTCAAGACCACCACGCGGTGCTTGGCTCCCTCAAGCCAATGTCACCACTCCTCGAATGCCCACTTCATAGCTAACAGCTCCCAATTGCCAACATCATAATTACGCTCAGCAGGCGAAAATTTTCTAGAAAAGAAGGCACATGGCTTCATCACAGAGCCATCAGAACTTCTTTGAGACAAAACAGCCCCTGCAACAATCTCAGAAGCATCAACCTCGACCTGAAAAGGGAGCGAAACATCTGGCTGACGCAACACAGGGGCCGAAGAAAAACGACGTTTCAGCTCCTAAAAAGCCTCAACGGCCGTAGAGGACCAATTCACCACATCAGCACCTTTCTGTTATGACTAGTGTTGAGCATTCCGATACCGCAAGTATCGGGTATCGGCCGATACTTGCGGTATCGGAATTCCGATACCGGTATTCCGATACTTGCCGCGTATCGGATACCGGAATCGGAAGTTCCAAGATTCAAAATTCAGAAATTCAGCCAATGAGAATGATTCCAAGTGTGGGCACATCCTGTTTAGCATGGAGGGCATGAAACTACTGGCAAGGCTGTGATTGGCTGCTGAAATGATGTCATGATGCAGTTTAAAAGTCGCTGGCGCCATTTTCCGATCACTCTGCTGTGAATTCAGTTAGTGACAGGACGCTGTTTGCTGACTGAGGGACAGTTTAGAGATAGCGATTTGCTTCTTTGTGCTTTCCAAAGGCTAATTTAGCAACCGCTGTGTTCACCTACTATTCACCTTGCTTTTGCCTTGTAGCGCTGTTTTCACAGCGATCTGCAAGGTCTGTGTGTGTGTGTGTGTGTGAGTGCAGCCCACTCTCTAGTCTGAGTGCAGCCACATAGGCCATCCATAGCTGGTTGTATTCAGTTCAGGGAGGGTGGTTCATTGCCTCATACTGTTCTTTTTTTTTTTTTTTTTTTCAAGTAGTGTAGTCTGCTGCTAATTTATTCAAAAAAATCCTATTAGTGTCTTTCCACCCGTCTCCAGCTAATTTGTGGAAAAACACTACATAGGATAAAGTAGAGGAGGGTTTTTGGGCCTTGCAGCGCCGTTTACGGCTGTCTGCACGGTCTCCGTGTGACTGCAGCTCGCCCTGTAGTCTGTGAGCAGCCGTAGCATGGTTGTCTGCAGCTCAGGGTTGTTCACTGCGTCATACCGCCAAATCAATTTTAATTTTTTTTCAAGTAGTGTAGTCTGCTGCTAATTAATTTAAAAAAATCCTATTAGTGTCTTTCCACCCGTCTCCAGCTAATTTGTGGAAAAACACTACATAGGATAAAGTAGAGGAGGGTTTTTGGGCCTTGCAGCGCCATTTACGGCTGTCTGCACGGTCTCCGTGTGACTGCAGCTCGCCCTGTAGTCTGTGAGCAGCCGTAGCCTGGTTGTCTGCAGCTCAGGGTTGTTCACTGCGTCATACCGCCAAATCAATTTTAATTTTTTTTCAAGTAGTGTAGTCTGCTGCTAATTAATTTAAAAAAATCCTATTAGTGTCTTTCCACCCGTCTCCAGCTAATTTGTGGAAAAACACTACATAGGATAAAGTAGAGGAGGGTTTTTGGGCCTTGCAGCGCCGTTTACGGCTGTCTGCACGGTCTCCGTGTGACTGCAGCTCGCCCTGTAGTCTGTGAGCAGCCGTAGCATGGTTGTCTGCAGCTCAGGGTTGTTCACTGCGTCATACCGCCAAATCAATTTTAATTTTTTTTCAAGTAGTGTAGTCTGCTGCTAATTAATTTTAAAAAATCCTATTAGTGTCTTTCCACCCGTCTCCAGCTAATTTGTGGAAAAACACTACATAGGATAAAGTAGAGGAGGGTTTTTGGGCCTTGCAGCGCCGTTTACGGCTGTCTGCACGGTCTCCGTGTGACTGCAGCTCGCCCTGTAGTCTGTGAGCAGCCGTAGCCTGGTTGTCTGCAGCTCAGGGTTGTTCACTGCGTCATACCGCCAAATCAATTTTAATTTTTTTTCAAGTAGTGTAGTCTGCTGCTAATTAATTTTAAAAAATCCTATTAGTGTCTTTCCACCCGTCTCCAGCTAATTTGTGGAAAAACACTACATAGGATAAAGTAGAGGAGGGTTTTTGGGCCTTGCAGCGCCGTTTACGGCTGTCTGCACGGTCTCCGTGTGACTGCAGCTCGCCCTGTAGTCTGTGAGCAGCCGTAGCCTGGTTGTCTCCAGCTCAGGGTTGTTCACTGCGTCATACCGCCAAATCAATTTTAATTTTTTTTCAAGTAGTGTAGTCTGCTGCTAATTAATTTTAAAAAATCCTATTAGTGTCTTTCCACCCGTCTCCAGCTAATTTGTGGAAAAACACTACATAGGATAAAGTAGAGGAGGGTTTTTGGGCCTTGCAGCGCCGTTTACGGCTGTCTGCACGGTCTCCGTGTGACTGCAGCTCGCCCTGTAGTCTGTGAGCAGCCGTAGCCTGGTTGTCTCCAGCTCAGGGTTGTTCACTGCGTCATACCGCCAAATCAATTTTAATTTTTTTTCAAGTAGTGTAGTCTGCTGCTAATTAATTTAAAAAAATCCTATTAGTGTCTTTCCACCCGTCTCCAGCTAATTTGTGGAAAAACACTACATAGGATAAAGTAGAGGAGGGTTTTTGGGCCTTGCAGCGCCGTTTACGGCTGTCTGCACGGTCTCTGTGTGACTGCAGCTCTATCTGTTGTCAGTTCAGCCCCCAAAAAAGAAATAAATAATAAAGTTCACCAAACACACCAGTTACACCACTTTACATTTGTGTAGGCCACATTAGCTCATATTAAAGTCTAGTCCACACTTTAGAAAATTAGTGTTTCTTATACCTGTTAGGAGGAGTTGCTCAGGAATAAGCACACAAATCCGTTAGTACTTTTCTGCTTATCTTTATCAGTCAACCAAGATGAAGAAGGCAGTGAGTAAGGCACGTGGGCGTGGGCGCGGAGCAGGGAGGGGACGTGGGGATTCTGTGCCTGCTGCGGGCACCGGTGACTCATCAGCACCCACTTTCACCAGGCAACAGTCGTTCATGCGCAGCTTTGTGTCAGAGCGCCGTACACCGCTGCTGCGTGAAGACCAAATTGAAGCCGTTGTCGGATGGATGGCAGCTAATGCATCAACTTCCATTAGTGCCACATCCTCTCAGACACAGAGCACTGGAGAGCAGCCATCTGTCTCTTCACCACCTGCCAAATTGCCCAGGCAGACAGAGAGCCCAGGACAGGAGCCGTCTCTACTTCTGTTCTCTGAATCTCTTGGCTTGGAAACAGGGGGCCAGCCAAGCAGCATTGGAGAAATGGAAGAAGAGGCAGGGTGCAGTGATGCCCAACAGCTTTTTCTGTCTTCCTCTGAAGAGGCGGGTGGGCCAGTGGCTCCGGTCACCACATCGCAGGCCGCATCAGCTGATGATGACACTCAGGTGCCACTTACTGGTGCGTGCTCTGCTGCTGAGACTACCCAGGAGGAGCAGTTGGGGGCAGAGGGTAGTGTAGATGATGAGGTCCTCGACCCATCTTGGCGTGAGGGACAGGAAGGTGGTGGGAGCAGCTCTGAGGAAGAGATTCCCCGTACGGCCCAAAGAGGGAGAGGGAGGGGGAAGACTGCGGATCCTGCAGCCTCCGCTTTGGCACCCGTTAGGAGCATGTCTCTTCCAAAAGCCAAAAAGGGCGCTCCCAAGACTTGCAGTGCCTGGTCCTTTTTTGACACAGTTGCAGATGACATTTGCTATGTCAGATGCAACGTGTGTCATCACAAAGTCAAAAGAGGTCGAAATGTCAGCAGCCTCAATACCTCCAACATGTGGAAACATGTGCGCACCAGGCACCCGGCGTTGTTAGAAAAACACACTGAAGAGGTAGGCCAACCAACAGCGGCAGCTACCACCTCTTCAGCTCGTGTTGCCTCTTCCTCTAGCTCACACGCAGCTGGTTCGGCTTCCTCCCAGGATCGCCGTGGAAGAACCTCTGGCCCTGTTGTCCAGAGACCCGCTGTAATTCCACCCGCAGCACCACTTTCCCAGTCATCCACACACTCCCAGCCCAGTCTACAGCCATCGGTAGTACAGGCATGGGAGAAAAGGCGGCCTTTCTCGTCAAACCACCCATGAGCACAGGCTCTGACTGCAGGCATTGCCAAACTTCTGTCACTGGAAATGCTGTCATTCAGGCTGGTGGAGACTGACAGCTTCCGTGACTTGATGTCATTGGCAGTCCCACAGTACAATGTGCCCAGCCGCTTTTACTTCAGCAGGCAAGCCGTCCCTGCCCTGCACAAGCATGTGGAGGGACACATAAAACACGCGCTACTGAACGCCGTCAGTAGCAAGGTCCACCTCACCACCGATGCGTGGACCAGTCAACATGGACAGGGGCGATACCTTTCCCTCACTGCCCATTGGGTTAATGTCATTGAGCCGGGTACAGACCGTGCGAGTGGCGCAGGACGTGTCCTGCCCACTCCAAGGATTGCAGGAATCCATTCTGTACGCATTGACTCCTCCTCTTACACCAGTTCCTCAGAATCATCGCTGCAGGAGCCGTCACAGTCCACCTCCACATGGACCCGTGATGAACGTGTACCTGTTACGACCGACATGAGCACAGCCGTGGCCAAACGTCAACAGGCCGTGTTGAAATTAATTTTTTTGGGGAATCGTAGCCACACAGCGCAGGAGCTCTGGAATGCCATCAAGCAGGAGAGCGATGTGTGGTTTGTGCCAGCGAATCTCCAGCCAGGCATGGTAGTGTGTGATAATGGCCGAAATCTGGTGGCAGCTCTGGGCCTCGGCAACCTCACTCACATCCCATGTCTGGCACATGTGCTCAATTTGGTCGTGCAGAGCTTTTTGAGGGACTATCCGGATCTTGATGCACTGCTGCACAAGGTCCGCCTAGAGTGTGCTCACTTGCGGCGTTCCAGCACGGCAAAAGCGCGCATTGCGGCTCTGCAGCGCCGACACCGCCTGCCGGAACATCGCATCATATGTGACCTACCTACCAGGTGGAATTCCACGTTACATATGTTGGAGCGGTTGTGTGAGCAGCAGCAAGCTGTAATGGAGTACCAGCTGCTTCAGGCGCAAAGAAGTCGCACTCAGCGCCGTACAGACTTCACAACCACAGAGTGGGCCACTATGAATGACGTCTGCCAGGTTTTGCGTCCCTTTGATTATTCCACGCGGATGGCGAGTGCAGATGATGCACTAGTCAGCATGACTGTCCCCCTTATCTGCCTGCTTGAAAAATCACTGCAAGCGCTAAGGGATGATGTTGTGGAAGAGGTGGAGGATGAGGATTCACCATTTCCATCATCTTCTGGACAGTCAGCGCCACGTGGTTCCTCACAAACGCTTAGGCAGGGGACAGTTTGTGAGGAGGATGAGGAGGAGTCAATGGAGGAGGAAGACGTCCGTCCAGAGGAGGGAGTTACCGAATTGTCCAGTACTCAGTGTGTACAGCGAGGGTGGGGTGATGACGAGCGGGCAGAGATCACGCCTCCAGCAGGGGACAGCGTTTCTTGGGCAGTTGGCAGTCTGCAGCACATGGTGGATTACATGCTGCAGTGCCTGAGAAACGACCGCCGCATCGCCCACATTCTCAACATGTCTGATTATTGGGTGTTCACCCTCCTCGATCCTCGCTACCGGGACAACGTAGAAAGCCTCATCACACCGTTGAACCGTGAGCGAAAAATGCGGGAGTACCAAGACACACTGGTCAATTCCATCATCTTCTCCATTCCAACTGAGAGAAGTGCTGCTAGTGCATTCCAAAGCAGCTCAGTGCGTCCAGGCAGTGGTGGAGGCTCTGCACAAAGAGGGAGCAGAAGCAGTGCCTCTGCCCAAGGCAAGACCAGTATGGCCCAACTGTGGCACAGTTTTCTGTGCCCCCCACAAAAGTCTACACCATCACAGACGGCTCCAGTCAGCAGGAGGCAACGGTTCCGTCAGATGGTGACAGACTACATGTCTTGCCCTCTTGCTGTACTCCCAGACGGCTCTTCCCCTTTCAAGTTTTGGGTCTCAAAGCTGGATACATGGCCAGAGCTAAGCCAGTATGCATTGGAGGTGCTGTCTTGCCCTGCGGCCAGTGTATTATCGGAACGTGTCTTTAGTGCTGCAGGTGGTGTACTAACTGACCGTCGCATGCGACTATCCTCCGATAACGTTGACCGGCTTACTTTCCTGAAAATGAACAAGGCCTGGATCTCGCAGGAATTTGCCACTCCTCCTCCTGATTAAATAATTAGGTCACTGTATACGTTATCCAGGTCTCCTGTTGTGTTCATCTTTCTACCACCTGAACTTAAATTCCTGTGCTCCAACACCGCCAGTTGAGGCTCAGAAGTGCCGTCTGCACAGTCAAAACATACGACCCAGTGTTATTGGGTTTCAGTAACATCAGCTGATCCCCAGCTGTGTAGCCGGCAATGTGTCATGCGACCGCCACGCTGACACAACAACTGAAATGTAAGGGAATCTGTCCCCCCCCCCCCCAAGGCGTTTGTTACTGAAAGAGCCACCTTGTGCAGCAGTAATGCTGCACAAGGAAAAGGTAGCTATTTTTGTTTAGCTCCTTGCACACGCAGAACTTAACACTTATAAAATGTGTCCCCTGCAACCGTAAAACCGTCCCGGAGGCGGGACTTTCCTTCGTAATGTGACGCAGCACAGCCGTCATTCCTACCCCCCCGGCGCCGCGCACCGGCTCCTCAGCGTTGTTTTATTCCGTCCCGGAGCCTGCGCTGTTATGTTATCCCGTGGCCAGGCACACTTAGCGCTGCCCGTCTTCTGGCATCATTTGGTGTCAGGATGGCTGCGCCTGTGCGGCCGCGCTGGCAGAGAGCCCGCCTCGCAGTGTCTTCTGATTTAATCCCACTGGGGGCCTGGGATCCATGGACATGCGCAGTGCATATCTGAACCTCCACCTCTCACTCATTTCCCTATGGCTTCTTCAGACTGTTCGGTGTCAGCTGGTCCCTAATAGCATGCCACGGCCGTGACACCGCACAGTCTTAAGAAGCCGTAGGGAGGGGAGTGAGAGGCGAGGATATGCACTGCGCATGTCCATGGATCCCAGGCCCCCAGTGGGATTAAATCAGAAGACACTGCGAGGCGGGCTCTCTGCCAGCGCGGCCGCACAGGCGCAGCCAGCCTGACACCAAATGATGTCAGAAGATGGGCAGCGCTAAGTGTGCCTGGCCACGGGATAACATAACAGCGCAGGCTCCGGGACGGAATCAAACAACGCTGAGGAGCCGGGGCGCGGCGCCGGGGGGGTAGGAATGACGGTTGTGCTGCGTCATAGAAGGAAAGTCCCACCTCCGGGACGGTTTCACGGTTTCAGGGGACACATTTTATAAGTGTTTAGTTCTGCGTGTGCAAGGAGCATGATGAAAAGAGCCACCTTTTCCTTTTGCATCTTTTGTGCTGCACAAGCTGGCTCTTTCAGCTACAAACGCCTTGGGGGGGGGGTTAAAGGTTCCCTTTCGACTTTCTCAGGCTTCGGCCTACATTGTGTTCCTCTGCTTTTCCACCTGTCCCTGGGCTCCAACACCGCCAGTTGCCGTCCAGAAGTGCTGTACGCACAGTCAACAGTCCCTCCTCTGTTATTGGGGTTCAGTAACGTCAGCTGTTCCCCTGCTGTGTGTGTGGCAATCCCTCCTACCTCCTCCAACCTCCTCCTCCTCCTCCACCTGTCCCTGGGCTCCAACACCGCCAGTTGCCGTCCAGAAGTGCTGTACGCACAGTCAACAGTCCCTCCTCTGTTATTGGGGTTCAGTAACGTCAGCTGTTCCCCTGCTGTGTGTGTGGCAATCCCTCCTACCTCCTCCAACCTCCTCCAACCTCCTCCTCCTCCACCTGTCCCTGGGCTCCAACACCGCCAGTTGCCGTCCAGAAGTGCTGTACGCACAGAGCCAAACACCTCGCCAATGTGTTAGTGGGGTTCAGCACCGCCAGCTGTTCCCCTGCTGTGTGTGTGGCAATCCCTCCTACCTCCTCCAACCTCCTCCAACCTCCTCCTCCTCCACCTGTCCCTGGGCTCCAACACCGCCAGTTGCCGTCCAGAAGTGCTGTACGCACAGTCAACAGTCCCTCCTCTGTTATTGGGGTTCAGTAACGTCAGCTGTTCCCCTGCTGTGTGTGTGGCAATCCCTCCTACCTCCTCCAACCTCCTCCTCCTCCTCCACCTGTCCCTGGGCTCCAACACCGCCAGTTGCCGTCCAGAAGTGCTGTACGCACAGTCAACAGTCCCTCCTCTGTTATTGGGGTTCAGTAACGTCAGCTGTTCCCCTGCTGTGTGTGTGGCAATCCCTCCTACCTCCTCCAACCTCCTCCTCCTCCTCCACCTGTCCCTGGGCTCCAACACCGCCAGTTGCCGTCCAGAAGTGCTGTACGCACAGTCAACAGTCCCTCCTCTGTTATTGGGGTTCAGTAACGTCAGCTGTTCCCCTGCTGTGTGTGTGGCAATCCCTCCTACCTCCTCCAACCTCCTCCAACCTCCTCCACCTGTCCCTGGGCTCCAACACCGCCAGTTGCCGTCCAGAAGTGCTGTACGCACAGTCAACAGTCCCTCCTCTGTTATTGGGGTTCAGTAACGTCAGCTGTTCCCCTGCTGTGTGTGTGGCAATCCCTCCTACCTCCTCCAACCTCCTCCTCCACCTGTCCCTGGGCTCCAACACCGCCAGTTGCCGTCCAGAAGTGCTGTACGCACAGTCAACAGTCCCTCCTCTGTTATTGGGGTTCAGTAACGTCAGCTGTTCCCCTGCTGTGTGTGTGGCAATCCCTCCTACCTCCTCCAACCTCCTCCTCCTCCTCCACCTGTCCCTGGGCTCCAACACCGCCAGTTGCCGTCCAGAAGTGCTGTACGCACAGTCAACAGTCCCTCCTCTGTTATTGGGGTTCAGTAACGTCAGCTGTTCCCCTGCTGTGTGTGTGGCAATCCCTCCTACCTCCTCCAACCTCCTCCAACCTCCTCCACCTGTCCCTGGGCTCCAACACCGCCAGTTGCCGTCCAGAAGTGCTGTACGCACAGTCAACAGTCCCTCCTCTGTTATTGGGGTTCAGTAACGTCAGCTGTTCCCCTGCTGTGTGTGTGGCAATCCCTCCTACCTCCTCCAACCTCCTCCTCCACCTGTCCCTGGGCTCCAACACCGCCAGTTGCCGTCCAGAAGTGCTGTACGCACAGTCAACAGTCCCTCCTCTGTTATTGGGGTTCAGTAACGTCAGCTGTTCCCCTGCTGTGTGTGTGGCAATCCCTCCTACCTCCTCCAACCTCCTCCTCCTCCTCCACCTGTCCCTGGGCTCCAACACCGCCAGTTGCCGTCCAGAAGTGCTGTACGCACAGTCAACAGTCCCTCCTCTGTTATTGGGGTTCAGTAACGTCAGCTGTTCCCCTGCTGTGTGTGTGGCAATCCCTCCTACCTCCTCCAACCTCCTCCAACCTCCTCCACCTGTCCCTGGGCTCCAACACCGCCAGTTGCCGTCCAGAAGTGCTGTACGCACAGTCAACAGTCCCTCCTCTGTTATTGGGGTTCAGTAACGTCAGCTGTTCCCCTGCTGTGTGTGTGGCAATCCCTCCTACCTCCTCCAACCTCCTCCTCCTCCTCCACCTGTCCCTGGGCTCCAACACCGCCAGTTGCCGTCCAGAAGTGCTGTACGCACAGTCAACAGTCCCTCCTCTGTTATTGGGGTTCAGTAACGTCATCTGTTCCCCTGCTGTGTGTGTGGCAATCCCTCCTACCTCCTCCAACCTCCTCCTCCTCCTCCACCTGTCCCTGGGCTCCAACACCGCCAGTTGCCGTCCAAGTTTACTTTAAGGGAACCTGTCCCCCCCCCCCAAGGCGTTTGTTACTGAAGGAGCCACCTTGTGCAGCAGTAATGATGCAAAGGGAAAAAGTGCCTCTTTTCGTGGTGCTCCTTGCACATGCGGAACCTAACAGTTATGAAATGTGTCCCATCACAGCGTTAAACCGTCCGGTAGGTGGAACTTTCCTTTGTCGTGTGACGCAGCACAGCCATCATTTTTACCCCCTTGGCGCCGTGCGCCGCCTCCTCAGCGTTGTTTGAATCTGTCCCGGAGCCTGCGCTGTTAGGTTAGCCCTTGGCCATGCACACATTTTGCGCTGCCCGTCTTCTGACATCATTTGGTGTCAGGCTGGCTGCGCCTGTGCGGGTGCGCTGGCCGAGATCCCGCCTCGCAGTGTCGTCTAATGTAATCCCACCGCGGGCCTGTGATCCGTGCCCGTGCGCAGTGCATATCCTCGCCTCTCACTCCCCTCCCTACGGCTTCTTCAGACTGTGCGATGTCAGCTGGTCCCTAATAGCATGCCATGGCCGTGACACCGCACAGTCTGAAAAAGCCGTAGGGAGGGGAGTGAGAGGCGAGGATATGCACTGCGCACGGGCACGGATCACAGGCCCGCGGTGGGATTACATTAGACGACACTGCGAGGCGGGATCTCGGCCAGCGCACCCGCACAGGCGCAGCCAGCCTGACACCAAATGATGTCAGAAGACGGGCAGCGCAAAATGTGTGCATGGCCAAGGGCTAACCTAACAGCGCAGGCTCCGGGACAGATTCAAACAACGCTGAGGAGGCGGCGCACGGCGCCAAGGGGGTAAAAATGATGGCTGTGCTGCGTCACACGACAAAGGAAAGTTCCACCTACCGGACGGTTTAACGCTGTGAGGGGACACATTTCATAACTGTTAGGTTCCGCATGTGCAAGGACCATAATTAAAAGAGCTAAGTTTACCTTTTCCGGCATTAGTGCTGTACACAATGGCTCTTTCAGCTACAAACGCCTGGGGGGGGGGGGGTTAAAGGTTTCCTTTCAACTTGCTCGAGTGCAGGCTTCGGCCTACACTCCGCTCCCCCTGCTCCTCCTGCTGACCCTGGGCTCTAACACCGCCAGTTGGGGCCCGGTACTGCTAGCTGCACAGAGAAAAACACCAGCCAATGTGTCAGTGGGGTTCAGCACCGCCAGCTGTTCCCCTGCTGTGCAGCCGGCATCGTGTCCTGCGACCGCCACGCAGACACAACAGACCCAAAGCTGCCGCCAGTGCAGGCTTCGGCCTACACTCCCCTCCCCCTGCTCCTGCTCCTCCTCCTCCTGCTGACCCTGGGCTCTAACAAACCGCCAGTTGGGGCCCAGATGTGCTAGCTGCACAGAGAAAAACACCAGCCAATGTGTCAGTGGGGTCCAGCACCGCCAGCTGTTCCCCTGCTGTGCAGCCGGCAACGTGTCCTGCAAAAGCCACGCAGACACAAGAACTGAAATTGAAGGGAACCTGTCCCCCCTCCCCCAGGCGTTTTTACGTTATCCAGCCACCTTGTACAGCGGTAATGCTGCATGTGTGCAAGGTGGCTCAGAAACGTATTCTCCTCGCACATGTGGAACTGAAAACACGTCTGCAATGTGTCCTCTGTGTGACCATTTAACCGTCCCGGTGGTGTGACTTTCCTTTGTAATGACACGCTGCAACCCCCTTGGTAGCGCTGCCCGTCTTCTGGCATCATTGTTTGGCTGCCTGCGCCTCTGCGGCCGCCCTGACCCACACAACGCCCCTCGGTGTCTTATTTATTGGGACTGCGAGGGTGTGTTTGATGGGCATGAGCAGTGCATCAGTTCGCCTGTCCCTCATCTCCTTCCGCCTTCTTCAGACTGTGCGGCTTCATGGCCGTGGCATGCGATAAGGGATCAGCTGACGCCACATAGTCTGAAGCAGGTGTAAGAACCCAAGCGAGAGGCGAACATATGTACTGCGCCAGGCCATGAATCCCAGCCCCGCAGTGTTTTAACTATGTCAATACACTGCGGGGCTGTGATTCATGGGCATCGCGAACCGCACCAGCCAACATTAAATGAGGTCAGAAGATGGGCAGCGCTAACAGCGCTAGGCCAGGGGATAACACGACAGCGCAGACTCCTGTACAGCAAATAACAACGCTCAGGAGGCTGCACCCAGCACCAAGGTGGGATTCTTGACATCTGTGCTGCGTCTCATTACAAAGGGAACTCGCGCCTCCAACACAGTTTGACTGTTTAAAGGGCTAAATGTTATACGTGTTTCATTCAGCGTGTGCAAGGAGCGAAATTAAAAGAGCAACCTTTGACTTGTGCAGCACTACTGCTGCATAAGCTGTGGCTCTTCTACTTTGTAACCCCTGAGGGGGGGTTAAAGGTTACCTTTGAAATTGGTTCAATTAGGCTTCGGCCTACACTCTGCTCCCCCTGCAGAGCCCTGGGCTCCAACAACGCCAGTTGGGGCCCGGTACTGCTAGCTGCACAGAGAAAAACACCAGCCAATGTGTCAGTGGGGTTCAGCACCGCCAGCTGTTCCCCTGCTGTGCAGCCGGCATCGTGTCCTGCGACCGCCACGCAGACACAACAGACCCAAAGCTGCCGCCAGTGCAGGCTTCGGCCTACACTCCCCTCCCCCTGCTCCTGCTCCTCCTCCTCCTGCTGACCCTGGGCTCTAACAAACCGCCAGTTGGGGCCCAGATGTGCTAGCTGCACAGAGAAAAACACCAGCCAATGTGTCAGTGGGGTCCAGCACCGCCAGCTGTTCCCCTGCTGTGCAGCCGGCAACATGTCCTGCAAAAGCCACGCAGACACAAGAACTGAAATTGAAGGGAACCTGTCCCCCCTCCCCCAGGCGTTTTTACGTTATCCAGCCACCTTGTACAGCGGTAATGCTGCATGTGTGCAAGGTGGCTCAGAAACGTATTCTCCTCGCACATGTGGAACTGAAAACACGTCTGCAATGTGTCCTCTGTGTGACCATTTAACCGTCCCGGTGGTGTGACTTTCCTTTGTAATGACACGCTGCAACCCCCTTGGTAGCGCTGCCCGTCTTCTGGCATCATTGTTTGGCTGCCTGCGCCTCTGCGGCCGCCCTGACCCACACAACGCCCCTCGGTGTCTTATTTATTGGGACTGCGAGGGTGTGTTTGATGGGCATGAGCAGTGCATCAGTTCGCCTGTCCCTCATCTCCTTCCGCCTTCTTCAGACTGTGCGGCTTCATGGCCGTGGCATGCGATAAGGGATCAGCTGACGCCACATAGTCTGAAGCAGGTGTAAGAACCCAAGCGAGAGGCGAACATATGTACTGCGCCAGGCCATGAATCCCAGCCCCGCAGTGTTTTAACTATGTCAATACACTGCGGGGCTGTGATTCATGGGCATCGCGAACCGCACCAGCCAACATTAAATGAGGTCAGAAGATGGGCAGCGCTAACAGCGCTAGGCCAGGGGATAACACGACAGCGCAGACTCCTGTACAGCAAATAACAACGCTCAGGAGGCTGCACCCAGCACCAAGGTGGGATTCTTGACATCTGTGCTGCGTCTCATTACAAAGGGAACTCGCGCCTCCAACACAGTTTGACTGTTTAAAGGGCTAAATGTTATACGTGTTTCATTCAGCGTGTGCAAGGAGCGAAATTAAAAGAGCAACCTTTGACTTGTGCAGCACTACTGCTGCATAAGCTGTGGCTCTTCTACTTTGTAACCCCTGAGGGGGGGTTAAAGGTTACCTTTGAAATTGGTTCAATTAGGCTTCGGCCTACACTCTGCTCCCCCTGCAGAGCCCTGGGCTCCAACACCGCCAGTTGGGGCCCGGTACTGCTAGCTGCACAGAGAAAAACACCAGCCAATGTGTCAGTGGGGTTCAGCACCGCCAGCTGTTCCCCTGCTGTGCAGCCGGCATCGTGTCCTGCGACCGCCACGCAGACACAACAGACCCAAAGCTGCCGCCAGTGCAGGCTTCGGCCTACACTCCCCTCCCCCTGCTCCTGCTCCTCCTCCTCCTGCTGACCCTGGGCTCTAACAAACCGCCAGTTGGGGCCCAGATGTGCTAGCTGCACAGAGAAAAACACCAGCCAATGTGTCAGTGGGGTCCAGCACCGCCAGCTGTTCCCCTGCTGTGCAGCCGGCAACGTGTCCTGCAAAAGCCACGCAGACACAAGAACTGAAATTGAAGGGAACCTGTCCCCCCTCCCCCAGGCGTTTTTACGTTATCCAGCCACCTTGTACAGCGGTAATGCTGCATGTGTGCAAGGTGGCTCAGAAACGTATTCTCCTCGCACATGTGGAACTGAAAACACGTCTGCAATGTGTCCTCTGTGTGACCATTTAACCGTCCCGGTGGTGTGACTTTCCTTTGTAATGACACGCTGCAACCCCCTTGGTAGCGCTGCCCGTCTTCTGGCATCATTGTTTGGCTGCCTGCGCCTCTGCGGCCGCCCTGACCCACACAACGCCCCTCGGTGTCTTATTTATTGGGACTGCGAGGGTGTGTTTGATGGGCATGAGCAGTGCATCAGTTCGCCTGTCCCTCATCTCCTTCCGCCTTCTTCAGACTGTGCGGCTTCATGGCCGTGGCATGCGATAAGGGATCAGCTGACGCCACATAGTCTGAAGCAGGTGTAAGAACCCAAGCGAGAGGCGAACATATGTACTGCGCCAGGCCATGAATCCCAGCCCCGCAGTGTTTTAACTATGTCAATACACTGCGGGGCTGTGATTCATGGGCATCGCGAACCGCACCAGCCAACATTAAATGAGGTCAGAAGATGGGCAGCGCTAACAGCGCTAGGCCAGGGGATAACACGACAGCGCAGACTCCTGTACAGCAAATAACAACGCTCAGGAGGCTGCACCCAGCACCAAGGTGGGATTCTTGACATCTGTGCTGCGTCTCATTACAAAGGGAACTCGCGCCTCCAACACAGTTTGACTGTTTAAAGGGCTAAATGTTATACGTGTTTCATTCAGCGTGTGCAAGGAGCGAAATTAAAAGAGCAACCTTTGACTTGTGCAGCACTACTGCTGCATAAGCTGTGGCTCTTCTACTTTGTAACCCCTGAGGGGGGGTTAAAGGTTACCTTTGAAATTGGTTCAATTAGGCTTCGGCCTACACTCTGCTCCCCCTGCAGAGCCCTGGGCTCCAACACCGCCAGTTGGGGCCCGGTACTGCTAGCTGCACAGAGAAAAACACCAGCCAATGTGTCAGTGGGGTTCAGCACCGCCAGCTGTTCCCCTGCTGTGCAGCCGGCATCGTGTCCTGCGACCGCCACGCAGACACAACAGACCCAAAGCTGCCGCCAGTGCAGGCTTCGGCCTACACTCCCCTCCCCCTGCTCCTGCTCCTCCTCCTCCTGCTGACCCTGGGCTCTAACAAACCGCCAGTTGGGGCCCAGATGTGCTAGCTGCACAGAGAAAAACACCAGCCAATGTGTCAGTGGGGTCCAGCACCGCCAGCTGTTCCCCTGCTGTGCAGCCGGCAACGTGTCCTGCAAAAGCCACGCAGACACAAGAACTGAAATTGAAGGGAACCTGTCCCCCCTCCCCCAGGCGTTTTTACGTTATCCAGCCACCTTGTACAGCGGTAATGCTGCATGTGTGCAAGGTGGCTCAGAAACGTATTCTCCTCGCACATGTGGAACTGAAAACACGTCTGCAATGTGTCCTCTGTGTGACCATTTAACCGTCCCGGTGGTGTGACTTTCCTTTGTAATGACACGCTGCAACCCCCTTGGTAGCGCTGCCCGTCTTCTGGCATCATTGTTTGGCTGCCTGCGCCTCTGCGGCCGCCCTGACCCACACAACGCCCCTCGGTGTCTTATTTATTGGGACTGCGAGGGTGTGTTTGATGGGCATGAGCAGTGCATCAGTTCGCCTGTCCCTCATCTCCTTCCGCCTTCTTCAGACTGTGCGGCTTCATGGCCGTGGCATGCGATAAGGGATCAGCTGACGCCACATAGTCTGAAGCAGGTGTAAGAACCCAAGCGAGAGGCGAACATATGTACTGCGCCAGGCCATGAATCCCAGCCCCGCAGTGTTTTAACTATGTCAATACACTGCGGGGCTGTGATTCATGGGCATCGCGAACCGCACCAGCCAACATTAAATGAGGTCAGAAGATGGGCAGCGCTAACAGCGCTAGGCCAGGGGATAACACGACAGCGCAGACTCCTGTACAGCAAATAACAACGCTCAGGAGGCTGCACCCAGCACCAAGGTGGGATTCTTGACATCTGTGCTGCGTCTCATTACAAAGGGAACTCGCGCCTCCAACACAGTTTGACTGTTTAAAGGGCTAAATGTTATACGTGTTTCATTCAGCGTGTGCAAGGAGCGAAATTAAAAGAGCAACCTTTGACTTGTGCAGCACTACTGCTGCATAAGCTGTGGCTCTTCTACTTTGTAACCCCTGAGGGGGGGTTAAAGGTTACCTTTGAAATTGGTTCAATTAGGCTTCGGCCTACACTCTGCTCCCCCTGCAGAGCCCTGGGCTCCAACACCGCCAGTTGGGGCCCGGTACTGCTAGCTGCACAGAGAAAAACACCAGCCAATGTGTCAGTGGGGTTCAGCACCGCCAGCTGTTCCCCTGCTGTGCAGCCGGCATCGTGTCCTGCGACCGCCACGCAGACACAACAGACCCAAAGCTGCCGCCAGTGCAGGCTTCGGCCTACACTCCCCTCCCCCTGCTCCTGCTCCTCCTCCTCCTGCTGACCCTGGGCTCTAACAAACCGCCAGTTGGGGCCCAGATGTGCTAGCTGCACAGAGAAAAACACCAGCCAATGTGTCAGTGGGGTCCAGCACCGCCAGCTGTTCCCCTGCTGTGCAGCCGGCAACGTGTCCTGCAAAAGCCACGCAGACACAAGAACTGAAATTGAAGGGAACCTGTCCCCCCTCCCCCAGGCGTTTTTACGTTATCCAGCCACCTTGTACAGCGGTAATGCTGCATGTGTGCAAGGTGGCTCAGAAACGTATTCTCCTCGCACATGTGGAACTGAAAACACGTCTGCAATGTGTCCTCTGTGTGACCATTTAACCGTCCCGGTGGTGTGACTTTCCTTTGTAATGACACGCTGCAACCCCCTTGGTAGCGCTGCCCGTCTTCTGGCATCATTGTTTGGCTGCCTGCGCCTCTGCGGCCGCCCTGACCCACACAACGCCCCTCGGTGTCTTATTTATTGGGACTGCGAGGGTGTGTTTGATGGGCATGAGCAGTGCATCAGTTCGCCTGTCCCTCATCTCCTTCCGCCTTCTTCAGACTGTGCGGCTTCATGGCCGTGGCATGCGATAAGGGATCAGCTGACGCCACATAGTCTGAAGCAGGTGTAAGAACCCAAGCGAGAGGCGAACATATGTACTGCGCCAGGCCATGAATCCCAGCCCCGCAGTGTTTTAACTATGTCAATACACTGCGGGGCTGTGATTCATGGGCATCGCGAACCGCACCAGCCAACATTAAATGAGGTCAGAAGATGGGCAGCGCTAACAGCGCTAGGCCAGGGGATAACACGACAGCGCAGACTCCTGTACAGCAAATAACAACGCTCAGGAGGCTGCACCCAGCACCAAGGTGGGATTCTTGACATCTGTGCTGCGTCTCATTACAAAGGGAACTCGCGCCTCCAACACAGTTTGACTGTTTAAAGGGCTAAATGTTATACGTGTTTCATTCAGCGTGTGCAAGGAGCGAAATTAAAAGAGCAACCTTTGACTTGTGCAGCACTACTGCTGCATAAGCTGTGGCTCTTCTACTTTGTAACCCCTGAGGGGGGGTTAAAGGTTACCTTTGAAATTGGTTCAATTAGGCTTCGGCCTACACTCTGCTCCCCCTGCAGAGCCCTGGGCTCCAACACCGCCAGTTGGGGCCCGGTACTGCTAGCTGCACAGAGAAAAACACCAGCCAATGTGTCAGTGGGGTTCAGCACCGCCAGCTGTTCCCCTGCTGTGCAGCCGGCATCGTGTCCTGCGACCGCCACGCAGACACAACAGACCCAAAGCTGCTGCCAGTGCAGGCTTCGGCCTACACTCCCCTCCCCCTGCTCCTGCTCCTCCTCCTCCTGCTGACCCTGGGCTCTAACAAACCGCCAGTTGGGGCCCAGATGTGCTAGCTGCACAGAGAAAAACACCAGCCAATGTGTCAGTGGGGTCCAGCACCGCCAGCTGTTCCCCTGCTGTGCAGCCGGCAACGTGTCCTGCAAAAGCCACGCAGACACTTGCTCTTGGACCTTCTGCTCCCCATCCTGGTTCCAGTACCGTCAGCTGGTTCCGGGCAGAGCCTTTGGCTTAGGTGCCTCCCTTTGGTATCCGAGTTCCACCAACGTCAGGTGGTCCTTGGTAGTGCTTTCAGGCACGGGTACCTCCTGCTTAGTAACCGGGTTCCAGTAACGTCAGCTGGTCCTCGGTAGTTCCATTGGCTCTTGGACCTTCGGCTACCCATCCGGGTTCCAGCACCGTCAGCTGGTTCTCGGCAGTGTCTTTTGCTCTTGTACCTTCTGCTCCCCATCCTGGTTCCAGTACCGTCAGCTGGTTCCGGGCAGAGCCTTTGGCTTAGGTGCCTCCCTCTGGGTATCTGAGTTCCACCAACGTCAGGTGGTCCTTGGTAGTGCTTTCAGCACAGGTACCTCCTGCTTAGTAACCGGGTTCCAGTAACGTCAGCTGGTCCTCGGTCGTTCCATTGGCTCTTGGACCTTCGGGTAGCCATCCGAGTTCCAGTTCCATCAGCTGGTTCTCGGCATTTTCTCAGCCTTCTTGTACCTTCTGCTACATTTCCAAGTTCAAGAGACTAAACACGATGACCCGGAAGACCACCCCTAAGATGACGACGACACCAGAGACGACAACCACCGTGATGACGACGACCCTGGAGACGATGACCCTGAAGACCACCCCGATGACGACGACCCCGGAGACCACCCCGATGACGACGACCCCGGAGACGACGACCCTGGAGACGACGACGACCTGGAAGACCGAGAAGCAGAAGAACAAGAGGCTGCAGAACAAAGAGCAGAAGGACATTAAGCATAACACAAAATATCAGAGCAAAAAATATTATGTAAATTATAAGCAGAAGAAGACTAAGCAGTGTATGGGGGTGAGTCCGTTCCTCCTCGTGGTGCCCCTGGATAAAGCCTGATGCTGCAGGCCAAACTGAACGCGGACAAATGTAACTGTTTTGTGACAGGCAGAACGGAAGGTGTAATCTTCAAACTTTTATAGATAACAACTACGGGAATGCCTGTCACAAATAAGAATATGATGAAGAAGTAGAATATGATGAAGATAATAGTAAACTAAAAACAATATGAACAATGTAACCCAAAAAATAATAGGTAGAAGATGAATAAGAAGATGAATAAGGTGAAGAAGTTGATGTCAAAGAAGCTGATGATGAGGATAATTAAGAAGAAAGCGTGGGAGAAGTAAAAAAAAAGGTGAAGGGCGTGGAAGCAGTGAAACATCAATATCTGACATTAAAAAAAAAATTAACATAGTCAAATTCTTTCTAACGCCGAACGTCATAAAAAAAAACGCAAAATCCTGCTATTCTATTACATTGGGCTAAACCTCTGTGCCTTTAATATCTCCGCCACGTCCCCCAATACATCCTACATTATTCTTAGTTGTTTTCCTTCATGTAGAATGAACCTACAAGTGTATAAAGGGTTTATTTTAATTCCGATATTTTCGTCCCATTGACTTGCATTGGGATCGGGTATCGGTATCGGATTAGATCCGATACTTTGACGGCATCGGCCGATACTTTCCGATACCGATACTTTCCGATATCGGAAGGTATCGCTCAACACTAGTTATGACCCCAATGGCAGAGGGTCTCAGAAATAATAACTAAGTCTGCAAACACAAAAAACCAGCTCATAGGGCAGTGGTAACTGAGCTGACCATATATCTAATCCTAGCACCACAAATAGCAGCAGCCGGGGAACGTTGGTTCTAGACGTCTCGCGCCAGCCGGAGAACTAACTAACCCTAGAAGGGAAAAGAAAGACCTTTCTTGCCTCCAGAGAAAAGACCCCAAAAGTGGGATACAAGCCCCCAACAAATAATAACGGTGAGGTAAGAGGAAAAGACAAACGTAAGAATGAGCTAGGTATTTAGCAAAGAGAGGCCCACTAGCTAATAGCAGAATATAGTAAGATGACTTATATGGTCAGCAAAAACCCTATCAAAAAATCCACGCTGGATATTCAAGAACCCCCGAACCGTCTAATGGCCCGGGGGGAGAACACCAGCCCCCTAGAGCTTCCAGCAAGGTCAGGAATCACATTTAGTACAAGCTGGACAAAAATGAGAGCAAGCAAATAACCAAAAAACAAAGAAGCAGGACTTAGCTTAATTTTGCACGAACCCGGACCAGCAGACAAGAGCAAACAGAAAGGATCTGATTACAACGATGCCAGGCACTGGACTAAGGATCCAAGAAGCTTATATAGCAACTCCCCTGGACTAACGACCCAGGTGGGTGCCAAACTGAGGAAAGACAATCCCAGAGTCATATCACTAGTAACCACAAGAGGGAGCCAAAAAGTCTAATTCACAACAGTACCCCCCCTTAAGGAGGGGTCACCGAACCCTCACCAAGACCACCAGGGCGATCAGGATGAGCAGCGTGAAAGGCACGAACTAAATCGGCCGCATGCACATCAGAGGCAACCACCCAGGAATTATCCTCCTGACCATAGCCCTTCCACTTGACCAGATACTGAAGCCTCCGTCTGGAGAGACGAGAATCCAAGATCTTCTCCACCACGTACTCCAACTCGCCCTCAACCAGCACCGGAGCAGGAGGCTCAACAGAAGGAACCACAGGTATAACGTACCGCCGCAACAAAGACCTATGGAACACGTTGTGAATGGCAAACGACACCGGAAGATCCAAGCGAAAGGACACAGGATTAAGGATTTCCAATATCTTGTAAGGACCGATGAAGCGAGGCTCAAATTTAGGAGAGGAGACCTTCATCGGAACAAATCGAGAAGACAGCCATACCAAATCCCCAACCCGAAGTCGGGGACCCACACCGCGGCGGCGGTTGGCAAAACGCTGAGCCTTCTCCTGTGACAACTTTAAGTTGTCCACCACATGATTCCAGATCTGCTGCAACCTATCCACCACAGAATCCACCCCAGGACAGTCAGAAGGCTCCACATGTCCCGAGGAAAAACGAGGGTGGAAACCAGAGTTGCAGAAAAATGGCGAAACCAAAGTAGCTGAACTAGCCCGATTATTAAGGGCAAACTCAGCCAACGGCAAGAAGGTCACCCAATCATCCTGATCTGCCGAAACAAAACACCTCAAATAAGCCTCCAGAGTCTGATTAGTTCGCTCCGTTTGTCCATTAGTCTGAGGATGAAAGGCAGACGAAAACGACAAATCAATGCCCATCCTAGCACAAAAGGATCGCCAGAACCTGGAAACAAACTGGGATCCTCTGTCAGACACAATATTCTCAGGAATGCCATGTAAACGAACCACATTCTGAAAGAACACAGGAACCAGATCGGAAGAGGAAGGCAGCTTAGGCAAAGGCACCAAATGGACCATTTTAGAAAAGCGATCACACACCACCCAGATGACAGACATGCCCTGAGACACCGGGAGATCTGATATGAAATCCATGGAAATGTGTGTCCAAGGCCTCTTCGGGACAGGCAAGGGCAAGAGCAACCCGCTGGCACGAGAACAGCAAGGCTTAGCTCGAGCACAAGTCCCACAGGACTGCACAAATGACCGCACATCCCGTGACAAGGAAGGCCACCAAAAGGACCTAGCCACCAGATCTCTGGTGCCAAAAAATCCCGGATGCCCTGCCAACACCGAGGAATGAACCTCGGAAATGACTCTGCTGGTCCACTTATCAGGAACAAACAGTCTGTCAGGTGGACAAGAGTCAGGTCTACCAGCCTGAAATCTCTGCAACACACGTCGCAAATCGGGAGAAATGGCCGACAAGATAACTCCCTTAATACCAACTGGTTCTGCGACTCCAGGAGAGTCAGGCACAAAGCTCCTTGAAAGAGCATCAGCCTTCACATTATTTGAACCTGGTAAATACGAGACCACAAAGTCAAAACGGGAGAAAAACAATGACCAGCGGGCCTGTCTAGGATTCAGGCGTTTAGCAGACTCGAGATACATCAAATTTTTGTGATCAGTCAAGACCACCACACGATGCTTAGCACCCTCGAGTGTCATGGTTCCCAATGGCAGGGGAACGTCAGGACACATAAATAACGAACGAGCTCTTGGGTGATGGAATCTCGAGCTGACCGTGAGCTAAACCTACCACACAACTAATAGTGGCCGGGGGGCGTGCCTACGTTTTATCCCTAGACGTCTCTCGCCAGCCGGAGAACTAACTTACCCTAGTAGAGGAAAAAAACAGACCTGGCTTACCTCTAGGGAAATTCCCCCAAAAAGGAGACAGAAGCCCCCCACATATATTGACGGTGAGTTCAGAGGAAAAGACATACGCAGTATGAAGGTAGGTTCAGCAAAGCGAGGTCCGCTTACTAGATAGTAGAAAGATACAAAAGGGAACTGCACGGTCAGCTGAAAACCCTTTTAAAATACCATCCTGAAATTACTTTAAAACTCATGTGTCAACTCATGACACCGGAGTGGTAATTTCAGCCCACAAGAGCTTCCAGCTACAGAGAATGACTTAACTGTAAACTGGAACAAAAATGCAAACAAACTTAGGACTAAGAGTCCAAATTAGCTGATCAGTAGTCTAGGAGCAGGAACATGCAACAGAAAGGCTCTGGTTACATTGATGGCCGGCAAGGCAATGACTGAAGAGCAGGATTAAATAGGAAAACCCCACTACTGATGAAAACAGGTGAACTGAGAAAGAAAACAGACCCGAGTCACCAGTACCACTAGCCACCACCAGAAGGAGCCCAAAAGCAGATTCACAACAGTACCCCCCCCTCAAGGAGGGGGCACCGAACCCTCACAAGAACCACCAGGGCGATCCGGATGAGCCCTATGAAAGGCACGAACCAAATCAGAGGCGTGAACATCAGAAGCAGTTACCCAAGAATTATCTTCTTGACCATAGCCCTTCCACTTAACCAGATATTGTAGTCTCCGTCTGGAAATACGGGAGTCCAAGATTTTCTCTACAACATACTCCAATTCACCCTCAACCAGCACAGGAGCAGGAGACTCGGTAGAAGGAACAACCGGCACCTCATACCTCCGCAACAACGACCGATGGAAGACATTATGGATAGCGAAAGATGCCGGAAGGTCTAAACGAAAGGATACAGGGTTAAGAATCTCCAAAATCCTATAAGGACCGATGAACCGAGGCTTAAACTTAGGAGAAGAAACCCTCATAGGGACAAAACGGGAAGACAACCACACCAAGTCCCCAACACGAAGACGAGGACCAACACGACGACGGCGGTTAGCAAAATGCTGAGTCTTCTCCTGGGACAACTTCAAATTGTCCACCACCTGTCCCCAAATCCGATGCAACCTATCCACCATAGTATCCACCCCCGGACAATCCGAAGACTCCACCTGACCGGAAGAAAAACGAGGGTGAAACCCCGAATTGCAAAAGAAAGGAGAAACCAAAGTGGCAGAACTAGCCCGATTATTGAGGGCAAACTCTGCCAACGGCAAAAAGGCAACCCAGTCATCCTGATCCGCAGACACAAAACACCTCAAATAAGTCTCCAAGGTCTGATTAGTTCACTCAGTCTTTCCATTAGTCTGAGGATGGAACGCAGACGAAAAAGACAAATCAATGCCCATCCTAGCACAGAATGCCCGCCAAAATCTAGACACGAACTGGGTCCCCCTGTCAGAAACAATATTTTCCGGAATACCATGCAAGCGAACCACATTTTGAAAAAACAGAGGAACCAATTCGGATGAGGAAGGCAACTTAGGCAAGGGTACCAAATGAACCATCTTTGAAAAACGGTCACACACCACCCAGATGACAGACATTTTCTGAGAAGCAGGGAGATCAGAAATAAAATCCATAGAGATATGAGTCCAAGGCCTCTTCGGAATAGGCAAGGATAACAACAATCCGCTAGCCCGAGAACAACAAGGCTTGGCCCGAGCACAAACATCACAAGACTGCACAAAAACTCGTACGTCTCGAGACAGGGAAGGCCACCAGAAGGACCTAGCCACCAAATCCCTAGTACCGAAGATTCCAGGATGACCTGCCAATGCAGAAGAATGAACCTCCGAGATGACTCTGCTGGTCCAATCATCAGGAACAAACAGTCTACCAGGCGGGCAACGATCAGGTCTATCCGCCTGAAACTCCTGCAAAGCCCGTCGCAGGTCTGGGGAAACAGCAGATAATATCACCCCATCCTTAAGGATACCTGTAGGTTCAGAATCACCAGGGGAATCAGGCTCAAAACTCCTAGAAAGGGCATCTGCCTTCACATTTTTAGAACCTGGTAGGTATGAGACCACAAAATTAAACCGAGAGAAAAACAACGACCAGCGCGCCTGTCTAGGATTCAGGCGCTTGGCAGACTCAAGATAAATCAGATTCTTGTGATCGGTCAATACCACCACCTGATGTCTAGCCCCCTCAAGCCAATGACGCCACTCCTCAAAAGCCCACTTCATAGCCAAAAGCTCCCGATTACCAATATCATAGTTTCGCTCGGCGGGCGAAAATTTTCGAGAAAAGAACGCACAAGGTCTCATCACGGAGCAGTCGGAACTTTTCTGCGACAAAACCGCCCCAGCTCCGATCTCGGAAGCGTCGACTTCAACCTGAAAAGGAAGAGCAACATCAGGCTGACGCAACACAGGGGCAGAAGAAAAGCGGCGCTTAAGCTCCCGAAAGGCCTCCACAGCAGCAGGGGACCAATCAGTAACATCAGCACCCTTTTTAGTCAAATCAGTCAAAGGTTTAGCAACATCCGAAAAACCAGTTATAAATCGACGATAAAAATTAGCAAAGCCCAAGAATTTCTGTAGGCTCTTAAGAGAAGTAGGTTGCGTCCAATCACAAATAGCCCGAACCTTGACAGGATCCATCTCAATGGAAGAAGGGGAAAAAATGTACCCCAAAAAAGAAATCTTTTGAACCCCAAAAATACACTTAGAACCCTTCACACACAAGGAATTAGCCCGCAAAACCTGAAAAACCCTCCTGACTTGTTGGACATGAGAGTCCCAGTCATCCAAAAAAATCAAAATATCATCCAGATACACAATCATAAATTTATCCAAATATTCACGGAAAATGTTATGCATAAAGGACTGAAAGACTGAAGGGGCATTTGAAAGACCAAAAGGCATTACCAAATACTCAAAATGGCCCTCGGGCGTATTAAATGCGGTTTTCCACTCATCCCCCTGCTTAATTCGCACCAAATTATACGCCCCACGAAGATCAATCTTAGAGAACCACTTAGCCCCCTTTATTCGAGCAAACAAATCAGTCAGCAGTGGCAAAGGATACTGATATTTGACTGTAATTTTATTCAAGAGTCGATAATCAATACACGGCCTCAAAGAGCCATCTTTTTTAGATACAAAGAAAAAACCGGCTCCTAAGGGAGATGAAGAAGGACGAATATGTCCCTTTTCCAGAGACTCCTTAATATACTCTCGCATAGCAACATGTTCAGGTACGGATAAATTAAACAAACGACCCTTTGGAAATTTACTGCCTGGAATCAGATCTATGGTACAATCGCAATCTCTGTGAGGAGGGAGTGAACCAAGCTTAGGCTCCTCAAAAACATCACGATAATCAGACAAAAATGCCGGAATCTCAGAGGGAATAGATGATGAAATGGAAACCAAAGGTACGTCCCCATGAGCCCCCTGACATCCCCAGCTTAACACAGACATTGCTTTCCAGTCAAGGACTGGGTTATGAGATTGTAACCATGGCAATCCGAGCACCAAAACATCATGTAGATTGTACAACACAAGGAAGCGAATCACCTCCTGATGGTCTGGAGTCATACGCATAGTCACTTGTGTCCAGTATTGTGGTTTATTACTAGCCAATGGCGTAGAATCAATACCCTTCAGAGGTATAGGGACTTCCAGAGGCTCTAGATTAAACCCACAGCGCCTGGCAAAGGACCAATCCATAAGACTCAAAGCGGCGCCAGAGTCGACATAGGCGTCCGCGGTAATTGACGATAATGAACAAAATCAAGGTCACAGATAGAATAAACTTAGACTGTAAAGTGCCAATTGAAACAGACTTATCAACCTTCTTTGTGCGTCTAGAGCATGCTGATATAACATGAGTTGAATCACCACAATAGAAGCACAACCCATTTTTTCGCCTAAAATTCTGCCGTTCGCTTCTGGACAGAATTCTATCACATTGCATATTCTCTGGCGCCTTCTCAGAAGACACTGCCAAATGGTGCACAGGTTTACGCTCCCGCAAACGCCGATCAATCTGAATAGCCATTGTCATGGACTCATTCAGACCTGTAGGCGCAGGGAACCCCACCATAACATCCTTAATGGCATCAGAGAGACCCTCTCTGAAATTCGCCGCCAAAGCGCACTCATTCCACTGAGTAAGCACAGACCATTTACGAAATTTTTGGCAGTATATTTCAGCTTCATCTTGCCCTTGAGATAGGGCCATCAAGGCTTTTTCAGCCTGAATCTCTAAATTAGGTTCCTCATAAAGCAACCCCAAAGCCAGAAAAAATGCATCCACATTGAGCAACGCAGGATCCCCTGGTGCCAATGCAAATGCCCAATCTTGAGGGTCACCTTGCAGCAAGGAAATTACAATCTTAACCTGCTGTGCGGGATCTCCAGCGGAGCGAGGTCTCAGAGAAAGAAATAATTTACAATTATATTTGAAATTCAGAAAACGAGATCTATCTCCGGAGAAAAACTCTGGTATAGGAATTCCAGGTTCAGATATAGGAGCATGTATAACAAAATCCTGTAAATTTTGAACTTTTGTGGCAAGATTATTCAAACCTGTAGCCAAACTCTGAGGATCCATTTTAAGCAGGTGAGATCAGAGCCATTCAAGGGTTAGAAGGAGAGGGAGACAAAGACTGCAATTAGAGCTGAAATGCAACTGATTCAACTATAGAGCAAACACAGAGGGAAAAAAAAAAAATTTGCAGACTTCTTTTTCTCTCCTTTCTTCTGCCAACAGTTTTAACACGTGGCCGGCCATACTGTCATGGTTCCCAATGGCAAGGGAACGTCAGGACACATAAATAACGAACGAGCTCTTGGGTGATGGAATCTCGAGCTGACCGTGAGCTAAACCTACCACACAACTAATAGTGGCCGGGGGGCGTGCCTACGTTTTATCCCTAGACGTCTCTCGCCAGCCGGAGAACTAACTTACCCTAGTAGAGGAAAAAAACAGACCTGGCTTACCTCTAGGGAAATTCCCCCAAAAAGGAGACAGAAGCCCCCCACATATATTGACGGTGAGTTCAGAGGAAAAGACATACGCAGTATGAAGGTAGGTTCAGCAAAGCGAGGTCCGCTTACTAGATAGTAGAAAGATACAAAAGGGAACTGCACGGTCAGCTGAAAACCCTTTTAAAATACCATCCTGAAATTACTTTAAAACTCATGTGTCAACTCATGACACCGGAGTGGTAATTTCAGCCCACAAGAGCTTCCAGCTACAGAGAATGACTTAACTGTAAACTGGAACAAAAATGCAAACAAACTTAGGACTAAGAGTCCAACTTAGCTGATCAGTAGTCTAGGAGCAGGAACATGCAACAGAAAGGCTCTGGTTACATTGATGGCCGGCAAGGCAATGACTGAAGAGCAGGATTAAATAGGAAAACCCCACTACTGATGAAAACAGGTGAACTGAGAAAGAAAACAGACCCGAGTCACCAGTACCACTAGCCACCACCAGAAGGAGCCCAAAAGCAGATTCACAACACTCGAGCCAATGACGCCACTCCTCAAATGCCCACTTCATGGCCAGCAACTCCCGATTGCCAACATCATAATTCCGCTCAGCAGGTGAAAACTTCCTAGAGAAGAAAGCACATGGTCTCATTACCGAGCAACCAGGGCCTCTCTGTGACAAAACGGCCCCTGCCCCAATCTCAGAAGCATCCACTTCGACCTGAAAGGGAAGTGAGACATCAGGCTGGCACAAAACAGGCGCCGAAGTAAACCGGCGCTTCAACTCTTGGAACGCCTCCACGGCTGCAGGAGCCCAGTTAGCAACATCAGAACCTTTCTTGGTCATATCCGTCAAAGGTTTAACAACGCTAGAAAAATTAGCGATAAAACGACGGTAGAAGTTAGCAAAACCCAAGAACTTCTGAAGACTCTTAACTGACGTGGGTTGAGTCCAATCATGAATAGCTCGGACCTTGACTGGGTCCATCTCCACAGCAGAAGGGGAAAAAATAAACCCCAAAAAGGGAACCTTCTGTACTCCAAAGAGACACTTTGAGCCCTTAACAAACAAAGCATTCTCACGCAAAACCTGAAACACCATCCTGACCTGCTCCACATGTGAGTCCCAATCTTCAGAAAAAAACAGAATATCATCCAGATAAACAATCATAAATTTATCCAGATACTTCCGGAAAATATCATGCATAAAGGACTGAAACACTGAGGGAGCATTAGAGAGCCCAAAAGGCATCACCAAGTACTCAAAATGACCTTCGGGCGTATTAAATGCTGTCTTCCATTCATCTCCTTGCTTAATGCGCACAAGGTTGTACGCACCACGAAGATCTATCTTGGTGAACCACTTGGCACCTTTAATCCGGGCAAACAAGTCCGACAACAGAGGCAAAGGATACTGAAATTTAACAGTGATTTTATTCAGAAGCAGATAGTCAATATAAGGTCTCAAAGATCCATCCTTCTTGGCCACAAAAAAGAATCCTGCACCAAGAGGGGAAGAGGATGGACGGATATGCCCCTTCTCCAGAGACTCCTTGATATACAAACGCATTGCGGCATGCTCAGGTACAGACAGATTAAATAGTCTTCCCTTAGGAAATTTACTACCTGGAATCAAATTTATGGCGCAGTCACAGTCCCTATGAGGAGGCAGAGCACTGGACCTGGACTCGCTGAATACATCCTGATAATCAGACAAATACTCAGGAACTTCCGAAGGAGTAGAGGAAGCAATAGACACCGGCGGGGAATCAGCATGAATTCCCTGACAGCCCCAACTTGACACAGACATTGCCTTCCAATCCAAGACTGGATTGTGGGTCTGTAACCATGGCAGACCCAAAACGACCAAATCATGCATTTTATGCAGAACAAGAAAACGAATCACCTCCCGATGTTCAGGAGTCATGCACATGGTTACCTGCGTCCAAAACTGCAGTTTATTTTCCGCCTATGGCGTAGCATCAATACCTCTAAGAGGAATAGGATTTACCAACGGTTCAAGAACAAAACCACAGCGCTTGGCAAATGACAGATCCATAAGACTCAGGGCAGCACCTGAATCCACAAACGCCATAACAGGGTAAGAAGACAATGAGCAAATTAAAGTCACAGACAAAATAAATTTAGGTTGCAAATTACCAATGGCGACAGGACTAACAACCCTTGTAAGGCGTTTAGAGCATGCTGATATAACATGTGTAGAATCACCACAGTAAAAACACAACCCATTCTGACGTCTATGATTTTTCCGCTCCTTTCTAGTCTGAATTCTATCACATTGCATTAAATCAGGTGTTTGTTCAGACAACACCACCAGAGGATTAGCGGTTTTGCGCTCCCGCAAATGCCGGTCAATTTGAATAGCCAGCGCCATGGAATCATTCAGACTTGTAGGAATGGGGAAACCCACCATCACATTCTTAATGGCTTCAGAAAGGACATTTCTGAAATTTGCGGCCAGAGCACACTCATTCCACTGAGTAAGCACGGACCATTTCCGAAATTTTTGGCAATACACTTCAGCTTCATCCTGGCCCTGAGAAATAGCCAGCAAGGCTTTTTCTGCCTGAACTTCAAGATTGGGTTCCTCGTAAAGCAATCCGAGCGCCAGAAAAAACGCATCAATATTTGCCAATGCCGGATCTCCTGGCGCTAGCGAGAAAGCCCAATCCTGAGGGTCGCCCCGTAAAAAAGAGATAACAATTTTAACTTGCTGAGCTGAATCTCCAGATGAACGGGGTCTCAGAGATAGAAACAATATTACAATTATTCCTGAAATTCCTAAACTTAAATCGGTCTCCAGAAAACAGTTCAGGAATAGGTATTTCAGGTTCAGACATAGGACTACTGGTAACAAAATCTTGTATGCCCTGCACACGAGCAGCAAGCTGGTCTACACTTGTAATCAAGGTCTGGACATTCATGTCTGCAGCAAGCACAAGCCACTCAGAGGTAAAGGGGAGGAAGAGAGGGAAAAAAAAAAAAAAAAAAAAAAAAAACCTCAGAATTTCCTTTCTTATAATCCCACTTCAGCAATGCATTAAACATTCAATGTTGGCCTGGCATACTGTTATGACCCCAATGGCAGAGGGTCTCAGAAATAATAACTAAGTCTGCAAACACAAAAAACCAGCTCATAGGGCAGTGGTAACTGAGCTGACCATATATCTAATCCTAGCACCACAAATAGCAGCAGCCGGGGAACGTGCCTACGTTGGTTCTAGACGTCTCGCGCCAGCCGGAGAACTAACTAACCCTAGAAGGGAAAAGAAAGACCTTTCTTGCCTCCAGAGAAAAGACCCCAAAAGTGGGATACAAGCCCCCAACAAATAATAACGGTGAGGTAAGAGGAAAAGACAAACGTAAGAATGAGCTAGGTATTTAGCAAAGAGAGGCCCACTAGCTAATAGCAGAATATAGTAAGATGACTTATATGGTCAGCAAAAACCCTATCAAAAAATCCACGCTGGATATTCAAGAACCCCCGAACCGTCTAATGGCCCGAGGGGAGAACACCAGCCCCCTAGAGCTTCCAGCAAGGTCAGGAATCACATTTAGTACAAGCTGGACAAAAATGAGAGCAAGCAAATAACCAAAAAACAAAGAAGCAGGACTTAGCTTAATTTTGCACGAACCCGGACCAGCAGACAAGAGCAAACAGAAAGGATCTGATTACAACGATGCCAGGCACTGGACTAAGGATCCAAGAAGCTTATATAGCAACTCCCCTGGACTAACGACCCAGGTGGGTGCCAAACTGAGGAAAGACAATCCCAGAGTCATATCACTAGTAACCACAAGAGGGAGCCAAAAAGTCTAATTCACAACACCTTTCTTTGTCAAATCAGTCAAAGGTTTAACCACACTAGAAAAATTAGTGATGAAGCGACGGTAAAAATTAGCAAAGCCCAGGAATTTCTGGAGGCTCTTCACAGATGTAGGTTGAGTCCAATCATAAATGGCCTGAACGTTAACAGGATCCATCTCGATAGTAGAAGGGGAAGAAATGAAGCCCAAAAAGGAAACCTTCTGAACTCCGAAGAGACATTTAGACCCCTTCACAAACAAGGAATTAGCACGAAGGACCTGGAACACCATTCTGACCTGTTTCACATGAGACTCCCAATCATCCGAAAAGACCAAAATATCATCCAAATATACAATCATGAATCCACCCAGATACTTTCGGAAGATGTCATGCATAAAGGACTGAAACACAGATGGAGCATTTGAAAGCCCGAATGGCATTACCAGTTACTCAAAATGGCCCTCGGGTGTATTAAATGCTGTTTTCCATTCATCGCCCTGTTTAATACGCACAAGGTTATACGCCCCTCGAAGATCTATCTTGGTGAACCAACTAGCCCCCTTAATCCGAGCAAACAAATCAGACAGCAGAGGCAAAGGGTACTGAAATTTGAACGTGATCTTATTGAGAAGGCGGTAATCTATACAGGGTCTCAGAGAACCATCCTTCTTGGCCACAAAAAAGAACCCTGCTCCCAATGGTGATGAAGACGGGCAAATATGCCCTTTCTCCAAGGACTCCTTTATATAACTCCGCATAGCGGCGTGCTCTGGCACAGATAAATTGAAAAGTCGGCCCTTAGGAAACTTACTACCAGGAATCAAATTTATAGCACAATCACAATCCCTATGAGGGGGTAGGACACTGGATTTGGGCTCATCAAATACATCCTGGTAATCCAACAGAAACTCAGGGACTTCAGAAGGAGTGGAAGCAGAAATTGACACCAACGGAACATCGCCATGTACCCCTTGACAACCCCAACTAGACACAGACATTGATTTCCAATCCAATACTGGATTATGAACCTGTAGCCAAGGCAAACCCAACACGACCACATCATGCAAATTATGCAATACCAAAAAGCGAATACCTTCCTGATGTGCAGGAGCCATGCACATGGTCAACTGAGTCCAGTACTGAGGTTTATTCTTGGCCAACGGCGTGGCATCAATTCCCTTTAATGGAATAGGATACGGCAAAGGCTCCAAGAAAAAACCACAGCGCCTGGCAAACTCCAAGTCCATCAAATTCAGGGCAGCACCTGAATCCACAAATGCCATAACCGAGTAGGATGACAAAGAGCAAATCAGAGTAACAGACAAAAGAAATTTAGGCTGTACAGTACCAATGGTGACAGACCTAGCGAACCGCTTAGTGCGCATAGGACAATCAGAGATAGCATGAGTGGGGTCACCACAGTGAAAACACAGCCTATTCTGACGTCTGTGTTCTTGCCGTTCAGTTCTGGTCAAAGTTCTATCACATTGCATAAGCTCAGGCCTCTGCTCAGAGGACACCGCCAAATGGTGCACAATTTTGCGCTCACGCAAACGCCGATCAATTTGGATGGCCAAGGACATTGATTCATCCAGACCAGCAAGCGTGGGGAATCCCACCATAACATCCTTAAGGGCTTCAGAAAGACCCTTTCTAAAAATTGCTGCCAGGGCACACTCATTCCATTGAGTAAGCACAGACCATTTTCTAAACTTCTGACAATATATCTCCGCTTCATCCTGACCCTGACACAAAGCTAGCAAGATTTTCTCTGCCTGATCCACTGAATTCGGTTCGTCATAAAGCAATCCAAGCGCCAGAAAAAACGCATCTACATTAAGCAATGCAGGATCTCCTGGCGCAAGGGAGAACGCCCAGTCTTGAAGGTCGCCACGCAACAAAGAAATAATAATTTTTACTTGCTGAATGGGGTCACCAGAGGAGCGGGGTTTCAAAGCAAGAAACAGTTTACAATTATTTTTGAAATTCAGAAACTTAGATCTATCCCCAGAAAACAAATCAGGAATTGGAATTCTAGGCTCTAACATCGGATTCTGAACTACATAATCTTGAATGCTTTGTACTCTTGCAGTGAGATGATACACACAAGAGGACAGACCTTGAATGTCCATATCTACACCTGAGTCCTGAACCACCCAGAGATTAAGGGGAAAAGAGAGACAAAACACACTGCAAAGAAAAAAAAATGGGTTCAGAACTTCTCTTATCCCTCTTTTGAGATGCATTAACACTTTGTTGGCCAGCTGTACTGTTATGGACCTGGTGGTTAGGAGCACCCGGAATGACCTGATGAGTAAACTAGTAATTGGAACAAGCTCTGGGAAAGTGGGAACTCTGCTGACCGCAAACCCTACTCCTATCACACACACACTAGAATTAGCTGTGGAGCGTACCTAACTCTCCCTAGATGCCTAAGAGCTAACTACCCCTAAAGATAGAAATAGAAGCCTAACCTTGCCTCAGAGAAATTCCCCAAAGGTAAAGGCAGCCCCCACGTATATTGACTGTGAGTTAAGAGGAAAGTCACAAACACAGGAATGAAACAGGTTTTAGCAGAGGAGGCCAGACTTCACTAAATAGTCAGAGGATAGAAAAGGGAACTATGCGGTCAGCACAAAAGACTACAAAAAACCACGCAGAGTAAGCAAAAAGATTCCCCACACCGACTCACGGTGTGGAGGTGCCACTCTGCACCCCAGAGCTTCCAGCTAGCAAGGGAATATCATGATAGCAAGCTGGACTAGAAATTGGCAATACTAAGAAATATATTCAGGAAGCAGTAACAACAAATGAACTAGCAAAGACTTAGCTTCTGCTGGAGTAGACAGGTCCTCAGAGAAGTCCAAGAGAGATCTGAACCAATACTGAAACATTGACAGCTTGAAGTAACGATCTGAGTGGAGTTAAATAGGGAAGCCAACATAGCAATAAACGAGAGCAGCTGACAAAGCCAACCTCAGTGACCAGCAGTTCCGCTCAAAGCCACCAGAGGGAGTCCAAGAGCAGAACTAACCAAAGTACCATTCATGACCACAGGAGGGAGTCCGAGAACGGAATTCACAACAGCCCACAACTGAAAGGTTCAACTGTACGCTCCTTAACATGTTGAACACCTTGGATTTAAAACAGAAATAGCCTAAGAACCGACACATAAGTGAATTAATCCATGCCTACAACTGTACCAAAACTGAGTCCTGTGGGTACTTGCCCTGCTTCCTCATAATTGGAAGAGAAGCCAGACAACCAGTGGATATTAGTTTTAAAGTATTCTCTGATCATTCATCTGGGAAGAACTAACTGAAGTATGTGTCACAGCTAAAGGAAGAATTAAAAGAGGCCTACAGAATGGCCGATATAGCGCATCTTATTCCTATACGCCATGCCCTCAATAAGACTGGCGGATTAAGTACTATTCTTATTGAATGAGGGCCATATTATTTCACATGGTCAGGACACAATGGTAGGCACAGAGAGCAACATATCAAGATGATCAGACAGACAGCTTCACAAGATTGGATGACCATTAACAAATCCAAGACTATGCAGGCATCATTTATAAAATGCGTATACAAATCAGGTTTGGCATAGTCCACAGGCTTAGGCAGGGGAATTCTTAGTGGGTCCTTGTGCAGGAAATTTCAGTCATTCTCCTGGACTTACTTACGGTAACAGAAATGATGGCCCGATTAGAAAAGACTAAGTGAGATAATTGGTCAACATTTTTTTATCTGAAAAACCATGAAAAGTCTGTCAGTGCAGTGTGTTATTAAAGGGAATCTGTCACCCCATGGGACACTTTTCAGCTACTACTATGAGCATACAGGTAATAGAAATGTTAATCTAGTCTTACCTGTATGCCTCATAGTTGCTGTCCAGATGTGGAGAAATATACTTTAATTTCATTATGCTAATGATTTCTTTCATATTCCAGTGTGTGCAGTGTCTTGAAGAAATCCGTGCCTCCATTCTTCATTATAATGTCACCCCCTTCCCATGAACGTCCATTGTGCTAGAATCTGTACAAGGCAGGTCGTGTGGCTGCGAAGTAGGTTTATAGCCACCACAGAAAGGTCCCAGAGAGGTCAGATGTTGGAGAAGGCTTGAGCTGAGAGGAACATTCGTGCCACACGTCAGTAGAAGTCCATGACCCATGCCAGTAGAAATCAGTGACCAGTGCCAATAGAACTGCATGACCTGCGCCTGAAGAAGTCCTTGACCTGCGTCCCCTAGAAATCTGTGACCAATGCCAGTAGAACTGCGTGACCAGCGCCAGTAGAAATCCATGATCAGCGCCAGTAGAACTGCACAACTCACACACCATTAAAAGTCCATGACCAGAGCTGAACCAGTCTCATGAGACAATCCAGCTGTAGCGGAGGACCGTTCATGTGGGCCATTATTTCCAGTGTAGATGTACGGTACAGGGTGTTGGCTGAGGCCTCACATTAGGGAACGAAGACAGCTGGTCTGACGAGCACACTGTGTACCAAATGACTTGCATACCTAGTACTTGCGGCCTAGCGGGAAGTATCAGTGACCTCCATTAGGGCCAGTGTAACGTTCAAAGGTAGAATACAGCGGTGCCTAGTATCGAGAGTGATACCCATTTCGCTGAAACGTAATGGCAGTAATAGTCATTCAACTGCTAGATAATAAGAACATTAAGAAGTCTATAAAAAAGAACACTGCACACATATTGTATTTAGTCGCAACAAGGTTTTCTAATAATGTCAAAACATACTGTATTGGCTTTGCTACTTTTACACACACTTAAGGTACCGTCACACTCAGCGACGCTGAGGCGATATAGACAACGAGCCGACCTAAACTAGATCGCTGCAGCGTCGCTGTTTAGGTCGCTGTAGAGACGTCAAACACAGCAACTCCAGAACGATGCAGGAGCGATCCAGTGACGTAACGGCGACTCACTTCTCATTCTCGCTGGTTGATAGCTCCATGTCTGGCATTGCTGGCATCGTTGCTTTTGATGTCAAACATGACGATACACGCCGACCTAGCGACGAAATAAAGTTCTGGACTTCTAGCTCCGACCAGCGATGGCACAGCGGGATCCAGATCGCTGCTGCGTGTCAAACACAACGAGATCGCTATCCAGGACGCTGCAACGTCACGGATTGTTGTCATTCTCGTTGCAAAGTTGCTGAGTGTGACGGTACCTTTATAGGTAGTTTTTCTTTCTGTGTTAGTTAAATAAAAAGTGTTTGTTGATTACCAGTGTCTCCTCATTGTCTGCGCTGTAACATCCAAGTAACCTGTTCACACCTATGCAAGAAGATTTAAAGAAAGCCTCCATGTTAGCCAGGCCTGCAGATCAGCAGTGAAGGAATACAGGATCAGCCAGTTTGGGGCACATCTCTAAGGTGGTAGATAGTGAGAGCTCCCTTACATCGTTCAGAGTGCAGTGAGGGTGCAGTGGGCACAGCGTAACACATTGACCCATGTGACTTTGTGCCGGGAAGATGCAGTTTCCCAGTGTAACCTTTTATGCATATGTAACGTCCTTCAGAAGTAATGTGCTGACATCCATAACCAATAAGAATTGCCTCGGTATTGTGCAGAAGAGAAAGTCCAGCATTGTTGGTTATATGTTTCAACCTTAGTAAACAAAACAGTTTGCAAAACCATCTGTTTTCTTCATCGTAAAGTTAAAGTGGTCCAGTGTCACACAAAATTGTGCCAGAAGTAAATCTGAAGGTGTCTCTAATAAAATCGCAACCGCATGCAAACACCCAGGGTTCCCCACACAAGGTACAAAAATCAAATCCCAGAGGGTGAAATGCACATCGAGGTGCAGCTGAGCACGGTGTTGCGCTGCTTGCTGGCCCTATTTGCATAGGAAATATGACTTCAGGTATATATTCATTATTCATTTCCTTTTTCATATTTTTATGTTAGCTATACCTGTATAAGTTGGCTTTCTAGATATTCTGATTATAGAGATCTTGCTATTTAGCTATACACCAAAGAGAACTGGCCCACAGCAAATTACCTATATACTATCCACATATCACTATGTAAACCACTAGTTCTGCTATGAGCCTGCTCTAGATATCTCAAATTATTGTCCCCCTATTAGATATACACTAGAATTAAGACGTAATCAGTTTTATACCTATATTTACCTATATTGTCAACCTAGGTCTCCTATGCACAACCCATAGTTCTAGGTTTGTGGGGGATTTTCAATGCAGCCCTGCTGTCTCTAAGGGTTTCTTAACACATTTTGTATGTGTATTCATTTTATCTTTATATTTGCTAATATGGTTCAATAAAGTATTGAACTTAATATTATCTGGTTATTTGCTTCTTCTGTCTGTTTTATGTAATCTCTAAAACTTTACTATATGCGAGTATATACTGTATATATCTATACTATGCATTTTTATGGTGAGATTATGGATATAGGTATATTACTTCCCTATGTAAGGTGCTTAGGGGCATGGAATTAGTTATTAGCCAAATTACCCTCTTACAGAAGGATGGAGCAGATTGGGCACCAATAGGCACAGAAAATAATAGTAGCAGCAGATGGGGAATAGATCACAATGGTGCTGAGATGTTACCATATTTTTCGGACTATAAGATGCACTTTCCCCTCTGAAATTTGGGAGGAAAATGGAGGTGCATGCTACAGCCCAAACATAGCTTACTGGGGGAGCAGCAATGGAGCGGGTCACAGAAGGCAAGGTCACCACTGCAGGAAGCTGGTGGCAGAAGTGTGACGATGACGTAGGCCCTGGGCTGAGAGCAAGGGGGTGTCCAGGAGGTGCAAGGAAGGAGCCATTGATCTCCCAGTGGTGGGCTCCAGGAAAATGTTGGCAGTGTAAGGCAGAAGCTGAGTCCCCACTGTGCACATTGATCTCCCGGCAGTGGGCTTCAGAAAAATTACACCAGTGTCTGAGCATGTGCACATTTATATCGTGAAGCTCACTACCAGGAGATCAAAAGCTCCTGCCTTGCGCAACTGGGACACCCCTCCTCCCTGCCCAGGGCTCGCAGCATTGCCCCACTTCTGCCACCACTGGCTTCCTACAGCAGCGATACTGCTCCTGCCTCCTCTGACCCCACTTCACCACTGCCACCTCCCCACACTGGTAGGCTAAATTCGGACTATAAGAAAAAAAAACATTTTGCCATAAAAAATGTTTCTATTTTCCTCCTCTAAATTTGGAGTGCGTCTTATGGTGCGGTGTATTGTATAATCCAAAAAAATACCGTACATGTCTGCGCTCCAAGTCTGCAGACACCACTCATGGATGGAAATCTTCTTTGTGGTCTGGGCCAAATGGAAAAGATAGGAAATGTCACCAAGTCTGATCTTAAAGAATGCCAACTGTAAGTCAATGGATTTATCTTATTTGGCCTGTAGAGTTGGTGTCTACAATCAAATGGGCACTGCTTAGTGTAATATTGCTGTTTTTTAATTTAGCAACAATTTTTTGTTGTAATTTAGTCATTATGTTGTGGTAAGTGCATAGTCATTTTATTGGTAATATTGATCATTATACAATGTGGTTTGTGCAGTAGCTGTATGGTAATAGTTGTGGTCATAGCGTGTAGATATTATTTGGCCCTGGTAGACTGGTATTATTTGCAGTAATGCACTTTGTTTAGCGTGTTTTGTTTGCAGTAGTTTGTAGTTGGGTGCATAGAGAGGCATATGCATAGTGGCTTGTGCCCCTGACCTGTTAAGACCCTAGCAGCACCCTTGGGAAATGGCATAGATCAGGGGTGGGCAATTAATTTTCTCGAGGGGCCACATGAGAGACCGTGACTGTCGTGGAGGGCCAAACCATTAGGACGAAATTAATTCTGCTCAATATTAATATCGATATATTATAATTATTATATTATTGATAATTTTATTAATATTAATTGTATAACTTAATATTGATCAGAATTAAGTATGCTGACTTATATGTGGCATGAGCCCCACACAGCCTTCCCCATATGCGGCATGAACTCCACACAGCCTCCCTTTATACATTGCATGAGCCCCACACGGCCTCCCTATATACACTGCATGAGCCCCATGAGCACCATATGCAGCACCATGTCACTCCCCATGTGCAGCACCATGTCAACCCCCCATATGCAGCACCATGTGCAGCACCATGTCATCCCCATGTGCGGCACCATGTCACCCCTATGTGCAGCACCATATCATCCCCATGTGCAGCATCATGTCACCCCATAGCCTCCCTATCAAGGCCAGTTAAAAATGTAAACTAAAACTCAAAAAAATGGGGGCTGCATGAGCTGATTAAAATTTAACTTAACTTCATTGCTTCTTCCATTCCATTTTTTGTAGCTTTTGTATAATAAGAATTTTTTGGTGATAAATTTAGGGGTATTTCATCCATTTTGGGGAAAAAAATGCCATCATGAATAAATGTTGCTTTTATTTTTCTATATCTAGAGATAATAATAATAATAATAATAATAATAATAATAATAATAATAATAAACATTTTGGTATTCATCATGAGATACTTATTGGTCCTCTGCATATTCCATTCATTTAAAAATGAATTCTTATCTGTCAATCATCCATCTTATTTTATAGCAGAGTTTTAAGCCCTCTGACTTACCACTTATTCTCACAACTTGCCATTTGTCTAAGTGGCTAAAGCACAGATGGGTGTGAAATGATTATATAATACAAGACTTTGTTATACAATTTAGAAAAGTGACGATAATTGTCCCAGATGCGCTGAACAAATGTTTTCAGATTTCTGTCTTGTGATTCCATTTTCATCTTTCTCGCTCGATTTATGACATTGCTCTGAATAAATCAATGTTCCATGATTTTCCTGACATAAGTGCTATCCTTGTGGTGAGCATAAAAACAGGTGATCAGCAACATATCAGACAGTCCGACTCTAAAGAAGAAGGAGAGGCAATATAAGAAGATTTCCTACTCTTTTGCATGTTTGTCACACTGAAATGTTTCAGATCAACAAACAAATGTAAATATTAGACAAAGATAACACAAGTAAACACTAAATGCAATTTTTAAATAAAGGTCTTTATTATTAAGGGAAAAAGAAATCCAAATCTACAGGGCCCAGTGTGAAAAAGTGATTGCCCTCACAAAACAAAAAATATAAATTAACTATAGTTTATCACATCATTGAGAAGTTGGGCTCAAATTCCCTAGCCACACCCAGGCCTGATTACTGCAACACCTGTTCTCAATTAAGAAATTACTTAAGAATGACGTGCATGACAGAGTGAAATAGACCAAAAGATCCTCAAAAGCTAGACATCATGATGCGATACTAAGAAATTCTGGATCAAATGAGAAACAAAGTAGTTGAGATCTATCTGTCTGGAAAAGGTTATAAAGCCATTTCTAAAGCTTTGGGACTCCAGCAAAAAACAGTGAGGGGCGGGCCATTATCCACGAATTGCGAAAACATGGCTAGCCGACCATAATTACACCAAGAGCACGGAGGTCACAAATAGAGATGAGCAAATCTTTCAAGGTTTGGTTCAATTCGCCAAACGGTTCAACGAATGTACCCAAACACTATTAGATTCAATAGGAGACCAAACCAAACATATACACAACACCTTACTTGGTGACAAAAAGCCTCCCAAACAGCTAAAATTAGAGTTAGACACCATGAAAAGTGGCATCAAATGACCCAGTAGAAATTTGCAAATGGCACACCAGCTGTCAGCCATGGGCCATGCATGAGGTATCAGGGGCTGTCCCAGTATTTACAGCTTGGAATTGAAGTGTCAATGAGGACCTGGTGGTTAAGGGAGTGATTCAAGCCTACTTAGCTGGGAGATCTTATACCTCATGCAACACCTCCAATTTTATCTTTTTTTGCAGCCACACTCAGGTGGTGCAAACATCAGTTTCATACAGTACTATTGGTAGAAAATGCAAGGAAAGGAACACAGGTAGTTGACTGAAAGTAAGTGCAGGCCTGCTTGTCTGGGAGCCCTACTTCCACAGGCAACCCACCAGATGGAGACCTAACTTGGAGTCTCCACATTCCAAAAAAAATTGCCACAAACCACTAAAGTGGCTTCAATTTCCACAGAGTAGAAATATTATAATAGGCCTCTGACACACCTTCCACTACAAACAACCCACTAGATCGAGACCCAATTTGGAGTCTCCACATTTCCAAAAATTGTTTGCAATAGCAACAGCAGACACAGAAGACACCACAAAGGTGGCACAGACTGGAATAATGTGAGATCAATGCATAATACTAAAAGCTACACCATCGCCTAGTCTGCCCAGTCGGCGACTGGAGAGCAAAAGTCATTGGAGATCCATGACTTGATCTTTTCTATGAAAGTTAGGCAGTCTACCCTTTCAGATGACAGTCGGATGTGCTTATCCATCAGGACACCACAAGCAGTGCTGAAGATACGTTCTGAGAGAACGCTGGCTGCTGGGAATGACAAAACCTCCAAGTCATGACAGACGAGCTCAGGACACTCTTCCATTTTTGAAGACCAAAATGCAAAAGGTTGCAAACCCCCCAATGGCATTGATATTGAGCTCCAGATACTCCTGCACCTTCCTCTCCATTCATTCACAACGTGTCAGACTTGTACTCTGCTCTGCTGGTGCATGGTCTGGTCTAAAAAATGTGTGAAATGACTCATAGAAAATGGTTATGCCACTTACACCCCTAGTGCTGCTGATGAAAATATTTTTGCGATGACACCTTGATGTTCATGGCGTTGGACATCTACAACTGGGATGCACATAGTGTGCGTCACTGCTGTCTGGGGAAAACCACTCTTTAGATTGTCTACAAGTGAGTTTCGATTCTCCAGCACGTGAGCATCCTTTTTCAGGGGGGAAGCATCTGGCTAAATTTACTCTTGTACTGTGGATCTAACAGAGTGGCAACTCAGTAGTCAGCACTATTTCTAACCCTAAGAAGATGGGCATCATGTTGACGATAGTTCAGCAAGAAGGTGCTCATGTGTTGGGCGCTTCCATGAGGTCCAAGTCAATAGTGTGTTGGTGGTGGGGTAGCACTCAAGGTTGCTTTTTCTATCTCTTCCCGCCAACCACTGACAACAAAGAGGGGAACATTATCCTCTTCATCTTATGACTGTTGAGCGTCCATTACCTCGTCCTCCTCCAATTGTTCCTCAGCTCCTGGAGTTTTGCTAAAAGTCAGACAGTCTGGAAATTTGTGATATTGTTATCCTTTCTGGATCCTCCTCTGCTTCCACCTCTTCCTCTGGGACCACCGCCTCCTCATGTAGACTATTCAAAGTATGCTCCAGCATGTATATGACCGGAATTGTGCTGATGACAGCATTGTCAACGCTAACCATCTTAATGGCAATTTTGAAACTGTGCAGAAGGGTGCATAGGTCCTTCATCTGTGCCCACTTCACAAACGTGATATGCACCACGTCCGTACTTCATTGGCCCAGGCTGTGCAAAAGGGCATACTTAACTAGGGCTTGTCGCTACTACCACAGTCGCTGTAAGATGTGCAAAATGGAATTTCACCATGTCAGACCATCGAAAGCCAAACAGTTAACCGGTAGGCCAAAATACCTCTGCAGCAATGCAAGTCAATGACCTACAGGGTGCAATCAACGGAAGTGAGCACACAGCAACCATCCTTTCTGCAGCAGCACATCCAGGTTGGGATAGTGGCAGAGAAATTGTTGTATATCCAGATTGAGGATGTGAGCCATGCATGGCACGTGTGTGCGGTTGCCCCGGCGTGGGTCTGCCACCAGGTTTGCACCAATATTTCACATGACCTTCCCAGGCTGCAGGTTTAGTGGATTCAGCCTTTGCTCTAACTCAGTCTGGATAAACTCTTGAGCTATGTGACTGCGATCTCCAAGGCATATTAATTTAAACACTGCCTATTTGTGGTGAGCCATGGCTCTGCAGTACGGAGGTGGTGGGGATTCACTCTGCACTGATGGAACAAGTGTCTCATTAAGGCAGAGGGGGTGAGGGCACAGGTGGAGGCCCTAGAGGAGGTAGAGGATAAGCAGTGGAGGAAGTTTGAAATACAGAGATTTGTCCTGCAAGCCCTGGGGATTCCAAGACTTGTGGAGGAGCCCCTTCCCTGTCTGCCCACACAGCCAACAGTCATCCAGTGCCCTGTCAGCAAGATGTAACGCCTTTGGACATTCTTACTCATCCTAGTGTCTGTGGTGAAATGCATACTGGAAGATATAGATTTAGTCAAGGAATGGGTGATGTCTGCAACATGCTGGTGTAGAGCAGGCACAGCTTTCTTAGAGAAGTAATGGTGACTGGGCAACTGGTACTGGTGGACTGTGATGGCCATCAGCTTTTGGATACCATCTGTATCTACCAGGCGGAAAGGCAGCATTTCCGTGGCTAACAGATTGGAGATGGTGGAGTTCAACTTCTTAGCTTTGTCATGTGAATGAGAAAATAATCTTTTACGTGACCACAACTTCTGGACCGTGGGCTGACTGCAGCTCTGAGAGAGGATGAACTACAGAGAACCGGACAAACTACTGTGGACCATAAGAGAGATGCAGGCGGAGATGTTGCGGTGGATTGATAAAGTTGCGATGTGCTTGTTCTCTGAGATTGGTCAAAACTGTTGGCATGTCTGCTTGCATTACAGCTGACGGGCTGTCACTCAGCCTGACTGGTGGGGGTAAAGAATCGGAGGTTCGCAGTTGGAGACATGCTTGATAATACTTGGCATGGGGTGGCTGATGATTGTAGAGGTCCGCTGGTCTGCATTCTATCGCAGTGGGACTGCCAGAGTAGCGAATGTTGATTGTGCATGTGAAGATTCATGCATTTAGTAGTCAAATGATTGCACTTTTTCCCTGTACTCAATTTTTTTATGCAAAGTTGGCAGATAACGGGAGTTTTCTCATCTTTGCAGTGTCAAATAAGGCCTAGGCTAGGCACCCCTTGCTGCTCCTGCAAGGTGCAGACTCATGAATAGCTGACTGACTGCAGCCACAGTTGTGGCTGAGGATGCGCTGCTCGTTGTGGAGGCATCACTCCATGTGCCGTACAGCACAACATAACCTTCTTGTCTTCCTCCTCCTCCACATCCTCAGAAGACCCACTCAGTTGCATGCCTCTATGTTACATAGTTACATAGTTACATAGTTATTAAGGTTGAAGGAAGACTTTAAGTCCATCTAGTTCAACCCATAGCCTAACATGCCCTAACATGTTGATCCAGGGGAAGGCAAAAAAAAACCCATGTTCTCACCAATTGGGATCTACAACCTCATCATCATCCTCTGCGCTTTCACATTCCTCACCCTGAGAGTCACACTGCTCCACTTCCTGCCCTGACAGCAGAGTACAGTCCGCGTAAGCCTCAGATATCTGAGTCCCATCATGATCCCCTCCCCTCAGGGGTTAATGTCTGTTGATGAGGGTCAAGATGTTGCTCGGACCCTACTTTGTCCTGCCCTGGATTCAAGCTAAATATATTTTGGGCATCGCTGCAGACAGTCTTGACTGTGTGAAGCTTTGGAGTACACTTCTGATGCCCAAGGCATAGAATGTGTAAGCAGTAGGGTTGAGCGAAACGGGTCGGCAATTTTCAGAAGTCGCCGACTTTTGGCAAAGTCGGGTTTCATGAAACCCGACCCGACCCCTGTGTGGGGTCGGCCATGAGGTCGGCGATCTTCTGAATCTGGAATCGGAATTCCGATACCGATTCCCGATATGTTTAAGATATCGGGAATTGGTATCGTAATTCAGATTTAAGTGTAAAATAAAGAATTAAAATAAAAAATATCGCCATACTTACCCTCTGACGGGCCCTGGTACTAACCGGGAACCTTCCTTCCTTAGAATCAGCCTTCCAGGACCTTGCGGTGACGTCACGGTGACGTCGCGGCTTGTGATTGTTCCGCCCATGTGACCGCTCGCGCGACCAATCACAAGCCGCGACGTCACCGTGACGTCACCGAAGGCCCTGGAAGGGCTGATTCTTAGGAAGGAAGGCTGTCGGAAAGAAGCAGGGCATGTCCGAGGGTGAGTATATACCTAATAGGAATATACTCACCCTCGGCTTCGTTCCGGCAGCCTTCCTTCCTAAGAATCAGCCCTTCCAGGGCCTTCGGTGACGTCGCGGCTTGTGATTGGTCGCCCGAGCGGTCACATGGGGGCCGCGCGACCAATCACAAGCCGCGACGTCACCGCGACGTCACCGCAAGGTCTTGGAAGGCTGATTCTAAGGAAGGAAGGTTCCCGGTTAGTACCAGGGCCCGTCAGAGTGTAAGTATAGCGATATTTTTTATTTTAATTCTTTATTTTACACTTAAATATGGATCCCAGGGCCTGAAGGAGAGTTTCCGCTCCTTCAGACCTTGGGAACCATTGGAAACCCAATGCACTGCATTGGGTTTCGAGTTTCGGCCGACCCCGACCCCGACTTTTTTATAGGATCGGCCGATTTCACTCGACCCGACTTTTGAAAAAGTCGGGTTTCGTGAAACCCGACCCGATCCTATAAAAGTAAAGGTCGCTCAACCCTAGTAAGCAGCTTTGCAGACTCACCCATCTGTGGTTCCCTACAGTCAGTTTGGCAGTTGGAGAATTGCGATGTGGGATGAAGCAAGGGTAATTGGGTTGCCACCTCTGTGGAATGTACTGTGTGATGTTGAGGTGGAGGAAGAGGAGGAGAGGCCACTTGAAGCTGTGCTTGCCATCCACTCAAGCACATGCTCTTTCTGGGCCTCATCAACAAGGCAAACAGCTGTGCGGCTGACAAAGAAAGGTAGTGGAGTAGCCCGTCCAGTAACAAAAGTTGTCAGTTGTGTTTGTATAGGATGTGACGTTGTTGGTTTACTAGTGCTTTCACTAGCATTACCACCTACCACACGTACACCTTGAACACCAAGACTAATCCCCCTTCTACCATGACCTCCCTTTTCCCAGTCATGTTGCTCGGTTTGTGTAGTAGGAGCACACTATTAGCAACAAAAAATTGTTTTTTTACTCTGCACACAGCTGAATTTCAGCAGCACTAAATGACAAGGTGAAATATGGTGAAATTCAACAAAATAATTGTTTGAGTGTGGATGAGGCCTGTATGACATAGAAAATATGCTCCAAACAATTTCAAACAGATCTCCCCTACTGTATGACGTTAGTAACAATAGAAATAATTGTTTCAGTGTGGATGAGGTCTGTATGACAAAGAAGATATGATCCAAAAAAATTCAAACTGAGATCTCTCCTACTGCATCACGTTCATCACAGAAGAAAGAATTGTTTCAGTGTGGATGAGGCCTGTATGGCAAAGAAGATATGCTCCAAACAATTTCAAACTGAGATCTATCCCACTGCATCACATTCATCACAGAAGAAAGAATTGTTTCAGTGTGGATGAGGCCTGTATAACAGAGAGCATATGCTCTAAACAATTCCAAATTGAGATCTCCCCTACTGTATCATGTTATTATCTGAAGAAATAATTGTTTTAGTGTGGATGAGGCCTGTAAAGCAATGAAGATATGCTGCAAACAATTATAAAAATGAGATCTCCCCTACTGTGTGATGTTAGTAACAAAAGAAAGAATTGTTTCAGTGTGGATCAGGCCTGTATGACAAAGAATATATGCTCCAAACAACTTCAAAATTAGATCTCCCCTACTGTGTAATGTTAGTCGCAGAAGAAAGAATTGTTTCAGTGTGTATGAGGCCTGTAAGACAAAGAGGACAAGTTCCAAACAATTTCAAAATTAGATATCCCCTACTGTATCATGTTAGTAACAGATTAAAGTATTTTTTAGTGTGGATGAAGCCTGTATAACCTAGAAGATTTGCTCCAAACAATTTCAAGCTCTGATCTTAACTACTGTATCACATTTGTCACAGAAAAATTTGCGGAAAGATGAATTTCACCACCGCTAAATGACAAGGTGAAATACGGTGTGCTGATTCATGATAGCAAATGCCAAAAATATTTTTTTTTACTGTGCAACAGGTCAAATCACTGAACAATTTCACCGCCATTAAATGACAAGGTGGAATATGGTGTGCTGTATCCCATTTAGCAACTGGAAAAATAAGATTTTTAAAGGTCTACTTGTGCATGGAGCACAATAGAAGTAGTGCGCAACACACTTCTATGAAATGTGTCCTGCTGTGTTTGGCTGTGGACTTCAGTAATAGCAAAAAAAAATATTGCTGGAAGGTCGATTTCACAGCCACACAGGACACAAGCTATCTAAACTATCTGACTTAGAAACAACCGCCTAGCTAACAAGCTAAAATCTATCAAAACCCAAAACCAGCGTCAGGCACAGCCTCTCTGCGCTGTTATATTGATAAAATGGTGCAAAAACAAGATGTTCGCTCTTTGTATAGAGAGAGACATGTGATATCAGCAGCCAATGACACAAGCCATTGTGTCTGGACATTGTAGATGTTTCCTGCATCCTGATTGACTAGCCGCAATGTGACACATGAAGTTAGAAAAAAAATTTACAAGCACCCCGCTCCCCTGAGCTCTCCCCACCCCTACCCTCATCAAATACATGCCCCACGCTCATCATGCACCACTACTATGCCACCCAAAGTGCTCAAAATACTTTAGTAGCAATGCAAACATTTTCCCACACGTTTAACGAATGTTACCGATTTTTTATACTCCTCACCCTGAGAGTCATCTTCCTCCTCGTCCTGACACCACCATACAGTCCACGTGCACCTCTGGTATGTGAGTCTGGTCAGGATCACCTCCACCCATGGTGGTTAACATCTGGATTCTGATCGGACCCTACTTCATGCAGCCCCAGATCCAACATGAAAAATTTTTGGTTTGGTCGTATGGGCAGATGCTTTCCTCCTCTGGATTCTGTGAATCTTCATAGTAGACCTTTGATGCCCATGCAATAGAATGTGTGAACAGCTCTGCAGAATGACCCATCTGTGGTTCCACACAATCAGTTGAGTATTTATAAATTTGTGATGCAGGGGGAAACAATGGTGATTGGGGTACCACTTAGGATTGTACTGTGTGTGATGTTAAGGTGGAGGAAGGGAAGCCACTTGATGCAGCACTTGCCATTTACTGGAGCATATGCTCTTTCTGGCCCTCACCTACAAGGCATACTGATGTGTGACTGCAAAGAAAAGGAGTAGAGGAGCCCATCCAGTAACAGATGTTGTCGGTGGTCTTTGGATAGAGTGAGACAGTGTTTGTTCAGTTGAGCTTTCAATAACATTAGCACTTAACCCACGTACACGACAAATACCAAGCCTATTTACCCTTCCACCACGACCTCGCTTTTTCCCACTCATGTTGTATGTAGCCTTCCCCTTTTGTAACCTGCTGTTTCACAACCTTAAGGTACCGTCACATTCAGCGACGCTGCGGCAATATAGACAGCGAGCGGACCCAAAGTAGATCGCTGGAGCGTCGCTGTCTAGGTCGCTGTAGAGACGTCAAACACAGCAACTCCAGAACGATGCAGGAGCGATCCAGTGACGTAACGGCGACTCACTTCTCGTTCTCGCTGGTTGTTAGCTCAATGTCAAACATTGCTGGCGTCGTTGCTTTTGATGTCAAACATGACGATACACGCCGACCTGGCGACGAAATAAAGTTCTGGACTTCTAGCTCTGACCAGCGATGGCACAGCGGGATCCAGATCGCTGCTGCGTGTCAAACACAACGAGATCGCTATCCAGGACGCTGCAACGTCACAAATTGTTGTCGTTCTCGTTGCAAAGTTGCTGAGTGTGACGGTACCTTTAAGGCCCCGTCATACATAGCGATTTACCAACGATCACGACCAGCGATACGACCTGGCCGTGATCGTTGGTAAGTCGTTGTGTGGTCGCTGGGGAGCTGTCACACAGACAGCTCTCTCCAGCGACCAACGATCAGGGGAATGACTTCGGCATCGTTGAAACTGTCTTCAATGATGCCGAAGTCCCCCTGCAGCACCCGGGTAACCAGGGTAAACATCGGGTTACTAAGCGCAGGGCCGCGCTTAGTAACCCGATGTTTACACTGGATACCAAAAAAAACAAACAGTACATACTCACCATCTGATGTCCGTCAGGTCCCTTGCTGTCTGCTTCCTGCTCTGACTGAGTGCCGCCGTACAGTGAGAGCACAGCACAGCAGTGACGTCACCGCTGCGCTCTGCTCTCATTGTACGGTGGCACTCAGTCAGAGCAAGAAGCAGACGGCAAGGGACCTGACGGACATCAGATGGTGAGTATGTACTGTTTTTTTTTTTTTACATTTACGCTGGTAACCAGGGTAAACATCGGGTTACTAAGCGCGGCCCTGCGCTTAGTAACCCGATGTTTACCCTGGTTACCAGTGAAGACATCGCTGGATCGGTGTCACACACGCCGATTCAGCGATGTCAGCGGGACCTCAACGACCAAAAAAAGGTCCAGGCCATTCCGACACGACCAGCGATCTCGCAGCAGGGGCCTGGTCGCTGGTACGTGTCACACATAGCGAGATCGCTACTGAGGTCGCTGTTGCGTCACAAAACTTGTGACTCAGCAGCGATCTCGCTAGCGATCTCGCTATGTGTGATGGGGCCTTTAGGCCCACAGCTATCAGTCTCTTATCACTAAATGAACAATCACTGTTTATTTTCGTAGATAGTGTGCCTTCTGATTTGTCACTGAAGCACAGATTTATCACAAACTATTTGGATTAGATAATTGAGCCTCCTCGCTGCACCCCAATATTAGACCTAATGATTTTTAAGAGGAAATCTGGCCTTCTGATTTCTCAGAAAATTCTCAAACTATTTGGATTAGCAAATGGAGACTGACACACAGTTTTTGCACAATCTAGTTAGATGCTAGAAGATCGATTTCACACAGGACAGGATCCTATCTAGCTATCTAACAAGTTCACTTGCAGCACTATCAGGAGTGGCTTATCTGCACTGTGACACAGAACAAATAGTGCCAGCAAAACAAGATGTCCACTTTTTATATGGTCAGGGTCATATCACAGAAGATCTTGTGTCATGATGTTGTGGATGGTTTCTGATTGTTCAAGATGCTCACCACACATCTAAATAAGTTCCTTAGGGGGTCTAGTTTGCAAATTGTGGTCGCTTGTGGGGGGGTTCCACTGTTTAGGCATATCATGGCATCCCAAACACAATATGATACCAGCAGAACATTTAATCAAAATCTGTGTTCCAAAACGTCACTCCATCCTTTCTTTTACTGAGCACTGCCGTGTGCACAAACAGTAGTTTCCCCCCACATAAAGGGTAGCAATGTACTCAGGAATAATTGCACAACAAATTTTGGACTCTTTTTTTTCTGCCACCCTTTTCCTTTTGAAAATAAAAAAAATTGAGGCTCAAATATTGAGGCTCAAATACAATATTTGTGGGGAAAATGTGATTTTTTTTATTTTGGCCGCTCAACATTATAAACTTCTATGAAGCACCTGGTGGTTCAAACTACTCACCACACATCTAGATAAGTCTCTTGAGGGATCAAGTTTCTAAAATTGAGTCACTTGTGGGAGGTTTCCATTTAGGGGCTCTCCAAACTGGACATGGCGTCCTCTAATAATTCCAGCAAATTTTGCATTCTAAAAGTCAAATGGTGCTCCTTCCATTCTGAGCCCTGCCGTGTGCACAAACAGTAGTTTTCCTCCACATTTTGGTTATTGGCATACTCAGGAGAAATTGCACAATAAACTTATTGGTGCATTTTCTCCTGTTACCCTTGAGAAAATGCAAAATTAGGGGCTAAAATCATTTGTATGTGAAAAATTGAATTTTATTATTTTCACGTATCAATGTTATAAACTTCTGTGAAGTACCTGGGGGTTCATGGTGCTCATCACACATATAGATAAGTTCCCTGAGGAGTATAGTTTCCAAAACGGTGTCACTTGTGGGGAGTTTCCACTGTTTGGGCACATCAAGGGCTCTCCAAACGCAACATGGCATCCGCTAATTATTCCAGCAAATTTTACATTCAAAAAGTCAAACGGCGCTCCTTCCCTTCTGAGCTCTGCCGTGTGCCCAAACAGTGGTTTTCCTCCACATGTGAGATATCAGCGTACTCAGAATTTCACAACATATTTTGAGGTCCATTTTTTTCCTGTTACCATTGTGAAAATAAAAACAATTGGGTCTAAAGTAAAATTTTTGTGAAAAAACGTTAAATGTTCATTTTTTTCCTTCCACATTACATTAATTCCTGTGAAGCACCTATAAGGTTAATAAACTTCTTGAATGTGGTTTTTAACACCTTGAGGGGTGCAGTTTTTAGAATGGTGTAACTTTTTTGGTATTTTCTGTCATATAGACCATTCAAAGGCACTTCAAATGTGATGTGGTCCCTAAAAAAATGCTTTTGTAAATTTTGTTGGAAAAATGAGACATCGATTATCAATTTTAATCCTTATAACTTTGCAACAAAAAATGATGCTTCAAAAATTGCGCTGATGTAAGATAATCCTATAATTCTATAATTGTGCCAAGATAAGGTGCAAAAAGTGTCACATTAGGAAAGAAAAAAACAAAGGGTGGTCTCCATATAGAAGCAAAGTGCAGGTGAAAATACAAATTAGGGGTTTATAGCTTTAAGGTCCGCCTGGTCTCAATGGTGTGTGCACCCCGACGCACGTTTCGGAAAGAGTTTCCTTCGTCACCCCCTTTTCCGTTTTTTCTATTTTTTTATATATTGTTATATATATTTTTTATATATACTATGGGACCACAATCAAATTGTTGGTCTAGTAGGAGGCACCTTATAAGTGTCCAGAGGGTCATTTTGGTCTAATTATACACTTTAAATTCCATTGGTCTACTTGTTTGATTTATTTTAATTATGGTATATATTTAATATGTTCTATGTTGTGTGCAAATTTTAATTTATTACCTCTACTGCTCTATGTATTAATAAAGGCATATTTTGTATCAGTATTATCTTTCTTGGTATTTTATGGTCATCCATAGTGTTGGTTCTTTTAATCTATGAGTATTGTTTTACTCGTTTTTAGTACACCGGGGGTTTTTATATTTCACTATTGTCACATTTCCTTTTTACTGTTACATTTTTGCTGCTATCCCGGAGGTGTTATTCTTGTAGCTCATATTTCTGGTATAACCCAAGACAGAAACGAAAAAAGAAAAATAATTACCCTGCTGTAAATAAATAAGTAAAAGCAATAGTGCATATAAATAATGTAGGGTACTTAGTAAAAACCGTTTTTGATCAAAAAAGCGTAAAAGCCATCCCACCAATATCAAGGGGTACCCAAGTTCGAGATAGTCTTCACCGCTAATGTTAAAACCATACCATGATTCATAGTGACATCCTGTGTGAATACGGGCAGAGAAGGACCGAGTCCCAAACATGGACACACAGCTAGTGAGGAACTTTGTAAGTCCACATTCACAAGTTCAGTATTTGGTCAGTATCTTACCTCAGTATTTGTAAGCCAAAACCAGGAGTGAAACAATCAGAGGAAAAGTATAATAGAAACACGTCATCACTTCTGTATTTCTCACCCACTCCTGGTTTTGACTTACAAGAACTGATGTAAACTTACATACTGACCAAATACTGAACGTGTGAACGTGGCCTAAATGTGATATCCTTCTCTAAGGTAGTGAGTCCACCCTTCCCTGCATTAAATGCAGAAATCTAAAGTTAAACTGAAAGAAATGAACTAAAGTCCAGTTGGTAGGCATGCAATATAGGTGCATGTTCACATTGGCCAAAAAATGGACAACATCAAAGCCAGAAACAACAAAATTCAATAAAAAACAAACAAACTATGATGTAAGTAAGCATCAGCTGCATTCACTGTAACCTGTAAAATGATGATAATTATAGTAAAAATAAAGCGTCCGTGATTTTTTTAAGCTAAAGAAACTTTTATAGATTACATTTTTTTTTTTACGGACAGGGTAAAAAAGTGCCCAATTTTTACAGACTGTCCTAGAGTTTCTGGATGGTTGGCCACTCAGAGCATGGGTTGATATTATGGGCATATGCCGCAATCTAATCCATTAGCCCCCTATAAAAGATAGAGATGAATGAATGTGAAGGCATGAAGACGATCTGTGACGTTCTAAGTCCTGAGCATTTACCATTCAATTCAAATTCAGCAAAATGTGACATCAGGTAAGAGCTCCGGTATTTTCCAGACACTTCAGGCACTGGGAATAAATCCTGATAGGTGGGATATATGGGTGGCAAAGGAAACAGAAGCCATACAATAATCAAATTACAGAAACAGAACTTGTTACCTCCTGGTAGAAAGGGAAAAAAAAGGATCATGGGAGGATTAAAAATTGGAAATACATTTATTTTCTTGGAGCTGAGTTTTGACCTTATAATAATGGGATTAAAGAGCTTTCCAAGCGGAAATCAACATTCAGATATTGTGTTTAAGAAGCCTTTACCTTGTGACATGAATTACATTAGTAGATGCTGCGATCCTTAGTGGCTGCTGCCATCAAATGACCGTTTCTAAGAACTACACTGATTGCTGAGCGTGGAGAGGCTGGAGACGTGCCCCAGACATGTCAGACAGAAGGATTATGGCATCAGTAAAGGCACAAAGCACCGGGCATAGGGGCCAATGTTAGCGTCAGCGGCACCACCCTCAGAGCAGCCTGATTCACTCACCTATTATGATCACACTAGGCCTGGACACACGTTATCCTTCTTCTCTACAGAAAATGAATTTACAAATAAAGTTAGACGAGTTTGCAGGAATATTGGAAATATATGGGTGTATTTACACAATTTGCATTTTAAAGGAGTTTTCTTGCAATAACCATTAATAAGTCATAAATGTCTTATTGGTAGCCAGAGGCAACAGATGGGGCTCCGATCGATCCTTCCACCAATGGTACCTGTCACTCCATAGAAAATATAGAAGCAAACAAGTCAGAATACAGTATGAGGCCAGCTCTACCCTGCTCTCCGCAGTTTTCAGGATCTTTCTGGGTCTCAGAGGAGAAACAGAGCCCCATTCCCTAGCTGCTGTTTATTGAAAAAAAAGCACAACTTGCTCTTTCCTCATCCTCCTCAGGTCCAACGATGAGCCTCCGCCTCTGCCCCTGGTGTCTGCTATTGATGGCAGCACTGACCTGATGTGCGGCCAGTACCTGAGCACAGTGGCTCTGCCCGAGTTGACGTTATGAACCACTGATCTCACTCTTCGGATATTATGCTGCCTGTCACCCATATGTCAGTGCAGCAGGCTATAACAGACACTGAGGGCAGAGGGAAGACTTAGTCCCGGACCCGGGGAGGGTGAGTAAAGGGCCATTTGTATTTTACAATAAACTTCAGCCAGGGAACAGGGGTTTTCCAAAACCAGAGAACACTTATGAAAGCATATTATCTGGAAAGAGAAGACAAAAGAAAATTAATGTCATAGACTTTTTTTTTTTTAGAAAATCATATAGTCTTTAGCAGGGATGAGCAGACTCATGGATGTTCGAATTTGTTGGGTTCGACCGAACTTTAGCCCAAAGTTCGGTTCGGGTACCAGAATTCTACCCATACTTGAACCTTAGCCCCATAGAAGTTAAAGTGAACCTGTCTCCGGGTTTGGCCAGTACGAGTTATGACCACCGCCTTTCGGGGCTTATATACAGCATTCCATAATGTTGTATATATGCCCCCAACCCGACGTGTAAGAGAAGCAAAATAACTTTTATTATACTCACCTGCGGGGCGGTCCAGTCCGAGGGATGTCCCTGGTTCGGGCCTCCCATCTTCTTGCGATGCCGTCCTCCTTCTTGATTCGTGTGGATGACGTGTCCCTACGTCATCCACACAGTGTCCCCGGCATCGCGCTCCTGTGCAGGCATAGTTAGATAAGGGGGGCAGAGCAAAGTACTGCAGTGCGCAGGCGCCGGGAAAGGTCAAAGAGGCCCGGCACCTCAACATCAGTGCTGTAAAAAGGTTGTAATAAGGGCTAAGGGGGTAACCAAAGGAAGCAGAGTACCCCTGCACAGTGTCTCCAATAAAACAGAGGTGAAGTCTGTGTTCGGAGTTCAGGTGCGAACCCCAAACTTTACAGTTTGGGTTCCTTCATCTCTAGTCTTGAGGTCTCTTTCCACAAGATGAGAGATGTCTCTCAATGTCACATCCTAAACAAATTAAGTTTACAATATCTATTATAAGTAAAGGGCATATGGGTTTGGCTTTATGGCAGCAAAACGGCAAAGATAGATTTCATCACAAAATGCATTTTTCTTCCAATATTAGAATGACTCAAGAACAAATCCCATGTTCATTGATAGAATGAATTATTTCGTAATGCTATGAGATTCAACAACAGTGCTGATGATGTCTGTATAGCGCTGCTGAATTAATGGCGCTATTCAAGCAATGAAAATAATAACAATAATAATAATACATTAGAATTCCCAAACAATTGATTTGCAGCTAACTAACTCACTGTCAATACTGCAAAGCCTTGAATTGCCCAGAAAACCTTTCTCTAACACCCTGAGCTCTCCCAGGGCTGGATTGAACCCCCTTATTAATGTCCGTGTGATCCCCACTTAGGGTTAGGGAATAACAGATGTTAATGTGTGGCAACCAGCAGCTGTATTCGGGGGTACACTTCTAATATTGGAAGGAAGTGTGCAAAAAAAAACAACCCATAATTTATGTGGTAGACAGAAAAGTTTACATTTCAGGAATGAGGACATTTTGCTTTTTGTCTTTAAAAAAAGTATATATAAAAAAAATTGTAGCTTTTCCCTTCTACAGTCAAGGAATCAAACTTTAGGCGCAGTCAGACAACCATATAAAACGGACGGGGATCACATTGCAATGCTTGGACTGGCCGGCGGCTCTCATGACAGCTGCATTTAATCTTTAAAGAGGTTTTTCCACCTCCAAGATCCCATCCCAATATGTAGTAGGTGTAATAATAATAATGGCAGCAAATACCTTCAATTAGAAATGTAGTATAGTTCTTCTGATTTGCTATGTCACTTGCCCCACGTGCAGGAAATTGCAGTAGATTAAGTATCCATGGTTACGACCATTCATATAGTCACAGTTATCGAAGTTAGCTGTTAGTGGTCGTAACCATGGATTCCTAAGCTACAGCAATGCCTGCACATGGGATAAGCAACAAAGTGAATCAGAAGAACTATACTACATTTCTATTTGGAGACATTTTTTATTATTATTATTATTATTATTATTATTACTACACCTGCTATGTATTGGGATAGGATCTTGTAGATGGAAATACCCCGTTTATGTCCAGGTGCCCAGTTCTCTTTAACTGCAATTTCAAGAGACCTTTTTGTGTTGTATTCTGTTGTTTCCTCACCCATTGAAACAGATTACAGTATTCTTTCTGTGTCTTCAAAAACTAAAAGCTTGATGTACAGTTTATCTTGATGAGTGGTAGAGTCATGGCAGCAAGGAAAGGTTAAGGTTGAGCACATTACTCAATGAGATCTATCATTTTTTTTGCATTTTACCTACATTAAAACTTCAGATAGATTAGGAACAGTGGCATTATTCAAGAACAAAAAATGAGGAATTAAAATAGTAATCTAATAATCTAAGAACTGCCCAAAGATTAGACCACCATGGGAAGAAATAGAGTAGCTTATTCATAAAGTAACACCCAGTTACATTTACACTCCGCATTACTTTCACTGAATTCTGACAATATTCCGCTAAAAGTAAGACCCATTACAATTCACATCATCCTAGTCACAGAAATTATTATAGCAGAGTGCTGGAGACGAACGGAAACACCGACAATAAATAAAGGTATTGAAAAAATAAATACACCACATTTATGAACACATTTTTACACTCAGAAATAACAGTTTCGCTACCTATAGTAATAGAACCAATTGTGATTCCAAACATTTCCCCAACCTAAAACAACTTCACAACCAAATCCCCAAAAATAACACTTAGCAATAACCACACAAAACAAACACAGCGATCATAAACAGGCAACAATTCACTCTGAAAATAAAGCAAAGCTGGAATATCATGTTATTGTTGTTTAGAGGTATATTGTATAATAAAAATTATAGGAAATATAAGAAATAAGAAAACAATATAAAAATGTCAAGATTAAAATTGCTTCTGATAATCTCACTTTTCCCTAATTCCCTACCTATTTTTTCTATCCCTCCCTACATATTTTTCCTACCCTAAACTCCCATTTATTCTTTCTCTCCTCTTTAATAAAACAATATGTTGATATATTACTCTGTTAATAATACATGTTATTGTTTAATTTTAAACATAGCACAATATTTAAAATTAAACAATAAAAACAATTTTGATATAAAAATAAGCTTTGAAAATCGTGCAAGTTGAGCTTTGCCATGGAGTCTAGTTAATGGAATATGCTGGAAAATCCATACCCACATTATGGGGCTATCGGTTGCATTTTTGCAGTATGCCAAATAAATTGCTACAGTGCTGCTCACTAATCAAAATATACACAGCAAAAAAAGCATTAAAAATTGTTACCGTGGCTTCCTTAACTCATTATACAATTGAGCAACTTATAAGGTTCCATAAGTTGTGTTACACAAAAAGGACGCCAAATAATATGTCACAGGTAGAAATCAAATTGTGGACAGTTACTGCATAGCAATAAACCATGCTCCTGTCTAGTACTGATACAACAGCCATGCTACTGCTAAAAACTCTCTATTACCCTCAAGCACAGTTCTTCTCAGAATATAAATGTATTATATGAATGTAATTCAGTAGTCAGAATCCTATAGGTCTTATATTATTATTATTATTATTATTATTATGATTTCTAACTCGCCTGCCTGGATGTAAACTGGCCTTTTTGCAAAGAAAGGGTTAAGAATCTTGAACTAATATTATTGTAAGGTCTAAAATGCTGTCATATACTTCAACCTCTAAAAATGGCCTCCACATTGCATTTCTTTCGCGACAGCTGTGTATCTCCCCTTTACTTTAGGATCAAATTAGCACTGTTTTCTATAGGGATCAGTGTGTGCTGCACATTCCGCCGGATTTCTCTGAGGCATCTTGGTGTATATGTGAGAAGCTGCTAAATACACATATATTGCATTAGCAAACTTACAACATATGTTGTAGAGCAGTAGATAACTTGCTGAGTGCTTTTACAAGGCTTTCTTGTATGGGTCTGCATTGTCTCTTTATTTTCCCTTCCAAGTCAGATTATTTCACTGCTTTAGATGCTTTAAAACTAGATGTTCATAACCCATTCATGCTGCATGGCTGTTGAGGTCCATATCCCGCCATGTACTTTTCTAGAGCCAAGTGCAGTATTAGGCCGGGGTCACACTTGCGAATTCAATGCGTGAGTCTCTCGCATCAAGTCCCGGAACTGCCGCCGGCACTCTGGACCGGAGCGTTCAGCTGTATTAAAATACATGCAGCCGCACACTCCAATCCCGAGTGCCGGCGGCAGTGTCAGGACTTGATGCAAGAGACTCGCGTGAGTTTCTCGCATTGAATTCGCAAGTGTGACCCAGGCCTTAGAGTTTGAAAACACGAGCTAAGGTCTATGACTGGTGAAGGATCACAGAATAGTGGAGCAGTAAACAAAAAAAATCATTCCCCATTCTAGGGTGATGCTCTGACGTGAGGTCCATTTACACTGCACCGCTACCTGAACCCTTGCTCCTGGGAATGCTCTTAAAAAAGAAGATTGTGCAGTCTAAACAGATTACCGATCACTCGATGAATGAGATGTTCATTCGTCAGGTGAAATGATCTTTTGGATTGCACAGATCATTGCCCTTGGAGTAGCATCTTCCCCTATAAACAGGCCCCATGGTGTTAAGAACAATGGCAGCCTATGCGCACAGAACAGTTTATCACCAATCATTCTGTACACATCAGAAGGGGGTTGGCCTGAGTAAAAAGGCAATGAAAGGACCACCAACCAGTAAACATGTTGTCAGATGGTGGTTCTTTAACGCTGTACATTGCACAGTGTAAATGGACCCTGAAATTGCATTTACACTGCACTTTCTTAAACAAGCAGTCATAGAAACGCTCTTTTCACAATAATCGTGCAGTCTAAAGATCAACAGAGGAATGATCAAAACGCTTGTTCGTTGGGTGAAATGATGTGGAAACAGGACCTGTGCTGCCGAGAACAAAGGCAGCTTATGTGCACTGCATGATCTATTAGTGATTGTTCTGAGTGCATCAAAAAGTAACGTTTAAAGGTTTAGTGTTGCAAATTGCAAGGTGAAAATACCGTAGGCCCTTAGAAATACAGTATACGCTCATCTTATCTATGCTCATCTTTTCTTTTCTCCATCCTTTGCTATTTTAGGAGCAGGACACATCGATGATCTGTACCCCCTTTACTCCTGCTGTATAGCATTAACATGTCTCTTTGACATCTAACGTCATTTAGATATTTTTCTGTCATTAGACCTCTTAGGCACCTTCTTCCCAGTGATGGTCCAATTCTTCTCATTCCTATGATAAAAGTGAAGGAAAGATTAATAGCAAAGACATTTCCTCCTGGCAGCTGCATCCCCCTCCTCCCCTGCTTTCTATTTACTGTTTTACATTGAGACTTTTTTTAGATTGGATAGTAACAGGACTTCAGAAGGTTCTAGGCTGAAGAAGACAACACTGTCTTTGGTAGGGCATCCTACAACTTTTCTTTCCATATGTTCCATATGTACATGTGCTTTAGTGTATACACACATATATATTTGGACCCATATAATGTATGTATTTTGTATGCCTATGTTCATAGGGCGAACATATTCCTCAGTGCTTTACAGATGGAGCACCTGGAGGAAACCATCTGAAACTCACGGAGAACATGCAAATTCCATACAAATGTTGTCCTTAGTCCTGAGTCTCAGCACAAACTAAGGCACCTACTTATATTTGATGACCAGTAATTTTGCCACATTGGATCTTGAGCTCCCGAAAGTTTTACAGCTAATGGATTAGGATACAATTGAATTTCATAAGTCTAAATCATTTCACGTGGGTAGATAAACCACATTGATTAACATTATAGGAGTTTGATTGGTGCACGTTTTATACGCCATCATTGTGAAGGGCAAACTGCACTGGAACAATTTGGAATAAAGTTTATCACTACTATGATCGTTCGTCCCATACAGTTCTCATTATCGATGATAGCATAGCCTCTGTTTGCATGAGGGGATGTGTTGCTGGAAATCATTGCTTTTTAAGCCTGCCTAATGAATATGATCAGCCAATAAACCAGCTTTTGCTCTTATGTGATCACTGGGCATGTGTTAAGCTCTGGGATTCTCCTGCTGCACATGGTAGATCCCAAGCCTTGCCTGCATCTGCAGTCTCCCATCCAGCTTTGGCCGCTGTGGGTGCTGCTGAGCATAGATGTTGGTCCCAGCATCTTGCTCAGGCTCGTGCTATTCATCTGGTTACTGCTGGCTCTTCAGCCAAGCCTATGGTAACAGGCGGTAGGCAGCGACGAGCGAACACTCTGGAGAATAAGTCCAGAAATCACCCTACTGAGCATGCTTGTGATAATAATCTATATATATAATTGTCTAAGGGTTTTTCCGTCTGTCTGTCTGTCTGTCTGTCTGTCTTGGAAATCCCGCGTCTCTGATTGGTCGAGGCCGCCAGGCCTCGACCAATCAGCGACGGGCACAGCATGGCGACGATGATGTCATAAAGGTCGCCTCGACCAATCAGCGACGGGCACAGTCTGCCGCGAATTCGCCTCAACCAATCAGCGACGGGCACAGTATCGACGTAGATGTCATAATGGTTGCCATGGCGACGATGATGTCATAAAAGTTGCCTCGACCAATCAGCGACGGGCACAGTCTGCCGCGAATTCGCCTCGACCAATCAGCGACAGGCACAGTATCGACGCAGATGTCATAATGGTTGCCATGGCGACTATGATGTCATAAAGGTTGCCTCGACCAATCAGCGACGGGCACAGTCTGCCGCGAATTCTGGAATCATCATTGTCCATATACTACGGGGACATGCATATTCTAGAATACCCGATGCGTTAGAATCGGGCCACAATTTAGTAATAATAATATTCCACAGCGCTTTACAGGTTGCACACATTATCATCGCTGTCCCCGTTGGGGCTCACAATCTAAATTCCCTATCAGTATGTCTTTGGAATGTGGGAAGAAACCGGAGTACCCAGAGGAAACCCACGCAAACACGGAGAGAACATACAAACTCTTTGCAGATGTTTTTCTTGGTGGGGTTTGAACCCAGGACTCCAGCGCTGCAAGGCTGCTGTGCTAACCACTGCGCCACCGTACGTGATGTGGCATCGTTTCAATTGTGGTCGGTTGTCAGCTGATCTGGTGATGTGGCAGCTCCGGATTGGTCCACAGGCAAGGTCCTGTCCGACTGGACTTGAGCTTTACGCATAAAAGGCTCTCAGAGGTGCACACCGGTGTGCTAGTTTCAACCATGTTACATGTGTATATGAGTCTTTGCCACAGTGTGGTCTATGTCACCATGTGCTCAGGGTCGGCAGTAAGCCGTTAGAATTCTGGCACCTCCGGAGAGGAGTTTGTCTGTGTGAATTCAGGGCTGGCGTTTAGCCATTAGAATTCCAGCACCTCCGGAGAGGAATTGGCTGAGTGTTTTGGCTGGCTGTGTGACCACTCTTTGCTATGTACCCCGTGTGCGGGTTTCGATCTCCTGTGACGTTAACAAGGATTGTGTTTAGCACCATGCCTGCTCTGTTACTGTGTGTGAGTGACACAGCTCTACTGCAGAGCATCTTTTCCGTTACTGTGTGCGAGTGACACAGCTCTATTGCAGAGTATCTATTCTGTTGCTGTGTGCGAGTAACACAGCCTCGTGCGCTATGCTGAGTGACGTGTAGCTCAGTGCGAGCTAGCTATCGCTCGCCGTGTGTTCAGCCATTGTTCATATTAGCTGCAGTTTAACATCTCTGCACAGTGGACCCCGGGTTGCGATTGCACTTTATCATTATATTTATTTAGTGCAATCTGCCAACCTTAACAGCATGTTTACAGGGAAAAATGATCAGGAATTAACATTCCTAAGAACTCTCCTTCTGCTGATCAGTGACCCATGTAAAAGGGCCCTAATAACGATGATCGCTCAGAACTCGTCCAACATTTCTTACAGCGGTTGGTAAAATGAAAATAAATAATAATAATAATTTACAATTAAATTAAAAATGTCACATAAATTACTTCCCCGCACAAAAAATCTGTGCACACGTCTAGCAGTAAATTCGGTAATCTAATTTGCAACCCATTGACATCATATGAAAAAAAAATAACAAATTAGAAAATTAAAAATCAAAATCATATTCTTTTCTTTACATTTATTTTGGATATCTGTCATAAAAATGCATCAGTTGTGTGCTTCCATCCAAACATAAAATCCCGGAGAATCTAAAGACACCAGTGTGGATGTGCCAGAAGCAATATCTGAGCAATATAGTGAACCTGGACTCTCCTGCATTTTGTTGTAATGTGCCTCATGTCTGAGCACTTGTTGAATGAAGCAGAGATAACCCCAGTCAGAGAGCTGTGTAATTAGTTGCAAATCGCACAAAAATCCGCAATAGTCTCCTCTCTAATCCCTTTTTATCTCCAGGAAAAGCAGCCCCAGTCTGTGATTGACGGGTACGAAGACAAGGCTGAGGAATCACAGCTATCAATTAACATCATTTAGAAATGCTGATTAGTATGTTTAGCTGTGATTGGGCCTCATTACCTCCTTCATGAAGCTTATCAACACTGGGAGCGAACGCTGAATTCATCTTCTGTCTGTCTGAACGTGGGCTCATGGTGGAACAAAGAGCACAGAAGATCATGGACATCTCTAATAACGTACCATTACATCTGCAGGAATATAGAGGACACCCTTTAGCCAGACCCAAATATATGCAATAAATGGTCCAAAAAATAGAACTAGGCACTAGGCACCAAACACTAACATCAGTGGGAAAATAAGATGTGCCAGGGCTCAGAGGAAAAAGCTTCATCTGACTTAAAATGAATAAATATGTATATAAATATATAATAATCTGCTTCTACAAGCCACTGTGAATTTAGATTTCTACTCTCTAAGCTCCATATATAATTATTTACATTGTTCTCCTCATAAACAAAAAGGATGTGGAGTCATTATTGATGGCAAATCAATCCGACAGCCTCCAAATTTTTCAACACTCACTAAAAACGTAACTCTTCTAGCACAGATATCACTTGGCCTTGCGGGTTGGCGTGTAATCCATTCTTAGTGTGTTTTTATTTAGATCTATGTTTTGAAATTGAGAAAGACACGTACCTTCTGCATTTTTATGAAAAATAGACATAAATAGCATTGCAAAAATGCAACAAAACTACAACGTGTGAACACATCCCAAGGGTATGTGTACATGGGGTACATATGCAGAGGATATTCCCCTTCAGATTTGCAAGCAAAATATTAACTTCATTTTATAGTACCAGCAATTTGGGGGATATTTTAGGAAATCTCATCTGCACTGTGGAGAAAATAAGCAAGAGGAAATAATTTCATTTTAATGTCCAGATTTTTACGGATGTCAACCTTTGCAATGCAAAGAGTATAGTTGGGACAAATCAGTAGTCAGTGGGCACCTTGCAATGAAATCCACAGCAGATCAGTCCCATGTAGATGGACCCCAAAGCCGGTCATACACATTGGGTGGTTGTCTCTTGAATAATGTTTCGGTCGATCGCTTGGCCGGGAGCCATCTCTCCTAAACTTAGGATCACTTCTATGTTGTCAGCGAAAAACCACCCAACAGACATCTCTGCTAGGGGCTTTTTTCACTGAGAACAAAGTGATCAACAGTCCAAAATCAGACATACCCGACAAATATCTCCCCAATGATCAGTTAGCCGGTGCCACCATACACATTGGAGTGTCGGCCGACCCCATCGATATTGACGGAATCAGATGACAGAAGTCTAAAGTTTATGGAAGGGCCCAACAGTTCCCCAAACCTTAAGGCTAAGATCCCACTATGGATATTTGCTGAGTTTGTGATGTTACTGATTTTCTGCAGCATTTCTACACCTGTTAGGTAAATTAGGCTACTGACATTTTTTCACTGCATTATTGAGCTTGTTTTGGTTACTTGCGTTTTAATTGCTTTTTTGTCTTCTGCGTTTTTTGTCTCTCTTTGGAATGTCACGTTTTCAATAAAACTGCTTTGTTTTGGATACTTCCTGGTATTTAGCTTTTATAAAACTTTATTGATAAAATTATAATACATGCATTTCCGAGGCTGAAATGTACTAAAAATGCACGTTTTTTTTTACCTACAAATTTTCTTAAATTCATTCAAGTCTATGCAGAAAATCCACAAATAAAATGCCTGCTTACTACAGGAGAAATTGACATGTTGAGGATTTCGAAAACACACCGAAAGTTACTTTACACTGCGAAAAAAAATTCAGTCAGCAAGGGATTTCTATAAATCACATCCACTCTGATGGAACTGTAATTAGTGATGATCGAATGTACTTGTTACTCGAGATTTCTTGAGCATGCTCGGGGGTCTTCCGAGTATTTTTTAGTGCTCGGAGTTTTAGTTTTTCTTGCCACAGCTGAATGATTTACATCTGTTAGCCAGCATAAGTACATGTGGGGATTCCCTAGCAACCAGGCAACCCCCACATGTACTTATGCTGGCTAACAGATGTAAATTATTTAGCTGCGGCGCTAAAAACTAAATCTCCGAGCACTAAAAAATACTCGGAGGACCCCCGAGCATGCTCGACATATCACGAGTAACAAATATATTCGCTCATCACTAACTGTAATATGTTGCTTTTTTTGCGCAGCAAATTTACTCAATCAAAAACTCACCAAAAACTCCTTGTAGGAACATACCTAAAGAGATTGTCTCATCACAAAAGTGCATGCAAAATCAAGTAACTTTGCAATTTACCTCTTATTAAAAAGTACAATAACACTCATTGTAGACACAAGCAGAGAAGCTTCATGGTCAGATTCCTTAAAGACACAAGTTGTTAAATACCTCATTCATTTATAAATTGACTATTTAATTTCAGCTCTTGGACCTTGACATTTTCTTGTCTCCAACTGTTTCTTTAAGCTCCTGAAATCTAGAGATCTATGAAGCATTGGGGATTCTCCTGTTGTATGTTTCATGCCCGGTACTGAACTAGCTGAAAGACTTGATCAATTTGGTAATTCAAGTAATGCAGGATATTGATATTCCAAAGGTCATCCTTCTACTATGTACGAGCTTCAGTACAACTATAGGGCAGGTCATCACTGAGAAAATAATATTAGTGAATAACAGAATGGCGCCAAGATGATATACTGTGTAATGTCTCTTGTTAAACCAATCAGACCCACTGAGGGAAGAGACCAGATTGTGTAATTCAGTGTCACTAAGGCATGAAATGGGTCAAGTGGAGAAATCTTGTGAAATAGTCCATATACACGTTCCAATGTCTTTATATGAGCAATTGATGTTAGACATCTCCATAAGAATGATGTCCAGATGTTAAAAACTATAATATGTACTATTCATAATAAATGAGTAAGATTTTAGATGAGAATGATGACAATTTGACCATATGTGTGTGACCACCTTTCTTTAGTTGGAGCCTAGCCATTTCTATTTGACATGCATCTCCGGGGTCTAAAGCCTCTTTGGTTTTTATATAATACAGTAACAGCAACTTGCACCTGTTCACACTTCATACTGTTAGAAGGTGCTAGTCAGTTTTTGTTTCTTTGTAGAGTACATTTGGAAGTAGTGACTGCCTCCTTCGTTGGCTGAGCTCCTGCCATCAGGTTTAAGCTTTTTTCGTTAACATTGGATGCTACCGTTCTATAAATGAACTTTTGGGCTGGGAAAGGCATGCCTGGTAGAAATGGTTAGGGTTACATGGAAAAATGTCTTATGTCTTATGGTGGCTGTTGGACACGTGAATTGGCCAATTTATGCACTAAATACCTTCATTTTATAAGTATATTCTATATAGCAGTCATGCAGACTAAATTTCATATCTCAATGTTTGCAAATATCTCAGTAGTTAGGCCCCTTTCACACATCAGTTTTTTGCCAACAGTCACAATCAGTCGAATTTTGAAAAAAAAGGATCCGGCGACTGATGCCACCGGATCCATTTTTTTCTCATAGGCTTGTATTAGCGACGTATGGCCTCACGTTTCAACCGTCGTTCGCCGGGTCAGTAGAAAATTGTTTGTCCGGCGGCCAGAGCCAACGGACAAAGTAACTTTTTTGTGTATGTCGAAAAAACAGACAGCGACGAATCCTTCTCCATCTGTTGTTTGCTAGAATGGAAGCCTATGGCGCCGGATCCGTCAAATTACGGAATCCAGCGACAGATTCCGTTTTTTTTTAACTGAGCATGTTTCGATCCAATTAGCCAGATCCGCTAGTCGGATCCGTCAAAAAAACAAATCCGTCGGCATCAGTTTTTCACAATCTGCGACGGATCAGTCGATCCGTCGAGCCAACGGATTGTGACTGATGGCAAAAAACTGATGTGTGAAAGGGGCCTTACAGAGGCTGCTGTATTCTTTGGCTTGTATGCAATGCACAGTCACAGTGGTGTGAACCTGTTTACACCTGCTTCTTTCTGTTAGGGGGTGCTAGTAAGATAGATAAAAAAATTGTTTGGAGGTCTGCTGCTGTTCCATATCCTTTTTTTTCATAGATAGAGAAATAGATCGATAAGATGTAGATAGATAGATAGATAGATAGATAGATAGATAGATAGATAGATAGATAGAAGATTAGAAATGAAGGCAGCACTCCGTGTTCCTTGCGTGAAAAAAGTGGTAGAATTTATTCAGAACTACATGTCTGGGCGATATTTCGGCTCACACTGAGCCTTTCTTGGCTCAGTGTGAGCTAAAACATCTCCCAGACATGTGGGTCTGAATAAATTTTACCACTTTTTTCACCGCAATGAATATGGAGTGCTGCCTTCATTTCTAATATTCTATCTAAAGTGCAAGTATTGTATTTTTTGCCCGGGAGGCCTGGCACCCACTAGTGAGCATTGTGCTGTTCCATTTTTTTGTGAAGATAGATAGATAGATAGATAGATAGATAGATAGATAGATAGATAGATAGATAGATAGATAGATAGATAGATAGACATAGACCAGCATACTATTATGCAATCTAAAAGTTAAGCAACCTAACATTTGGCAGACAGCAGGTCATTAGACACTGTCACTGATGTCTCTGTCAATCACAGCGCATTAAGGCTAGTTTGATCATGGTTTAAAGAAGAAGCTGGAACAGAGGAAATGAGATAATCTGTGCACAATCTGTCCTTGTGGCCTTGAAAACAAACGAGAGTTAATGGTGCAATGTATAGATTATTACAAGGGAATAAGGGCCCCTTCACACTGTGCAATCAAAGTCTGAACGAGCGTTCGATTTGTGACGTTTATCCGTCCTCGTTCCGAGGTTGCAAAGTGTGACATGGCGTTACGATTTGCGACGCAGCCCAGCATCGTACGATGTGAAAGAAAGAGCAGAACTTTCTTTCGTCGTAAATGTCTCGCTGTGGCGGTCGAAATCGTAGTATGTGACGGCGGTCATACGAGCTCGTAATGCGACTACGTGGGTTGGGCTTCCGCATACCTGTCTCCTGATTGGGCGTGACGTTTTAGCACGCCCATGCTGGTAATACGTCACGCTCGGAGTCGTAGGACTATGGCGGTGTGAAGGGTAGCGTACGATTGCGACGCGTGACGTTCACATCGCAACTACGTCAGAAAAAGCGTTAACATCGTAGAGTGTGACCGCTGGCTACGAGCTCGTACTGCGATGTCGAATATGACGCAAATGCGTCGTAATCGTAGCAGAATCGACCAGTGTGAAGGTACCCTAAGATCCATCTTTCTGTCTTAGACCCATCAAGACCATTTGTTCACATTAATGTCATGATATTTACACCTAGGTCATATATCATTAGCACTAAAACCACCACTCAACTCAGACTAAAAATATGACTGCAGGGTTCCACATATTTAATTCCCCTATTCAGATTGTGGATCATAGAATCATAGACTGTTAGAGTTGGAAGGGACCTTAAGGGTCATCGAGTCCAACCCCCTGCTCAATGCAGGATCTTGTCTGTACTTTGTTATAAGATAATCATTCTCTGCAAAATGATATTTTATTCAGTTATTTATTATTACATAAATAACTTAAATTTATTACATTTATTATTTAGTAATTTTTTACTGTTGCTGCAATCCAACGTAATTAGTGTTTTACTTCATATGAAAATGACACATTAAGTGCTCTGGGCATGACAGAGCACTCACCAAGTCTCTGCCTTCAGAGCTTGTTTCCCTGCCCAGCTTCAGTCTATTTTGATTCATTGATAGCTCACTGTGTGATTTCCTGGCCTTATGCTTGATGTTACGCTGACAGTGAACTCTAAATAAAGCTAAAGAGACTGCTGTTGGGCAGGAAAACAATCTTGGGAGGCAGAGGCCCAGGAACTGCTTTGTAACACCCATTGCACTTAATGCCTCATTATCATCTGGATTAGAATCCTAATTATTTAAAAATGCAGCAACAGATAGAAGATATAAAGGTGTTGAACATGTATTTATGTTTTAATGACCTGCATGCCCATATATGTAGTGTGGGGTAGTTGATCTTACGGATAGATTTCCTTTAACATGGTTTACAGTCACATAATAGTACAGACTTTATTATCTATAATGTTTGGGGAAGGAAGCAGTAGGTCAGGTGGTTGAAAGCAGCTCAGGTGGTCTTTAGGAGTTAGCAGAATTTATTGACAGTTGTAGAGTTTCCTGAAAAGATGAGTTTCAGTTTGTACTTGAAGTTTCAATCGTTGAAGACAAGGTGCTGAGGTAGTAAGTTTCAGAGAATGGGGAAGCACAGGCAAAATCTTGAAGAGTGTGATGAGCAGACAAGAGAACAGCAAAGTAGGAGATCTTGTGAGGACCTGAGATACCTAGAAAGCTGACAGAAGATTAGGTGTTTCAATACTGTAAACTGAGTTCTCTGTGTGATCAGAAACCAGAGAAGAGATTATCAGGTGGCTAAAATAAATGAGACTGCTGTATATACATCATATAGGAAACACTTCTACCAATGTATACATCATTAAGGATCTGAGAAGACACTGTAGACGAGCTTTTTTTTGAAGCAGGGACTGATGTTTATTAGAGAAGTACAACAGAGCAGATACAGAAGACAGGTAAGCTGAAGCACGTAGATATGAGCAGATGTCCAGACAAGTAACACAACAGTGAGAGATCTGGCCATGGTCTTGTGATGGTCTGGTTATCGTCTGGCCATGGACAACAGTATAAGGGGCTTTTTATACATGGTTACACAAAGAAAATGATATACTGTGAAAAAGGAGCACCTATTTTAGAACAAAGCATACAATGACAAATCATGACAATATTAATGGGTATTGCCTATTAATCTCTATGTACCTTTCAGCTAATGTCACTACTCACATTATTACTTTTCAACTACTCACCTAACTCTTCAAAATTGACAGTCCTATGGTCCTGGTTTCTGTATCACGACCAGAGATACACTGCTTACTACCATACAATACTATTTATTTACTATCACAGTCCCCTGTAGCTGTTAAGCTTAACCTTTATGGATGCCATCCATACCTGCTAATGGCACGGATGTCATTTTATGTCTAGAACTTCATCTCATTAGCTGCAAAGTTAGTTGGCTAGTGTTTGTCCAAGACGGCTGCTAGGTCCAACATGGCTGTTTAACATATTAGGACTGATCATTCTCTTAGAAGGAATACACACACACACACACACACACACATATATATATATACTTATATATATATATATACTGTATGTATATATATATATGTATATATATATATATATATATATATATATATATATATATATATATATATATATATATATATAGTACAGACCAAAAGTTTGGACCTCATTTAAAGATTTTTCTGTATTTTCATGACTATGAACATTGTATATTCACACTGAAGGTATCAAAACTATGAATTAGCACATGTGGAAATATATACTTAACAAAAAATTGTGAAACAACTGAAATTATGTCTTATATTCCAGGTTCTTCAAAGTAGCCACCTTTTGCTTTGATGATTGCTTTGCACACTCTTGGCATTCTCTTGATGAGCTTCAAGTGGTAGTCACCGGGAATGGTCTTCTAACAATCTTGAAGGAGTTCCCAGAGATGCTTGGCACTTGTTGGCCCTTTTACCTTCACTCTGCGGACCAGCTCACCCCAAACCATCTCCATTGGGTTCAGGTCTGGTGACTGTGGAGGCCAGGTCATCTGGCAAAGCACCCCATCACTCTCCTTCTTGGTCAAATAGCCTTACACAGCCTGGAGGTGTGTTTGGGGTCATTGTCCCGTTGAAAAATAAATGATGGTCCAACTAAACGCAAACCGGATGGAAATGCATGCCGCTGCAAGATGCTGTGATAGCCATGCTGGTTCAGTACGCCTTCAATTTTGAATAAATCCCCAACAGTGTCACCAGCGAAGCACCCCCACACCATCACACCTCCTCCTCCATGCTTCACGGTGGGAACCAGGCATGTAGAGTCCATCCGTTCACCTTTTCTGCTTTGCACAAAGACACGGTGGTTGGAACCAAAGTTCTCAAATTTGGACTCATCAGACCAAAGCACAGATTTCCACTGGTCTAATGTCCTTTCCCTGTGTTCTTTAGCCCAAACAAGTCTCTTCTGCTTGTTGCCTGTCCTTAGAAGTGGTTTCCAAGCAGCTATTTTACCATGAAGGCCTGCTGCACAAAGTCTTCTTTTAACAGTTGTTGTAGAGACGTGTCTGTTGCTAGAACTCTGTGTGACATTGACCTGGTCTCTAATCTGAGCTGCTGTTAACCTGCGATTTCTGAGGCTGGTGACTCAGATAAATTTATCCTCAGAAGCAGAGGTGACTCTTGGTCTTCCTTTCCTGCGGCAGTCCTCATGTGAGCCAGTTTCTTTGTAGTGCTTGATGGTTTTTGCCACTGCACTTGGGGACACTTTCAAAGTTTTCCCAATTTTTTGGACTGACTGACCTTCATTTCTTAAAGTAATGATGGCCACTCGTTTTTCTTTACTTAGCTGCTTTTTTCTTGCCATAATACAAATTCTAACAGTCTATTCAGTATCTCTTGAAGCTCATCAATAGAATGTCAAGAGTGTGCAAAGCAGTCATCAAAGCAAAAGGTGGCTACTTTGAAGAACCTAGAATATAAGACATATTGTCAGTTGTTTCACACTTTTTTGTTAAGTATATAATTCCACATGTGTTAATTCATAGATTTGACGCCTTCAGTGTGAATGTACAATTTTCATAGTCATGAAAATACAGAAAAATCTTTAAATGAGAGGGTGTGTCCATACTTGTGGTGTGTACTGTATATATGTTATTTATATAGATCATAAAAATAGTGTGTCAGCAGGTGCTATAATTATATGCATAATTATGTAAATAAAGCAATGATGAATATAAACAAATGTATAAATATATGAATTTATGCAAATACCTTACAAATCCTTGATGTCTAGCATTATTGCCAATGGGTACAAAAAAAAGATAAATACAATGATAGACTTAGCACACAGACAAATCTAGAGGACCAGAAAAATACTGCAGTTTGTCTTCTCCAGAATGGCACCTATCCATCACGGGATAGCGCCATCTTACAGGTGCCAGCCTAATATCCTAATATATCCCATTCCACCAATGAATAACATTCCTCTCCCCCAAAGTACTAAATGGACTCCCAGACATGGCAGAAGTATGTAGCGTCTAAACCTGGTTCCCGGAGTTCAGAACCCTATGTCATAGAGTGCCCCATGTGCCTGTATCACTGCACTTGATGTGATCAGGTGGAGTGGACCTAGCAAGACATAAAGAAGTCATCCGGGCAAACAATGGGCCGTGTATGCACACATATATGGACTGAACAATTAAAGGGTCGGGTTATAGTAAATAGTAAGAAAGGGGAAAATGTTAGATAATGGGTAATTAACAAAACAAAGGAGATGTCAATAAAAAAGGGGGAAGAAAAAAATTATAACTAGAATTGTGTGTGTGATGAAAAGGAAAAAAAATATTTGAATCAAAAAGTTAAATCAAAGTGTGCATAAGTGTGAATGACATCTAGTAATAGGAAAACAATTGCCAATGAACTAACAGGAGATGCTGAGTGACATGTCCTTAATGTAAATAAGAATCCGATTGGAAATATACTGCATGTACTTATGTGTGACTTATAATTGCCAACATGACTGTAATGGACTGGGTGAGAGAGTAAAAGTAAAAAAGTGATGAGTGGTGGTAACAATAATTAAGAACTGTGATAAGATGATAAAATGTGAATGAAAAAAATATATAACATTTGTGAAAAAAAATGTTTTTTCTTACTTTGGCAGCAATAACGGTTTCACAAAGCAGTGAAGGAAAGCTTGTGTTGTAGTTGGGTAAAGAGGATAAAAAAAAATGGCTTATTTCAACTGAGACCAAAAAAAATTTAAAGAAAAATTCAATTCTCGGCTTTGTTAACCGAAAGGATGATCCTTGATCCAATATATCAACCTCTCTTTTTATATATTGGATCAAGGATCATCCTTTCAGTTAGTGCAGCCCAAAACCGTGAATTGTCTTTTCCTTCAATCATCTTGGTGGAGCCCATCCCCCATCCACAGGGCAGCAGCAGCCGTTATTGAGCTTTCCCAGAAGTTGTGACTACACAACTTGTTCCCGTAAGCACGTTACCGGGTTTTAATATATCTCTTATAAAGGTGTCGCCCTATGGTCTGGTGCGTTTAATTGAGGATAGAGTCGGGAGGGGATGTCAGAGCCTAATCTAAAAGATTAACTATAGGGGGTGAAGAAGAATAGGCCAAGCACTGTCTCAAACTGATGCTGCCATTGTCAGAGGTTATTCTGCTGTGACTGAGATGACGGATATGCCATGTATTCCATTACATCTTCTGTGTCCTACACAGGACAATTGTGGCCGGCATATATTAGTACTACTGCCCAGATGGCTGGTGTCAGTGGTGTGCTGATGATGATGCTGTTATTAGTCCCTTCCTAAAAAGGATCGACAAGGCAAATCTGGAGAATTCAAATTTTTTATATTTTCTCATCGTTTATGTTTGATGATGTTGTAAGGAACTTTCTTTATATTTTCCACTTGTCACAAAGTGTACTGTACTTTTATAACCAGAATCTTTTATGGCTACGATGTGTACATATAGCGGTTAGAAAAAAGCTGAAAGTGCATCCCCTAGCCTGGCTACTTACTCCGCATTTTTATTAACTTTTCTTGTTATAACGGTTGGGGGTGTCCTGACATCGAAATGTAACTCTAAGCTGTGAAAATCAACAGCAAATTCTGTCAGCCATATATCGGCTTTTCACTTGGCACTTGCTACATTTGACTCTCTTTGTCACATGATAAATTCTTCTGTCCCTCACAATATTTTGGACACAGCATGGACCTTTGACCCTGCGCCTTCATTACAGACTGGTGCCTCAATGAAAACATTTGTAAACAGATACTGGACTGAATGCGTCTCAGGAAACCGAGAGAAGTTATTAATGGGCCGGACTCAGCAGGTGCAGTCACCAGTGTAGTCCTGTGGGATTTGTAAGGATCCCATACAATGAGAAGCATTATTATTCCCATTCCTAGTAATGAGAGAGGAGCATTAGCCTCTACTCACATCACGTTCAGCTGCATATTGCTTTCCAAGCCATTACAGGATCCATCTGTTATAGGTTGTAATGTGTTACAGAAACAGTCAGAGGAAATGCTGCAAATTTATTCAAAGAAAAGATAAACTTCAAATATTAATATAATTTAAATCACACATTGACAAAAATGTAAACATCAGAGATAACAAAGACATTTTTGTAGCAAGATACATTAAAAAAACCATATGATTTTATGATAGTGCAGCCATCCTTTTATATAGTGTAGATTGCCGTACATGACCACTGAGAGCTGGATTTAGCTGCAGCTATCCTTCTGTCTTTCCACCACTCCAGATTGCGGCAGAATCAAAGTGGGGCAATGGCATAGCTACAGTGAGCTTTGGAGGTGCAACCAGGTTCTGGATCGCCCACTGGGCCGTGGGGATACTCGGTACCGGGCCGGTTCTTAAAGGAATGTGGTCACGGCAGCAGTGACCCGGTCTGTGGCCCTGGGCATCCAATAAAAGAGTCAATGAATTGAAAGAGGAAATAAAGTTTATAGGGGTATTTTTTGTGACGCCACCTGTGGTACTCGGCCAGGAATGGCCGACACTGCTTAAAGGGGACCGCTGAGGCTGATGGTGATGCAGCAGAGTTGTTACAGCTCTCCACAGGTAGAGCTTAGTCCCAGGGCAATTACAGTGTTAAAGTCAATGATGGTGGAAGTGAATGTTCTAGTGCAGGTGGCACAGCAATAATTCAGAGGACACAGCAGGGTGCAGTTTCCACAGTTTACTCACAGCTTGAAGTGTAGGCTAGGGCACTGGTTACAGATGACAATGGAAGTCCAGGGAGCCTGGAAGCAACTTAGGATCCACTAGCCTTAAGGTACCTTCACATTAAGCGACGCTGCAGCGATAGCGACAACGATGCCGATCGCTGCAGCGTCGCTGTTTGATCGCTGGAGAGCTGTCACACAGACCGCTCTCCAGCGACCAATGATGCCGAAGCCCCCGGGTAACCAGGGTACACATCGGGTTGCTAAGCGCAGGGCCGCGCTTAGTAACCCGATGTTTACCCTGGTTACCAGCGTAAAATGTAAAAAAACCAAACAGTACATACTTACATTCGCGTCCCCCGGCGTCCGCTTCCTGCACTGACTGAGCGCCGGCCCTAACAGCAGAGCGGTGACGTCACCGCTGTGCTGTACTTTCACTTTCACTTTACGACATTCAGTCAGTGTGGGAAGCGGACACCGGGGGATGCGAAGGTGAGTATGTACTGTTTTTTTTTTTACATTTTACACTGGTAACCAGGGTAAACATCAGGTTACTAAGCACGGCCCTGCGCTTAGTAACCCGATGTTTACCCTGGTTACCAGTGTAAAACATCGCTGGTATCGTTGCTTTTGGTGTCAAACACGACGATACACGCCGGTCTGACGACCAAATAAAGTTCTGAACTTTGTTCAATGACCATCGATATCACAGCAGGATCCTGATCGCTGCTGCGTGTCAAACTAAACGATATCGCTAGCCAGGACGCTGCAACGTCACGGATCGCTAGCGATATCGTTTAGTGTGAAAGTACCTTTACTGCGCTGTCCTCTGATGTCCTTGCTGCCTAAAGCTATGCTCAGTCATCTGTTCCTTATTGGTCTGTAGTACTTGCCTGTATGGCAGGCAGCTTGAGCCTATTACAGGTGTCACTCCTTTGTGGTGTGTCATGATTCCCCAATGGCATGGGAACATCAGAAACACAAAAATAACAGACTAGCTCTCGGGTGATGGAAACTCAAGCTGACCGTGACCTAAATCTACCACACAACTAACAGTAGCCAGGAAGCATTCCTACGGCTGCCTAGATGCCATGCGCCAGCCGGAGAACTAACTACGCCTGGAAGAGGAAGGAACAGACCTGGCTTACCTCTAGAGAAATTACCCAAAGATGATAGTAGCCCCCACGTATATTAACGGTGAGTTCAGAGGAAAAGACATACACAGTATGAAGGTAGATTTAGCAAAGCGAGGTCCACTTACTAGATAGAGGAAGGATACAAAAGAGGACTTCACGGTCAGCTGAAAAACCCTTTCAAAAAACCCATCCTGAAATTACTTTAAGACTCCTGTGTCAACTCATGACACCGAAGTGGCAATTTCAGTCCACAAGAGCTTCCAGTAACAGGAAATGACAAAACTGTAAACTGGACAAGAAAAGCAAAACAATAAGGACAAGAGTCCACTTAGCTGATCAGCAGACTAGTAGCAGGAACATGCAACTGAATGACTCAGGTTACAATGATGACCGGCAAGGAAGTGACTGGAGAGCAAGGCTAAATAGGGAACTCCCAAAACTGATGGAAGCAGGTGAGCTGAGGCAGAAAAGCACACACAAGTCTCCAGTACCACCAGCCACCACCAGGGGAGCCAAAAAGCGGATCACAACAGTACCCCCCCCTTAAGGAGGGGGCACCGAACCCTCACAAGAACCGCCAGGGCGACCTGGATGAGCCCTATGAAAGGCACAAACCAAATCCGAGGCATGAACATCAGAGGCAGTTACCCAAGAATTATCTTCCTGACCATAGCCCTTCCATTTAACCAGGTACTGGAGTCTCCGCCTGGAAATACGGGAGTCCAAGATCTTCTCTATAACGTACTCCAATTCACCCTCAACCAACACAGGAGCAGGAGGCCCAGCAGAAGGAACCACCGGCACCTCGTATCTCCGCAACAACGACCGATGGAACACATTATGGATAGCGAAAGATGCCGGAAGGTCCAAACGAAAGGAAACAGGGTTAATAATCTCCAAAATCCTATAGGGACCGATGAACCGAGGCTTAAATTTAGGAGAAGAAACCCTCATTGGGACAAAACGGGAAGACAACCACACCAAGTCCCCAACACGAAGGCGAGTACCAACCCGACGCTGGCGGTTAGCAAACCGCTGAGTCCTCTCCTGGGACAAATTCAAATTGTCCACCACTTGTTCCCAAATCCGATACAACCGATCCACCACAGCATCCACTCCAGGACAATCCGAAGACTCCACCTGACCAGAAGAAAAACGGGGATGAAACCCCGAATTGCAAAAGAAAGGGGAAACCAAAGTGGCAGAACTGGCCCAATTATTAAGAGCAAACTCCGCCAATGGCAAAAAGGCAACCCAATCATCCTGATCCGCAGACACAAAACACCTCAAATACGTCTCCAAAGTTTGATTAGTTCGCTCCGTCTGGCCATTAGTCTGAGGATGGAAGGCAGACGAAAAAGACAAATCAATGCCCAACCTGGCACAGAATGCCCGCCAAAATCTAGAAACGAACTGGGTACCCCTATCAGAAACGATATTTTCAGGAATACCATGCAAGCGAACCACATTTTGAAAAAACAAAGGAACCAACTCAGACGAGGAAGGCAACTTCGGCAATGGCACCAAATGAACCATCTTAGAAAAACGGTCACACACCACCCAGATAACAGACATCCTCTGAGAGACAGGAAGATCAGAAATAAAGTCCATCGAGATGTGCGTCCAAGGCCTCTTCGGAATAGGCAAGGGCAACAACAACCCGCTAGCCCTAGAACAACAAGGCTTGGCCCGAGCACACACATCACAAGACTGCACAAAAACACGCACATCACGAGACAGAGATGGCCACCAGAAGGATCTAGCCACCAAATCCCTGGTACCAAAAATTCCAGGATGACCCGCCAGCGTAGAAGAATGAACCTCCGAGATAACTCTACTGGTCCAATCATCAGGAACAAACAGTCTACCAGGTGGACAGCGATCAGGTCTATCCGCCTGAAACTCTTGCAAAGCACGTCGCAGATCTGGGGAAATAGCGGATAATATCACCCCATCCTTAAGGATACCTGTAGGTTCCGAATCACCAGGGGAATCAGGCTCAAAGCTCCTAGAAAGGGCATCCGCCTTCACATTCTTAGAACCTGGTAGATATGAGACCACAAAATTAAACCGAGAGACAAACAACGACCAGCGCGCCTGTCTAGGATTCAGGCGCCTGGCAGACTCAAGATAAATCAGATTCTTGTGATCAGTCAAAACCACCACCTGATGTCTAGCACCCTCAAGCCAATGATGCCACTCCTCAAATGCCCACTTCATGGCCAAAAGCTCCCGATTACCGACATCATAATTTCTTTCGGCGGCAGAAAATTTTCGAGAAAAGAACGCACAAGGTCTCATCACTGAGCAATCGGAACTTTTCTGCGACAAAACCGCCCCCGCTCCGATCTCGGAAGCATCGACCTCAACCTGAAAGGGGAGAGAGACATCGGGCTGGCGCAACACAGGGGCAGACGAAAAGCGGCGCTTAAGTTCCCGAAAGGCCTCCACAGCGGCAGAGGACCAATTGGCAACATCAGCACCCTTCTTAGTCAAATCCGTAAGAGGCTTAGCAACACCAGAAAAACCAGTTATAAATCGACGATAAAAATTAGCAAAGCCCAAGAACTTCTGAAGACCCTTTAGAGAAGTAGGCTGCGTCCAGTCACAAATAGCCCGAACCTTGACAGGGTCCATCTCAACAGAAGAAGGGGAAAAAATGTACCCCAAAAAGGAAATCTTTTGAACCCCAAAAACACACTTAGAACCTTTTACACACAGAGAATTCTCCCGCAAGACCTGAAAAACCCTCCTGACCTGCTGAACATGAGACTCCCAGTCCTCAGAAAAAATCAAAATATCGTCCAAATACACAATCATAAATTTATCCAGATATTCACGGAAAATATCATGCATAAAGGACTGAAAAACTGAAGGCGCATTAGAAAGGCCGAAAGGCATTACTAAATACTCAAAGTGGCCCTCAGGCGTATTAAATGCGGTTTTCCACTCATCCCCTTGCTTAATTCGCACCAAATTATACGCCCCACGGAGATCAATCTTGGAGAACCACTTAGCCCCCCTTATGCGAGCAAACAAATCAGTAAGCAGCGGCAACGGATACTGATATTTGACAGTAATTTTATTCAGGAGTCGATAATCAATACAAGGCCTCAGCGAGCCATCCTTTTTAGAGACAAAGAAAAACCCAGCTCCTAAAGGTGATGAAGAAGGACGAATATGTCCCTTTTCCAGGGACTCCTTAACATATTCTCGCATGGCAGCATGCTCAGGTACAGATAGGTTAAACAAACGACCCTTTGGAAATTTACTGCCTGGAATCAGATCTATGGCGCAATCACACTCTCTGTGGGGAGGGAGAGAACCAATTTTAGGCTCTTCAAAAATATCCCCAAAATCCGACAAAAATGCAGGAATCTCAGAGGGAATAGATGACGAGATAGGAACCAAAGGTATGTCCCCATGAGCCCCCCGACATCCCCAGCTTAACACAGACATAGTTTTCCAGTCCAGTACTGGGTTATGAGATTGTAACCATGGTAATCCAAGCACTAAAACATCATGTAAATTATACAACACGAGGAAGCGAATCATCTCCTGATGGTCTGGAGTCATACGCATAGTCACTTGCATCCAGAACTGTGGTCTATTACAAGCCAGAGGTGTAGAATCAATACCCTTCAGAGGTATAGGAACTTCCAGAGGCTCCAAATCAAACCCACAGCGCCTGGCGAAGGACCAATCCATGAGACTCAGAGCGGCGCCAGAGTCCACATAGGCATCCACGATAATAACTGATAATGAACAAATCAGAGTTACAGACAGAAGAAATTTAGACTGTAAAGTGCCAATAGAAACAGACTTGTCAACCTTCCTAGTACGTTTAGAGCATGCTGATATAACATGCGCGGAATCACCACAGTAGAAGCACAAGCCATTTTTGTGCCTATAATTCTGCCGCTCGCTTCTTGACAGAATTCTGTCACATTGCATTTTCTCTGGCGTCCCTTCAGAAGATACCGCCAAATGGTGCACGGGTTTGCGCTCCCGCAAACGCCGATCAATCTGAATCGCCATTGTCATGGACTCATTCAGACCTGTGGGCGTAGGAAACCCCACCATGACATCCTTAACGGCATCAGAAAGGCCCTCTCTGAAATTTGCCGCTAGGGCACACTCATTCCACTGAGTAAGCACAGACCATTTATGAAATTTTTGGCAGTATATCTCAGCTTCATCTTGCCCTTGAGACAGGGCTATTACAGCTTTTTCAGCTTGAATCTCCAAATTAGGTTCCTCATACAGCAACCCTAAAGCCAGAAAAAACGCATCCACATTGAGCAACGCAGGATCCCCTGGTGTCAATGAAAACGCCCAATTTTGAGGGTCACCTCGCAGCAAAGAAATCACAATCTTAACCTGCTGAACAGGATCTCCAGAGGAGTGAGGTCTGAGAGAAAAGAATAATTTACAATTACATTTGAAATTCAGAAACCGAGATCTATCTCCGGAAAATACCTCTGGTGTAGGAATCTTAGGTTCAGAAATAGGAGTACGTATAACATAATCTTGTAAATTCTGAACCTTCGTAGCAAGATTATTTAAACCTGCAGCCAAACTCTGAGGGTCCATCCTTAAACCGGAGAGATCAGAGCCATTCAAGGATTAGAAGGAGAGAAAGGCAAGGCTGTAAATAGAGCAGAAATACAACTGAGCCAACTAAGTAGCAAACATGAGAGGAAAAAAAAAAAAAAATCTACAGACTTCTTTTACTCTCCTTTCTTCTGCCAATTACTTTAACAGCGGCCGGTCATACTGTCATGATTCCCCAATGGCATGGGAACATCAGAAACACAAAAATAACAGACTAGCTCTCGGGTGATGGAAACTCAAGCTGACCGTGACCTAAATCTACCACACAACTAACAGTAGCCAGGAAGCATTCCTACGGCTGTCTAGATGCCATGTGCCAGCCGGAGAACTAACTACGCCTGGAAGAGGAAGGAACAGACCTGGCTTACCTCTAGAGAAATTACCCAAAGATGATAGTAGCCCCCACGTATATTAACGGTGAGTTCAGAGGAAAAGACATACACAGTATGAAGGTAGATTTAGCACAGCGAGGTCCACTTACTAGATAGAGGAAGGATACAAAAGAGGACCTCATGGTCAGCTGAAAAACCCTTTCAAAAAACCCATCCTGAAATTACTTTAAGACTCCTGTGTCAACTCATGACACAGGAGTGGCAATTTCAGTCCACAAGAGCTTCCAGTAACAGGAAATGACAAAACTGTAAACTGGAGAAGAAAAACAAAACAATAAGGACAAGAGTCCACTTAGCTGATCAGCAGACTAGTAGCAGGAACATGCAACTGAATGACTCAGGTTACAATGATGACCGGCAAGGAAGTGACTGGAGAGCAAGGCTAAATAGGGAACTCCCAAAACTGATGGAAGCTGGTGAGCTGAGGCAGAAAAGCACACACAAGTCTCCAGTACCACCAGCCACCACCAGGGGAGCCAAAAAGCGGATCACAACAGTGGTGGCTCCGGGCTCTCAACTGCTGCTGTGCCTTCAGGTGTTGTGATGGGCCAGGAGACCTGCAGTCTCTTGACCTCTGGATTTTGTAGTGGGGCCTGCAGTTCACTTCTCACACAATCACGGACTCCGGTGTCTGGTCTTTTGCGCTCAGTCCTGGGGTGAGCTCAGTCGCAGCTCAAATCCCTCAGGTTCTTCCTTGACTTCCTCTCTCGTCTCTGTCTCTCTTAGACTCACTAACTCCGCCTCCAGGCCAGAACTTACATCAGGAAGCTCACCTGAAATCAGGTGTTAGAGCTCCCCCTTCTGGTCTGGAGTAGGAAGGATGCTGGATGTAAGTCTTATCTAGCCAGGGAAACCCTCCTTGCTTCCAGGCATGTCATCACCCCCTGTGAGGGAGGCAATGCCACTGTGGCAACCGGACTCCTGGGGTGCCACATAACTATGTCCTGATGCTTGAGGAGGGCCAAATGCCCCTCTGCCACATAGCATAATCATGCTGTATTCTAAGCTGGGTTGCCAACTGTCCATAAATTTACAGATATTCCATTAAAATCCGGTGCTTTTCTACATTGTCCATAGCGTCAGGTATTAAAAAAATAACCATCCGTGATTTTTTTCACTTTTCTTCCAATGTTTGTACTGCACATGCGCTAATGAAGCTGCCATGCACAGCACAAACAGGACCTTAGCAGAAGACGAATGATGACGATGCGAGGAGAGCAGATCAGCCAATTACCTCTGAACACGCCAGGACTTGGAATCTTCTGCCTACAGCACCGGAGCCACCTGCGCGCGGGGCTGGAGAGTATAACTCCTCATGTGTCAGTCTTCTGCTTCTGTTTCCTCCTCATACACAGCACCATACTATACTTACAGGTCCACACTGTATCCTGTATTACAGTATGTCTGTACAGTATGTACTATATCTATATAGCGTGGATGGGTGTGTACAGCATATTGCTGTGCATGCACCATAGTCAGCCCTTAGCCTGAATATTATATATGTGCAGCAAGCAGCCCATAGACTCTATATTATATACAGGTTCTTGTCACAAAATTAGAATACCATCAAAAAGTGAATTTGTTTCAGTTCTTCAATACTAAAAGTGAAACTCCTATATTATATAGAGTCATTACAAACAGAGTGATCTATTTCAACTGTTTATTTCTGTTAATGTTAATGATTATGGCTTACAGCCAATGAAATCAGTATGGATTGATGTTTGTTTTCCCATTATGTCGGCTGTTCATTAAATTACAGATTATTTGAAACTTCATTATATGTGTGACTTTATTAGAGTGCCGAAGGTTACTTTTTTATATATTGCCCCTGAGTCCGCCCAGGCTCCAGCTATTGTTTTACTTCTGCTGTATTTGCAAAAATTTTTAGCTGAAAAATTACAAAACAACTAAAGGGACAATGAAGAATTTTGACAAAAAAAAATCTTCATTCTTCAAACAATGACTATATAGGTGCAACTACAAATGGAACTACAGTGCCTAAAAGTAGTATTCAACCCCCTGCAGATTTAGCAGGTTTAATAAGATGCAAATAAGTTAGAGCCTTCAAACTTCAAACAAGAGCAGGATTTATTAACAGATGCATAAATCTTACAAACCAAAAAGTTTTGTTGCTGAGTTAAATTTTTATAAATTTTAAACATAAAAGTGTGGGTCAATTATTATTCAACCCCTAGGTTTAATATTTTGTGGAATAACCTTTGTTTGCAATTACAGCTAATAATCGTCTTTTATAAGACCTGATCAGGCCGGCACAGGTCTCTGGAGTTATCTTGGCCCACTCCTCCATGCAGATCTTCTCCAAGTTATCTAGGTTCTTTGGGTGTCTCATGTGGACTTTAATCTTGAGCTCCTTCCACAAGTTTTCAATTGGGTTAAGGTCAGGAGACTGACTAGGCCACTGCAACACCTTGATTTTTTGCCTCTTGAACCAGGCCTTGGTTTTCTTGGCTGTGTGCTTTGGGTCGTTGTCTTGTTGGAAGATGAAATGACGACCAATCTTAAAATCCTTGATGGAGGAGCGTAGGTTCTTGGCCAAAATCTCCAGGTAGGCCGTGCTATCCATCTTCCCATGGATGCGGACCAGATGGCCAGGCCCCTTGGCTGAGAAACAGCCCCACAGCACGATGCTGCCACCACCATGCTTGACTGTAGGGATGGTATTCTTGGGGTTGTATGCAGTGCCATCCAGTCTCCAAACGTCACGTGTGTGGTTGGCTCCAAAGATCTCGATCTTGGTCTCATCAGACCAGAGAACCTTGAACCAGTCAGTCTCAGAGTCCTCCAAGTGATCATGAGCAAACTGTAGACGAGCCTTGACATGACGCTTTGAAAGTAAAGGTACCTTACCGGCTCGTCTGGAACGGAGACCATTGCGGTGGAGTACGTTACTTATGGTATTGACTGAAACCAATGTCCCCACTGCCATGAGATCTTCCCGGAGCTCCTTCCTTGTTGTCCTTGGGTTAGCCTTGATTCTTCGGACAAGCCTGGCCTTGGCACGGGAGGAAACTTTCAAAGGCTGTCCAGGCCATGGAAGGCTAACAGTAGTTCCATAAGCCTTCCACTTCCGGATGATGCTCCCAAAAGTGGAGATAGGTAGGCCCAACTCCTTTGAAAGGGTTTTGTACCCCTTGCCAGCCTTGTGACCCTCCACGATCTTGTCTCTGATGGCCTTGGAATGCTCCTTTGTCTTTCCCATGTTGACCATGTTTGAGTGCTGTTCACAAGTTTGGGGAGGGTCTTAAATAGTCAGAAAAGGCTGGAAAAAGAGATAATTAATCCAAACATGTGAAGCTCATTGTTCTTTGTGCCTGAACTACTTCTTAATACTTTAGGGGAACCAAACAGAATTCTGGTGGGTTGAGGGGTTGAATAATAAATGACCCTCTGAAAAAACTTTTCCCAATTTAAAAAAAAAAATAAACAAAGAAATAACATTCTTTTTTGCTGCAGTGCATTTCACACTTCCAGGATGATCTACAGTCCAAATGTCACAATGCCAAGTTAATTCCAAATGTGTAAACCTGCTAAATCTGCAGGGGGTTGAATACTACTTGTAGGCACTGTAAATATTTTAAGCTCACACCTTCCATGTGTTTGGGGCCACTCAGAACTGAGAAATTACAATTTATATATATATATATATATATATATATATATATATATATATATATATATTTATTTATTTATAACAGACCCCTAAGTTCTTGACCCAGTCCTGCAGCCGCTGCCTCCCAAAACTAATTTTAGTAAAGAGGGGGGAGCGGAGACCTGTCATGCTGCTGTGTCCTGTCCTCAGGGTATACCTTTGTAAGGGTGAAGGGTTAGCTTTGAACAGACAACTGTTTAACATTTGTCTGGGTAAAGAGCTTCCGATACAAGTAGTTCTGGCACATATTAGATTAGATGTTCTTCTCCATGACTTGACAATGGAAATAACAAATATCCTGCAGACCGAGCTGAGTTTACAAAGGAGCGAATGACATATGTAGAGTGCTCTTACCCAGAGGAGAAACTCAGACGAAACCTTTGGTTTTATGATCAGTCATTTATTAAAGAAACTTAGTTCCTACCCAGCATTACACTGTGGATTTATTTAAGAATAGAAAAAAGAAAACCTACAACTTGTCACATTCCATACGATACTTATTGCCGATAAATCAGGTGTTTATCCATAGTGGCCCTCCGCCAAGAAATATAATTAATAACGTAAATGTCCCGAAATTATTTTACAAGTTTGGAAGAATCCCTTCCATTTAACCAATTTACAATGTAGAATTGTGCTTTTAACCTGTTTAAAGTGACAGCAGCCGTTTCAGGAGCATTCCTGTGCTCTAAGTGGTTTACCTCACAGCATCTGGCAGACAGCTACAAGAATCCGTAAGTCTCTCAGTTGGCTGGCTTTAATTTTTTTTTGTTTTTGTTTCAAAACGGGGATTGTTTAGTAAAAAGGAAAATTGAATTATGTTCTTCGAACGATGCAGCAGATAGAAATCAAAGCAGTGCAGAATGAAGCCGTAAACTGATCTGTGTCTATCCAAGCAGGAGATCCCAAATCTGACCTGGTCTAGACTAGACTTCTTGTATTAATTAACTGCCCCATAGTTCTCCCTATGGACTCACCAGATTACACCCAGCTTCCTAGTTTTCATAGTGACCAAAGATGTTTTACAAGGACAGAACGGCCCAGGAAAATAAGCACATCTACGGCTTGTTTTCAAATGCATTATAACATTTGATCCCATTAAATGAAATTATTCACTAATGGAATGAATGTGCATTGGATGCTGTAGAGAATGCCTTCCTGTCATATGCTCAGGGCTCGGAGTGGAAATACTGTATACTGTGTGCAAGGAATTCCGTCAAGCCTAATGTCGTGTATATTCCAACTCAATAAATATTAACCTACAAAATGCTAAAGTCCATGGTTTTTGCACAATCACAGAATAGCTAAATCAGCATAAGTTAATAAATAACTATGCATTGGCTTATTTATTAAATTATTTATTAAAAATAGTGAAGAAAAGCACAATAATTTATGTATTACATTTATTATATCTTCTATATATATAAAAATGAGTGTATGTGTGTATGTATGTGTGTATCGACGATGATGTCATAAAGGTTGCCATGGCGACAATGATGTCATAAAGGTTGCAATGGTGACGGTTATGTCATAATGGTTGCCATGGCGACGATGATGTCATAATAGGTTGCAATGGTGACGGTATGTCATAATGGTTGCCATGGTGCTGATGATGTCATAACAGGTTGCAATGGTGACGGTTATGTCATAATGGTTGCCATGGCCAAGATTATGTCATAATAGGTAGATGGCCATGGAACTAGGGGATGGTGGATGTGTGATGGGTATATGGGCATGGGACTATGGGATGAAGGATATGTATGATGGGAATATGGGCACGGGACTATGGGATGGAGGATATGTATGATGGGGACATGGGCACAGGACTATGGGATGGAGGATATGTATGATGGGTATATGGGCACGGGACTATGGGATGGCGGATGTGTAGGATGGGATTATGGGCACAGGACTATGGGATGGAGGATATGTATGATGGGAATATGGGCACGGAACTATGGGATGGAGGATGTGTGATGGGTATATGGGCAAGGGACTATGGGATAGAGGATATGTATGATGGGAATATGGGCATGGGACTATGGGATGGAGGATACGTATGATGGGAATATGGGCATGGGACTATGGGATGGAGGATGTGTATGATGGGTATATGGGCACGGACTATGGGATGGAGGATGTGTATGATGGGTATATAGGCACAGGATTATGAGATGGAGGATATGTATGATGGGTATATGGGCACGGGACTATGGGATAGAGGATATGTATGATGGGAATATGGGCACGGGACTATGGGATGGAGGATACGTATGATGGGAATATGGGCATGGGACTATGGGATGGAGGATATGTATGATGGGTATATGGGCACGGACTATGGGATGGAGGATGTGTATGATGGGTATATAGGCACAGGATTATGAGATGGAGGATATGTATGATGGGTATATGGGCACGGGACTAAGGGATGAAGGATGATCATTATAGTTTGTTAGAACTAACCACAGTTAGTTACTATGCCCGGGCTACGCCGGGCTCTTGAGCTAGCTTATATATAATTTACCAAGAAATTTTTGATTATGGAATATTAGAAATCTACCCCAGATCATAGTTTAATAATACTTTGGACTAGGTCTGGTACCATGTAAAAATCTGCAGATTGACTGCTACTGTATAATTTTTATTCAAATTTTCCAACTCCAAGTTTCATAAACGGTAGAACTTATTGGATGAAAGAGATCAGGTGATGTGTAATTGTGTAATGAGGCGGGTGTGACCTAAGGATACAACAGCCTTGATCAAGATGTGCAGAATTATTAAGAAGCTCATAGGCAGAGCTCCTCCCTCCTCCGCCAGTTTACATAGACTCTCATCCGTAGCTCTCATCTACTATCTCAGTAATATAGGAAAAGGAAGAGTTTTTCCAAAAATTGTGTAAATAAACCCACATTAATACTCACTTATTGTGCCCATTTTCCAGCAATCTCAAATGTAATAAAACACATTCTTCATATCTTAAGAGAAGATAATGTCATGGATACTCTATTGGAAAAAGGTATAAGAATTGTTCCCCGTAAAGCACCTACAATAGGTATCAGATTGTCCTCAGATTGTCCCCCAGTCCATATAATACAACATCACTGCTAATCTATTAACCCCTTCATGACCTTGGGATTTTCCGTTTTTCCGTGTTCATTTTTCGCTCCCCTCCTTCCCAGAGCCATAACTTTTTTATTTTTCTGTCAATTTGGCCATGTGAGGGCTTATTTTTTGCAGGACGAGTTGTACTTTTGAACGACATCATTGGTTTTACCATGTCGTGTACTAGAAAACGGGAAAAAAATTCCAAGTGCGGTGAAATTGCAAAAAAAGTGCAGTCCCACACTTGTTTTTTGTTTGGCTTTTTCGTTAGGTTCACTAAATGCTAAAACTGACCTGCCATTATGATTGTCCAGGTCATTATGAGTTCATAGACACCTAACATGACTAGGTTATTTTTTTATCTAAGTGGTGAAAACAAATTCCAAACTTTGCTAAAAAAAAAAAATTGCGCCATTTTCCGATACTCGTAGCGTCTCCATTTTTCATGATCTGGGGTCGGTTGAGGGCTTATTTTTGCGTGCCGAGCTGGCATTTTTAATGATACCATTTCAGTGCAGATACGTTCTTTTGATCGCCCGTTATTGCATTTTAATGCAATGTCGCGGCGACCAAAAAAACGTAATTCTGGCGTTTCTAATTTTTTTCTCGCTATGCCATTTAGCGATTAGGTTAATGCTTTTTTTTATTGATAGATCGGCCAATTCTGAACTCGGCGATACCAAATATGTGTAGATTTGATTTTTTTTTTATTGATTTATTTTGATTGGGGCGAAAGAGGGGTGATTTAAACTTTGATATTTTTTTAATTTTTTCACATTTTTTTGTACTTTTTTTTAACTTTTGCCATGCTTCTATAGCCTCCATAGGAGGCTAGAAGCTGGCACAACACGATCGCCTCTGCTACATAGCAGCAATCTGATGTTCGCTGCTATGTAGCAGAATTGCAGGTGTGCTGTGAGCGCCGACCACAGGGTGGTGCTCACAGCTGCCGGGGATCAGTAACCATAGAGGTCTCAAGGACCTCTATAGTTACTATTCTGAAGCATCGCCGACCTCCGATCATGTGACGGGGCTCGGCGATGCGATCATTTCCGGCCGCCCGGCCGGAAGCGGTAGTTAAATGCCGCTGTCTGTGTTTGACAGCGGCATTTAACTAATTAATAGGCGTGGGCAGATCGTGATTCTGCCCGCGCCTATTACGGGCACATGTCAGCTGTTCAAAACAGCTGACATGTCCCGGCTTTGATGCGGGCTCACCGCCGGAGCCCGCATCAAAGCAGGGCTTCTGACCTCGGACGTACTATCCCGTCCGAGGTCAGAAAGGGGTTAAGGGCTTTTACAAATGTGGCCAGACTTTGTGTAAAACATGTATACATGCTACAAAAAAACACATTTTTACAAACAATTACAATTGATAAATATATAATATCAAAAATTTCATGATATTCAGTCCTGATCATGTAATCTATGTCAAAAACACAAATCTAGAATTAGAGAACATTTAGAAGACATCAAACATCAAAAATGCATCAAACATTTCATTTCTTGCCACAATAGACAGGTTACAAACTTTTCAGTGTATTCTATTGAATTGATTATAAAACACATGTGAAGTGGCGATGGCGCAAAAACACTTCATAACAAGGAAGCATATTATATTTTTTCTTTGAATACCCGAGTACCTACTGGTCTGAATCTCAGGAGAGAGGCAATGTTACACTATTAATTTTCCAGCGATAGATTTAGTTTATTTTTAAAAAATATTGTGAATTGAATGTCATTTTGCCAAGGTTTCCTATATGTCTGACTTTACACACTTTTAACTGATTTTAATTAATCACATGCACTTTATAAGCTTCCTCCCTTTTGTAGGAATATATTCAAACCAAGTCTAAGAACACACTTACTTTCGAAACACGTCTGGTATCCTCATATCTTTATCTCCCCATGTCCACCCTTACCTCTATATTCTATTTTCTGCATATAAACTAAAGAATATTTTTTCCTATGATCACATTTTAACCTCGGAAATAAAGACTTTATTATTTGAATACGTTGTGGAATTGTGGATTAGAAGCTTGATCAACTCTTTCTTTTCCTGTGATAATCAACGCTCGGCAGTGGCGTGGATCATGAGCTTCTGTGCAGATCTTATTGCATCGGAGGGCGAGCTGTTTTTTCTTTATATTTATTCTATATTTGGAAAGTCTGTCTTCACTGAACACAGATTTTACCACAGAATTGAGAATTTTGATAATCAATTATCAATTTTGGCAATTTCTCTGATAAGATACAGTATATTGCAATGTTTCTTATTTTCAGGTGTTCTCTTGATTTAGGAAATAAAAATTAAACTTAAGCCCCCGTCACACTAAGCGAGGTCGCTAGCAAGATCGCTGCTGAGTCACAAGTTTTGTGACGCAACAGCGACCTCAGTAGCGATCTCGCTATGTTTGACACGTAGCAGCGACCAGGCCCCTGCTGTGAGATCGCTGGTCGTGTCGGAATGGCCTGGACCTTTTTTTGATCGTTGAGGTCCCGCTGACATCGCTGAATCGGTGTGTGTGACACGGATTCAGCGATGTCTTCACTGGTAACCAGGGTAAACATCGGGTTACTAAGCGCAGGGCCGCGCTTAGTAACCCAATGTTTACCCTGGTTACCATCGTAAATGTAAAAAAAACCAAACACTACATACTCACATTCCGGTGTCCGTCAGGTCCCTTGCCGTCTGCTTCCCGCACTGACTGAGCGCCGGCCGTAAAGTTAAAGCAGATCATAGCGGTGACGTCACCGCTCTGCTGTTAGGGCCGGCGCTCAGTCAGTGCAGGAAGCAGAAGGCCGGGGGACGTGAAGGTGAGTATGTACTGTTTGTTTTTTTACATTTTACACTGGTAACCAGGGTAAACATCGGGTTACTAAGCGCGGCCCTGCGCTTAGTAACCCGATGTTTACCCTGGTTACCCGGGGACCTCAGCATCGTTGGTCGCTGGAGAGCTGTCTGTGTGACAGCTCCCCAGCGACCACACAGCGACTAAACAGCGACGCTGCAGTGATCGGGATCGTTGTCTGTATCGCTGCAGCGTCGCTAAGTGTGACGGGGCCTTTAGTCTTTAAGTACCTTGAAAAGCACTACAGTGTGTTGTTAAAGATGCCTTTGGTTTAAATTACATAGCTCAAAACATATTCACTTGACTTCTACGCATATTTTCCTGGCAATTAGAGATTTTTTAATTATGCGAGTCATGCAAATTTGTTTATCAGAAATTGTATTTTTGGCAAAAATTAGTCAAAGACGGTGAATTCGAATTTCAAAAGCTCATATGTAGCTTTATCTTGTAAATAAGTTGTGTAGGTACATTAAATTTTATAGGTATGGAGATAAACACGCATAATATATTTGCTACTATGAAATATAATCAAATGCATGTAGGTATATTGGAAAAAGGAAGGATGAATCCACGCAATGAAAATATTGTCATCAAGGAACACAAAAGGATTATAGATCTCCAACATTGTTAAAGTGGGACTCGGATGGATTATCAGAACTTCAGAAGGAAAATTAATTTTCTTCAGTAATCTATATACTATGGGAATAACTGATACAGTTACATATTCTTCTATAATACTAGCATTATCAGAAGACAGTGAGGATTAATGTGCTCGTTGATTCTGTATTAGAGCATTTCTTCTGTTGTGCCATTCTTTTTATAAGAAGCTGATTTGTTGAAACTTCACACTACACCTCAAGCAGCTTGGATTGTCTGTCTCTCCACTCTTCCTCCTGACTCTGAGACCTTAATTTCCAAGGTCTAGTGTGACGTATCTACACAATGAAGGTTTTGGGAGCCATGTCATCTGCTGGTGTAGGTCCACTGTGTTTTATCAAGACCAAAGTCAGCGCAGTTGTCTACCAGGAAATTTGATAGCACTTCATACTTCCTTCTGCCGACAAGCTTTTTGGAGAAGGAAATTTCATTCTCTAGCAGGACTTGGCACCTGTCCACACTGCCAAAAGTACCAATAACTGGTTTACAAACAACAGTATCACTGTGCTTGATTGTTCAGCAAACGTGTCTGACCTTAATCCCATAGAGAATCTATGGGGTATTGTCAAGAGGAAGATGAGAGACACCAGACCCAACAATGCAGATGAGCTGAAGGCTGCTATCAAAGCAACCTGGGCTTCCATAACACCTCAGCAGTGCCACAGGCTGATCGACTCCATGCCACGCCGCATTGATGCAGTAATTGATGCCAAAGGCGCTCCGACCAAGTATTGAGTGCATTTACTGAATATACATTTCAGTAGGCCAACATTTTGGATGTTAAAATCATTTTACAAGCTGGTGTTATAAATGATTCTAATTTACTGAGATAATGACTTTTTGATTTTTATTGGCTATAAGCCACAATCATTAACAGAAATAAACACTTGAAATACAGGGTGGGAAATGGATATGGATACACCAAAATAAAATGGGAATGGTTGGTGATATCAACTTCCTGTTTGTCGCACATTAGTATATGGGAGGGGGAAAACTTTTCAAAATGGGTGGTGATCGTGACGGACATTTTGAAGTCGGCTATTTTGGATCCCACTTTATTTTTTCCAATGGGAAGAGGGTCATGTGACACATAAAACTTATTGAGAATTTCACAAGAAAAACAATGGTGTGCTTGGTTTTATGTAACTTTATTCTTTCATGAGTTATTTACAAGTTTCTCTTTGTTTACAGCCATTGACATGTCGCAGAGGTTAACACCTCAGGAGTGGATAGAAATTGTGTCTGGTGAACGCAGTACCTGGGTCATTGCAGCAGATTTCAATGCAAGACATCCTACACAAGAAAACTATCACCATTCACATTTTATTTAGATGTATCCATATAAATGGCCCACCCAAAAAAGTTTGCCTCAACACTGAGCATAATGTTCTATGTAAACTGAGGGTCTTGTTCCAATTTTTGTTTTGCCCATTCTGCAAATTCAGCACGCTGATCTGGAATCAGTCAAACATCCCTTCGGCGGATATTTGCTACTCACAAACGGCACACTTACAAAATCCAGCTGCTGCAGCATCTCAACGAGGATGACATAGATCGGCACGCTGAATTTGCAGAATGGCTAAAACAAAAATTGGAACAGGACCCTCAGTTTACATAGAACATTATGTTCAGTGATGATGCAAACTTTTTTGTGTGGCCCATTTATATGGATTCTCCTAAATAACATGGGAATGATAACTGTTTTCTTGCGTAGGGTGTCTTGCATTGAAATCTGCTGCAATGACCCGGGTACTGCATTCACCTGACATCAACACAATTTCTATTCGCTCCTCATGTGTTAACCTCTGCGACATGTCAATGGCTGTAAACAAAGAGAAACTTGTAAATAGCTCATGAAAGAATAAAGTTATGTTAAAACCAAGCACCTCATTGTTTTTCTTGTGAAATTCTCAATACGTTTGAAGTGTCACATAACCCTCATCCCATTGGAAAAAAATAAAGTTGGATCCAAAATGGCTGAATTCAAAATGGCCACCATGGTCACCACCGATCTTGAAAAGTTTTCCCCCTCCCATATACTAATGTGCCACAAACAGGAAGTTGATATCACCAATAGTGTTGAGCATTCCGATACCGCAAGTATCGGGTATCGGCCGATACTTGCGGGTATCGGAATTCCGATACCGAGATCCGATACTTTTGTGGTATCGGGTATCGGTATCGAAACAACATTAATGTGTAAAATAAAGAATTAAAATAAAAAATATTGCTATACTCACCTCTCCGACGCAGCCTGGACCTCACCGAGGGAACCGGCAGCGTTCTTTGCTTAAAATGCGCGCTTTTACTTCCTTCCGTGACGTCACGGCTTGTGATTAGTCGCGTGCCGCCCATGTGGCCGCGACGTGACCAATCACAGCAAGCCGTGACGTAATTTTCAGGTCCTCAATGCCTAATTCTAGGCATTCAGGAATTTAAAATTACGTTCCGGCTTGTGATTGGTCGCGTCGCGGTCACATGGGCGACGTGACCAATCACAAGCCGTGACGTCACGGGAGGCAGGAGACGCGCACATTTTTAAAATTACGTCACGGCTTGTGATTGGTTGCGTGCCGCCCATGTGACCGCGACGCGACCAATCACAGCAAGCCGTGACGTAATTTCAGGTCCTCAATGCAGAAATAGGCATCAGGACCTGAAATTACGTCACGGCTTGCTGTGATTGGTCGCGTCGCGGTCACATGGGCGGCACGCAACCAATCACAAGCCGTGACGTAATTTTAAAAATGTGCGCGTCTCCTGCCTCCCGTGACGTCACGGCTTGTGATTGGTCGCGTCGCCCATGTGACCGCGACGCAACCAATCACAAGCCGGAACGTAATTTTAAATTCCTGAATACCTAGAATTAGGCATTGAGGACCTGAAAATTACGTCACGGCTTGCTGTGATTGGTCGCGTCGCGGCCACATGGGCGGCACGCGACCAATCACAAGCCGTGACGTCACGGAAGGAAGTAAAAGCGCGCATTTTAAGCAAAGAACGCTGCCGGTTCCCTCGGTGAGGTCCAGGCTGCGTCGGAGAGGTGAGTATAGCAATATTTTTTATTTTAATTCTTTATTTTACACATTAATATGGTTCCCAGGGCCTGAAGGAGAGTTTCCTCTCCTTCAGACCCTGGGAACCATCAGGAATACCGTCCGATACTTGAGTCCCATTGACTTGTATTGGTATCGGGTATCGGTATCGGATTAGATCCGATACTTTGCCGGTATCGGCCGATACTTTCCGATACCGATACTTTCAAGTATCGGACGGTATCGCTCAACACTAATCACCAACCATTCCCATTTTATTTATATGTATCCATATACATGGCCCACCCTGTAGATCACTCTGTCTGTAATGACTCTATATAATATATGAGTTTTACTTTTTGTATTGAAGAACTGAAATAAATTAACTTTTTGATGATATGCTAATTTTGTGAAATGCACCTGTATGTACCGGACTGAACAGAATAAATAATTGTAATGTTATAAATTAGCTAAATTGGTACATTAGTGAGGACACAATAGATGTTAAAACTAATGCACTGAATTATCTTATAGGCGCATTGCAAATTAAAAAGCCAAGTTAAAAAAATACAGAAATTCTGGAGAGTTAACATATGTAATAATTTATTTGCACACATGTGGCTCCCATTATTCTGGTAAGACCTTGAAAAGACCTTATAATCGTTAATCCCATTTTTATGAGTTGGGCTCCAGTGCGCAGGTGACAGCATCAGGAACCACAACTGTTCTTATACTGTTTTATTTAAGATAACTTTTGTCACTACTTTTTGGACTAAAATTATGCTACCAGATGTAGAAGGTCAAGTGCCTTGTATATTAAAAAAAACTTTGATGGAAGTTCAAGGGAATTTGTTAATAATAACAAATATGAAATCAACAAGCTGATAAAGGAAAGTATCTTCAAAATTTACTACAGCTTTGATGTATTTTTGTCAGACAGTTAAATCAAGATCAGAGCAACCCACTGTGCAGGTGTTGGGGCTTAGATTTAAAGATGAAATTACAGCAAGCATGAGAGGTAAAAATCAGAGAGGTAAAGAGGTAAATCAGAGAATTTCTTTAATGGAAGGGGACAATGTATGAAAAAACTGTTTCATTCCAGAGAAGGAATATTTGAAGGTACAGGGGCATAAAAAGGTTTGTCACCCCTGGTCAAAATGACTGTTATTGTGAAAAGTTAAACAATTTTAAGATAAAATGATCCCAGAGGCCTAAAGTTAAAGATGATACATTTACTTTATATTTTTGTCAATAATATATATATATATATTTTTTCATCTTTTACATTTTAAAAATAACAAAAAAAATGGGCCAATGTTTGGGCATCTAGTAATCTCACGTTTTGAAAGTATCACAGCTTGTAAACACTTTTTGTAGCCAGACAAGAGTCTTCCGATTCTTGTTTGAGGGATTTTCAGCCATTTTTCTTTGTAAAGTTCTTCCCGTTCTTTGAGATTCCTGAGAAAAACTCTCATGGTGCTAGCAGGGATGTCACCGAGGTCACCGCAGTTCAGCATCAGCGGTAGTATTGTAGCATTAATGATTGCTTAATGCAATTAGTTAAACAATATGATAGCTCAGCTGCATACAGGGAGCTAATATGATGGATTTCAGCAGATCCATTTGGTTAGTAGAAAAAATATATATATATTCTTTATTAAAATTCCAATAAAAGTGAAAAAAAAACAAATCTATGGAAAATACTTAAACATTTTCACATGTTTCTGGTGAAAATTCCATTCGTCATAGTAGTAATGAAACTTAAAGAATATATATTTTTTATACTTACTGAATGGATGTGCTGAATTCTCTCATATTCTCCCTGTATTCATTCATAGTCATAATGGTGCTGATGAGACAGTATAACTGTCCATTATATATCACTTGAATATTGGATTTCTATTCACACAATGGAACTATCGCTCCCATAGTCAGTCTGGTACATCAGCACTGAAATACTACTCCACTATAGTTTATTAGTACTTTTTATATCCCTATGCTATGTGCTCTAAGCTCCTATCCCTACACGTTATATTATATTATTTTCCTGGCTCCTATATTTTATACTACATGTGATAGCTGCCCTGATTGGCTCTGTTACATCATGTGATTGGATTGCTGCGGGCATTATGGGGAAGTCTGCCGCGACTGACACTATAAGCTTGCTTACTGAATTTGTAGCATCTGTGAAATGGCAGCAGACGTTCTTTTTATTTTTTTTTAACCATCCTCGCAAATCAAATTGCAAATTGTTTGTAATTGTGTGGAAATGCGGGTTTCAGTAAATTTGACTCTAATTCAATCATTTGCGGATTATTTCCTGCACCCCTTCCTGCTCTTCCTCATCCTCTATCTCCAATGTGTTATCTCAGACCACATTATCCACATCAGTAAGAAGCTGGAAGCTCTGCAGCACTGCCTCAGTGAAACGAGAACAGGCTGTGCAGAAGCTAATTTGTCTAGGAGACAAACCACACCTCACAGAGTTATTGAAAAGAATAACAGATTAGATAGATCTGAAGCCAGACAGCTGAACCTGCAACTAGGCATGGTCGTGTTTGATAATGGCCACGAACCATGCTTGACCCACATGCTGAACTTGGTAGCTCGGTGTTTTTTTAAAACCTACCCAGATTTGCCTGAGCTTCTGGTTGAGGTACACAGCCTCAGTGCCCATTTGCACAAATAAGCTACTGCTGCCGCTCTGGCACTGCTGCAGCAGTGCATACATATGCCAGCTCACCGACTAGTGTGCGCAGTGAACACGAGCTGGAACCCCACACTGCACATACTGGCAAGGATTTGTGAGCAGCAGAGGCCAGTTGTTGAATACCAGCTCCCACAAGCCTGGCAGTATTCTTATCGGCCTCTGCACATAACAACTGAATGGTGGGAATGGATATCTGACATTTTTGAGGTTCTCCAAAATCTTGAGGTCTTCAAAAAGATGGTGAGTGGGGATGAAGCCATAATTGGCTCAACAATCCCGCTTCTGTGCCTACTTAAACATTAACTGCGGACAGTTAAACATGAAGCTTTGCAGGTGGAGATGGCAGGGAGACACTACCCAGCCCAGCCTCATCTCATGTGCTCAGTGTGAATCGGGAAAACAAAGAGAAGGTGGAGGCTAATTATTAGGAGGAGGAAGAGGAGCTGGTTGCTAGCACAACAGAGGATACTACTCACAAGCTTTGTTCTGTCTCTCCTTCATAGATGGACTGAGGAGGGGAATGAGAAGAAAGAGGGAGGAGATGGAGAGTCATCATCATGATGGGGACAGGGGAGTGTTGGCTGTAGCGAGCTTGGCACCACTGTCTTTCCCATGACCCCCATGTTGTATTCATCTTGGCCGAAGAAGAAAGCTTTTTGTTCACCCTGATAGACCCATGCCACAAGGAGAACCTTGCATCTCTCCTTCCAGAGGCAGAGAGGTCCAATAAAATAGTGCTATACATATACCAGAAGGTCATTTTGAAAAATATGCTGAAAAAATGGCCATTAGAAAATTCTAGCGGCAGGGTGCAAGCTTCTTTGCCCAACCAACGAGGATAAGCGAGGGAGACACATACCAGGTATAGCAGAGGCAGGGTTACAATGTCAAAGGCCTGGGCTAATTTCATGACACCCTCCCAGAGTCCAGGCCCTAATGACCAGGTATTTTTGACAAAGAGGGAAAAGATTTTAAGGACAGTGAAGGAATACTTGGCTGATAAAACCAGCCTCAAAGCTGGACACCTGGCATGAGCTGCCCCTCTATGAATTGGAGGTGTTGTGCTGCCCTGCAGGTAGCGTCCAGTATAAGTGGGTTTTTAGTGCCGGGGGGGTCAAAACAGACAGGCACTTTCATCTGTCATCAGAAAATGCTGACAGTCTCACGCTGGTAAAAATGAACAAAGCCTGCATTAGCGCCTATTTTCCACTCCACCAGATGACAGCAGCACATGAAGCACATTAAATTTTACCTTATATAAAAGTCATTATACAGGAAATAATGTTTTTTTAACAGTTTGTTTTCCTGTAAATTATCATTTCTGTATGATTTTGAATGTTTTATTGTCAGACCTTAATATTGAGTAAAAGTGTGACAGCATTGTTCTCAGCATTGATCTGGGAGTCAGAGATTCTTCCCAAGATCTTCCCCATGATGTTCTCCTTCCATTCAGCTCTTTTTCCATCCTTTTCAGCAATTGCACTGCCCCCTAGACCTTCTTGTAGGGTCTGCTTGGACAATGCTCGGATTCCCCATTGACTCCCATTAAACTTGTTACTTGAAACAAGCATTCGAGCATTAGGAATTGCTTAGTTCGAGTAACGAGCATCAGAGCATTCTAGTCCTCCTCATTCCTAGTTTCTACCTGAACATTTTTAAGTTTATTTTTCAATTGAATTGTGCAGATTGTGGATGAAATTAAAAGAGGAAAAAATACTGAAATAATTCTTCTTGTTATAATTTTTTTGCATGAAAAAAGCCTGGCATTTTATCAGGGGTTGTCACATTTTATATCCCCTTTATGAAATTTTTAGTGAAATTGATTCAATATGCAACACATACAAAGACTTTGAATATACAATGTACAATATGTCCTTTTCTTTAGCTTAATGCATATTTAGTACAAAAAGTAATTTATGAAAATAAGCAAATGCAGTTTTACAAATATAGCAATTTATGAGCTCATGTGAACCATGCATAGATGTCAACAAGACCGCTTACTTATCAACTAAGAGTTATTACCAACCTCACAACAATAAAACAAAAGGGTCCTGGCATTTGAGTTTAAAATGTAATCATGAATATGTAAAATGTAGCCAACCTATTATTATACTGACGCTGAAATGCCAGGAGAGAGGTTGTTGTCATGCAGATTAATAGAGGCGTTTGAGTGACATGCATAAGATTACTATGAAATGGTTGATGGCACTTGATCAGCGTGTCCCCAAACCAATATAAAGATGATTATTGCCTCTTTATTTGGTATGTGATTCCAGTATAGTGAAAAAGAACAGGTCGTACAAAGCCTTCCAAACTGGGGAGTTTATGGCATTAATGAAAATTATAATACAAATTATATAATACATATATATATAATATAATATATATACAACTATATAATATAATACAACTTCACATCTTACTCAGATCACTGTGCATCTGTCACATAGTATGCTGACTGCAAGCAGAGGAACTAAAGGACCTCTGATTTGATAACTTGAGACCCCGTTGGCTACAGAATTTTTAGGAAGTTACCAATAAAACAGATATCCAGTTGTGAGCTTATACATTTCCAGTTCTTTGTCTTGTGAATGTTGGTTTTTCTGTTTCGTTGGGGTGAATTAAGCTTTATGAGCACAGCTTAGCTACAGGGTCTACAAGAAGTCTGAAGTAGTCTGAGACACACCCCCTGCTTTGTTATTGGTTCAGGCTTTTGCGATTTCCCTCCCCTGCAGTTCAGCCTTCTATTAAAGGTTGCAGCTTTCAATTACAAGTTTAAAAAAGATGAGCAAATCGTTTGAAATTCTAATACGACAGTTTTGCTAAACTTTTGCCCAAAATGTTATTCACAGTGAATCGCAAGTACCACTAGCTTTGGAGAGGCTTGGATGACACTCTGAGGTTTACTAGGACTATATCCAACTCATTTCAAGCTCTTTAATGCAAACACAGTCTTAGTACTATCAAATTGACAAACACTTTTATAGCTATGGGTTAATGAATAGTAACCATTCTTCACTGCTATGATGTCACACACTGTCTGTATAGTTTCTTCAGTGTTTTATGATTTCCTCTTCTTATCTCTATTGCTAAACAGTGAGCTGTCACACCTTTCTTTAATCCAGACTCACCCCAAATAGCTGCTTCATTCCCTGCCTGGGCTTTAATTCAGGCTATTATAGTCTCTCTTGATTAGCTGTACTATACTATGTGACGAGATTGCTGCAAGGTATTATGAGAAAGCCCATCCAGCCACACCCAAGGTAATATGAGCCTTCCCTGGATGATGCAATCTTCTGCCATGTGTATAAATGTGTCCTTTTAGGGTGATTCGCGCAAGTCAAATTGCAAATTGCTCCCATTTGATGTGCTCAGCAAATTCCTAAAAATTCAAAATTCATTTGAATTGCATTGTATCGATTTGCTTAATTTTACAAATTTGTTATAGGATCACCAGGAATTCAATGCAGGTAAGCTGAATTCTATTTCAATTAAGGCAAAATTATGTTTTATTTTTAAACTCTTTTTATTGAGTTGTATTTTTAAACAATTTATACTTCCAGTTAGAGTGGCATAAAAGCTGACAATACTCAAAACTATGATATCAAATAGTATAAAACACAAATCACATCAGATTCATTAAGGCACATACAGTGACATGTAAAAGTTTGGGCACCCTTGTCAAAATTACTGTTATTGTGAACTGTTGAGCAAGTTGAAGATGAAATTATCTCTAGGGCTAAAGTTAAAGATGACACATTTACTTTGTATTTTAGGCAAAGATAAATATATTTTCATCTTTTACAATTCAAAAAAATTGCAATCAGGAAAATGCCTAGATTGAAAAGTGTAACCACCCAGCATGGTTAGTACCTAGTAGCACCTCCTTTTGCAAGTATCACAACTTGTAAATGCTTTTTGTAACCAGCCAAGCCTCTTGTTTGAGGGATTTTTCATCCATTCTTCCTTGGAAAATTCTTTCAGTTCTGTGAGATTCCTGGGTTGTCTTGCATGCTCTGCTATTTTGACTACCCACAGATGTTCAATGATGTTCAGATCAGGGGACTGTCAGGGCCATTGTAAAAACTTCAGCTTGTGCCTTTTGAGGTAGTGTACTGTGGATTTTTATGTGTGTTTAGGATCATTATGAACACTTTACATGAACACCCGAGCCTTACACTATGGCTGGTCCAAATAACTAAAGCAATTGTTATCATCCACCTCTTGTGTCTCCCCTTTTCCTCATAGATTGTAAGCTTGCGAGCAGCAGGGCCCTCATTCCTCCTGGTATCTGTTTTGAACTGTGATTTCTGTTATGCTGTAATGTCTGTTGTCTGTATAAGTCCCCTCTATAAGTTGTAAAGCGCTGCGGAATATGTTGACGCTATATAAATAAAATTATTATTATTATTATTATTATTATTATCATTATCCATTTGTAGAAGCCATCCCATTTTCAATTTCGGCTTTTTTACAAATGGTGTTATGTTTGTATCAAGAAATTGTTGAAATTTCATTGAATCCATTCTTCCCTCTACTAGTGAAATATTCCCCTTGTCATTGGTTGCAACACAACCCCTAAGCATGATTGATCCACCCTTATGCTTATTGGATGGCGAGATGCTCTATTCTTGAGATTCTGTGCCCTTTTTTCTCCACACATCCCTTTAATCATTGTGGCCAAAGATTTGTTTTTTAACCTCATCAGTCCACAAGATTTTCCAAAATGTATCAGGCTTGTTTAGATGTTATTTTGCATACTTCTGATGCTGAATTTTATAGTGAGTACGCAGGGGAGGTTTTCTTCTGATAACTCTTCCATGAAGGCCATATTTATGCAGGTGTCTCTGAACAGTAGAAATATGTACCACAACTCCAGAGTCTGCTAAATCTGTCTGAAGGTCTTTTGCAGTCAAGCTGGGGTTCTGATTTTCCTCTCTAGCAATTCTTCAAGAAGCTCTCACTGAAGTAGTGCTTGGTCTTCTAGATATTATCTTGGCCTCTACTCTTCCTGTTACTGCTGTTCCTTAATTACATTTCAAACTGAGGAAAGGGCAACTTGAAAACTCTTTGCTAAATGTAAGGTTATACACATGGGAAGAAGGAATCAATATCACCATTACACACTGAACGGGAAACCACTGGGTAAATCTGACAGGGAGAAGGACTTGGGGATCCTAGTTAATGATAAACTTACCTGGAGCAGCCAGTGCCAGGCAGCAGCTGCCAAGGCAAACAGGATCATGGGGTGCATTAAAAGAGGTCTGGATACACATGATGAGAGCATTATACTGCCTCTGTACAAATCTCTAGTTAGACCGTACATGGAGTACTGTGTCCAGTTTTGGGCACCGGTGCTCAGGAAGGATATAATGGAACTAGAGAGAGTACAAAGAAGGGCAACAAAGTTAATAAAGGGGATGGGAGAACTACAATACCCAGATAGATTAGCGAAATTAGGATTATTTAGTCTAGAAAAAAGACGACTGAGGGGCGATCTAATAACCATGTATAAGTATATAAGGGGACAATACAAATATCTCGCTGAGGATCTGTTTATACCAAGGAAGGTGACGGGCACAAGGGGGCATTCTTTGCGTCTGGAGGAGAGAAGGTTTTTCCACCAACATAGAAGAGGATTCTTTACTGTTAGGGCAGTGAGAATCTGGAATTGCTTGCCTGAGGAGGTGGTGATGGCGAACTCAGTCGAGGGGTTCAAGAGAGGCCTGGATGTCTTCCTGGAGCAGAACAATATTGTATCATACAATTATTAGGTTCTGTAGAAGGATGTAGATCTGGGGATTTATTATGATGGAATATAGGAATATAGGCTGAACTGGATGGACAAATGTCTTTTTTCGGCCTTACTAACTATGTTACTATGTTACTATGTTATGCTATCTTCTTATAGTGTTCTCCTGCTTTGTAGCCCTTCACAATTTTCATTTTCAGATTGCTAGTTAGCAGCTTAAAAGAACACATGGCTGCTGTTTTTTGGCACAAGGTTAGAGGAGGCTGGGTTTTTATAAAGCTGAGAGATTTGCATCACCTGGCCTTTCCTAACAGTAATAGTGAACAAACCATAAACCTAACAGGCTAATTAAGGTCTGAAACCTTGGTCAAATTTATCTGAGCACACAAATCACCAAATGTGCTCAAACTTTTTCATAAGCTAATGTTCCTTTTTGTAATTTAAAAAATGACAATTATATTGTCTTTTGTCTGAAATACAAAGGAAATGTATCATCTTTAACTTTTAGCCCTTTTAGACATCATTTATTCCTCAACTTGCTTAACTGTTCATAACAGTAATTTTGAATGGGATGCCCAAATTTATACATTCCACTGTATAGGGTCAGAAATGGGGCCATCTTGTAGATGCCTCTCCATTACTAACCCCTGGGCTTGGTGTCCTAAAACTGCTGACACCAACCCCACAAATATTACCTCTATTGCCACCGCACCAGGACAAGTGGGAAGAGCCGCCAGGCAAAGCACCAGAATTAGTGCATCTAATAGAAGCACCTTTTCTGGCTGCTATTTTTAGACTGGGGAGGGCCACTATCCATTGCTGATTTAGCTTGGCTGGTTGTCAAAAATGGGAGGACCCTACACTTTTTTTTTAAATTATTTATTTAAATAATTTAAAAAAACAGTGTGGTACCCCTTTATTCTTGATACTGCAAAACAAGGGAGAACATATAAAACAAGCTCAAAAAAGTGCAAATAGAACCATAATTTCGGTGCATTTACAGTGCACAAAAAAGGAGTAAAACATTCAAAATTAGACAAAAAATAGGAGCAAAGGCAATGAAGAATCAGAAACAATGTGTTGACTGATCTGATGCAGCAGAGGAACTCCAACTTGTTTTACCTTGAAATGCCCCGCTGGTAGGTGATGTCGGATGCATTTTACTTACTGTCTCCCTTTGAAAAAGCTGCAAAATGTATTACTAGAAACAACTATGACATCAATATTGTACTTTCCCTCATAACTACAGTATATTGGAAAGAACATTGACAAGAAAGTAACAAAAGATGGCTGAAGAAAAGCAACTTCCAAACTTTTCCCACCACTCTGTATCTGTTTGGGCACTATGACGCTCCCCACTATATTTTTACAGGCATTAGTGTTTGGGCCTACCCTTAGTGTCTCATAAATGTCAATATCTACTTGGGGTTTCTTTGGGCTGTAATGGGCAAGAAAAACATTTTTCTTTATTTTATTGCTATTTTTACCCCAAAAATATATACCGTATATACTCGAGTATAAGCCGAGGCACCTAATTTTGCCACGGAAAACTGCATAAGCTTATTGACTCGAGTATAAGCCGGGTATGCATTGTCCCCTCATCCCTGTCCTGCTATGTGTGGCTTGCTCAATCTCTGTCCTGCTATGTGTGGCTCCCTCCATTGATGTCCTGGTATGTGGCAGCCCCGTCCTGCTATGTGGCTCCCCCGTTTTGTCCTGGTATGTGTGGTTCCCTAGTCCTGTCTTGCTATGTGTGGCTCCCCCCGTCCTGTCCTGGTATGTGGCTTCCCCATCCTGTCCTGGTATGTGTGGCTCCCCCGTCCTGTCCTGGTATGTGGCTCCCCTGTCCTGTCCTGCTATGTGTGGCTCCTCCCGTCCTGTCCTGGTATGTGTGACTCCCCCGTCCTGTCCTGTTATGTGTGGCTCATCCTTTCCTGTTATGTGTGGCTCATCCTGTCCTGGTATGTGTGGCTCCCCCCATCCTGTCCTGGCATGTGTGGCTCCTTCCCGTCCTGTCCTGGTATGTGTTGCTCCTTCCCGTCCTGTCCTGCTATTTGTGGCTCATCCTGTCCTGGTATGTGTGGCTCGTCTTGTCCTGCTATGTGTGGCTCATCCTGTCCTGGTATGTGTGGCTCATCCTGTCCTGGTATGTGTGGCTCCCCCATCCTGTCCTGGCATGTGTGGCTCCCCCCATCCTGTCCTGGTATGTGTGGCTCCATACCATCCTGTCCTGCTATGTGTTGCTCGTGTCCTGTCCTGGTATGTGTGGCTCCCCCATCCTATCCTGGCATGTGTGGCTCCCCCATCCTGTCCTGTTATGTGTGGCTCCTTCCCGTCCTGTCCTGGTATGTGTGGCTCCTTCCCATCTTGTCCTGCTATGTGTGGCTCCCCTTCCTGTCCTGGTATGTGGCTCCCCCCATTTTGCCCTGGTATGTGTGGCTCCTTCCCGTCCTGTCCTGGTATGTGTTGCTCCTTCCCGTCCTGTCCTGCTATTTGTGGCTCATCCTGTCCTGGTATGTGTGGCTCGTCTTGTCCTGCTATGTGTGGCTCGTCCTGTCCTGGTATGTGTGGCTCATCCTGTCCTGGTATGTGTGGCTCCCCCATCCTGTCCTGGCATGTGTGGCTCCCCCCATCCTGTCCTGGTATGTGTGGCTCCATACCATCCTGTCCTGCTATGTGTTGCTCGTGTCCTGTCCTGGTATGTGTGGCTCCCCCATCCTATCCTGGCATGTGTGGCTCCCCCGTCCTGTCCTGCTATGTGTGGCTCCCCCTGTCCTGTCCTGCTATGTGTGGCTCCCCCATCCTGTCCTGCTATGTGTGGCTAACCCCACCCTGTCCTGCTATGTGTGGCTCCCCCCACCCTGTCCTGCTATGTGTGGCTCCCCCATCCTGTCCTGCTATGTGTGGCTAACCCCACCCTGTCCTGCTATGTGTGGCTCCCCCCACCCTGTCCTGATATGTGTGGCTTCCCCGTCCTGTCCTGCTATGTGTTGCTCGTGTCCTGTCCTGGTATGTGTGGCTCCCCCATCCTATCCTGGCATGTGTGGCTCCCCCGTCCTGTCCTGCTATGTGTGGCTCCCCCTGTCCTGTCCTGCTATGTGTGGCTCCCCCATCCTGTCCTGCTATGTGTGGCTAACCCCACCCTGTCCTGCTATGTGTGGCTCCCCCCACCCTGTCCTGCTATGTGTGGCTCCCCCATCCTGTCCTGCTATGTGTGGCTAACCCCACCCTGTCCTGCTATGTGTGGCTCCCCCCACCCTGTCCTGATATGTGTGGCTTCCCCGTCCTGTCCTGCTATGTGTTGCTCGTGTCCTGTCCTGGTATGTGTGGCTCCCCCATCCTATCCTGGCATGTGTGGCTCCCCCGTCCTGTCCTGCTATGTGTGGCTCCCCCTGTCCTGTCCTGCTATGTGTGGCTCCCCCATCCTGTCCTGCTATGTGTGGCTAACCCCACCCTGTCCTGCTATGTGTGGCTCCCCCCACCCTGTCCTGCTATGTGTGGCTCCCCCATCCTGTCCTGCTATGTGTGGCTAACCCCACCCTGTCCTGCTATGTGTGGCTCCCCCCACCCTGTCCTGATATGTGTGGCTTCCCCGTCCTGTCCTGCTATGTGGGGCTCCTGCCCATCGTGTCCTGGTATGTGTGGCCCCCCTGTTGTATTGCATGGCTCCCCCGGTCCCGCATGGCTCACCCCCATCTCCTCATATGCATGGTTCACTTCCCTGTCCTACTCACCCTTCTCGCGCCGTAACTGCAACTCCGTTGGCCCAGCACTGCAGTTCTCCTGTGCTGAGCGGTCATGTGGTACCACTCATTAAGGTAATGAATATGCACTCCACGCCTATGGGAGTGGAGACACATGCATATTCATTACCTTCATGAGTGGGGCCACGTGACCACTCTGCACAGGAAGAGGCGCCGGGACTAAGATGCAGGGACGGCGCCAGGAGGGTGAGTATGATGTCTTCTGTTAGCCGGCTCCTGCCGCTGCTCCGCCGCTCCCCCTCCCCCGCCAGCTTTCTGGACAATGACTCGTGTATAAGTCATGGGGGGCGTTTTCAGCACAAAAAAAGTGCTGAAAATCTCGGCTTATACAAGAGTATATATTTGCCATAGCTTAAAAATTAGAGGGAATCTGTCAGTAGGATGGACCCTCTTAAGCTGTCTATATGGGCATGGAGGTTATAGGAAGTAATAAAATGATACCTTGACATATGAGATCGAATGTCTTATTCCAGAAAACTGATGTTTTTCTGATATGTAAATGAACTGTTCAGGGCTATGGCCTGGACACTGATCTGCATGAAAATCTGCCTCCAGAGCTTATTTTACATGAAAGGGAGAGTTACCAGTGTGATGTGTGATGGCCGCTCTCTGCTCTCCTGATCTCACTGCAGAGCTGTGTGTGATTATGCAGCTAACAAAAACACCCTTTTAAAATATAACTTTTAATAAGTATTATAATAAAATATACATCTACCCAACACAAAGGTGAAAGTGTAACATGCAGAAGATAAATATCAAACAGGAGTACTTTATAAAAAGGGCTAGTGTGAACCCATTTCCAATCTTCTACTTTCCACTTGTACTTTTTTGCAAACTCGAGCCAACGCTTCTTATGACAATATTGAAGTCGAGGCTTTTTCACCTTTTTTTTTTATATTCTAGACGTATTGTGAGGACACAGCATTTATTTTTAATTGTGCCAGATGCATTTTTCTGTAGGTCAAGAGACATTGTCTCCCCACTGTGGCGTACTCCTTTCCTTGGTCACCTGATGAGCCCTGACATAAGGAGGGGGCGAAATGCGTAGGGACATGGGGCTATCACAATGATTAAGCTAAGTGATCCACTGTGATCTCATTTATCTATTGTAAAATGGGGCTATATGTTCTGTCTATGACCATATGCCAATCCTAATTGTTGGTCTACCACATTGACCATATGACTTTACAACTGTGAGACACAATCTCTCTTGTCTGCATACTATTGAGTTAGTGTGTTTCTAGTTGAAGTCTGCTGATTTATGTGACTCAAAATGCAGGCATGTAGCATTTGTGGACACTGATGCCTCTATACTTATTTATCTATCTGTTGTTTAATTGAGACAATACACAGGCATTATTTTCTTTATCAAAAAGTTTTTTTATGCCCCTGCACTGACTTGCCCGTTTACTGCTGAATTGAGACAGCATATATATTTCTGGAGTCTAGATTCTGTAATAGCATCACTCAATAGTAAAAATCTACTATATGGACTCAGAACCAGCAGACAAATAGAGATTCACATAAATAGAGCTTAGATAACATCTTAGGCAATATAGGCTACATTTAACATAGCAAGTATCATAGACATTCTGTTTGGTATGCATGTTGGATTACATATTTACTTTCCTAGATCAGGTACCTACAGGGACTTAAGGGACAGCCGACGTCGAGCGGGGCAACATATCCAATTTTAGGGTGCCAACCTCCGCTGTTAGGAAGGCTACTAGATCATTAGGGTCCTATTAGGGACACGGCAGGAATATAATTTTTTTCATAATTCCCTATGTGTATATTTACATGCATATATATACTAGCCTCTGTCTTAAGGACTGAGAGGTGCTTTTTAATAAATATTTTTTCTTGAATTTTCCAATTAAATAGTGTTGTCTAAGTCCTATAACCTCTCTTGGTAAAACTTTACGTGGCAACTCCTGAGGTTGTAGGGATGGAAGAGACTGTAACGGGCAGAGGATGCAATCTAATACTGTGTGATATGCAATATTTGAATGAGGCAAATTTGTAAATGAGCCGTATCACTTAGTCACAGTTTGTGGGTGCACAGGTGCAGACAATGTGCATAGAGTCTATTTACTGATTTTGTAAACTAAAACTATGAATCGGAAATTCAGCAGGTGCTTAATCACCTCCTCTACTTTACAAAGCAGATTTGTTTATTCCTGATCAGTAGCGGTAAACAGGCTCATGTTAACGTGTTTAGTCTCATACACATTCCAATTTGGGGTGGCCCCAATTGTTCTTTCAGTATAGTATTTTTCTACGTCTGCTGCATGCATGTTACTTCTGTATCTGATTTATACGTTACTTACAGGTGCTTCTCACAAAATTAGAATATTATCAAAAAGTTAATTTATTTCAGTTCTTCAATACAAAAAGTGAAACTCATATATTATAGAGAGTCATTACAAACAGAGTGATCTATTTCAAGTGTTTATTTCTGTTAATATTGATGATTATGGCTTACAGCCAATAAAAACCCAAAAGTCATTATCTCAGAAAATTAGAATACTTTATAACAGCAGCTTGAAAAAATGATTTTAACATCCGAAATGTTGGCCTACTGAAATATATGTTCAGTAAATGCACTCAGTACTTGATCGGGGCTCCTTTTGCATCATTTACTGCACTAATTACCAACTAGTGGGCTTGATGTCAAGGTCCATAAACAGCTGACATCAGCCTCAAATATTATCCTCACTTGCCACCGCCACAGGGCAAGTGAGAGAAGCCAGGCAAATCATCAGAATTGGCACATCTAATAGATGCGCCTTTTCTGGGGCGGCTGCGGGCTACTGTTTTAAGGCTGTGGGAGGCCAATAACCATGACCCCTTACCAGTTTAGAATACCAGCCCCCAGCTGTCTGCTTTAGTTTGGCTGGTTGTCAAAAAAGGGAGGGACCCCAAACATTTTTTTTAAATTACCGTATATACTCGAGTAAAGCCGAGATTTTTCAGCCCACTTTTTTGGGCTGAAAGTAACCCTCTCAGCTTATACTCAAGTCATACCCAGGGGACGGCAGGGGAGAGGGAGCGGAGCTGTGTAATAATACTCACCTGCTCCTGGCACAGTCCCTGCATGTCTTTGCCCCTGCGCCGGCAGCTTCTTCCTGTAGTGAGCGGTCACATGGTACCGCTCATTACAGTAATGATTATGGACCCGACTCCACTCCCATAGGGGTGGAGCCGCATATTCATTACTGTAATGAGCGGTACCATGTGATCCAATGGAATAGAAGAAACAAACTGAACCGCACCACCGCCTCTGTGAATTAGCTCAAACTGCTCACCTGCAGTGGAAGTTTGGTCTTTAGATCTCGGGTGCTGAGGCCGAATAAACATGTAGAGTATTCCAAAGATGAAGAAGAAAGACAGGTATATTTATTTACTCACAATAAGAGGTGAGTATGTGATTTTTTTATTTTTTTAATTGCAGCAACAGCATATGGGGCAAATATCTGTATGGAGCATCTTATGGGGCCATGTGCAGCATTATATTGGGCAATTATCTGTATGGAGCATCTTATGGGGCCATGTACAGCATTATATGGGGCAAATATCTGTATGGAGCATCTTATGGGGCCATGTGCAGCATTATATTGGGCAATTATCTGTATGGAGCATCTTATGGGGCCATAGTCAGCATTATATGGGACAAATATCTGTATGGAGCATCTTGTGGGGCCATGTGCAGCATTATATGGGACAAATATCTGTATGGAGCATCTTATGGGGCTATGTGCAGCATTATATGGGACAAATATCTGTATGGGGCCATGTTCAGCATTATATGGGGCAAATATCTGTATGGAGCATCTTATGGGGCCATGTGCAGCATTATATGGGACAAATATCTGTATAGGGCCATGTGCAGCATTATATGGGGCAAATATGTGTATGGAGCATCTTATGGGGCCATGTGCAGCATTATATGGGGCAAATATCTGTATGGAGCATCTTATGGGGCTATGTGCAGCATTATGTGGGGCAAATATCTGTATGGAGCATCTTATGGGGCCATGTGCAGCATTATATGGGGCAAATATCTGTATGGAGCATCTTATGGGGATATGTGCAGCATTATATGGGGCAAATATCTGTATGGAGCATCTTATGGGGCCATGTGCAGCATTATATGGGACAAATATCTGTATGGGGCCATGTGCAGCATTATATGGGGCAAATATGTGTATGGAGCATCTTATTGGGCCATGCGCAGCATTATATGGGGCAATTATCTGTATAGAGCATCTTATGGGGCCCTGTGCAGCGTTATATGGGACAAATATCTGTATGGGGCCATGTGCTGCATTATATGGGGCAAATATCTGTATGGAGCATCTTATGGGGCCATGTGCAGCATTATATGGGGAAAATATCTGTATGGAGCATCTTATGGGGCCATGTGCAGCATTATAAGGGGCAAATATCTGTATGGAGCATCTTATGGGGCTATGTGCAGCATTATATGGGGCAAATATCTGTATGGGGTCTTGTGCAGCATTATATGGGGCAAATATCTCTATGGAGCATCTTATGGGGCCATAATCCACATTTTTGGAGCATTATACGGGGCAAATGTGTCTATGGAGCATCTTATGGGGCCATAATCAGCATTTGTGCAGCATTATATGGGGCATATTTTAATATGGAGCATCTTATAGAGCCCATCATAAACTGTATGGAGCATCTTATGGGGCCATAATGAACTGTATGGAGCATTATATGGGGCTCCTGATTCAATATGGATATTCAAAAACACTTAACCTACTGATGTCTCAATTAATTTTACTTTTATTGGTATCTATTTATATACTGTGAAGCAGCCTGCACTTCTCGCAGATCGGTGATCTGTCAGAGTGCTATGCAAACTGGCAGATCACCGATCTGTATTGTCCCCCCCTGGGGCAAAGTAAAAAAGTAAAAAAAAAATTTTCCAAATGTGTAAAAAGAAAAAAAAAAAAAATTCCAAAATAATGAAAAAAAAAAAAAATATTCCCATAAACACATTTCTTTATCTAAATAAAAAAAAAAACAATAAAAGTACACATATTTAGTATTGCCGCGTCCGTAACGACCCGACCTATAAAACTGGCCCACTAGTTAACCCCTTCAGTAAACACCGTAAGAAAAAAAAAAAAAAAACGAGGCAAAAAACAACGCTTTATTATCATACTGCCGAACAAAAAGTGGAATAACACGCGATCAAAAAGACAGATATAAATAACCATGGTACCGCTGAAAGCGTCATCTTGTCCCGCAAATAACGAGCTGCCATACAGCATGATCAGCAAAAAAATAAAAAAGTTATAGTCCTGAGAATAAAGCGATGCAAAAATAATTATTTTTTCCATAAAATAGTTTTTATCGTATAAAAGCGCCAAAACATAAGAAAATAATATAAATGAGGTATCGCTGTAATCGTACTGACCCGAGGAATAAAACTGCTTTATCAATTTTACCAAACGCGGAACAGTATAAACGCCTCTCCCAAAAAAAATTCATGAATAGCTGGTTTTTGGTCATTCTGCCTCACAAAAATCGGAATAAAAAGCGATCAAAAAATGTGACGTGCCCAAAAAGTTACCAATAAAAACGTCAACTCGTCCCACAAAAAACAAGACCTCACATGACTCTGTGGACCAAAATATGGAAAATTTATAGCTCTCAAAATGTGGTAACGCAAAAAATATTTTTTGCAATAAAAAGCGTCTTTCAGTGTGTGACGGCTGCCAATCATAAAAATCCGCTAAAAAACTCGCTATAAAAGTAAATCAAACCCCCCTTCATCACCCCCTTAGTTAGGGAAAAATAAAAAAATGTATTTATTTCCATTTTCCCATTAGGGTTAGGGTTAGGGCTAGGGTTGGGGCTAGGGTTAAGGCTACAGTTAGGGTTGGGGCTAAAGTTAGGGTTAGGGTTGGGGCTAAAGTTACGGTTAGGGTTTAGATTACATTTACGGTTGGGAATAGGGTTGGGATTAGGGTTAGGGGTGTGTCAGGGTTAGAGGTGTGGTTAGGGTTACTGTTGGGATTAGGGTTAGGGGTGTGCTTGGATTAGGGTTTCAGTTATAATTGGGGGGTTTCCACTGTTTCGGCACATCAGGGGCTCTCCAAACGCGACATGGCGTCCGATCTCAATTCCAGCCAATTCTGCGTTGAAAAAGTAAAACAGTGCTCCTTCCCTTCCGAGCTCTCCCGTGTGCCAAAACAGGGGTTTACCCCAACATATGGTGTATCAGCGTACTCAGGACAAATAGGACAACAACCTTTGGGGTCCAATTTCTCCTCTTACCCCTGGGAAAATACAAAACTGGGGGCTAAAAAATAATTTTTGTGGGAAAAAAAAGATTTTTTATTTTCACGGCTCTGCGTTATAAACTGTAGTGAAACACTTGGGGGTTCAAAGTTCTTACAACACATCTAGATAAGTTCCTTGGGGGGTCTAGTTTCCAAAATGGGGTCACTTGTGCAGGGCTTCTACTGTTTAGGTACATTAGGGGCTCTGCAAACGCAATGTGACGCCTGCAGACAATTCCATCTAAGTCTGCATTCCAAATGGCGCTCCTTCCCTTCCGAGCCCTCCCATGCATCCAAACGGTGGTTCCCCCCACATATGGGGTATCAGCGCACTCAGGACAAATTGGACAACAACTTTTGGGGTCCAATTTCTCCTGTTACCCTCGGGAAAATACAAAACTGGGGGTTGAAAAATAATTTTTGTGGGAAAAAATTTTTGTTTTATTTTTACGGCTCTGCATTATTAACTTCTGTGAAGCCCTTGGTGGGTCAAAGCACTCACCACACATCTAGATAAGTTCCTTAGGGGGTCTACTTTACAACATGGTGTCACTTGTGGGGGGTTTCTACTGTTTAGGTACATTAGGGGCTCTGCAAATGCAATGTGACGCCTGCAGACCATTCCATCTAAGTCTGCATTCCAAATGGAGCTCCTTCACTTCCAAGCCCTCCCATGCATCCAAACGGTGGTTCCCCCCACATATGGGGTATCAGCGCACTCAGGACAAATTGGACAACAAATTTTGGGGTCCAATTTCTCCTGTTACCCTTGGGAAAATACAAAACTGGGGGCTGAAAAATAATTTTTGTGGGAAAAAATTTTTGTTTTATTTTTACGGCTCTGCATTATTAACTTCTGTGAAGCCCTTGGTGGGTCAAAGCGCTCAAAACACATCTAGATAAGTTCCTTAGGGGGTCTACTTTCCAAAATGGTGTCACTTGTGGGGGGTTTCAATGTTTAGGCACATCAGTGGCTCTCCAAACGCAACATGGCGTCCCATCTCAATTCCTGTCAATTTTGCATTGAAAAGTCAAACGGTGCTACTTCCCTTCCGAGCTCTCCCATGCGCCCAAACAGTGGTTTACCCCCACATATGGGGTATCAGCGTACTCAGGACAAATTGTACAACAACTTTTGGTGTCCAATTTCTTCTCTTACCCTTGGGAAAATATAAAATTGGGGGTGAAAAGATAATTTTTGTGAAAAAATATGATTTTTTATTTTTACGGTTCTGCATTATAAACTTCTGTGAAGCACTTGGTGGGTCAAAGTGCTCACCACACCTCTAGATAAGTTCCTTAGGGGGTCTACTTTCCAAAATGGTGTCACTTGTGGGGGGTTTCAATGTTTACGCACATCAGGGGCTCTACAAACGCAACATGACGTCCCATCTCAATTCCTGTCAATTTTGCATTGAAAAGTCAAACGGCGCTCCTTCCCTTCCGAGGTCTCCCATGCGCCCAAACAGTGGTTTATCCCCACATATGGGGTATCAGCGTACTCAGGACAAATTGTACAACAACTTTTGGGGTCCAATTTCTTCTCTTACCCTTGGAAAAATAAAAAATTGGGGGCGAAAAATAATTTTTGTGAAAAAATATGATTTTTTATTTTTACGGTTCTGCATTATAAACTTCTGTGAAGCACTTGGTGGGTCAAAGTGCTCACCACACCTCTAGATAAGTTCCTTAGGGGGTCTACTTTCCAAAATGGTGTTACTTGTGGGGGTTTCAATGTTTAGGCACATCAGGGGCTCCCCAAACACAACATGGCGTCCCATCTCAATTCCAGTCAATTTTGCATTGAAAAGTCAAATGGCGCTCCTTCGCTTCCGAGCTCTGTCATGCGCCCAAACAGTGGTTTACCCCCACATATGGGGTATCGGCGTACTCAGGACAAATTGTACAACAACTTTTGGGGTCTATTTTCTCCTGTTACCCTTGGTAAAATAAAACAAATTGGAGCTGAAGTAAATTTTTTGTGAAAAAAAGTTAAATGTTCATTTTTATTTAAACATTCCAAAAATTCCTGTGAAGCACCAGAAGGGTTAATAAACTTCTTGAATGTGGTTTTGAGCACCGTGAGGGGTGCAGTTTTTAGAATGGTGTCACACTTGGGTATTTTCTATCATATAGACCCCTCAAAATGACTTCAAATGAGATGTGGTCCCTAAAAAAAAATGGTGTTGTAAAAATGAGAAATTGCTGGTCAACTTTTAACCCTTATAACTCCCTAACAAAAAAAAATTTTGGTTCCAAAATTGTGCTGATGTAAAGTAGACATGTGGGAAATGTTACTTATTAAGTATTTTGTGTGACATATCTCTGTGATTTAAGGGCATAAAAATTCAAAGTTGGAAAATTGCAAAATTTTCAAAATTTTCGCCAAATTTCCATTTTTTTTGCAAATAAACGCAGGTAATATCAAGGAAATTTTACCACTATCATGAAGTACAATATGTCACAAGAAAACAGTGTCAGAATCGCCAAGATCCGTTGAAGCGTTCCAGAGTTATAACCTCATAAAGGGACAGTGGTCAGAATTGTAAAAATTGGCCCGGTCATTAACGTGCAAACCACCCTTGGGGGTGAAGGGGTTAAAGTGTGATAAACATGGAAAGGAATATTAAAGTTGGCAAACAATTTTTTCACACAACTGTATAACTTTGTTATACAGTTTACTTTTATATAATGTACTTCTGCTTTGTACATGCTTTTTATGTATCATGCTCATCTACTTTTTACATATTACTTCCCTCTTAATTCCCTCTTAGTTATCTATACAGATGGGACAACGACTTTTAGTCTATTCTAGCAGAGGTTTATGTGCAAAAAAGTCACAAAATTGTATTTTGTGTCCTGCCTATACCATATACAATACATCAGCTATTTATAAATGAGATGAATTAAATTCTTATCTACAGTTTTAGCTATTTTAGTGGGATACAAACCTAGATTTTGAGGGAGGGGGTGACAGTATGACTTTGCAATCCATCTCCACCACAATTTACCCTATGTTACCTGAGCTGATTTAATGATTCACAAACATAATTTAATTCTCCTGTACTAAAAATTACAGTCTGTTAGGAAAATCTCTTGAAATCAAGCCCACAGCAAGTGACCCTTCCTAAAGGTCCTTTATCAAATCAGACTGAAATGCTTGACTGGTAAATGCATGCAGAGCATCACATTGCGTTCTAAGCATGACAGCCTGCAGAACATCTCCTCATCTTTAGAGTCCATAATTATCTCTGATTGATGCCGAATTCCTTAACCTCCATAACAGCACCAGTCACGAATTGTCCAAGGAACGATTTAGGAAATTTTTCCTTCTACTGCTTATATTGCAACATCCCCAAGCACCTTCTCATTAACCTTTAACATCTCTAAAACATCTACCTACCCAACCTAAATTTTTCTTGTTGCAGAACGTCTGATCCTTGGTTAATGTTTAGTACATTATTCCATTTTGTTTATATTGTGTGATATCAGAACACTATTAACTTTCACAAAAAAACCTTGATTACTTAAAATTAATTGAGGGTCACATCACCGTATGTTCTCCATCCGATAAAAACGGTATGATTATGCTAATATGACTCTGATCAGAGTATAATCAGACTATGACCAAATTGGGATCTGTTTTTCTCAAATGTTGAGAATAAAACAAAAAAGTTTCTCTGTCTTCTCCATTCTGTCAGTCCGCACTTGGATGTCGTCCAATTGCGGTATGATTTTTTTCACAGATCCATAGACTTGAATGGCTGAGTTTGATTCAATTATGAGAGAGAAAATCGTCCAAGTGGTCCGAGGAGCAGATCAAACATGTGAATTGTTAAGTATCGAGATCCCTCCTCTGCACAGGGGGAATCTCAAACCATCTCCACTGCGGTCTCCCATTCTTCTCCAGCCACAGTGGAGTCTGCTCAGCGTCGATGTCGGTCCCAGTGTCTAGCGCAGGTTGATACTGGACAACTGGTTACTGCTGCCTTTCCAGCTTCTGCCATTGTAGCCAGTACTGGGCAGCGGCGAGCAGACGTGTTTGGGACTAAGTCCTGCTCTTCCCTTTCTGAGCATGCCCAGGGCAAGATCTCTCATTGGAGATCAAGGGTCACATGCTTAGATACTGCAGCAAATGCCATTGGTCCTTTAGGAAGGTCCTGTAGGTGTTCTTCTTCTGTGGCTGACTCCCATTGGTCCTTCTGGGAAGGTCATGTCCTTGCTGCAGCTATAAAAGGTTTGCATGGCCGCAAGGCCATGCGCTAGTGTACATTTGGAATCGTGTTTGTTGATAAGTGCAAGTCGTTCTTTAAAATCCCCTCCCTTGTGTATGACTGCTCGCAAAAGGTGGATGCTTGCTGTCTAGCACCTGACTAAGCTGTCAACATAAAGACACACGATACAGCGTCTATTGCTGTAACCGCCAGTGTGGTGCCGTGCGCTTATAGAGCGCTTTCCTATCCCAAGTCTGGGTGGTTAGTGGGTCCGCCAAAGCGGCACAGCACGCACTCTTGTGCTTTAAGTTACATTTTCTGTTACTTTGACACCCCAGTTGCGGTGTCGAGCGCAAGTGGTCTGAACGTACTCTAACCCTGTGTCTTGGGATAGAGTCCTGAGACTCCTTGCTTGCGCTCTTGGTGCGGTACCGTGGCCCTGTGGCGCAACAGGGTTTGCTTCCTTCACACAGGGTGAAGTTAACCCATGTGTGTATCCACATTGTACCGCCATATAGTCTGTCATTACTCAGCAGCAGGTTCCATCTCTGCACAGTGGACCCCGGGCTGCAAACGCACCTTATACCATCTCTCTTATAATTTGGTGCATTCCGCTAGCCCTAACATTACACTAGTGCCAGGGTCTGGCTAGTAATGACAGACAAAGAGCAATCCTTGCTGTACATCCAGCAGCTGGAGGGTAGCTCTCGAGCGCACAACCTCAGCTGTGGATGTAACCACAGTTGCTGTTCAGGCTGCTAGCATGGCTGCAGCAACCTTGTCCACTGCCACTCCTGTTCCGACTCTATCTCGCCTCCCGCTGCCAGAAAAATGTTCTGGTGATAGTAAGTCTTGTAGGGTTTTCGTGAGTCAGTGCTCTATACATCTCGAGCTTCTGGCCGCACGTTTCCCCACAGAGCGGGCTAAGGTGGGATTTATTGTGTCTCTCCTTGCTGTCCACTTTCGGACCCTAGCATCTGAGCTGGAGTGGTCAGATAAAGCCCTTATTCCGATATTTTGGAGGGGCTGGCTGACTACGTGAAGGACGCTCTGGCCACTAGGGAGAATCCCACCACACTGGAGGAGTTAATAGCAGTGTCCACTCGTATTGACCTCCATTTTCAAGAGCGGAGGTTAGAGCGAGCCCAGTGTAGGCAGAGGTTTCAGCTGGCTCCCACCTTCGCCAAACCTTTGGAATCTCCAGTCCAGGCCTCTGAGTCACATGAAGCCATGGAAGTGTCACGAGCGGGATCTAAGTCCCGGACCGCTTGTGCACTCCAGGTTTGACATGTTTGCCAGCAGTCAGGACATCTTGCCACCAAATGTTCCCAGCGGTCGAGGAAACGTCAGAGTCTAGTGGTAGTAGGTGGAGGTACACTAGACACGGCGAAGTTTGCCTCCAAATTGTCCTTTAAGGGGACAATTACTATAGGCCCATTTTCCCACTCGGAAGAGCTCTGCGTGGATTCTGGGGCAGAGGGCAATTTTATGTCATCTGCCTTCGCCCAACGTCACGCAATTCCCCTGGTAATGTTAGCTCAACTAGTGACCGTACGAGTGGTAAATGGGTCAACACTGCCCTCACAGATAACACACCAGACCATCCCTTTCACTCTGTCCATGTCGCCATCTCATCAGGAGATTATATCTCTGCTCGTCATTCCTGAGGGATGCATTGGCTACGGTACCATTCTCCTCATATTGAGTAGTCCACAGGCAGAATTTTGGGATGGGGTGAATCTTTTGGGGGTAGATGTCAGAGGAAATGTGTTCAGGTTGCTACTACTGAGGTACCCGCAGAGCTATCCTCTCTCCCCAAGCAATATTGGCCCTATGTGGACATGTTCTCCAAAAGAGCTGCGGAGACCCTTCCGCCTCACCGCCCCTATGACTGTTGTATTGACCTCTTGCCTGGTGCTGAGCCTCCCCGGGGTCGAGTCTATCCATTATTTCTCCCGGAGATGGAGGCAGTGTCACAGTACATCCAGGAAAATCTGGCAAGAGGATTCATTAGGAAGTCAGTGTCACCAGCAGGGGCTGGGTTCTTCTTCATGCAGAAGAAGAATGGGGAACTACGTCAATGCATAGATTACAGGGGTCTTACCGCCATCACAATTACGAATAAGTATCCTTTGCCCCTGATATCTGAGCTCTTTGATAGGCTTCAGGGAGCAAGGGTATTTACAAAATTAGATCTGTGGGGTGCTTACAACCTGATTCGCATCCGTGAGGGGGACGAATGGAAGACGGCTTTTAACACCAGGGATGGGCACTATGAATATCTGGTGATGCCCTTCGGGCTCTGTAATGCCCCAGCCATTTTCCAAGACTTTGTGAATGACCTCTTCTGGGATATGCTCTCCACCTTGGTCATAGTCTATCTGGATGATATTCTCATCTACTCTCCAGATATTGACTCCCACCGGAGAGATGTTTGCAGAGTCTTCGACCTCTTACGGGCAGATTCCCTCTATGCAAAGTTGGAGAAATGTGTGTTTGAGCAGGAGTCCTTACCTTTCCTGGGTTATATCATCTCCGCCCAGGGATTGGCTATGGATCATGCTAAACTATAGGCTGTGATGGACTGGCAGGAACCCCATTCTCTTAAAGTGGTGCAGCGCTTTATGGGGTTCATTAATTACTATCGCCAGTTCATCCCACACTTCTCAACTTTGGTACCTCCCTTGGTTTCCCTCACCAAGAAGGGAGCAAATCCCAAATTGTGGTCTGAGGAGGTCTCCAAGGCCTTTTTCTCCATTAAGTCACACTTCGCTAGCGCTCCCATCCTACATCGCCCCGATGTAGATAAGCCATTTATAATGGAGGTGAATGCCTCATCTGTCGGTGCTGGAGCAGTCCTTTTCCAAAAGAATGCTCAAGGTTGGAAGCATACTTGCTTCTTCTTTTCTAAGACCTGCTCACCAGCAGAGAGGAATTATTTCATCGGGGACAGGGAGTTGCTAGCCATGAAGTTGGCCTTCTCGGATTGGAGACATCTCTTGGAGGGAGCTCATTTTCCCTTCCATCTACACAGATCACAAGAATTTGGAGTACCTGCAGACAGCCCAGCGGTTAAATTCTCGCCAGCAAGATGGTCCTTGTTCTTCTCCCAGTTCCATTTCACCCTCCATTTTCTTTCTGGGGAGAATAACATTTGTGCCGATGGTCTCTCTCGCTCCATTGTATCATCTGAGGAGGAGGAAGAGGAGCCTTGGCTTTTTGTCCCCACCGAGAACCTGAGAACTGTGGCCCCGGTTTCGCTCAAGTCTGTGCCTCCAGGCAAGACTTTTGTACCATCCAATCTGCATCCGGAGGTTCTCTCTTGGGCTCACTTATTCAGGGTGGGTGGACAGTTTGGGTCCAAAAGGACATCTGAGCTACTGGTGAAGACATATTGGTGGCCGCATATGGCTCGTGACATCGCAGACTATGTTCGGGCATGTGTCTCTTGTGCCAAGAACAAGTCTCCTCTGCAATGGCCAGCTATGTTGCTTTACACCCTGCCGGTGGCGGAGAGGACCTGGGAGATGGTCGGGATGGACTTTGTGGTGGGCTTACCAAGTCTCGTAGCTGCACCATTATTTGGGTGATCACCGACCATTTTTCCAAAATGGTGCACTTGGTGCCTCTTCCACGACTACCTTCTGCGCGGGCTCTGGCAGCGTTGTTCATCAAGCATATCTTTTGCCTACACGGTATGCCAGACACAATTGTCAGTGACCGGGGTCCCCAGTTTGCGTCTCGATTCTGGAGAGAGCTTTGTCATCTACTCAGTATTGAATTGAATCTCTCCTCGGCATATCATCCCGAGTCGAATGGGTTGGTTGAGAGGGCCAATCAGACCCTGGTCACATATTTATGACAATTTGTTTCTGCCAGGCTGATGACTGGGCATCCTTGCTATCGTGGGCAGAGTTTGTGCTTAACAACGCTGTAGCAAACTCCACCGGTCAGACTCCATTCCTCCTAAATTACGGACAGCATCCGCGTGTCCCTGTGCCCATGCCCGTGTTTTCTGCCAACTCCAGGGTGGCAGACTGGGCTGTGGATGTACGGGACATTTGGGACCGCACTCAGGATGCCATTTGGGCCTCCAAGGAGAGAATGAGGACCTTCGCCGATGCTCATCGGCGCCCCGCTCCGAACTTTGCTCCTGGCGACTTGGTGTGGCTCTCCACCCGTAACATCAGGCTGCGAGTTGAGTCCACTAAGTTAGCACCTTGCTACTTGGGTCCCTTCAAGGTCCTTGAACAGGTTAACTCTGTGGTCTACCATCTGGCCCTTCCTCCACACCTGGGTATCACCGACACCTTTCATGTGTCCCTCTTGAAGCCCGTATACATGTCCCGGTTTTCCGAGTCATCTGCCGGGACATTGGGTTCATCTACGGACGATTATGAGGTGAACGCTATTTTGGGGTGCAAGGTGGTACATGGCAAAAAATTCTATTTGGTGGATTGGAAGGGTTATGGCCCAGAGGACAGGTCCTGGGAGACTGCTGAACACATTCGAGATCCACAGCTCATTGCTGCCTTCGAGCATAGCGAGGTCCAAGGAGGGAGGGCCATGTTAGGTATCGAGATCCCACCCCTGCACAGGGGGAATCTCGAACCATCTCTGCTGCGGTCTCCTATTTTTCTCCAGCCGCAGTGGAGTCTGCTCAGCAGAGGCGTCGGTCACAGCGTCTAGCTCAGGCTGATACTGGACAACTGGTTACTGCTGCCTTTCCAGCTTCTGCCATTGTAGTCAGTACTGGGCAGCGGCAAGCAGAAGTGTTTGGGACTAAGTCCTGCTCTTCCCTTTCTGAGCATGCCCAGGGCAAGATCTCTCATTGGAGATCAAGGGTCACATGCTTAGATACTGCACCAAATCCCATTGGTCCTTTAGGAAGGTCCTGAAGGTGTTCTTCTTCTGTGGCTGACACCCATTGGTCCTTCTGGGAAGGTCCTGTCCTTGCTGCAGCTATAAAAGGTTTGCATGGCCGCACCACCATGCGCTAGTGTACATTTGGAATCGTGTGTGTGTTGATGAGTGCAAGTCGTTCTTTAAAAACCCCTCCCTTGTGTATGACTGTTCGCAAAAGGTGGATGCTTGCTGTCTAGCGCCCTACTAAGCTGTCAACATAAAGACACATGATACAGTGTCTATTGCTGTAACCGCCAGTGCGCTTATAGAGCGTTTTCCTATCCCAAGTCTGGGTGGTTAGTGGCGTCCGCCAAAGCTGCACAGCACACACACTCTTGTGCTTTAAGTTATATTTTCTGTTACTTTGACACCCCAGTCGTGGTGTCGAGCGCAAGTGGTCTGAACGTACGCTAACCCTGTGTCTTGGGATAGAGTTCTGAGAGTCTTTGCTTGCGCTCTTGGTGCGGTACTGCGGCCCTGTGGTGCAACAGGGTTTGCTTCCTTCACACAGGGTGAAGTTAACCCGTGTGTGTATCCACATTGTACCGCCATATAGTCTGTCATTACTCAGCAGCAGGTTCCATCTCTGCACGGTGGACCGTGGGGTGCGAATGCACCTTATACCATCTCTCTTATAATTTGGTGCGTTCCGCTAGCCCTAACAGTGAACTACCTCACTGAATAACATTGGTCCGTTTGCATTTTGATGGATGACATTCAGACTGAAACTATGGTCGTCTGCACGTGACCTAAGAGGAACATGAGATTGCAGGTCTAGAATTAATGTGATGTTTAAAGGAAAACTTACATCATACATAAAATGCTATCACATTGGGGGAATTTATCAAGGATTTTGTACCAATTTTCGTTAAAGTGTCACAAATTTTGATGCATGCCATTTTTGCACAAAATTTGGAATTTTATGTATTTCTTGACATTTTTGAAATGGGGCTCAATTATGTGAATGATAGCTGAGCAGCAGGCTGGATTTGAACCTCCACCAATAGGATAGATCATCAATATTGTAGTACTAAATACTTGTACATAAAACTGTACAATACCATATTATGTTAGCCCTCATTTTACATCTTCATGGTGACATATCGTGTATAGAATAAAAATATGAAATAAATAATATATAAAGAAAGTTGTACTGTAGACTAAAAAAAGTTAAGATTTAGCAGCCCAATTCAAAAGGCCATAAAGTAGGACTTATTTAATGATTTTATTTTAGTATGATAATATTCTTATAGGTAGTAAGATGCGATTAAAGGCAAAAGTAAAACCCCATAAAAAACTTGAAAGAAATGTAAAAATGCAAAAAAAATTAGGACCAATAAATCTGCTCTCACTAAAATTAACTCAACATGGTCAAGTAATTGAGAAGGAATTCCCTGATCCTAAAGTGGTAAAATAATTCTTAGTGTATTACTGAAAATCATTGTTGGAAAGTTGGAAACTTTGTAAGCTATCTGATTTTTGTAATAAGCATATCCAGCTCTGGAGGTTAGCACAATGTACCTGTGCTTTATCTTATCCAAAAGAGCAATATTTATCCTGGAAACCAGAAGAACGTCATTGACCATGTGCTTTGCCATAAACACAGTCACATTTTAACTTTTCTAGTTCCAGAATTCAAAGAAATATCATTAAAACCTCTAAAAATAGTGAAAGTGGGAACTGCCAGACCACAATCATCAGTTGTGGGCTGCGGGGAAGTTCTTACCGACATGTAATTATTAGTAACAGCTCTGCTCTCCTTGTCAGCGTGACTACATCATATTGTAAGTTGATATGGAATCAGTTGCTCCAAACTTCGCTCTCCGGAAAAGTAAAATGAAGCGATGGCGATCATTTAGGATTTTAATGGAGAATTGCTTTATTAACTCACTTACTGCCAAATGTAATTTAGACCAGAATGCTTAGGCATACTTATCCATTAAGACTATGTTTGTGGGAGAAAGGTTAAAGTTATCTCAGAAGGAATCAATCCAGTATCTGTGGTTGGCATCTCTTCACTGCTGGCTGCACAACGTAGACCTGTGTAATCAACAGAGGGAGTACATATGGACCCCATTGAGAGCCAGCGGCCCATCTAGAAGGGTTTATGTTGTTCTTGGCATCCCTGATACCGACCACAGAACTTCTCAAAATGTGCGGCCACTCATGGTAAGAGGGTCAGTGTGAGGACGTGCATGCAAATCCTTTCACAAAATATATGTCATGTGCTGCCACTGCTGGGAAGAGGGTTGGCGTAAGAACGCACACTCAAATGCTTTCAGAAGATTTATTTCAAATTTTTCACTTTTATATAATAGCCAAAGAAATCAACAAAGTACACAGATTATATCAAACAAAGTACAATGTACATAAAAGGAATTAAAGAGTTTTATCTAAATCACAAACTATATCACATGAATCACGTGCTGCTTTCACGAGCCCCACTTTAGATATAATACCCATTTCTATTATTCTAAAAACATTCTTAAAAAAATAGCAGATAATAAGAATTGAGAAAAACTGCAGAAGCTGGGAGATCAAACAATTGGCCCATCACCTACTGATCAGCAAGGACATAAGCATATATTCTGGTTAGGAATAGTCAAGTATAATTTAATTCCTAATAATGGTACTTTTTCACATTTTGAAAGCTGTTACTTTTTTCTTTTTCTGTCGAAGTAGCCATGAGAGGGCATGGTTTTTTTGTAGGATGAGTTGTATTAATTTATGATGAAGGGGGTAAAAATGTGAAAAACAAAATCTGGGCATTAGCACTTATAAAGAAAGTAGGAATGTTTCTTGGGTGTAAAATAATGCATTTAGGTGGGAAAAGTCCCTCTTCTTCAGATAAAAGACCAGGTAGAATGGTAACAGAAAAATACAGTTTCAATAGAACAGAAAATGGTGCAAGAATTTCTAAAATCAGCATAATGGGCATGATCAATGTAATCAACAATGGTGACAATGATATTAATAGTTTATAGTGATGCAGCTAAAATTGTCTTAATAAATAAATATATAATACAAATGACCATTGTTACTATTATATTTGGTATTTTGTTAGAAGAAATGGACTTTTCCCTCTTGAAACATGTTATTTTAGACCCGATAAACACTCCTAGTTTTTATAGAATATTCTGTTGTTGCCTTGTCAGCAGCTTATCTGGAGAACTGTGCAACTACCAAGATTGATGTACATTGTGTATTCCTTCTATAGCTGTGGAGACTTCTCACAACTTCATGTGAGCATCTCCATTTCTACCTTATTAACCCCTTAGTGACTGCGCCAATTTCGACCTTAATGACCAGTCCAAATTTTTTAAATCTTACCAGTGTCACTTCATGTAATAATACTGGAATTCTTCAACGCGTCCCAGTGATTCTGAGATTGTTTTATGAGATTTGTACTTTATGTTAATGGTAATATTAGCTCAATATGTTTTGCGCTTATTTATGAAAATATCAAACATTTGGTGAAAATGTTCAAAATTACCCAATTTTCAAACTTCCAATTTTGATATCCTTAACCCATTAACGACCACCTTTTAACGGCAACAGTTAAGGGGCCTTATTCCTCAGCGCCACATTTTAACAAAGCTGATAAATAAGGATATAGCGCCCCCCAGCATCGGAAAATCTGCACAGAACGACGCATTGCAACATCTTCAAAAAGACGGAAGTGTGAAAGAGGCCTTAGCACCTGGTTCCTTCATGTGTGCGGTTAGCACAGAAGAGTTCCAGAGCAAGCACAACTTTTAGTTAGGGTTTTATTCCCTGTGTACAGCGCGACTGTGAAGCAACGCTCAGTCGGGGTGAAGTTTAACCCACGTGTGAGCTCAGTGTTCATTCGCCATTACTTGCAGCAGGTATCTCTGCACAGTGGACCCTGGGCTTGCAAACGCACCTCGTATCTATCACCCTATTACTTGGTGCATTCCGCTAGCCCTAACAGTATACTAGCACCAGGGTCTGCAATGGCGGACGAACAGCAACTGCTGCGGTACATCCAGCAGCTGCAGGGCAGGTTGGCAGCTCTCGAGCACACAACCTCAGCTGTGGATGTTTCCGCCATAGCTGTTCAAGCTGCAAGCATGACTGCAGCAAGTTTGTCCACTGCCACCCCTGTTTCGACCTTATGTCGCCTCCCGCTTCCAGATAAATACTCTGGTGATAGTGCATCTTGTAGCGGTTTCGTGAGCCAGTGCGCAATACACCTCAAGCTCCTGGATGCACGTTTTCCCACAGAGCGGGCAAAGGTGGGATTCGTTATATCTCTTATGTCGGACAGGGCGTTGGAGTGGGCTATGTGTTATGATTGAACTGGTGGTTAGGAGCACTAGAAATGACCAGATGAGCAAACTAATAATACAGGATGAGCTCTGGGAAGTGGGAGCTCTGCTGACCGCAACCCCTAATCCTATCACAACAACTAGAAATAGCCATGGAGCGTTCCTGACTCTGCCTAGACGCCTCTTCACAGCCTAAGAGCTAACTACCCCTAAAGATAGAAAATACAGCCTACCTTGCCTCAGAGAAATTTCCCAAAGAAATAGGCAGCCCCCCACATATATTGACTGTGATTTAAGATGGAAGTCACAAACACAGGAATGAAATAGGTTTCAGCAAAGGAGGCCGGACTGAACTAAACAGACTGAAGATAGAAAAGGTATCTTTGCGGTCAGCATAAAAAACTAACAAAAAACCACGCAGAGTGTGCAAAAGAGAGCACCGTGCCGACTCACGGCGCGGTGGTGCCACTCTGCATCCCAGAGCTTCCAGCTAACAAGACAAAATCATAATAGCAAGCTGGACAAAAATACAGTGGTAACAAATAAGCTAGCAGGGACTTAGCTTTTGCTGAAGTAGACAGGTCATCTGAAAGATCCAAGAGAACTGAACCAGTACTAGGACATTGACAGCTGGCATCGAGTAATGATCTGAGTGGAGTTAAATAGAGCAGCAAGCCAAGGCCTAAACGAGGTCAGCTGGAGGAGGAACCTCAGAACCAGCAACTCCACTCACAGCCACCAGAGGGAGTCCATGGACAGAACTCGCCGAAGTACCATTCATAACCACAGGAGGGAGTTTGAGAACAGAATTCACAACAGCTATGCCACTGTGGGAGCGTGGTGATCATGTGGTGCACAGTGCTCCGCTGTTCTTGAGCACTCTGAAATAGGTCTTTTTGGGACCTCAAGTCACCCATGATATGGCACTCCAACTGTTGGCATTGACTCAGGGCTCGTCCATGGTCAGCTATTCTGCCGTCCACTTCCAGACGTTAGCATCTGAGCTGGAGTGGTCGGTTAAAGCCTTCCCGCCACACTGGAGGAGCTAATAGCTGTATCCACTCGCATTCAACTCTGTTTTAACGAGCAGATGTTAGAGCGAGCCCAGTGTAGGCAAAGGTTTCAGCTGGCTCCCACATTCTCCAAACCTTTGGAATCTCCGGTCCAGGCGCCCGAGTCACATGAGGCCATGGAGGTGTCACGAGCGGGATCTAAGTCCTGGACTGCCCGTGCACTCAAGGTCTGTCATGTTTGCCGGCAGTCCGGACATCTTGCCACCAGATGTCCCCAGCGGTTGGGGAAACGTCAGCCATGGCGACGTTTGCCTCCAAACTGTCCTTTAAGGGGACAATTGCCATAGGCTCATCCACTCATTCGGTAGAGCTTTGCAAGAGATGGGCAGAGGGCAATTTTATGTCATCTGCCTTCGCCCAACGACACGCAATACCCCTGGTGATGCTTGCCAAACCAGTGACCATACGAGTGGTGAATGGGTCAACACTGCCCTCACAGATAACACACCAGACCATCCCATTTACTCTATCTATGTCGCCATCTCATGAGGAGATTATATCTCTGCTCATCATTCCTGAGGGAATTGATGAGGTCCTGTTAGGGATACCTTGGCTACGGTACCACTCCCCCCATATTGAGTGGTCCACAGGCAGAATTTTGGGATGGAGTGAATCTTGTGGGGGTAGGTCAGAGGGAATGCGTTCAGGTTGCTACTAGTGAGGTACTCGCAGATCTTTACTCTGTCCCCAAGCAATATTGGCCCTATGCGGACATGTTCACCAAAAGGGCTGCAGAGACCCTTCTGCCTCACCTCCCCTATGACTGTCCTATTGACCTCTTGCCTGGTGCTGAGCCTCCCCGGGTCGAGTCTATCCGTTGTCTCTCCCGGAGATGGAGGCAATGTCCCAGTAAATACAGGAAAATCTGGCAAGAGGATTCATTAGGAAGTCAGTGTCACCTGCAGGGGTTGGGTTCTTCTTCGTGCAGAAGAAGAATGGAGAATTACATCCATGCATAGACTACAGGGGTCTTCATGCCATCACTGTTAAGAACAAGTACCCATTGCCCCTGATATCTGAGCTTTTTGATAGGCTTCGGGGAGCAAGGGTGTTTACTAAACTAGATCTGCTGGGTACTTACAACCTGATTCGCATCTGTGAGGGGGACAAATGGAACACGGTTTTTAACACCAGGGATGGGCTCTATGAATACTTGGTGATGCCCTTCGAGCTCTGTAATGCCCCAGCCATTTTCCAAGACTTTGTGAATGATAACTTCTGGCATATGCTCTCCACCTCGGTTGCAGTCTACCTGGATGATATTCTCATCTACTCTCCAGATATAGAGTCCCACCGGAGAGATGTTTGCAAAGTCTTTGACCTCCTATGGGCAAATTCCCGCTATGCCAAGTTGGAGAAGTGTGTGTTTGAGTGGGAGTCTTTGCCTTTCCTGGGCTATATCATCTCGGTCCAAGGATTGGCTATGGATCCCGCCAAGCTACTGGCTGTGATGGACTGGCAGGAACCCCATTCTCTCAAAGCGGTGCAGCGCTTTATGGGGTTCATCAACTATTATCACCAGTTCATTCCCCACTTCTCAACTTTGGTAGCTCCTCTGGTTGCCCTCACCAAGAAGGGAGCTAATCCCAAATTGTGGTCGGAGGAGGTCTCCAAGGCCTTCCTCTCTATCAAGTCACACTTTGCTGGCGCTCCCATTTTACATCGCCCCGATGTTGATAAACCATTTATCATGGAGGTGGATGCCTCTTCCGTCGGTGCTGGAGAAGTCCTCTTCCAGAAGGATGCTCAAGGTCGCAAGCATCCTTGCTTCTTCTTCTCCAAGACCTTCACACCGTCAGAAAGGAATTATTCCATCGGGGATAGGGAGTTGCTAGCCATGAAGTTGGCCTTTTCGGGTTGGAGACACCTCCTGGAGGAAGCTCGTTTTCCCTTCCAAGTTTTCACTGACCACAATAATTTGGTGTATTTGCAAACCGCCCAGCGGCTAAACTCTGGCCAGGCCAGATGGTCCCTGTTCTTCTCCCGGTTCCACTTTACCCTCCATTTTCTCTCCGTGGAGAAGAACACTCGTGCCAATGCTCTCTCCCACTCCTTAGTGTCATCAGAGGAGGAGGAGCCTCGGCTTATTGTCCCTTCAGAGAGCCTGAGAACTGTGTCTCTGGTTTCGCTAGAGTCTGTGCCCCCAGACAAGACTTTCGTTCCATCTAATTTGTGACCGGAGGTTCTCTCTTGGGCTCACTCGTCCAGGGTGGGTGGACATTTTGGGACCAAGAGCACATCTGAGCTTTTGGCGAGGACTTACTGGTGACTGCATATGGCCCGTGATGTTGGGGACTATATTCGGGCTTGTGTCTCCTGCACCAAGAATCAGTCTCCTCGGCAACGGCCTGCTGGGCTACTTTACCCCTGCCGGTGGCAGACAGGCCCTGGGAGATGGTCGGGATGGACTTCGTGGTAGGCTTACCCAAGTCTCACAGCTGCAAGTTTTCTGGGTAGTCACCGACCATTTTTCTAAAACAGTGCACTTGGTTCCGCCTCCACGGTTACCTTCTGTACGGGTCTTAGCGGTGTTGTTCATTAGACATGTATTCCGTCTACATGGCATGCCTGACAAAATTGTCAGTGACCGGGGTCCTCAGTTTGCATCTCGGTTTTGGAGAGAGCTCTGTCGTTTACTCGGCATTGAGCATTGGGCTGAATCTCTCTTCTGCATACCATCCTGAGACAAATGGGTTGGTAGAGAGGGCCAACCAGACTCTGGTCACATACTTGCGACATTTTGTCTCCGCCAGGCAGGATGACTGGGCACCTTTGTTACCTTGGGCGGAATTTGCACAACAACGCCGTAGCTGACTCTACCGGGCAGACTCCATTCCTCCTTAATTACGGCCAGCATCCACGTGTCCCTGTGCCCATGCCCGTGTTATCCACCGATTCTAGGGTGGCACACTGGGCGGTGGAGGCACGTGACATTTGGGACCGCACACAGGATGCCATCCGGGCCTCCAAGGAGAGAATGAGGGTTTCTGCTGATGCACACCGGCGCCCCACTCTGACCTTTGCTCCTGGCGACTTAGTGTGGCTCTTCGCCCGTAACATCAGGCTGCGAGTTGAGTCCACTAAGTTTGTGCCTCGCTACATAGGCCCTTTCAAGGTTCTGGAACAGGTCAAACCTGTGGTCTACCGTTTGGCTATTCCTCCACGCCTAGGTATCACCGACACTTTTCATGTATCCCTCTTAAAGCCCATCTACATGTCCCGGTTTTCTGAGTCATCTGCCGAGACATCGGGTTCATCCACGAATGAGTACGAGGTGAATTCTATCTTGGGGTGCAAGGTGGTACGTGGCAAAAAATACTATCTGGTGGACTGGAAGGGTCAAGGCCCAGAGGATAGAACCTGGGAGCCTGAGGAGCATATTTGGGCTCTGCTGCTCATTGCAGCCTTTGAGCGTAGCGAGGTCCAAGGAGGGGGCCCTAGGAGAGGTATCTCTGCACGGTGGACCCCGGGCTGCGAACACACCTTGTATCTATCACCCTATTACTTGGTGAGTTCTGCTAGCCCTAACATTGACAAAATCTATTTCTTTAGGGACGTATTCAGATTTAGGTACACTTTGTGGGGCCTATATATTGGAAACTCCCCAAAAGTGATATCATCTTAAAAAATGCACCTCTCTACTGACAATACTGTTGTCAGTAATTTTGAATTAACCCTTAAGGTGCTGAAAGCCAACCCACCAGCACCAAGATGTACCCAGTCAGTAAGGTCCTAACCTCTAGTATTAAAACCTTACCATGTGGCAAAAATTACCTCAATATGAATAAGGGCTAAGCAGGACCGAGCCCCGACTATTGACACTCAGGAATGGGAAGCTACATAAATGTAGTGTCCAGCTCAAAGAAAGAGAGGCCATGCTCTACGTTCACATTGAGGTCAGTTAAAAAAGAACTAAAATTGTTGCATAACACAATAAGCATATCCAGGAGGAATAAAAGGTAATGGAAGATTACCAATATCCTACCACATTTGCAAGCGTAGTCACAATGTCTTAATAATGTATACGTGTACAGGAGATTTATGTTTTATAAATTAACAACATTCATTTGCATCAGTTTACATACAGTCTTATTGGTAAAGTGTAAGGATCAGCATAAGGGGATATTGGATCTTCCATACAGTCCCAACACTTTTCGTCTACTGCTATTCCCTTTATTAAATTATTTTCTGCATTGAAAGACCCATAATAGTTGTTTTTGTATAAACTGTGCCATATGAGGGTTTGTTTATAGCAGAAAGATTCGTCATCCTCGATAGTACTCTTGCATACAATTTTTTAACCATTGGCCCAAATTCATCTTTTATTATATAGCACTGTGTACTTACAATTGCTCTTTTGGCCTTTCTACCCAGTTAATTATTCTCTTTTCTCTTCTCTATGTAGAAACGGAAAGTTTCTTGTCCCTTGCATGTATCATTCCCCTCTTCAACTCCTTCACCTTGCTGTAAGAAATAACAACTTCACACTGGGCCAATAAAATTACCCATAAACTTTATTAGAAACAATAAAAACATATGTTAAAAGGTAGGTATATTACCACAAGCACAGGTAAACACGGTGGGTAGCCCAGGACGTAACCCCAAATAAACAATGTGTACATATATAAATAGATAATGTGCTAAAGTTACTCTAGACATAATAGTACTGTGTGACCATGTACAAACAAGCACCAATAATATAAGTCAATAAATATAATAATAATGATACAAGTGTATATCCAAGTAAATAAACATATAATTACCAATGGAGTACTCCTGGGGACCCACCACACCCAACGAGCGTTTCGCAATGAAATGCTTCGTCCAAGGGTAAGAAGATGAACCAGACCAGGGGTACCTCTCTTACGCTGGTTCCAGAACTGTTGAGACTGTCACCATTGTTGCACGTGGGAGAGCTTTCTGGCCCGGACCGACCTATGCACTTGTCAGCAAGGGGCGGGTTACAGATAAAGAGGGCTGTGCGTGGGAAAAGAGAGGAGTCCTGGTGGGAAGACAGAGCACGCAGCAGCGTGGGATGCAGGCCTTGTTAGCGGAGCATCTCGTGAGTGTAGGCCCACCTTACACATCCCCAGTGACTGTGTCCATTATTCGCAGACATCAGACGACTACGTACCCATCGTCCTCTGCTCCTGGAGGTGACTCAGACGTGAGACCAGTGACTGCTGCGTGCGCGCGGCCTAGCTGAGACCAAGTGACTTGGCCAGAGGGTTCGGCATACACCGTGGCCAGAGCCATGCTCCAGTGGCATCGTTTATAGAACCGAGACCAGTACTAGGAAACCGCGGGAACGGGATCTCGTTGAGTTCATCAAAGACTCTCTGCTGCATCGTGGAACCTGACCTCCGTCTACCCAGGACTACCCCGGGACATCACGTGCCGCTATTGTTGGTGCCACCGTTGGAGACCGAGACGCTGCAATCAAGTAGCCGACAGACTGATAAGTTTTACTTTTTTTCTCCTTTAGACATTTGCTTAGCCCCTGTTTCCCCTATTCATCCATTCAGTTTCAGTATTAGTATATACCTTATCTCCCACATTCACTTTCTCCTTGCGTGGAGTTTACATCTGTTAATAAATTTAACTCTTGATCTGCCTTCTGTCCGTGATGACATCCTGATCCCTGCAACTCTACACTGCCAGGGACATTTGCTTTGACTCATGACTCAAACAGGGAAAATTTACCTCCTGTTTCTACATAGAGTTTAGAAGGATTCAGTTCATCAGTTCTTAGCCAATTGATTTCAGAGACCTAATAGAAAGGAGAATAATTATCTGGGTAGAAAGGTAAAATGAGCAATTGCAAGTAAACAGAGCTATATAATATGATGGCTGCTATATATAAAGAGGATAAAAACGCTGATGGTAGTGCTTCTTTAGTTTGGTGCAAAATCAAATATGGTCTTTTTCTCTCAGTCTTGAACTGTTTTTGTAGCTCTTTGGCTCCAAAAGTGGCCTGTTTCACAAATTGGCATAGAAATTGCTCCAAATTTCTGTCGTACTTGGAATTACATCAGGCGGGACTAGAGTAGAGCCACGACAAATGTTGACACTTTTTAAAAAGTCGCAATTGTCGAATCAGGTGGAAATTTCTAGAATGGCTAGACTTCTCCCACAAAGTGGATAACAAAATAAACAAGACTACACATATAAAATAGACTTCGAAAAAGGCGCAAATATAAAAATAAAAAAAGACACAAAGCAAGACAAAAAACAGGCACACTGGCAATGAATCAGAGCCATAATACTTACTGGTACTCCAGGCAAATATACAGCTGGGTGCCTTGAGCGTGTAATATCCTGATCTAAGGCCCAATATGTTAGTGTACATGGGTGGCCTTTCATAGGCTGTTAGACTAGTGTGCCAACTGTATAATACAGCCAACCCCTGAAAGTGATGGAGTGGGTAAAGCTGTGGTGCCAGCTCTGTCACTGCACTGTAGGTGCACAGTTCCTGCCACATATTACCACACTGCACAATAATAATATTTTCACCAAATCAGTGATACTCGTGTCAGACTTTGCAGCACAGCCCTAATTTACTAGCTTGAGTTGACCTGCAATACCAAACACAGCACGTGGCACAAGAGGTGCTGTTTCAAAGAAAAATCAAGGGCAGATGCTTTTCTGGCTATGATTAACAGCGCTAAAAGGGTTGTTATTTTGACTGATTAATAATGCTCTTTATATAGACTATCTGTACTATTTAAATGGAAACAGTGACTATGAAAACACAGTCTAATCTGCAGGCACCAGGTGGAGCTGAGCGGATTGAGGTATCGTTTTTTCAGTAAAGTCTCATTATAACCTGTGTTTTAATCATTTAACCCTCTGCTGTTTCTGAAATTTTCGATCCAGTTGGCGGTTCCATCAGTAACTGACAGCTTTCTATGTATAAGAGTCCATATAGAGATAGCTGTCAATCACTGACAGGAGACAGGACCACCCACTGGACTGAAAATCCCAGAAAGGACAGAGGTTTACGCACAGTTTATACTGAATCCTTTCTCAGAAATCAATATATCAGTTCGCTCAGCTCCCCCTGCTTTATAATATGGTGCGGGCAGATTGGACTGGTGACAGGTTCCATTTAAATAGTCCTCGGACGCACATTCTGTTGAAGTATATTGCTGCACACAAACTTACCTGCTCCGTGCGCCGAAATACACGCTGCCGGCCAGTCAGAGGCCAGCAATTGACATCAGCGTGCACGTAACCGGGGGTGCATGGCGAAATCAGCTGCCGAAATCAGCTGCCAGCTTCAGAAGTGAACGCCGCACAGCATGGGAGCGCTGGGAAGGTGAATAGGAGCGTTTGTTGTTTTTTTTCTTCCTGAACAACAGTGGGGCCATATACCAGAATGGGGGCGATCTACCAGGATGAGGACAATATACCAGGATGGGCCCAAGTATGAGGGCCATATACCAACATGAGACCCAGGATGGGAGCCATATACCAGAATGGAGGGGCCACAAACCATGATGAGGACCAGAATGGAGAGAATATACCAGGATGTGGAACATATAGCAAGTGCTAAAACTCAAAAAATAAGAGGCTGTGCACCTAGTTTTGGACTAAGGCTGGAATCCGTCAGCATAGCTGCCACATGCGGCCAACAATGAGTTTTTAGTACTACTGGAAACTGACATACTTTATTCATCCATGTAGGCGGGCATGCAGTAGTGCAGAGTGCAACAATAGCCATGTTGTGTATATGAAAATTTACCTTACTCCTTGTAAGAAATTAAAAATATCAGTTCTATTAATATGCAGCAGATATTTCTAGATGTTACCGCAAGGTTAGGGAAGAATGCTAGTGACGAGTGGGTTATAAGAATAGTTTTGGCTTATCATACCTTATTAGAGCTTGATACAAAGCATCCAAATTTATAATGAGGTGATAAGTCCTCATTTCCATACAAATTAATGTGACTCATATAACCCCAATGAAAATGCAATCAACATCTTATTGCTAATTTGCATGTTTTTATATTCTGATCGCGCTGCATTGTAACCTAATGCTACAATCGAATGTATAAGTTCTAATATACAATTTACACTCATGCGTATGAGAATACATGGAAAAACACGCCGTATGGACACAGACATGTATACATGCACAGTCACACACACATGCAAACAAAAGCTGGCATTCGATAGGGAACATTTTTCATTCTAGACTCAATAAGAAAATGTATTTTCCTAGGATTTTTTTTGACAACGGTCAGATCTCTTCTAGCAGAGAAGATTATGCAAATGTCATGTCAGGCAAGATATTTCTAACAAGACATTTTAACCAGTTCAAGATCCAAAACATTTTTTCTATGGAAGCTGAATTAAAAACTTTAAAGTTTTTTTTTCTATTTGGTTAGTTAAAGCTTTTTTGACTTTCTTTTTTTTTTTTGGATACATAGGACTTAAAGGGAGCATGTCATCAAAAAGCGACTTACTGTTTAAATCAAGTTTTTCTGCTAAATGTATTTTTAAAAAATGTTGTCAATGTTTTTTTCCACTTCACAATTTGTGCTGAAAACATAAATACTGCAAGTATTGCAATTTTCACACAGACCACTAGACTCTAATTTCCTATGCTTTCATTAATTTTACTTGTCAATTATCAGCAACACACTGACTCCGACTCTGAAGCATCTAATGAGCATGTGTGAAGGGAGGGGAAGGAGGTGAGCTGTGACTTTACCTGCTGTGATTGGTGGATCCTGTGTTATCAGCTTTGCATAGAGGTGTTACCTGTTATTAAAATAAAAATGTGGTTGCATAAATATGAACGCCGTAAACTAATACATTTTTGAAGTTTTCTTTGAAATTATGATGGCATTTATTCTCTTTGAGGATGACTTTATCAGCATGGCACATCTAGAATGGCCAATATTTAGCCAGTGCTCAAAAACTGTCAAATTGTGAAGAGATCTCCTGTGCATAAACATTTTCGTATCACCCACAGATTTTGTATTAGATTCATGTCTGAGCTTCGGCTGTTCCATTGCAAAACTTTTCTTATTTTTGCGATGTCATTCTTTTGTTGATTTGGAGGTATGTTTTTAGTCGTTGCAATGGAAAAAAGGTAAAAATCCTCTTCATCTTCAACTTTTTAGCAGAGGACTCATGATTTTGATGTAAAATTGACTGATATTTTGAACTGCTCAAAATCCCCTCCAACTTAACTAAATCCAGTTCCAAATTCTTGACTAATCCAGTTCCAGCTGCCAAAAAACACCCCAAAACACAAATCTTCCTTTGCATCATTCAGTGTGGGTATGGAACTCTTTGGATTCTCCACCGTGTAGGCTATGAGCCAAACATAATTTTCGTATTTATGACCCAAAATTTCAACTTTGACCTTACTACATCATAACATGTTTTCCCAAAGACTTTTGAAAGACTTGATTTAGGTTTTGGCAAAACATAGCCTGATGTTATCTAATAACTTGGATTTTTTTTTATACTCTTCCCCTGAATGATAACTTGAACTATGAGATCCCTTTGCTGTGTTGTTAACTATTTCTGGACCATGGCTTTTGCTGTAATGACTACTACTGCGTTGGGCTACTTTCACACTTCCTCTTTTTGTGTCCGTCGTAGTGCAGCAAAATGACGGATCGACGGACGTGATGAAAATAGTGAAAAACGTGTGCGACGCAGTGTAATGACAGATGCGTCGTCCACAAATATAAATGTCCAGGGACGAGAGAGAGAGAGAGACTTTACCCGAACTTGAAAATCCTTCCGGGCATGCTCAGAGGGGAAAAACTGGATCCGTCGCTGGATTCCAGTGTGTGACGGTCAGCGACGGATCCTGCGTCCATAGGCTTCCACTCTGGTGAACGACGTATGACGCAGGGTCCGTCGCTACACGTTTTCCCGACGCAGACAAAAAAACATCGCATTGAACGTTTTTCCAAATGACGGTCCGCCAAAACACGATGGATCCGTCGCACGACGGATGCGACGTGTGGCCATCCGTCGTGATCCGTCGCTAATACAAGTCTATGGGAAAATGCAGGATCCTGCAAATTATTTTGCAGGATCCTGCATTTTCAAAAATTGACAGATTGTGACGGGAGCTGAAAGACGGAAGTGTGAAAGTAGCCTAAGTCATTACAAAATCGCCACTCGCTATCGAGCTTCGGCACGAGGAAAATGGGACTCGACCATCTACCTTTTGACTCCTTTATCACTCCGAGGTCTAGCATTCTCTTCACCTCCTTGGATATTATGTACTGGCATGCTTCGGGGATTCTATAGCACTTGAAGTTCACTGTTGTGATTTGGTTCGTGGGCTCCCCCGGTGGTCTCTTGTGGTACTGGTGTCCTGCAAGCTTTGCCTTCTCAGTTCACCTGTTCCTATCAGGATGTGGGAGTATCCTATTTAACCTTGCTCCTCAGTCATTCTAATGCTGGCCATCAATGTATCCAGAGTGATTCTGTTGCATGTTCCTGCTCCCAGATTTCTGCTCAGCTAAGTTGGACACTTTAGTCCTTAAGTCTATTTTTGTATGTTTTGTCCAGTTTGCACTTATGTGAATCTCTGCAGCTGGAAGCTCTTGTTGGGCTGAAATTACCACTCCAGTGGCATGAGTTGTCACATGAGTTAAGGTAATTTCAGGATGGTGTTTTGAAGGGTTTTGCAGCTGACCGCGAAGTCCTCTGTTGTATCTTTCTGCTATTTAGTTAGCGGGCCTCTCTGTGCTAAATCTGCTTTCATACTACGTGTGTCTTTTCATCTGCTCTCACCGTTATTATATGTGGGGGGCTGCTATCTCCTGTGGGGACATTCTCTGGAGGCAAGCCAGGACTGTGTTTTCTTCTACCAGGGGTAGTTAGTTCTCCGGCTGGCGCGCGGCATCTAGAGACAACGCAGGAATGCCCCCTGGCTACTTCTAGTGTGGTGTGTAGGTTTAGCATCGCGGTCAGCTCTAGTTTCCATCACCCGAGAGCTTGTCCGTTTATTCTATGCTTCTGATGTTTCCTTGCCATTGGAAACCATAACAGTTCACCCTTACTTGTGGCTCTGTTATCACGTCATGTTCCACCACCTGTGTACGCCCTGGCAACTAGGAGAATAGGTCAAGGTTCCACTGCAGCAGTTTGCGACACTGTTGCTTCTGGGCCGGCGTTAGTGTCTCAGCAATTGTGACCCCTTCCACTTTGGCTTCGGGATGGGCCCCCAGGCAAGGAGCTTCCATCGGTTCCCAATCTCACTATGGTTAAAGCAAATTCACATGGTACACCTAGTGCGGCTTCCTGCGACCGGGCAGGTGTTGCTTGTAATTCATGTTACCTAGTTTTTCCACCAGCTTGTATAGGCCTTGCCACTTGGCTAGGAACTTGTTCTCCACCATTGGTTTTTAAGCACTAGCATGCGGTCCCCGGGCTGGAATTGCCTCAGCCTTGCTGATCGGTTATATACCCTTGCCTGTGTCTCTAGTGCCTGGAGAAGATGTTCCTTCACAATAGCCATCCAATGTGCCACCCTATTCTGCAACTGGGTGACATGCTCAATGACATTCCTTTGTGGCGTGACCTTGGCTCCCCAGGTTTCCTTGGCAATGTCCAGTAGCCCTTGCGGATGTCTATCGTACTAGAGCTTGAACGGCAGGAAGCCAGTGGAAGCTTGTGGGACTCCTCTGATAGAAAAGAGCAGAAATGGAAGCAGATAGTCCCAGTTTCGACCATCCTTCTCAACGACCTTCTTGAGAATTGCCTTCAAGGTCTTATTGAAGCGCTCCACCAGGCCATCGGTCTGCGGATGATAAACTGAGGTTTACAGCTGGGCAATCTGGAGGACTCTACACCAGGGGTGTCAAACTGCATTCCTCGAGGGCCTCAAACCATGCGTGTTTTCAAGATTTCCTTCTCATTGCACAAGGTGCTGGAATCATTCTGTGCAGGTGATTAAATGATCACCTGGGCAATACAAGGAAATCCTGAAAACATGACCTGTTTGCAGCCCTTGAGGAATGCAGTTTGACACCCCTGCTCTACACAGCTCTCTCTTCACTTTGCTCATAAAGGGGGTTCCCTGGACTGTCAAAATATCTTTTGGCAGGCCCATCCTAGCAAAGATATGGCCAAGCTCCCGGGTGATTTTTTAGCTGAAAAGTTCCTTAGTGGCACCAGTTCAGGGTACCTGGTCGCATAGTCCATGACCACTAGGATGCACTGATGGCCCATGCAGATTTAACAAGAGGTCCTACTAGGTCCATGACATTCCTCTCAAAGGGGACCTCTATCACAGGTAATGGGACTAAGAGGTTTCAAAAGTGAGAAGTAGGAGCGATTATCTGATAGGTGGGGCAGGACCTACAATAATTTAGGATCTCTCAGTAACATCCTGGCTAATCAAACCTCTGCATTACTCTCTCCTGAGTTTTCTCCACCCCCAGATGTCCCCCAAAATATGCGAGTGGGTCATGTCTAAGACCCTCCCAGAACTAGCAACTGCTGCATTATCTCACCTCCCCTCAGTTTAGTCACCCAAAACAACAAATCGCCATTGACTGCAAAGTGAGGGAACTTGGTGTCAGTCCCCGGCTCTTGAGCAACCCCATTACATATGGTAACATTATCAAATGCCCCCTTCATTGTAAGATCTCTAAGTTGAGCAGTCCAAAAGTTTTCCTCAGGCACTTTTAACTCAGGGAAGATGGGCTCTTCTGTCACCATCTCATCTTCTTCTCCAGCGAGGGCACATAAGGGAAACTCATCCATCTTTACTTTGGACAGAGCCTCTTCCAGAGGGACCTGGCTTTTTTTCTGGGACACTGTATGCAGCCCCCTTTTGACACAAGTTCCAAAACAGTGAAAAATCCCTCCCCAGTATGACAGGATGTATTAAGTTTTTTACTATCTCAACCTCATGGGACTTTTAGTACCACAGTCTGTTCCCATGGTCACTACAGAGTAGTCCTTGATGTCTCCATGTATGCAGCGGATACCCACAATCTTATCAGAGATAAACTGTTGGGGCAGTGTAGCACTGATTAGGGTCACCAGACTGCCTGAGTCCAAAAGTCCAACAACCATTACCCCTTTTACGGACACGGTACAGGCCAGCGGCCCCTCACTGTGTTGACAGTCCACACTGCAGGCCGGATAGGCATAATAGAAGCAGTGCCTGCCTAGTCTGCAGTCCAATGGTTCAGGAGACATATGACATAGGGCAGCTAGGTGTCCAGGATTGTGACATCGCCAATAGACCACGTTCTCATCCTCATCGCCCCCATCTGTGGGTTTAGCCACCCTCCGTGGTGATCCCACACTTCTTTGGGTATCCCAGTACAGGGAAGTACAGGGAAGTGACAATGTCCGGTTTCCAGAGGGATTTTTCAACAACCTGGTATCTCTCAACCAGGCTAACCAGGTCATCTGCATTCTGAGGGTCGCCCTGGGCAACCCAGGTATGTATTGGCATGGGAAGGGAGTGGATGAAACTGTCCATCACCACCCGCTCAACCATTTGGGCAGGAGTGGAAGTTTCTGGCTGCAACTTTTTGGACTAGGTGCTACAAGACAAACATTTGCGAGCAAGGGGGTTTGTCGCCAGCATACCTAACAGTGCACTCGCTAAGCTCTAACGGACATCGCTACTCCCAGGCATGCCAAGATTTCAGTTTTTAATTTGGTGCATTCTTTGGCATCCTGGAAGGCTAAGTCATAATATGCCTTTTTAGGTTCTCCCGACATATATGGCGCCAACACCTCCACTCACTGATCTGGTGGAAGTTTCTCCCGTTCAGCCACCCTCTCGAAAACAGTCATAAAGGCTTTCATATCATCCCGAGGGTCGTTTGTTGCATGGCTCGTCTTACCGTTTTCCAGACGTATGAGTCATCACCTGATGTTGAGAAGGAAACTACCAGCCTTACATGAAACGCCTCTGCGAGGAGTTCCATTTGCCGCATTAGCGCCTCCTGATGCTGTTGCTGCTGCTGTTGAAGCTGCTGTGCCAACAGTTTATTTGTTTCCTGTTGCGCCATTTGCTGCTGTTGACTGGAAAGCTTGTGCTGCTGTTAGACCTGGACCAGATGCTTCACAAGCTCCTCCATGCTGCCGGATGTTTCGTGCTAGATGATGGATTTTACCCAGGACAAGCAGTTGTCCACAGCCTCTGTGTGTTCCTGGAACGCTGCCCGCATTCAAGACACCACATATGAGGGGTTGACTCACTCAGCTGGTTCCAAACGTAGACACAGAAATGCTTTTTTGCGGTAAGTCACCTGCCGGTTTATTGTGGAACAGCATAAACCATAGCAGGGTTCAGCAAAGTAAACATAGCCTTTCTGGCATAACGGCAAAACAAAAAGATGACATATAGCAAAGTCCATATGTATGTACATAAGGATTCGCCCGCTCAGACCACCATTTGTCTTTAGCTCAAAATGAAGCCACCGCTTGAAGTCTTTCCTCTCCAACCCACAACACACAGACTGCCTCTCAAGTCCAGCTATTTAAACCGAGACCATGTGACTGATCACATGACTGTTACATGATACAGGTCCTGTCAGCACACAGCGGTGCCTGCTGTACCGGTGGAGATAAGGTGGACATCTTCCCACTCACTCTATAGATGTCCACATAAAACCAGCCCATGTATGCAACTTTAACTTAACCCCTTACAACACATAGTGTGATAGAGAAACATACTCTGGTTTCACATCACTGACGTCATTACGCACAGTGACACATGTCTCCCCACATATACTGTGCCAGTGACTCTGTCACAATATGTGTATATTCTGTTAATATTTTGTCACAGGAATTCCTACAGGGCAGTTGAGACTATGGCACAATAGAGACATGAAATGAAGTTTTGTGTCACTACTTTGCAAAACCCATAACATTTTTATTTTTCTATTGATGGAGCTATGTGAGGGGTTTTTTTAGACTTCTGTAGTTTTAGTAAGTTTTTGATATGTATGACCCTTTGATCATTTCTCATTTTAATTGAGAATTAAAATAGACATAAATTCAATTGCACATAGCCCAATGGATATCCACACGTAGTACATGTTAAGTATGTATAGAACCAGCAAGCTTGAGGAAATTAAACAGCAGTACTGAGCAGTGTAACTATGAATCCAGCAGTGTGGTAAGATAAAACAAATATCAGAAAGCTGAAGCACCCTCTGTGTTTCTTTCTATCGCTCTCTAATTCTGCTCCTCCTTGTACCCTCTCCATGGATTTTAATAAACATGTGTATGTGTATGTGTATAAAGAGCAGCCGACAGCACATCAATATTCGGATGCATGCTCCAGTCCAACGACCCAATTGGAGATAAATGATCCAACACAAAAAAGGAACAGCATCCATTCCGGGTGATGAAAAAAATCACTATACCTTTATTCTGCCACGATGCAATGTTTTGACCAAAAGAAGTCTTTGTCACGCATGCTTGTGAGGTATTGTGCACCTGTCCTGCTCATTCTTCAATTTGCACTGGCTATTGTTTGCCTAAGGCAGCATTAAATACATCTCCTGTTGCATCTGAAGGTTATACAGGGGCTCTTTGGCTACACTGGTGGTGCAAAATGAAGATCATTGTGTCACATTGTAAAATTGCACCTCATGATTGTTTTAGACACATCACAAATCTACTGGATATATATGGTAGAAACCACTAGTGGAACATGTATTCTCTTCTAGCTATGCATTGCATTAGTATAAATAGGCAGGTTGATAGGGATTGCTTGCCGCAAACAAAGGCCTTGACATGCATATGCTCATATATACACGGGGCAAGATCTAGTTTCACAAACAATCATAGGTCTGCAGACTGTGCGAATAAACAGCCGTCTCCTTGTGACTGGAGATGGGGAGACCCACACACGGATGTTTGTTATTTGGGTTCTTGGCTGTAAGGAAATTAAATTGGTAAAAAGTTCCAGCTCCCCGTGATTGCTGGGTCCATTATCATAACAAAAGTTAACTCCTTTTGTGCTGCCAGAAATCCAATGCAAAGATTTCAATTTGTTCTTTTTCAGGCTAAGGATTGTAAACATGGCATGGCTGAATCTATATACAGGGGATGCAAACAAGTGGTTTTGTTGTCTCGTCTACGGCAGTGATAAGTGATTCTTTACAGATCTTCAAGCCTCAGCTGAGTGATGGTTTGCAGGACGCTCCATAAAACTAGAGTGTATATTGTTCCACTTCTATAGATGATACCCATGGCTGATGGTAATTGCTCCTTTCTAAGGGTGAGCGCAGATTGTTTAGAGGATGGGTAAATAGACATGAAAAATGTGTTCTAGAGGAAAGGGGAATGACGTTGGATACGACACACAAGCATCTTGTACATCTGAAGAACCTTTTTAATCTCATGCTACATAATTAATAAGGAAAAAAACATTTGCTGGCAGAATAGACTACAGGATGACTGATACACATGAAATACAGTGGGTATGGAAAGTATTCAGACCCCCTTAAATTTTTCACTCTTTGTTTCATTGTAGCCATTTGGTAAATTCAAAAAAGTTAATTTTTTTTCTCATTAATGTACACTCCATCTTGACTCAAAAAAAAAACAGAAGTGTAGACATTTTTGCAAATTTATAACAAAAAACTGAAATATCACATGGTCATAAGTATTCAAACCCTTTGCTCAGACACTCATATTAAAGTCACATGCTGTCCATTTCCTTGTGATCCTACTTGAGATGGTTCTACTCCTTCATTGGAGTCCAGCTGTGCTTATTTAAACTGATAGGATTTGGAAGGCAAACACCTGTCTATATAAGACCTCACAGGTCACAGTGCAGGTCAGACCAAATAAGAATCATGAGGCCAAAGGAATTAGCCAAAGAGCTCAGAGACAGAATTGTGGCAAGGCACAGATCTGGCCAAGGTTACTACAGAATTTCTGCAGTACTCAAGGTTCCTAAGAGCATAGTGGCCTCCATAATCTTTAAATGGAAGAAGTTTGGGACCACCAGAAGTCTTCCTAGACCTGGCGTCCAGCCAAACTGAGCAATCGCGGGAGAAGAGCCTTGGTGAGAGAGGTAAAGAAGAACCCCAAGATCACTGTGGCTGAGCTCCAGAGATGTAGTAGGGATTTGGGAGAAAGTTCCACAAAGTCAACTATCACTGCAGCCCTCCACCAGTCAGGCCATTATGGCAGAGTGGCCCGACGGAAACCTCTCCTCAGTGCAAGACATATGAAAGCCTGCATGGAGTTTGCTAAAAAACACATGAAGGACTCCCAGACTATGAGAAATAAGATTCTCTGGTCTGATAAGATGAAGATAGACCTTTTTGGTGATAATTCTAAGCGGTATGTGTGGAGAAAACCAGGCACTGCTCATCACCTGCTCAATACAATCTCAATAGTGAAACATGGTGGTGGCAGCATGATACTGTGGCGTGTTTTTCAGCTGCAGGGATAGGACGACTGATTGCCATTGAAGGAAACATGAATGCGGCCAAATACAGAGATATCCTGGATGAAAACCTCTTCCAGAGTGCTCTGGACCTCAGACTTGGCCGAAGGTTCACCTTCCAAGAAGACAATGACCCTAAGCACACAGCTAAAATAACAAAGGAGTGGCTTCAGAACAACTCTGTGACCATTCATGACTGGCCCAGCCAGAGCCCTGACCTAAACCCAATTGAGCATCTCTGGAGAGACCTGAAAATGGCTGTCCGCCAACATTCACCATCCAACCTGACGGAACTGGAGAGGATCTGCAAGGAAGAATAGCAGAGCATCCCCAAATCCAGGTGTGAAAAACTTGTTGCATCATTCCCAAGAAGACTCATGGCTGTACTAGCTCAAAAGGTGCTTCTACTCAATACTGAGCAAAGGGTCTGAATACTTATGACCATGTGATATTTCAGGTTTTCTTTTTTACTAAATTTGCAAAAATTTCTACAATTCTGCTTTGTTTTTCAGTCAAGATGGGGTGCAGAGTGTACATTAATGAGAAAAAAATGAACTTTTTTGAATTTACCAAATGGCTGCAATGAAACAAAATGTGAAAAAATTAAAGGGGTCTGAATACTTTCCGTACCCACTGTACATGAAATCCATACCCTCAGAGTTCTCTAATTTGTGTTTTGCGCTCTTCACTAGAAAAAAACACATGTGGGATTACATTGATGATATTTGGGTTCACTCAATTGTTGGGATCCAGTGGGTCTGCCCTAACTCGTCAACAGGTCATAATTTGCTAATCACAGGGGGTCCAACCGCTGAGACCACAGTGATTCAGAGACCATTGCTCTAAAGTGCACAACACTTCTGCATTCATTGTTTATGAGACTGATGGACATAACCAAGCACTAAGTACCTCAAAAGTTGCCCTAGACTGAGATCTGAATGAGACAGAACTTAAGACAAAGCACAATAAATGGGATGTACAAAAATAAGTATAAATGTGTCATCAGCAGAATTAATAACACACAATAACAAAAGTAAAGCGTTTATATAAGTACAGTAAATAGTATGTAATAACTATAGTTAATATTGCATGAGAAAATCGTCAACTAGTGCATAGTGATAACAGCAAACAAGCACATCATGTCAGCAAATGTCAGGAAGTAACACTATTAATTGCATTGCAAGTGCAAGATATAAGTAGTCTACAGTAGACTTATTAAAGGGGTTGTCCTAGACTGACATATTAATGGCCCATCCTTACGGTAGATCTACAGTATGAGATCATCAATGATCAGCTGAAATTTGTTAAAAATAATTAAAAAAAATCATTATATTCTCACCTTTCGGCGTCTGCTCCAGCCTTTCCCGCTCCTCGCGATGCTCCGGTCACAAGAATGCATTGCGGCAATGGCCCGTGATGACGTAGCGGTCTCGCAAGACCGCTACATCATCACGGGTTATTGCCGCAGCGGTCTCGCAAGACCGCTACATCATCACGGGTTATTGCCGCAAGGCATTACTAGGAACGGAGCCTCGCGAGGAGCATCACTAAAGGCCTGGGCTGGATCCAGGGGCCGCCGGAAGGTGAGTATATAATTATTTTTTATTTTAATTCTTTTTTTAACAGCGATATGGTGCCCACATTGCTATATACTACGTGGGTTTTGTTATATACTACGTGGGCTGTGTTGCATACTGCATGGGCTGTGCTATATACTGTGTGGGCTGTGTTATATACTGCATGGCCTGTGCTATATACTATGTGCCTGTACTCTATACTACTTGAGCTGTGTTATATACTACGTGGCTGTGTTAAATACTACGTGGCTGTGCTATATACTGCATGGGCTGTGTTATATACTGTGTGGGCTGTGCTATATGCTATGTGGGCAGTGCTATATACTATGTGGGCTGTGTTATATACTGCATGGGCTGTGCTATATACTATGTGGCTCTGCAATATACTACGTGGCTGTGCTATATACTACGTGGCTGTGTTATATACTACGTGCTTGTGCTATATACTGCATGGGCTGTGCTATATACTACGTGCCTTTGCTATATACTACGTGGCTGTGCTATATACTATGTGGCTGCTATATACTACGTGGCTGCTATATACTACGTGGCTGTGCTATATACTACGTGGCTGTTTAATATACTACGTAGCTGTGCTATATAATATGTGCCTGTTCTATATACTACATGGCTGTGCTATATACTACGTGGCTGTGCTTATACTATGTGGGCTGTGTTATATGCTATGTGAGCTGTGACACTCTTTCACCCGGGGCCCTCAAAAACCTGCAGCTGGCCCTGGCTTCACTGATTGGCCGCGGCCAGGCGGCTGCGAACAATCAGCGACAGGCGCAGTCCGGCCGCAAATTGCCGTGGGATTTGAACCACGCTTCGCTACTTGGTCACACCCGGCCAGCCGAATCCTGTGTATTCATTGCATTATTCTGAAATCTTCATAAATAAACTACATACATATTCTAGAATACCCGATACGTTAGAATCGGGCCACCATCTAGTATGTATGTAATTATAGTAGAAAAAATAGTATATGCACAGATAATTAAATATTATAAATATACTATAGTAGAATAAATACTGTATATACTCGAGTATAAGCCGAGATTTTCAGCCCTTTTTCTAGGTTAAAAGTGCCCTCGGCTTATACTCGAGTCATTGTCCCAGGGGGTCAGAGGGGGAGTGGCAGCTGTCACATCATACTCACCTGTTACTGGCGCGGTCTCTGCACTTCCCTGCTTCTAATATGGTCTTCGGGCGCCGGCAGCTCTTCCTGTGTTCAGCGGTCACGTGGTACGGCACACTAAAGTAATGAATATGGACGCATATGCGTGGAGCGCATATTCATCACTTTAATGAGTGGTTCCATGTGACCGCTGAACACAGGAACAAGCTGCCGGCGCCAGAGACCATCGCATTGGAGAAACAGGGGCCACGCCAGGGGGGTGAGTATGACGGGGAGAGTGAGCCATGCGATATTCACCTGTCCCCGTTCCACCGCCGGGCTCTGTCTTCTGCATCCTCTGGCTGTGATGTTCAGGTCAGAGGGCTTGATGATGCGCTTAGTGTGCACCCTCTGCCTGAACAGTAATTGCAGAGACCCGGAAGACACTGCGGCGTGCAGCGGTGGAACGGGGACAGGTGAATATTGCAAGTGCCTGGGGCCTGAGCGACGAGAGGTATGTCATTTTTTTTAAATCACAGCAGTGTAACACCCCAGGTAACCGGTTGTTACAGTGATGTTGCTTTCCCTTTGGGGAGGGTAATATCATGCTCAGAGGCAATGGAGTTCTCTTCACCAAGTAAGGCACCCGCATGCAACATATTCCAAATCTAGGCCAGGAGGGGGAGCTCAAGACTCGGATTCAGGGGAGCTTCCCTCAAATATGGACATATGTCCTGGTCTGGAGGAGGAGTTAGCCAGTCTGATAGAGACACTGAAGGAGAAGGAAGTCTCAGAGAGCAGACAGAGAGGCCTGGCAGCCACGAGGGAGCTGCAGCCTCTGAAAGGACAGATAACCCAAGGGGTTGTATGTGGTGGAGCTTCAGAGGAAGGGGTAAAGGAGAGGAACAGGGCTCAGAGGGGAACTGTGACCGGGCACCCTCAGAGCCAAAGCGCAGTACTGAGTACTGGGAGCCCGAGGCCTTAGTGGAACGATAGGACACTTGGCAGAACCAGAGGGCTGAGAACTTTATGGGATTGGCCCACACCACACCTGAGACGCAGCAGCACCTGAGGAGCCCGGGGCATGATAGAGTCCCTATAAAAAGGCTCAAGCTGCCTTTCATGCAGGTACCTGTCTCAGGACAGGGGGAATAGAGGACTCTACAGAAAGCTTCAGGCAGCAGGGACTTCATATACAACACGCGCTAGTTGGAAAGGCTCACTGACATCGACTGGAAAAAGGGAATCTTATATTGCCTCCGAGCCGGCCAGGCCATACCTTCACTCGTGCCTGGTACCCTGGACTGTGGCTTTGCTAACTATAGTAAACTAGGTAAAGACTTACAACTTGTGTCCTTTACCTATTTTACCGGCCTCGGACCCCTGGGGACCCTGCTTCACCTGTGGGAAGCATTACCATCATTGCTGTGACATCCCCCAGAGGACCCCTTTAATGCAGCGTTGGTCCCGCTATTGACCGAACACCACAGGTGGTGTCACGACAGACTCATTTACCATATCCCTTTAAAGACCGTTCCCCTTTTATTGGATGCCCAGGGCCCCGGACCAGGTCGCAGCTGCCGTGATATCCCCTTTAAGAGAGACAGGACTCAGTGCTGAGTACCCCACTGCCCTGGCGGGGTGCTCCAGCAGCAGCATATGGGGCATAATATGCTATGGAACATCTTATGGGGCCATCAACCTTTGTGCAGCATTATATGGGGCATAATCTATGGAGCATCTTATGGGGCCATCAACCTTTGTACAGAACTATATGGGGCATTATATTCTATGGAGCATCTTATGAGGCCATCAACCTTTGTGCAGCATTACATGGAGCATAATATTATATGAGGCATCTTATGGTGCCATCATTAACCTTTTATGCAGCATTATATGGGGCATATTTTAATATGGAGCATCTTATGGGGCCCATCATGAACTTAATGGAGCATTATATGGGGCATATTTTGTATGGAGCATCTTATGGGGCCCATCATGAACTGTTTGGAGCATTATATGGGGCTCCTGATTCAATATGGATATTCAAAACACTTAACCTACTGATGTCTCAATCAATTTTACTTTTATTGGTATCTATTTTTATTTTTTTAATTTACCAGTAGCTGCTGCATTTCCCACCCTAGGCTTATACTCGAATCAATAAGTTTTCCCAGTTTTTTTGTGGCAAAATTAGGGGTCTTGGCTTATACTTGGGTCGGCTTATACTCGAGTATATATGGTAGTATACGTACAGTATTTAGTATCCATCATATACAGTATGGTAAAATTAATAGCACATGTGTAGAGTGCATGCAATAAATATAATACAGTAACATAAATGGTATAAGTAAAGTAAATATAGTATAATAGAGTAACTAGTATAAGTAAAGTATATATTTGTACAGTAAATATAGAATATATAATTGAAGTATAAGTGTAGTAAACAGTATGTAACGGATATAATCATGTAGCGTATACAGACTGTGTAAATAGCACATGACAAGTGCGGTTAATAGTGTGCTGTTGCACAGACATTTTTTAATGTTAATTTTTAGGCTTTGTGCTGTATGTAAAGCAAGAAATTATAACTGAAAGTTGTGTGTGAAAAGTCTGAAATTTGGAATTAATAGGACTGACGGTTGCCAGATAATCAACTGCGCTGGGTGCATTGTCTAAATGATCCAAAACAGATATTAATGCCTGTGCCAAAACAGTCCGGGCCTTAGCATTCTTCATGGCGAGGATTACATTCAGATAAAATGGTTAATTCCTGCCTTTGCTATCTGCCAATCACTAGTGTGCAGGGAGGTGAATTCCAGCTTGTATGTTGCTGCCGGGGTCTTGGGTGAGACCACCCTGCTCTGGAGAACCTCTTGTATTGCCCATTATTGCTACAGTTATGAGTCAGAGCTTTTTGTGCCAAACCTGTTTTGTCATGCGGCTCCGAGTGCAGCAGCGTGGAGGCCTGTACACATTATACATAGGTAACAAAGAATGAATTTACATGAAGGGTTTGTTCTAAAATTAGAGAACAATAAGCCTGTGAGGCCGTAATAACCTGCCCCGCTGTTACTACACAGAGCTGCCGCTTACTTGCTCCAATTTTTTTTTTTGCTTATGATGGAGTCTGAAAAAAGCAATTTCTACTCCTGTTCTCAGTGGAAAAGCAAAACTCAAACAGCATCCACAGCACAGTCAGAGGGTAATTGCATCGCTGGAGCTTACTCTGGCAACTTGTTAATTAATGCTCAACTTTAATTAAGAACAAACTCAACACTTGTATAACTTGCCATAGTGCGGGCCCTCGGCTCGTCAGCTCTGAGGAAATTGTTGTGAGGGGGCAACAAGAAGATGCAGCACACCCGCCCACAGTCTAATAACAACTGACAATTGCAATTACGGATATTCTATTAGTAAGTAAGCCATTGAACAGCTCACTGCATCATAGACATTTACTGCTTCCAGAAGCTGTTACTCACTAAGGCCTTATTCAGTCGTTTCTCATATATATGTTCGGTCAGTGGCTTTCACGGCTAGGACACGAACCAAATATTATAACCTATGGGGCTGTTCACGTGCCCTTGGCTTTTTTTGCAGACCAAGTGCTCTGCAAAAAATCACACGGACATCAGTTTTTGATCAGAGACGCAGATTAATATTACCCATACTATCTATGGGTGCATGAAAACCACGGGAGCACACAGATGCCATCAGTGCACAATCAGTCTTCTGTCTGGGATTATTTACAGAATTGACACTACCCATATATACAATACTAATCTTTATTTGAAAATATTAAAAGTGACCCACAAAATCTACACGAAATAAAGAGTAATATTAGTAGGCTAGTATAACAGCCAGTCATTAATAACTTCAACTATCCCTTCCTAAAAGGAGGCACAATATGCACAAGAGGAATACTGTCATGAGTGTGTCACATCCTCCTCGGAGATATGGGGTTAGGCAATCATTACGTCTTGTGAATTGCAGGTCTTCCATTTGGCCTGTGTGTTTTGTTTCTCATATTAAATGGACTTTGGTGCTGAAGAGGTTAACGACTTTTTGTATGCTGGTTAGAGACATGCAGCTCTATCTCACAGAGATTTCCTCTATATAAAACCTGGCCAGTAGTGATGAGCGAGTATAATCGTTGCTCGGGTTTTCCCGAGCATGCTCGGGTGATCTCTAAGTATTTGTTAGTGCTCGGAGATTTAGTTTTCGTCGCCTCAGCTGCATGATTTACGGCTGCTGGACAGCCTGAATACATGTGGGAATTCTCTAACAAATAGGCATTCCTCACATGTATTCAGCCTGTCTAGCAGCCGTAAATCATGCAGCTGCAGCTACGAAACTAAATCTCCAGAGCACTAACAAATACTCGGAGACCACCCGAGCGTGCTCGGGAAAATACAAGCAACGAGTATACTCACTCATCATTACTGGCCAGACCTTCTCATCCCCAACTGTGGAAGTTTACTTGTTGATTTACTGGAGTTAGTGTGCTGAAGTTGGAGTTCGTAGTTGCTGCTGGAGATTGTTGCGTGCTGTTTTTGGGTCAAAGTTTCAAGTTCAATGAGTGTATGAATGACTTGTAAAATGCTCATCAAAATGGGAAGGGTTAATATGATTTGCACTTAGATTCTCTATGGGCTGAGGATGGGGCTTAATTGTTCAGTAATTTGAGATTTTAACAGTGATGTAGCCTTAGGATTACAGGGGTAGTGACAGCAACTATGTGGTGCCAGAGGATACTCAAAGGTCCTCCCCCCTATATATATATGTGTGATGCCTGGCCGGTAAGGAGCTCTGTTACATACTTGGCATTGGCTCAGGGGCTTTACATTAGGTCTCTGAATTTGGAAATGGATTTCCATGGATCTCTCTTATCACTCTGTGCATATTGTGCTGGGACTGACAGGGGGCTTTAAATGTTTCTGATCCTCATTATTACTGAAAGGTGTAAATGCCACATAATTGTCTACATTTTATTGTCCAAAAGAATAAATCTAATGAGGATAGTTGTGAAATGATACTGACGTCTCTGCAGGCCATTGACTGCACTGATTGACAAGATTCTGTATGTAGCGATGATGGGGTTAACGGTCAGGTAATATCCTCCCAGAGATATAGCTTTGTATCTCCTGTCAGTCTATTTTCATGTGAATAGTTGTGATAATCTGTACAGGAAATGAGAACAAATCTGTCCAGATGTGTCCTGGTAATCTGTATCCCGCAGTCAGGGCAGCATTGCTGATAGCCAGGATGATAGTCAGGAAATCACTTTATCTCTCTCTGCCTCTTTCTAAATGGCTAATGAGATTAGTGGCCCTTTCTGCAGTTAGGAGGCCGTCACAGATATGGCCGCTACCATCAGACACATACACTGATGCTGACAGCAGATTATATCCCACCGTACAGCCAGATACACAGCACTATACCGCTATACACCAGTGAGCGCACGTTATAGAGAAGCCTTCCAGATAACATGTGGAGACACTTCTGGATTTCAACGGTATAGGAGGCAGTCAACAAAAATGCAATCACATTTATCCTCCGATATTTCTTAAAAAAAGCTAAAATTGAAATCTTTCATAAAAGAAATTTCACTTTTAATTAAAAAATGGCCCAATATACAATGTATTGCTCATACCTACCTCTTGTAATGCTTGTTCTGTCTAAATCTGCTGCCTGTGAGTTCATATCAGTAATTATGAATTTGTTCATGTAGTGAATATGAAAAGGATCAAAAGTGAGCAGTTTTTGCTCTTATTTTTTTTCCCGCTGCTCCTCTGAGTATTACATGCTTTTTACTTTTTTTCTAAATCAGCCATACGTGTCATGACTCTGTTGTCAGGTGATCCGGGACCACGGGCTCCTTCCCTGTCCCTAACACTAGAGGTGCCTTAGCTTGCCCTGTTCCCTGGGTTGCTTCTGAAGGTGAAGAAGCCAGGACCATGTACCTTGCCTTATCTCATGAATCCGCCCCTGTCTGTACCCTTCCCCCACCCAGGGAAGAGGGGAGTAGTTGTGCACCATAGTACACCAACCAGACGAGCAATGCAACTCGAACAAGGGAAACAGAAAATACCAGACATACAAATATACACTCACATACACTATAACAGAGATATGCAACGGGGAGTGGAGGATAGGATAAAACCAAAGAAGGAGAAGAAAGGGGATTATCACACTCACAAAAACCAAGCAACAAATCCAACAAGTGCCTTCTCCAATAACCACCAGCTACTATGCTCCCAGCCATGCAGCATAAGCTACCTCTGACAATGTCTGCCAGTCAGGAACCAAATTATATAGCGAATAGAAGTGGCTAACAGGGCACAGCTGAGAGCCTTAACTCCCAGAGCTCTCAACAGAGGCAATTAACACCTGCACTGCCAAAATAAATTTGCACCTTTTAATAAGAAAGTAAAGTGCTTCTATTCATTGCAGGAGTACTAGCAATAAGATGTCTCCTCTCTGTCGTGGTAACACAGTGACAATATGGTTCTAGTGATATGGGCCTTTTTATTTGGTGATAATTTTTATGTTTTTATACTAGCATATAAAAAAAGGCATATTTGGGCTTTATACCTATCTCAAGTTGTTAAAGGGGTTGTCCGATCAAAACTGACAAGTCTGCAGTCACTCTGTGTGACTACAGACTCACGAATCCCCCCAGCAGATGTACTGTGCACTGTGGGGATTTGCCAGTTTCAGACCATGGAGGGAGAGCATGTATGAGTCATACTCCCGGCCAGTGGGCACGGCCTCACTCTCCATAGACTTGTATGGAGCCTCTGTACTGTGAGCTGCAGACAAACCTTATAGTGTCTCCCCATAATGCCATATTACAGAAACTTCTCCCCTAAAAGCAATTCCTCTTTTGAAGCGTAATTCCAGAATATGGCATTACATGGAACTTGCTACATTTTTTTCTCAATTTACATGGCTGTATACTGTAGTATGATTGGGCACACTTTTATTTATTTTACTCGCTCATTTAGCACCATTAACTCCACAGAGTTTTACAGACATTATCACCACTGTACCCATTGGGGAATCACCTATTAGTAAGTCTATGGAGTGAGGTAGAAAACCAGAGAACCCAGACGATACTCAAACATGGGGAAACATACAAACTTTTTTCAGATGCATCCCTCTTAACAACTTGCAATGTGTATATGCAGTGCCCCAGAGTCCTGGTCATTGCAGTAACGTCGCTCTGCCACTAAGGGGAGCGATGTTACGTCTGATTGCACTAAAGGAGTTCACCTGACCAGGTATCAGTCACACATTACACTTCACACTCCGGCCACCAGGGGGAGCAAAGGGTTCTATGTATTAGGCCACTCCTCACACTCTGGTAAAACTGGGGGTTGGATAGGAAGTTAGAGAGAAGCTGACTGGGTTTTGCCCAGGTAACATCTAGTGAGAGGAGAGCGTTACTTGGGAAGATTCAGGGGGGTCCCTGTCAGGGGTGGGATCCTGACAGAGGCCTAGCGAAAGGACAGATTGTTACGGAGCTGTGCCTGCACCTCATTGCGGCGGCATCTTAAGAAAGGACACGAAGCGAAGGATATTGTGGAGAAGTGAGAAACGAGATCACAGCACAAAGGCGATAGAACTAGTAGGAGTCGTGCCCCGAGATCGGCAACATCCTACTGAGGCGCGTAGCCGGTGGCCAGGACGCCGAGAAAGTAACAGACTCTACGTATTACTTTGAACCAACGGCAGGGCAGTTAACTTTAGGTTGGCTGTCTCACCTTTTTCACCTAATGAAGACAACAGAGGCAATTGTGGGAGAGGGGCGTCTCTAGGGTCCCTATAAAATAACTCCAGGCCTACCCCGTCATACGGGTGCGTCCTATCCATATCATCTGGGGGACGGAGAAAGAAAGAACAGAAACATACACGACAGTTGTGAGGACTATCCCGTGGTGCTCAGCAGGGAAGTACTACAACACACAGGCGCTAGTAGGTAGGCTACTGATTTCCAGCTGCAAAGGGAACTCTGGAGGTGCCTTCGGACCGGCCGGTCTCAGCCAGCCCTGTTAGCAGTGCTCTGGATTGCGGATGCCGAAGCCTTCAGTAAAGAGGTAAAGAGACTGCAACCCTGTGTCCTCGTCATTTACTGCGACCTACACCGTCACCTACATCTTTAATTGGACGCCCCTTAGCAGGGCCACGGACCGGGTCAGGCTACCGTGACATCCCCAGAACCGAGAGAGAGAGAGACCCGGTACCGAGTACCCCGCTGCCCTGCGTCTGGGGGCGCTCCATATATAGCCCCATTCACTCTTAAAGGGGTTGGATTTGCCCACATCTGCTAAAAATTTGTCTGGTCTTTTCCATTAACAGATAAATACAAAAATGCTAGAAAATACTATTAAAATACTGTTTACATAATTCCGTAGTACAAAAAGAAACTAACACGTTTTACATAAAAATAAATATTGATTTTTTTGATAATTTTTCAAGACAGAGTTGCCCATATTTATTATTTTATATTAAATAATTAGTAAAAAATTGCCAAAAATAATAACCATGTTCCACAATAAGAAAGAAGGAAAGTAGCTCTGAAGATCTTGACAAGTCCTGTACATGTGTTGTGCCGTCCGCCATGTTTCCAGCTGTGGCTGAGATTTATATTATGTGATAAAATCTTTACAAATGGCATGTTCTGCGCTGGACACATCCATCTCATGGACAACTCAGGATTACAAGAAGTTTGCTCGCTTGTGATAAACTGACATCATCTGGTAAACTCGGGACAAAGATGAGGAACACTTCGGATCGTAAGGAAACTTCCTAAATTATTATCGCAGTAGAGTTCTGATTCTCCTCTCTAGGGAAAATTTTGTTTTACAGAACGTCCAAATTTATTGATATGAGTGGGATCTGATGTCTGATGATCTTGCAGATTGAATGAAATCTTTTCACCAGAGTTAGAAAATCTAAGCAAACAAATGACTGTGAGACTGGACAGTGATGGATAGATTAAGTTCTTATGTTTTCAAAGAACACGTCCAAAACCAAGAAATTGTGAATCCTAGATGTCTGTCATGAGGTCACCTGGCTGTGGTTGGGCATGACTGCATTGGTTGGAGGTAACTTTAGTGGTGGTCTGGATGTCCACAGTAATAACCTCTCATTAGCATGCTGCTTGCTATGTAAGCAGTTTCCTCAAATGTGCAAGTCTGAGGTTTTCTTCTAAAAAACAAAAAAACAAACCATTGCTAAAGGGAACCTGTCACTAGATTCCTGCTGCCCAGACTATGGGCAAAGTAAATTAAAGCATGGATGCACGATTGAATTTAGGTATGTCTTTTCTGGAATGCCGCAGCCATGTACACACATGGGAAAGACCTGTTAATCAATTGGAGGGAGGTGGGGACTAACTATGTCTCTCCCTGTAGTCCTTGCTGGCATTTCAAACTATGTTTTCTCTAAAAAGCTGAAGCTTTTCAAAGTAAATTAGACCTGATTTATGCTGTCTGTGGTTAAGGCAGCATGAATCTAGCGACAGGTTCCCTTTAAGAAGGTTCTGTTCATGGCTGGGCTGGTGTGGAGTATCACAGCTTATCAACTTGTCACTTGGTGTTCAGGCTGAGCAAGTAGATGTAGCTGTGAAATTAGTAATGGTGTCTATAAATATCACAGAGCACCGGCATAAAAACAGAGGAGCAATCACAGACGAGGGAAAAGTGGTTTACCCATCAATAGAAGGACGTAAAAAAATCTAATTCTTCACTCTCAGCAAATGTCATTTTAATGCACTCCTCCGAAGGCAAATACTTGTCTAATAATGATCTATGTGACAACATGTAGAAACCTTGTTGGCTACCTTTTATTAAAGGGGTTTTCCCATGTACAAAGTACATTTTAATTACTGGATCTGAGAATAAAAATAAGTTCCACAATTAGATATGTAAAAAATAAAATTTTCCTGTCCCAAGATAATCATATAAATGTGTCTAATCTTGCAGGAAGCGGTCGTATGCATCACATCTCCTGGCCAGGGGAGGAAACAAAACTGCCTATACAGACAGGAAAGATGGGCAGTGCAGCTGATTCATTCTGTGAGGTAAAACTAGTTTTTAAACTTTAAGGAAATGTTTTGCCTCACAGAAAGAATCAGCTGTGATCAGCTGTCCAGTCTGTAAACTCTTTTGCTTCCTTCCCTGCCAAGAAAATGTGGTATGATCAGTCCATGATCTTGTACGGTCAGGCACAGTAATTAGGGTGGTTTCGCACTTCCTGATATTTCCGACACTAGAGATATCAGTGTACGTGTGTGTAATGCTAGTGTCATACGTGTGACAATCGTGTGCCACCTGTGTGCCACATCAGCACCACATATATCTGCATCTGAGAAGCAGCGGTACTGTGCGCACTGGGTGCTAAAGAGCGTTCTCATCATTCTCCCCTACTCGCGCTGAGATCAGTGCGAGCAGGGGAGAATGTTGAGAGCTGTATTCAACTGATGATGGAGAGAGCAGGTGGCGGCTGATGGGAGTATTCATCAGCCACCTCCTGCTCTCTAAATAAATAAATAAATAAATAAAAACCAGAGTGGGTTACCCTGTATTTCTGATAACCACCTAGGCAAAACATGAGAGCTGCCGCCTGCAACTCTCAGCTGTCAGCCTTAGCAAAGCTGGTCATCAAGAATAGAGGGTTCCCCACGCCATATTTTTAATTGAAATAAATAATTTAGAAATAACAGCGTGGGGTCCCCCCCATTTTGACAACCAGCGTTGCTAAAGCAGACAGCTGGGGGCTGGTATTCTCAGGCTAGTAAGGGACTATGGATATTGGCATTCCGCAGCCTAAAAATAGCAGCCCGCAGCTGCCCAGAAAGGGCAGAGTTGTATCTTGTAATGAACCGTTCACCTCTGTGTTCATCGAGACTGATCTATGTCCACTGATACACTGATAGTAATCAAGGAACATTCCTGCTGACTGACTGAATTTTATTAGGTGCTTTCCAATTCACATATCCTGCAATGATGGCATCACATACATCCAAGTGATTGCTGCAACCAATCACTGTCCTCAGTGATCTCATGCTAGCGTCACACTGAAGGCAGTGATTAGCTGCAGTGGTCACAAGATTGTATGTCATGTTGGTGCAGCAAAGTAAATAAAGATCATTGGGAACAACAGGCTTTGGATTGGTAGAAGACTAAGAAGAGAATATTGTTGCTTTCCTCACATTCCTTGTGATAAGACAATTTCAATAAAACTCTGTACACTTATAAAGTCATTAATGGTCATTAGAATGGCAATAGTGTTACAAGTGGCCCTTATTACAAATTCTGTATTGGGGTCCTAGAGTTTACACTCATACATCTGTGTATTTTTACATCTTCATAAATGTATAAATTACTGTTATAAAAGTATGAAGGGAGTGGACACCGTCTTCAGTGACCACGAATGGACATGTGTTGGCTGTCATGTAAAACAAAATGTAATGATGGGTAACATTGTTACACTGGTGGATTAGACCTTTGCCACATCAATCTGTCTGAACCATATTTCTTGCAGACCTGAGGGAATTTGCCTGCTTTAAAATATTCTGACACTGAGAAATCAGAGATCAATTGTAACCACTTGTCCTGTCGAATTCTGGTTAAAAAGGTCAACAGCTCCAGAAGGTACATTATGAGGAAGCCACAAGGGAGAGCAGGTTAATGCAAGGGGCTCCGGGAAAAGCAACATAATGAATTTAAAAACAATGTGTTGTTACAGTACAGTGCCCGTCCTAATGGTGTCATTGGGGGTCACATGATGGTGCTCTCAGTACCGCTAATTATCCGTCCACAAACCCAAAATGCTCTCGTAATAATCCAGCTCATCTCCTGGATAGGTTTCATGCTCAGATGGTGGGGACAAAAAGTGATTTACTTTCTATTCATTGAGTTTTTTTGGAAAGGTCATTTTGTGTTTCCTGGTAAAGAGAATCAATATCAGCTTGTTAATTATAGAGGATCTTGCTGCCCCCTGTGGCCCGGACTGGTGTTGTATTACTTAGAGATTCTTCTTCCTTGGTCTCCAATGTTTCTCCCCTAATCATACTTAGAACATGACTACATATTGTTCATACCCCTTGTTAACTACCCCCTTCTGCTTTGCATCAATCCCCCCAGTGCCAGGAAGCACATGTCACCCAAGCAGTATAGAATCCTGTAAATGTATCTTCAGTCTAACATTGAACGTTACGGTTTCCTCCTGGAACAGCTGCCGTAGATCAGGACAACTTCCCATTGCTTAGAAATCCACACAGCATTCTCCATAAATTCACAATTATGGTACATAGTTAACTGCCTTCTATTACAGTTAGCATCTATCATACTTGGAGTGGAGCAGACGTGTTATGTCTGGATGGAAAAGAAAATATTGATTTCCATCGAGTTTCCTTTCTCTGATAAAGTATCACATAATATTTTCAAACATTTCTATCACACATCCAGCAATCCTCCTGCGTGTCATTGCTGCACATAACGATGGCACCGAAGCGCAACCATGGACATTTGTGGCCAGCTTTACAGTATAGTGAATGAATCAAACCCTTTTCTGCGAGTTTCAAGGGGCGCTCGGATATGACAGTAGGTGACCAGGGCACAGTTACTGTCCACCGCCTTGGTGATCAATATAACATTTATGATCTCTCCACACAAGCAGATGTATAGTTGTAATCTTAAATATTATATACAAGATACTTTTAGTGGATAACGCTTATCTACCATTTATTTTTAGTGGTGACTACTTGGCTCTTTTTATATCGGTACCATTACTGTTGCTTTATGATCTGCGACATAGCAATGATGTTTAATGACAGTCTGAAATCTTCTTAATATCTCATCACATAAAAAAGGCAAAGGCAGGAAGAACTGATATTGTGTTATATCTAATGGAGGGACTGAGGGGATGCAGCACAACACAAAGACTACAAAAATACAAAGAGAGAAATTTTGTGCCATGTTCTGCCTTAAAGGGATGGTCAACTACTGGACAACCCCAGCTTAATGAATTCAAGACCCTAATTAAAATAAGAACAATGTATACTTAGAACAGAGGCACCATTCCGGCAATATCGGTGCCACTGTTCCTGGAGAGTGACATGAATTGTTGTCAGGTGCCAGCTGTAGCCAATGAGTTTTCTGCTAACTAGAATTTGGTGCACAGGGGACGGACTGTACACTGGGTCTTCTCCTCCCTGTAAGTGATTCCCTGACCCTTTGGCCTACCTCAGTTCTGTGATTCCCTGGTCCTTCCACCTGCCTTCGGTCTGTGATTCCCTGGCCCCTCCGCCTGCCTCAGGTCTGCATTTCCCCGACCCCATGAGTTTTCCTCCAATCTGAAAATTAACTACAGTCTGTGATTTCCACAACCCTCCTCCTATCTATGGTCTTTGATTCCCCGACCCTCATTCTGCCTCAGGTCTGTGATTCCCTGGCCCTTCCGCCTGCCTACAGTCTGTGATTTCCCCGACCCTCCTCCTGCCCACGGTCTGTGATTCCCTGTCCATTATCTTACCTTAGGTCTGTGATTCCCCAGCCCTTCCCCCTGCCTTCGGTCTGTAATTCCTAGGCCCATGCGCCTGTCGCAGGTCTGTGATTCCCTGGCCCTTTCCACTTGCCTTTGATCTGTGATTTCCTGGCCCCTCCGCCTGCCTATGGTCTGTGATTCCCTGACCCTTCTCCTGTCTCAGGTCCGTGATTCCCCGGCCCCTCCACCTGCCTACAGTCTGTGATTCCCTGACCCTCATCCTGCCTCACGATTGTGATTCCTCTGCCCTTCCGCCTGCTTTCGGTCTGTAATTCCCTGGCCCCTCTGCCTGCCTCAGGTCTATGATTCCCTGGCCCTTTCCACTTGCTTTTGATCTGTGATTCCTTGGCCCCTCCGCCTGCCTATTGTTTGTGATTCCCAGACCCTCATCCTGACTCGGGTCTATCATTCCCGGGCCCCTCTGCATGCCTACAGTCTGTGATTTCCCTACTCACCTCCAGCCTAAGGTCTGTGATTCCCTGGCCGCTCCACCTGCCTACAGTCTGTGATTCCCTGACCCTCATCTTGCCTCAGGTCTGTAATTCCCCAGCCCCTCCGCCTGTTTTCAGTCTATGATTCCCTGGCCCCTCTGCCTGCCTCAGGTCTGTGATTCCCCAGCCCTTTCCACTTGCCTTTGATCTGTAATTCCTTGGCCCCTCTGCCTGCCCCAGGTCTGTGATTCCCCGACCCTCATCCTGCCTCAGGTCTGTGATTCCCCGACCCTCATCCTGCCTCAGGTCTGTGATACACTGGCCCCTCCATAAGCCTACAGTCTGTGATTTCCCCAACCCTCCTCCTGCCTACGGTCTGTGATTCCCCGACCCTCATCCTGCCTCAGGTCTGTGATACACTGGCCCTCCGTAAGCCTACAGTCTGTGATTTCCCGACCCTCCTCCTGCCTACGGTCTGTGATTCCGCGACCCTCATCCTGCCTCAGGTCTGTGATTCCCTGGCCCCTCCGCCTGCCTCAGGTCTGTGTTTCCCCGACCCTATGAGTCTTCCTCTGATCTGAAAATGAACTGCTTCCTCTGTTTGAAATCTGTCATTCACAGACTGGAGGCAGGCAGAGGAACCAAGGAATCACAGACTGGAGGCAGGCAGAGGTGCCAAGTATTCACAGGCAGGGAGGCAAAGACCCAGTGCACAGTCCAGCCCCTGTGCATTGAGATCTAATTAGCAGAAAACTTTAAATGGTGATTAAAGACCAACAAAGTCAATTTATTCACGAAAGGTAGCAAGGTAATCAGTATTATAGCCCAATTACAACCATTTATTTACTTAACATTACAAAATCATGCTGACAGGTTCTCTCTAATTTGTATTGCCTACTGTGCACTGTTAGCACAGGCTAACCACAAGCTCAGCATGAAATGAATGTATGACTATTAAATGAGTGCACCAAGATAGTGTATATGCAAACATTTAAAATGTTAAATTTAAGCTGCATTACTGTAAATAGTCTATACTTATAAAATTAATGTAATTAGTGCGCAAGTTGGGCAATTTGTGTGTTATCATAAGCCATAACCAGGTGACCTTTCAACTTCCTTTGCATATATACTGTGTTTCCCTAAAATATGATGTACCCCAAAGATAAGCCCAATCATGATTTTTCAGGCTTTTTGCAGTATGCTTAAGATATAAGCCCTACTCCAAAAATAAGCCCTAGTTGCAGTACAATACGAAAGTGTCCAGGCAGCTAAAAAAGTTAAAGAATGCAGCAGGACCCTTCATCAAAGAGAGCAGACATCTCCAAAAGAATTGCACTCCCCAGACCCAAAACAATTAGAGTTGGGAATTGCTGATGGTGGATGGGCTTCCACACAGAGATCACTGTCAGGTCCCTCGCCGTATCAGTCCGCTCCCGAGAGGGAGCATTCTTTCTCCGGTCACAAAGGGGAGCCAACCGCTGTCTGGGGAACCTGACAGTAACGCAGATTTGTGTATGAGAGTCCATCCACTTGCCAACTCTACCGTAATTGTTTGGGTTCTAGTGAGTTCGATTGTTTTGAGGGTAAACCAATATTAGCAATCAGTCTAGGTACATATAGAATAATAATTGTAAATTTAAGTACGTAATTTAAACCATAGTAAATAAGGTACAGTGACAAGCAAAAGGGTAACAATGTTTTGAACTTTTGACTTTCAGGCTCCATATATCACCATCCACTTCTACTTCAAGCGTGAGACTACCATCATTGTATAGACAATCATCTTGGCTATTTCATACATAAATTTGACTTGTAACTATTTAGCATATGATTAGTTATGCAGATTCTTGTCCTGTCACTGCATTGTTACTATTTTGCTCCTAAAAGTCTAATATTTAAATGTATTGTTTTGTTAGTATTTTGTAAATCCACCTTTGATTAGAAAAAATGGGATATAGAGATCGATTCTTCTCTGCGCCGCTCATAAAATTAAAGTCCAACTGAGTAATCCAATGAAAAGTGGCTTTATTTCAACGCGTTTCCGGCTATTCTAATTTACTGAGATAATGACTTTTGGGTTTTCAGTGGCTGTAAGCCATAATCAACATTAATAGAAATAAACACTTGAAATAGATCACTCTGTTTGTAACGACTCTATAAAATATATGAGTTTCACTTTTTGTATTGAAGAACTGAAATAAATTAACTTTTTGATGATATTCCAATTTAGTGAGAAAGACGTGTATATGGTTCTGCACTATGAGAACAGCAGATCAGGTATGAAAATGTGCATGTGAACCAGCATTATTATCAACAAAAATTGTGTTAACAAACATTAGTTAAAATACAGTTTATTGAAAGATGAAAATTAAAATATAAATATATCAATATGCCAGTACATGGCACCACATAACAAATAATTCATCAAATTCCAAAAGGAATTGATACCACATCTGTTTGTCATATACATGTTAGGTAGAATTCCCTTTGGAAATTGTAGGTCTTATCATTTGATGAATGCTCAACTCAGGGTTACTAAGGTAATTTATATGTTCATACATTTCCCTATTTATTTGTTATGTGGTGCCATCTACTGGCTAATTAATTTATAATTTAAATTTAAATTTTCATTAAATTGTATTTTATCGAAAAAATTTTAATAGATATTCTTTTGGGGATTGTTTCTAATGGAATATAAGACATCCCTTGATAATAAGCCCTAGTGCAACTTTCAGAGCAAAAAATAAAATAAGACCCTGTCTTATTTTCAGAGAATAAGGGTATTAGGGCACAGACTATGTTACTGCACTTTTTGCTATGCAGCTATATAACAAAGTCATAACATCTTGCAACCCTTGCTGCCCATGCGAACTGCAGACCCCCAACCACTGCTGGCCACAGCCAGAGTTGTGCCTGAGGATGCAGTGCTTGTCGGTGTTTCATCACTCTGTGTCTGTGCGGCAAGCAGCAATGTAACAGCCCCCTCTTCCTCCTCCTCCACCTCTTCTGCTGTGCTACTCAGCTGCGTGCCTCTGGGTTCATAAGTAGGATCTACAACCTCATCATCATCCTCTCTGTTCTCTCACTCCTTGCCCTGAGAGTCACCCTTATACTCTTCCTGCCCTGACAGCACAGTACAGTCCACGAGCACCTCAGGTATTTGACACTCATCAGGATCACCTCCACTCCTGGGGGTTAATGACTGTTCACAAGGATCTGGATTCTGCTTGGACCCTACTTTGTCTAGCCCCGGATCCAACTGAAAAAAATTTTGACCGTCAGTGCAGATGCTTTCCTCCTCTTGAGACTGTCAATCTTTGGAGCAGACCTCTGATGGCCATGGAATAGAATGTGTAACCAGCTCTGCAGAGTCACCCATCTGTGGTTCTCCACAGTCAGTTGGAGAGTTGTGACATGGGGGGAAACAAGGGTAATTGGGTACCACCTCTGAGAACTGTACTGTGTGTGATGTTAAGGTAAAGAAAGTGGAGGAGAGGCCACTTGATGCAGCGCTTGCCATCTACTGGAACACATGCTCTTTCTGGCCCTCATCTACAAGGCGTAGATGAGGGAGCCCAACAAGCTCTTTGCCTCAGGGTAACCCTGGACTGATCTCTCCTTCAAAACACATATCCATGCCATTTCCACTTCCTGCCAACTACAATTCAAAAATATTTCCTGACTCCATACATTCAATCAAGAATCTGCAAAAACCCTAGTCTATGCACACATCACCTCCTGCCTCAACTAATGTAAGCTCCTGCTTTGTGCCCTCTCTTCTGTCTCACACCCCTCCAATCTGCCCTAAACTCTTCTGCTCGACTAATCCACCTATCCCTTTGTTATTCTATGGCCTCTCCTCTCTGTCAATCCCTTCACTGGCTCCCCATTACACAGAGACTCCAGTCCAAAACCTTAACCATGGCATACAAAGCTATCCAGAGCTTGTCTGCTCTATACATCTGTGACCTAGTCTCCCGGGAACAAACCTGCACGCAACCTCCGATCCTCACAATATCTCCTTCTCTACTCCCCTTGTATCTTCTCTTCCCACAATTGCATACTAGATTTCTCCCGCAGATCCCCTCTACTCTAGAACTGTCTACCCCAACATATCATACTCTTGCCTACAATGGGAACCTTGAAAAAGAACCTGAAGACCTACCACTTCCGACAAGCCTACAACCTACACTAACCATCGCTCCACCATACCGCTGCACAAGCAGCTCTACCCTCACCTATTGTCTCCCCTCCCATCTCTTCTGTGAGCCCTCACAGGCAGGGTCCTCTCTCCTCCAGTAACAGTTGGTGACTTCAGTTGTTTAAGATTCTTTTACGTTTTTATTATGTATACCCCTTCAAATGTAAAGCACCATGGAATAAATGGCGCTATAACATTAAATAATATTAATAATAATACCGCTGTGCGGCTGCCAAATAAATGGTGTCAAGTAGCCTGTACAGTAGCAGAAGTTGTCAAAAAACTGCGCAATTATATTATTTCTACTCTGGGGAAATTGATGTCACTTTAGTGGTGTGTGGCAATAATTTTGGGAAATGTTTGTACTCCAAGTTGGGTCTCCTTCATGTGTGTTGCCTGTAGCAGTAGGGTTCCCAGACCGGCAGGTCTGCACATAGTTTCAATCAAATACCTGTTTAACTATCCTTAAATGTTTTTAACAATAGTAGTCGATAAAGCTGATATTTGAGCCACCTGAGTGTGGCTGAGCAGAAAAGCAGTTTGAGCTGTTGCATGATGTATCAGGGCTCCCAGAACAGCAGACCCACACTGGGGTCCCTCACCCATCTCGTCTTAATTTAAACTTAAATTAAAAACTATAAATGCTGGCCCAGTCCCTGATACTTCATGCATGGCCCCTGGCTGACTACTGCTGTACCATTATCAAATTTCTACTCTGGGTCAATTAATGCCACTTTCCTGGTGTCTGCCCCTAATTTTTGGAAATGTTTGGACTCCTAGTTGGGTCTCCTTTATGTGTGTTGCCTGAATTTGGCAGGCCTCTCAGAGCACCAGCCTACACATGTCAATCATCTACCTATTACTGATCAATGTTTCAGCTAGAAATTCTGGTCCAAGCCCTGTCCCAGGCCCAGTCCCATGCATCCATGCTGTGCAATTATACTATTTGTACTCTTGGTCAATTGATGCCACTTTTCCTGGTGTCTGCCATGAATTTCAAGTGTTTGTGAAGCTTTTTGGCCACCCTTAAGGTGTTTCTTATGCGTTTGGTTTTCTCTCCCATTGATTTCAAAGGGGTTCAGGTATGTTTTCGGAGAACATGTTTAACGAACATCGAACGTTCGCTTAACCGAAAATTGAAAGGTTCGCTCATCTCTACTCCTTACGATCTCATGTAGCATCACTTACCTGAGTGACTGTTCTAGCCAGGATCCTGCTAAGGTAGCATGGTGACATTATCGTGCTGCTTGCATCATATAGAAAGCACGGGGTAGGAAGCCAGTGATGGCGTCTTGCAGCTCTGTTGCTCTTTTAAATTACAGGCAGTGGAGCTGCAGGAAGACAACCTCAGCTCCCTACCCAGCACTGCCCTAATAGTGGTAAAATTGATTATAATGGGGGCTATATGACCATGGACCTCAGGATCCCTAAACCTCGGGTGGCTGCCAAGATTGCCCTTACTAAAATCTGTCCCTGGTCACAGCTTCTTCTGTTCACATTTACTTTATTCTGTTAGAAAGTGCTGGTCAAATTTCATTATCTTATTTATACCAATGCATTTCCTGTGCACAAGAATACAGATCAGAAATCTAACTGTACAGATGATCACTAGCTACATATCGCAATGTGCTGAAGCATCTTCAGAAAAGGACTGTCAGTTATATTGATGCACACAGCTTTGGTGAAACAGGAAGAAAATTCCACCAGATAAACTGCAGAACATAGTGAAAGTGCTGATGTGGCCGATCTGCTGAGTGTCTCCCCCATAACACCTTGAAATTGGCAGGCATCATTCTGTACCTTTCCTCCATTGTGTCCTTTACATTACTGTGTCCAGCCGCCTAGTGCTATATCCATTATTAGATTGTATTAGTGGTTAGCACACAATAACTGGCAGTTGGCAGACTACAGACTGCCATAAACATCACATCAATTTCCTTTATAGCAAAATTAAAGAACTGCTCGTAATGCAGTTTTTCACATACAAGTTTCACTTTAAGTTAGAGGGAAGAGTTAAAATTGGATCCTGAGCACAGAACAGGAAAGTGTTTAGATCAGAGAACAAACCAAGGCCTCCTTCACATGTCCGTATAAAACACATTCATGAAAAACTGGTACCGGTGTCATCAGTGTTTACCATCCGTGTTTACCATCAGAATTTACCATCCGTGTGTCATCCATGTTTATCATTTGTGTTTACCATCAGTGTTTACCATCTGTGTTTACCATCAGCATTTACCATTCTTGTGTCATCCATGATTACCATCAGTGTGTAATAATTATAGGGGATAACTCAGGAGACTCTTTGCGTGGAACAAGACAACTACATGACACAGTTTTATAAGTGGTAAAGTCTATATTATCACACGGTGATTCAAACAGGTGCAGAGAGAAACTCAAGTCCACAACACTTGGAGTAAATATTAAATGCAGCTTAGCAGTCTATAGGAAACTGCAGAGGAAAATGCAATCACACAGAAAGTCTATGAAGCACAATTATTTTTGAGGATACTTGACACGAATAAGTCCTTGCTTAGTCCAAAACACAGATAGATATGCTTATAAGGCAATTCAAATAATATCTTAGCTCAACCAGGGAGGCCTGGGTAATAGTCTCAGGTTCTTGCAAAGCAGCAACAGCTTACATGTCCAGCAAATGCAGATGGAAGTAAACACGAGCAGCAGATGAAGGAGGATTACTGGAAACTGGTGTATGCAGCAGGAACTCAGAGCAGAGTAGCAGGATAACCCCACAGGTTCACAGGAGCAGGTGCAAGGCCAGGGAGTGACCAGAGGTCAGGAGCTGGATGCAAGGCAGAATACTCTAGCACAGACTGAAGGCTGGGGTGGAGTTTTATAGCAGGAAGACACAGTGCACATGAGACCAAAGACGCCATCTTGGAAAAGGGCAGTAATGCACAAAAGGTAATAAAAAATGTCCTGACACAGTGTGTCATCTGTGTGTCGTCCATATTTATCATCCAAGTTTACCATCAGGATTTACCATCCGTGTGTCATCCATGTTTATCATTCGTGTTTACCATCAGTGTTTACCATCTGTGTTTGCCATCAGCGTTTACCATTCTTGTGTCATCCATGATTACCATCAGTGTGTCATCTGTGTGTCGTCCATATTTACCATCCAAGTTTACCATCAGGATTTACCATCCGTGTGTCATCCATGTTTACCATCAGTGTTTACCATCTGTGTTTGCCATCTGTGTTTGCCATCAGCGTTTACCATTCTTGTGTCATCCATGATTACCATCAGTGTGTCATCCATGTGTCATCCATATTTACCATCCAAGTTTACCATCCGTGTTTACCGTCCGTGTTTACCATCAGCGTTTACCATTCTTGTGTCATCCATGATTACCATCAGTGTTTACTATCTATGTGTCATCCATGTGTCATCCATGTGTCATCCGTGTTTACCATCCTTGTGTCATAAGTGTTTAGTTTACCGAAGGAAATAAATAACACGGCACTCTGGAATAATACTGCTGGTGGTGCTCAAGTCGGGTATCCAACCTATTCAATGAGGCAAAAAAATTACTTGGCACTCAATATACTCACAGACACACGGTTGGTATAAAAACACTGAAATGTGACTAGCACCATAGGTTGTAATGGGTGTGTGCGGTATCCATGAACATACCACACGTACTGGAAACTCAGACATGTGAAGGAGGCCCAACATGGTGACCATAAAGTCAGCTATATAGCATTTCACAGCTCGCTCTGCAGTGATAGTATTAGAGACAGACTCTGTTACATCCAGAGCCTGGGACTTTTCAGTTCATCTCGTAGATGACCCTTTATGATTGCTATCTTGTTTACTGGGTGTTATTGCATACGTAGCTATGGAGCGCCGTCCCACCATTCGGGACAAGTGAGATCTGTCTCAAGTGTTCTTGTAATTAAGAGAGATGTGGCAGCTGTTTGCTGAATTATTGCATAATCCGAGACTTATCACTTCCAGGGCACAGGATAAGAGACACATGGGAGACTCGGGGAGACACACGTCTGTTCTTCATGCGATACATGTGTTCATCTCATCAGGATAAATGCTCACACAGGGGTAGATTCGGTTCCAAGCTGAGTACTTGCAAAGAGGCCAAGTTTACAGGCTTTGTTTTATTAACACATTTAACATGCCTGTTTCATAGTGTAACACGTTAGGCGCTCATAAAGTTTAACTACGCAGTGACTCAGCCAGGCTTCTTCCTAGAGAGACGGCGAAGAGATGAGGTCACCCTGGATGAGGTTGTGAAGGAACGAGCTGCTGGAGAACAGACACAGAGATGCCAACTCCCTGTATAATACCTCTCATCCGGCTGCTATCTGGAAAGCATCATCTACTGCCTCCTCTCGTCCCCATTTCCTTATGGGGTTCTCACCTCTCTTAGTCAGAGAAAGGAACGCCCAGAAGGTTGGAATCAAAGTACAAGAAAAGGTTTTCCCCAAATCCCATGGAAGGCCCAGGAATGAGCTGCATGCAGACATACAACATTTGCGCTGCGCTCTTGGTCAGCTCACTGAGGCTCACAGAGGAAACTGGAATGTAGAAAGTGAGAGAGAACAGGAAGCAACACAGAAGGGTCATAGACATGAGAGCGATGCAAAATCTCAATTTACTTTCAGAGAGATGGCTCTTCCATTATGCAACCTATGTGGCCATGATGGACCTTGCAGCTGATGGAGAATTCACAGGCTCCCACCTTTTCTGTGACAGAAACCGGAGAAAAGAACGATGACCCTAATGAAATACTTCAACCCTGGAAAGTGTTCATGTCTGGTTTTTAATTCTACAGCCTCCCATCTAGTGGATGATACTGAGCGATCCATGAGCATGATTGAGTTCTCCACGTGTCTCCTTTACGTAAGAAGAACATAATGCCTGACAGCTGTCTTTTTATGCTCCCTATTTAATAAATGAGCAAACAGGAACCTTAAATGTTGGAGAGAATCTGACAAAATCAGAACAGGGAATCCCAAGATCCAGATTTTTCTCTCTTCACACACAAGCAGATTTTGCTTTCCTACATAAATATTTCATTTGTCTCCATCTGTAACCCTCGGGGCAGAGTTGTGATTAACCTGAGTTCACAGTGTCACAGTGTTACATCTGCTATGAAAAATGCTGCCCTGCAACCGGATCCCCCAAGAGATAGGCAGAGAGTGAACATGGACGCGCCTGAGTGCACAACACCCCATTCTCCCATTGACCCCCTCTCCTTTGTTGCTTCTCACCTCTACTGGGATGAAGTTGTCAATCCCAAATACATTAAGGCTGCCGCCATTTATCTGATAAGCACAACAATGGATATTGATTATGAGATGATGCCAATCACAAAGACAGGTGCACTGACATTTACCGCCAGCGCCATTCCCCATATATCAGCATAAGTACTTTATAGACTTTGCAGCTGCACTGAGGTTCACATATTGCACCCATTTTTGCCATGGTTTTGAAAGTGCAATGCAATAATAAGTTGGACTCCAAAAAGTTTCCATGTAGCCAAGGCCAAATATTAAAGAAGTTGTCCACTACTTGGACAACTCCTTCTCATATCTCTCGCTTAGCTGTGATAAAATAATAAAGCTTATACTCACCTCCCATGCCGGTGTCGTTCCTGCGGTGTCGGCACTAGTCCTCCCGGGACTCCCATGCTGTTGTGCCTTCGGAATAATCGAACATGAAGAGGAAGTCTGGGCTACAGCTGCTGATTGGGCACTGGTGTCACATGTCTCAACACCACATGAGAGCCCTGGGGAGAGCGAGTACCGACACCATGGGAACAGCGCCGGCAAGGGAGGTGAGTATAGGCTTTATTATTTTATGGGGCCAAACATTTTGATTAAGAAGGGGTTGTCCTCGTAGTGGCATTTCCTTGCCCTACACCTCTGAATTCCAGGCAGATGCAACAAATAAATGTTTTGTCTACGATTTAATGAAATGAAGTTACATACTTGTATTTCCTGTAGTATTTGTACTACATTGTGTTACATTTGGATATATGATAAACGGTTAATAGTCTATATCTGTTAATGACTTAAGAACTACTTGATTCCAGCCAGAAGCAGTAAGACATCCGAGCTTCCACCCGTGATACATTTTCCGACTGCCAATGTTATTCTTGGATAGACGCTACCCTTCTCTATATCCATCATGAGCAGTGTTATTGCAGCGTAATGGCTGCAGCCAGATATACAGACTGGTTTTCTGTATGGGCTGGTCCTGGCTGAGGAATGTGCTGCAGAGGGCAGGAGTGGCGCTCGCTGCGGTAACATGACTCTGCTCCTGTCACACTTCTATAACCCAAGTTAGCAATCATAATATTTGTTTAATAGCGATTAGTGAGTGATATGTTATATCTGCTTAAAGAAATCCATTCACAGCAGGCTTATAGCCTACTACCAAGGTCAGCCACGGGGACCACTGATGCACCAAGCCGAGCATTAATAGTATGTGCTTCCTAGAATCAATTATAATAACTGTAGAAATAACTTGTAGGAAACTATAATATGGAAAAGCGTATGTAATAACTGATATATCTGCGTGCTTAATTACATATAAACCATCCATGTATTTTATAGCAATGGAATAAAGTATATGCAAATGTTATTCCTCCTTGCAAATATTTCCCAAATGGGCACAATAGTGCAAGGCCGGATAATGGAGAGGGCACATTGTTCAAGGGCTTCAATGTCTCCACTCTGAGGACTAGGGGGCTCCACCCTCCCGGCCATGCTATCTAGACCACCATCTAGTTCTTGGTTCATGTCCTCTTTTTGGCAGTCATTATTTGTATGGTTAGTGAATACATAGCTCATCTGTGGCACTTCAACCTGTCAGGAAAATTAGAGTCCTCTGAAGGCCACTGAGTGAGTTTTATTAGCCAAGATGACATGGAGACGTAGCTAGGCATGTGTACGGTCTCACTTCAGTGAAGTCCCTCGTGGGAATCTAATGCAGCCTTTGTATGTGTGCCATCTCTCCAAATGTGGTTGCCATAGAGCAGTAGACCACACCAGGGGCAGAGATACCATTGATGCAACCTGTGTGGCCTCACAGGGGCCCAAGAGGTAAGGGGGCCACTGCCACCTTCAAAGCAGGTGAAATTGTGCATTTTTATGAGCTATTGGTCTCCAAAGGGCCCATGTACCTTTCTTGTACCGGGGCCTTCTCCTGACTGTGTCCGTCAGTAGACCACACCTTTCTTATCTTGAGAGCCATATTCAGTTCTGAAGGATCATCACAAGCCGCATTCTTTATTATTATTGACACCCCTTGAGAAAGCTACAAACCAAAAAGCGAAATGTACGTTGGGGGCTCTGTTGGATCCATTCCGGTGCCATCCACCCTATCTACTATTTGTTGGTAAACGCTGCTTCATATATGTCTACTTGAGACCACTTGGTCGCATCTATCTTTGCACTTTATTGATAAAACACTTCCGATTTACTTGTGTTTTGTGATGGGGTACTTGGCACCAGTGATCTTATACATCATCCTTTTTCACTACTATATTTTGTGTTTTGTACCTAGTTTTATTGTGATTATGATATGTTTATAATAAAATACCTGTTTTAACCAAAATACTCCGATTTCCTCCGGTCTTTCACATTCTTTATTAGAAGCCAAAGTCATTTTGACATCACAGCATAAAGTAAGTAAAAGAGTGATGTGATGCCACCCTCAAGTCGCAAAAAAATCCACATCATTTGTACTTTGCAGCAACTTGCAGGACAGAACACGATGGCATTCATAAATTAACAATTATTTTTCTATGCTTTGGAAACCTATTAAATTATCACTTATAATATCATAAAAATAAACATGACATGCACACACCATTATCTTAGTATAGTGTACAAATAAACAGCATATGCATGTCACGTACGCCATTTTAATATTTAGCACTGGAATTATAATGCTCCCCAAGTGCTGGATCAACAGAAACAAGCAGCACAAGATTTACCAGTGCAGCAACCAGCAGAGCGGGACAACATGGGCAGAGGAGGCAGCCGCAAAGGACAGCTGAGTGACATCCCCAGCGAGAAGGTGGAGGGAGCCACAGCACCTCTGGAGTCCTTGATTCTGGATCCTGTTAGTTTGTATCTGTGGCACCCCAGGAGTCCGGTTGCTACAGTGGCATTGACTTCCTCAGGGGGGTGATGCCATGCCTGGAAGCAGGAGGGATACCCTTAGCAGGTAATACAATCAGCATATAACACCTTTCCTGACTCCAGACCAGAGGGGGGAGCTCTAACACCTGTTTTAGGGGAACTTCCCTATAAATTCTAGCCTGGAGGCGGGGTTAGTCAGTTCAGTGTCTAGTGAAGGAGGAAGAGGCAAGAAGTGAGGAGAATCTGGGGGATAGGAGCTGCGACTGAGCTCACCCCAGGATAAGCGCTAAAGACTGGACACCGGAGTCCATGTTTGTGAGGGAACTTCAGGCCTCACAATCAAATCCGGAGGACAGGCGATTGCAGGTCTCCTGGCCCAGCTGACACCCGAAGGCACACGAGAGCCCTTAGTCACCATGAGTGAGTGACACCTGGAACAGGCTCAAGCTACCTGCCATGCGGGTAGTGTTTCACTTAGTGGACAGACTGAGAGAGGGACTTGAGGAGAACTAAAAGCACAAAGCACCCAGAGAACAGCGCAATAGGAAGGCCTCCAACCCCACCTGGCTAGGGGGGCTCTGAATTGCTTCCAGGCTGCCCAGATTTCCATCACCAATTGTGACTTGTGCCCCAGACTGCATCTTCAACCTGGGATTAAAGGTAAAGAAACTGCAACCCTTGTGTCCTCTAGTTATGCCCGCACCCTCAGTCCTTGTCCCTCAGTCCTGCACTCCAATGTCCACAATTCCCTTACAGAACTTAACAGGTAGCCCTGGGGCCGAGCCCACACCTGTGGGGAGCAGAACCATCCCAGCTGCATCACCATCAGCCCCAGTGGTCTCCTTAAGCAGCGTCGGCCATTTATAGCCGAACACCACAGGTGGCATCACGATCAATCCCCCTTTCCCTATACAAACTTTATTCCCATTTCCACCATCATCCATTTTCTATTCCCCTCATCACTTTTATTGCACGCCCAGGGCCACGGACCGGGTCACCGCTGCCGTGACCACCCCTTTAAGAGCTGTGTGATCCGGTTCTGAGTACCCCAAGGCTCTAGCGGGTGTTGCATATCCTCTTAATATTTTGAAGTCATCATCTTACATAGCACTGTGTACTTACAATTGCTCATCTTGCCCTTCTACCCACCTAATTCTTCTCTTTACTCTCTGCTCTATGTAGAAACAGGAAATCTCTTTTCCATGCAAAAATCATTCCCCTCTTCAGCTACTGACCTGGCTGCTCCCTCCTTCCCCCATTAGGGTCTTCACAGTGATGTAGTTCTAATGATGACTCATGCAGGACAAAGTGACTTTCTGCTTCTACATAGAGCTAAAGGTACCTTCACACGAAGCGACGCTGCAGCGATAGCGACAACGATGCCGATCGCTGCAGCGTCGCTGTTTGGTCGCTGGAGAGCTGTCACACAGACCGCTCTCCAGCGACCAACGATGCCGAGGTCCTCGGGTAACCAGGGTAAACATCGGGTTGCTAAGCGCAGGGCCGCGCTTAGTAACCCGATGTTTACCCTGGTTACCAGCGTAAAAGTAAAAAAAACAAACAGTACATTTTCACCTGCGCGTCCCCCAGCGTCTGCTTCCTGACACTGACTGAGCTCCGGCCCTAACAGCACAGCGGTGACGTCACCGCTGTGCTTTCACTTTCGGGTCGGCGCTCAGTAAGTGTCAGGAAGCAGACGCTGGGGGACGCGCAGGTGAGTATGTACTGTTTGTTTTTTTTACTTTTACGCTGGTAACCAGGGTAAACATCGGGTTACTAAGCGCGGCCCTGCGCTTGGTAACCCGATGTTTACCCTGGTTACCAGTGTAAAACATCGCTGGTATCGTTGCTTTTGCTTTCAAACACAACGATACACGGCGATCGGACGACCAAATAAAGTTCTGGACTTTATTCAGCGACCAGCGACATCACAGCAGGATCCTGATCGCTGCTGCGTGTCAAACGAAACGATATCGCTAGCGAGGACGCTGCAACGTCACGGATCGCTAGCGATATCGTTACAAAGTCGTTTCGTGTGAAGGTACCTTTAGAAGGATTCAGCTAGACTTTCTTTAATCACATGATGTTATAGACCTAATAGAAAAGTGAATATCGTAATTAACTGGGGGAGAAAGGCAAAATGAGCAGTTGTAAGAACGCAGTGCTGTATAATATGATGACTGCAATATAATACGAGGATACAAGTTTTGATGAGAGTTCGTCTTTAAAGAGATTTTAATGGATCATTAAACTGTGGTTTGACAAATGTTGTAGCAAATCTCTTAGCACTTGCTTATTACTGTTAGTTTAGATTGGTTTACGTTGGCCCTCACATAAAAGGTACCAGTGCACTATATGAAGACAGACCAGTTACAGTGGTTTGGTAGGATCCAGCATTTATGCCAGTAATGTCGGCTCAAGCATCTGCACCCAATTATAATTCCTTAATTAGGATTGTTAGCGGTAACTAAATACATCTTTAAATGGCAGTAACTAACAATAAGGAGCTATCATAGCAATAGGGTGTCAATAACTGTAACCTAGTTGGATTCATTTAATGAGGCCTGGTAAGTGTGATTTAGATGTGTCTAATGGGAATTGGAAACAGTAGCCACTCTTATGAGCCGCTTGGTAATAATGAATCATAGGGAAGTCACACAATACCCTGCACAGATTTTCAAGTGCTCGCATTGAGGACAGGATCTGTAACTGAAGCTTTCAGGGACCATCACCAGTGTAACCTCTTCAGTGCTGGCCGCCTAAAATCAGAGAGGAATCCAGATGAGCCCCTCAGTCCTCAGCAACTGGAGCAGGATCTACAGGGACACACACTAGAAGCTATCGTAAAAGACGCCGTCCTACAATGGATCTACTAACTTCCGAGGCCTTAATTGTTTCCTTGTAATATATAATACTCAGGGTCGCCCTTATGGCCACAACCAAAGCGCAAAGTCACAGACAGACACATTAAATGGAGAAAAGGGAAAGTAGCTTCAGTGCCGCAGCTTCTAGGACAGTATTGACCTCTAATAGTGAGGGGAAGAGCAGGGACTGAGGAGAGATTAATGTCCTCAAGTGGTGTACTTATCGTCTGGTGAGGAAATGTCAGCGATTCAGCCCCACAGCCATTCCCTGTGCGGGAGAAGGAATATTGTGTCTAGAGCTGCGGAGAAAGGAGATTTGTTCTTCAAAGTAGATGATATCACACAATGACCAGTGTCTGTCACCTAAGAATAGCAATGGGATTAGCTGTATAACTAGGGAGGCTTACAGGGATTATCTGTCTGTCTATCTATTATCATCTATTATCTATCTATCTATTATCTATCTATTATCTATGTTATATCTATCTATTATCTATCTATTATTTATCTATTATCTATCTATTATCTATCATTTATCTATGATCTATCTATCACCTATCTATCTATTATCTATCTATTATCTATCTATATATTATCTATCTATATATTATCTATCTATTATTTATCTATTATCTATCTTTTATCTATCTATATATTATCTATCCATTATCTATCTATCTATCTATCTATCTATCTATCTATCTATCTATCTATCTATCTATCTATCTATCTATCTATCTATCTATCTATCTGTTATATCTATCTATTTATCTATCTATCATCTATCTGTTATATTTATCTATCATCTATCTATTATCTATCTATTATTTAGCTGTTAACTATTTCTATCTATTATCTATCCATCCATTAATAATCTAACTATTATATCTATCATATATTATCATCTATCTATTATCATATATCTATTATCCATCTATTATTTAGCTATTAACTATTTATTATCTATCATCTATCTATCATCTATATATTATCTATGTATCTATCTATCTATTATCTATATATGTATCATCTATTATCTATCTATCTATCTATCTATCTATCTATTATCTATATATCTATCATCTATTATCTATCTATTATCATCTATTATTTAGCTATTAACTATTATATTTGTATCTATCTATCTATCTATCTATCTTTCTATCTATCTATCTATCTATCTATCTATCTATCTATCTATCATCTATTATCATCTATCTATTATCCATCTATTATTTAGCTATTACCTATTTGTTATCTATCTATCTATCTATCTATCTATCTATCTATCTATCTATCTATGTATCTATCAACTATATATTATCTATCTATCATCATCTACTATTTAGCTATTAACTATCTATTATCATCTATCTATTGTCTATCTATTATTTAGCTATTAACTAGTTATTATCATCTATCTATTGTCTATCTATTATTTAGCTATTAACTAGTTATTATCTATCTATTATCTATTATCTATCTATCTATCTGCTTTTTTGAACTATATCTATCTATCATCTATCTATTATCTATCTATTTAGCTATTATCTATCAATCATCCATCTATCTATCTATCTATCATTCTATCATCTATCTATTATCTAGCTATTAACTAGTTATTATCTAGCTATTATCTATCTATCAATCATCTATCTATTATCATGTATCTATTATCTATTAGTGATGAGCGAATATACTCATTACTCGAGATTTCCCGAGCATGCTCGGATGTCCTCCGGGTATTTTTTAGTGCTTGGAGATTTCGTTTTCCTCACCTCAGCTGAATGATTTACATCTCTTAGCCATCTATCATCTATTCATTATCTATGTATCTATCTATTATCTATCTATCTATCTATTATCATCTATCTATTATCTAGCTCTCTATCATCTATCTATCTAACTATTATCTATTATCTATCTATCTATTATCATCTATCTATTATCTAGCTCTCTATCATCTATCTATCTATCTATCTATCTATCTGTCTATTATATATCTATTATCTATGGTTCTATCTATTATCTATCTATCTATCTATCTATCTATCTATCATCTATCTATTATCTATCTATCTATCTATCTATCTATCTATCTATCTATCTATCTCTATCATCTATCTATTATCTATCTATCATTTATCTATCATCTATCTATCTACTCTCTATTATCTATCTATCATCTATCTATGTATCTATATATCTATCTACTATCTTTTATCTAGCTATCCATCCCATATATATACCGATAGAAATATGCCTGTGTGGATTGCATGGGTTGTTACTGACATCTGATGACAATTTCATGTCAATATCATCTTTAGAAAAATATTTATCTAGAAAATTGATGATGTTTTCAATGTTTTCAATACTTATTTCTCCTGCTGTATGTGTGCGTATATACAGCATAACAGCATATGATAATCCACAATATCTGATTAATCTGTGGATCTCCATCCTCCACTGACTCTTTTTGATAACTATATTGTGTAAAAACAATGAACTGAGAACAAACTCTGACCGATAAGAGTGTACTTACAGCCGGCATTGCGTATTAGTAGGTATATATGGTACATATTTCTATATATATTCTTTGAACAAGGTTTCGCCTGGCCATGCAATACTTAGGCCCAAGGCTCTGTCTACGCGCCAAGAATTCCACTTTGCAGAACAATGAGCAGAATTTGATATGGCGCAGGATTTTCACACTTGTTGCTAAATCTACTTCCAATGAAGGAAGCCATTTGTCATAGAAAGTGTGAGGATTACGGCCGCACTGCTGGAAACCAGGGGCACAAAGGGTGGGGATGATCTTTATACAGGAGTTGCCTGATTGTATTTGGTCTCTATTAGTAGTAGCCATATTATGGTTATCAAACTTGATCGCTTTAATTAACAAATATATGTTTTACACATATGAAAAAGGCATCCCACACGCGTCTCCGCTTTGGCACAACCATGCAGCCCCATTAGCAGTATGCAGTATTAACAGTATCCCTATCATACAATCAATTAGCAGCACTGATTATCTGGGTGAAACAGACATTGCACTATAGGCAATGTAAAAAAGAAATCCTGATTAAATGTGTATTCATTTCTGTATTTCTTTGCCATTTGTTCACATTAGGAGGAACAATCTCCGCACAATGATGCCCCAAGTGGGAGACAGAATGGATACCTTGTTCTGCAGCGACATCTAGTGGTGACAAGGGAAAATACACCCAATATACAGGTTAAATGTTAGGTAATGTTTGCAGTTAGGAGACAATTATGTTTCATACAAATTAAGGGAAATTGATGAAGTAAGGTGCACGCTTAATTAGAATCCAGATACAGGGATTTCTCATTATTGTGGTCATTTTGTTTCATATGGTTGATTTGGTCCCATGAGAAGAGTAAAATCACCATAAATCTTTTATTTGTGCCATAAAAGCACTCATAAACTGCTTACTGGCACAACAGTACTGAACGCTGAAATGTAGATTGATGATCCGGGGAATATATATATATACAAACACATTCAGCGGCGCTGTAGAACGGCCAGAGACGCCTTGTGTAACCACTGCTATAACCTTTCCAAGATGAAGACGCCCCAGAGGTTCATATTCCATCAGTGAGGACATTTACAGAATATTTCTTACATGTACAGACCCTTTGTCACTGGACCAGGGGAATATTTTGTGCCTGTGTGGTAATATGAGACGCCTGTACCAACGGGTTCTTCATGCTCTGAAGTTCTCAGGTGTCACCGAGCTCCTGGACCGTGTAAGAAGCGACATATGACAGGCTCCCAGGACAGTGACATGCCGTCTGCTCCTGCATGGAGAATCCATTAATCTCTCTTCAGGTTTATCTCTGTCTGCTGGGCAGGCCATGCTCTTGTCTGCTCCTTCTTGTCACTGATGCCCTTTAAGACAATGCTCCTTTATCTCTGACACTTCAGGCTTTCATCAGTGACCTCCAGGCTTGTGATCAGAAATGACACAACTTTATACACTTTCCCTTTCCATAGTCAGAGATAGGAGATTAGATTATTTAAATACAACCTATTTTGCCTTCTATATACTTATAAAGATCATTTGGCTGATGGCTATCTATCGTGTATGAGGGGCTATATGGATAAACTAATTTTAACTGACTCCATTGTATGTGGACTGTACACCGTTTCTCCCAAGCTTATTCTTTAAGAAGATATTATGCTTTCTTGCAGCTTTACTTTTTAGTAAAATTTACTGTTTATCCAGAATGTTCCCTGCTGTGATTTCAAGTTACCTAGAAGAGAGGGGGTGTATTACGGGAATTAGAAAGGTCCCCTAATACCGGTCCTAGGTTTTAACATGTAGGATAGGTGTGCCTGGTGCTTGTTTCTCCTCACATTACGTTTTACGATACTGGGATCTTTGCCTTCCTTCGCTTAGTCAATAATGAAGATGGATCTGAAGAGGGGAGTCCAGCATAGGTTCTGGACATACATTAGCATAGGAGAATGCATGAACTAATGTTGGCCCCTTTGTTCTAAGCGTCCTTTAAGTCTGCCACAATTATATGCACAGTCTTAAAGGGTTATTTCCCACCGACAAAGTTCATTTTAATTAATGGGTCTTGGAATAATAATAAGTTCCACAATTGGATGTGTTTAATAAAAATGTTCCTGTGCTGAGATAATCTTATAAATGTGCCCCTGCTGTGTGCTGTGTAATGATCTGATCATACCACAGCTCCTGGGCAGGGGAGGACGCAAAAAATAATACAGACAGGACAGCACGGGATCACAACTGATTCTTTCAGTGAGGTAAAACATTTCAACTGCCTGTTTTTAAGCAATGTTTTACCTCACAGAAAGAATAATTTCCAATCTCATGCTGTAATATCTATATTAAGATGATCTCAGCACAGGAACGTGTTTTTAGCACTTCCTATTGTGGAGCTTATTATTATCCAAAGATCTATTCATTAAAATGTTGATTAAAATTACATTTGTTTGTGGTAAAACCCTTTTAAGGTAATGATGAGTTTTTTTGTATGATGCTGGCACGAGAGAAAGATTTGGCAAGGACTGACATATCAATGCCCTATCTTTAGGATGTTCAACAATTTCAGATAAGTGGGATTCTGACATGTAGAAGCCCCACGATCAGCTGATAATTGGTGCCATGGCTGCCGCATTACCAGGTGTCAGCTGATCATCAGGTTCTGTGTGACACAGAGAAGCCCCACGGTCAGCTGATAATTGGTGCCAAGGGGTTGCATCACCAGGTGTCCACTGATCATCAGATACTGTCTGACACTGAGAAGCCCCATGATGAGCTGATAATTGGTGCCATGGTGGTCGCATCACCAGGTGTCCACTGATCATCAGGTGCTGTCTGACACCGAGAAGCCCCATGATCAGCTGATAATTGGTGCCATGGCGGTCACATCATCAGGTGTCCACTGATCATCAGGTACTGTCTGACACCAAGAAGCCCCGCGATCAGCTGATAGTTGGTGCCATGGCAGTCGCATCACCAGGTGTCAGCTGATCATCAGATACTGTCTGACACTGCGAAGCCCCATGATGAGCTGATAATTGGTGCCATGGCGGTCGCATCACCAGGTGTCAGCTGATCATCAAATACTGTCTGACACTGAGAAGCCCCATGATGAGCTGATAATTGGTGCCATGGCAGTCGCATCACCAGGTGTCAGCTGATCATCAGGTACTGTCTGACACTGAGAAGCCCCATGATGAGCTGATAATTGGTGCCATGGCGGTCGCATCACCAGGTGTCAGCTGATCATCAAATACTGTCTGACACTGAGAAGCCCCATGATGAGCTGATAATTGGTGCCATGGCAGTCGCATCACCAGGTGTCAGCTGATCATCAGGTACTGTCTGACACTGAGAAGCCCCGCGATCAGCTAATAGTTGGTGCCATGGCAGTCGCATCACCAGGTGTCAGCTGATCATCAGGTACTGTCTGACACAGAGAAGCCCCGCGATCAGCTGATAGTTGGTGCCATGTTGGCCGCGACACCTGGTCTCAGCTGATCATCAGGTACTGTGTGTTGGACCCCCACTGATCTGTTATTTATAATCTATCCAAGAGATAAGCATCTTGGTCACTGATAACTCTTTTGACACCTAACCCTTTGATTCTTATGAGAAATGAGCCAAAAGCAAGCATTCACCTGTATGGGGGAGTCAGGAGCCGAACACTTGTGTATCTAAGGTGTATGGGAACTTTAAGTGTCAGTGTGTGACATTTCATGGACCTTAATAAAAAGCCGGTCTGACGTTATTGAGATGATTGGTTTCTCAGTCTCCAGCTGTATTTGGTTTGGACCGTTCTCCGTCTCATATATAATACAAGTAAACAGAAAAGTTGAGAGTCTATTGTCTCCTTGACATTGTGAGTGATGTCAGCTCCTATATAGTCTGCATTCTCTGTGTTTGTTCTTCTAACTTAAGGGAGAGTCACGAGCAGAAGTCCTTGTCCTGACTGTTATGTGTGACTTCTGTTTGCTCTGGTATATAAAGCTGTACTGCTCTGTGTTGTGCTGTAGGATATGAGCAGATGGGCTTTGCCCTCATAAAGGTCCTCACAATATGAGGGACAGCTCCTGCAGAACTATCTTGGAGCAAAGTGGTGAAAAGAAGGTGTGAGGTGCATTAAGTGTAACTGGACGCCTTGTTATGTGTAGTGTTGTTGCCTAGGGGTGGCTGAGCTCACTGTATTGTTCCCATCAATCAGCTTTTGTGAATCTTATCAAGTTTCAATCTTTACACATTCTGGGAAGTACACAACGAAACCCACAGGCTATGAGAAGCACACTGAGGCATGAAGACTGGGGCAACATACCAATGTCCAGGAAAATGGATCCTCCCCTCCCCCATCCTCCTGTGTAATGGCATATATGAGCCCTATGGTGACTGCAGAAGAGAAAAGTGGGAGGGATGGATAGATAGATAGATAGATAGATAGATAGATAGATAGATAATAGATAGATAGATAGCTGATAGATAATAGATAAATAGATAGATAAAATATAGAAATAGCATTAGCGAAGACACAACATTATTAAAACTGGGTGCAAAAAAGCATCTCAAGCAAAACCAAACCTCAGAATATCCAAAAAAGATAAATGAAGCAGAAGTTTAACATTTTTTCCTTACTTATAGTAATAGAAACACTATCATATAAGATGGTTCCCTCAGGCTGTAATATGACTGGGCAGGCGCAAAATCATCTGTATTCCTTATTAAAAAATGGTGATCACAAATTGCAGTTCACAACTGCACATGTGCAGACATACTCTGACCCTGCTGTACTCCTATTGGCTGTCCAGCACTGACATGTGCAGTAGTGTTGTATAGACGCCATGCACGTTGTGCAAACCTGCAACAACCTACTGTACATAATATACAATATGCACCTGGGTGAGTCATTTCTAAACATCTACTGAACATGAATCAATTAATCTGCTATTTGATGTTTTAGGCATTATTATGAAATTTGTTCATGATTTTTCAGCACTTTTGTCACTTGCACTTCATATTGACAAAATGACCTCATGCGTGTTTGCACAAATGATTATGTATTACGTAATTACATACATTACATAATGCTGTTTTGACTAAATGTTTGTAAATCATATTAGAAAGTAATACTCCTATATATACAGTACAGACCAAAAGTTTGGACACACCTTCTCATTTAAAGATTTTTCTGTAGTTTCATGACTATGAAAATTGTACATTCACACTGAAGGCATCAAAACTATGAATTAAGACATGTGGAATTATATACTTAACAAAAAAGTGTGAAACAACTGAAATTATATCTTATATTCTAGGTTCTTCAAAGTAGGCACCTTTTGCTTTGATGACTGCTTTGCACGCTCTTGGCATTCTCTTGAGGAGCTTCAAGAGGTAGTCACTGGAAATGGTTTTCACTTCACAGATGTGCCCTGTCAGGTTTAATAAGTGGGATTTCTTGCCTTATAAATGGGGTTGGGACCATCAGTTGTGTTGTGCAGAAGTCTGGTGGATACATGGCTGATAGTCCTATTGAATAGACTGTCAGAATTTGTATTATGGCAAGAAAAAACAGCTAAGTAAAGAAAAACGAGTGGCCATCATTACTTTAAGAAATGGAGATCAGTCAGTCCGAAAAATTGGGAAAACTTTGAAAGTGTCCCCAAGTGCAGTGGCAAAAACCATCAAGCGCTACAAAGAAACTGGCTCACATGAGGACCACCCCAGGAAAGGAAGACCAAGAGTCACCTCTGCTTCTGAGGATAAGTTTATCTGAGTCGCCAGCCTCAGAAATCGCAGGTTAACAGCAGCTCAGATTAGAGACCAGGTCAATGCCACACAGAGTTCTAGCAGCAGACACATCTCTACAACAACTGTTAAGAGGAGACTTTGTGCAGCAGGCCTAAAAGCTGCTAGGAAACCCCTGCTAAGGACAGGCAACAAGCAGAAGAGACTTGTTTGGGCTAAAGAACTCAAGGAATGGACATCAGACCAGTGGAAATCTGTGCTTTGGTCTGATGAGTCCAAATTTGAGATCTTTGGTTCCAACCACCGTGTCTTTGTGCGACACAGAAAAGGTGAACGGATGGACTACATGCCTGGTTCCCACCATGAAGCATGGAGGAGGAGGTGTGACACTGTTGGGGATTTATTCAAAATTGAAGGCATACTGAACCAGCATGGCTACCACAGCATCTTGCAGCGGCATGCTATTCCATCCGGTTTGCGTTTAGTTGGACTATCATTTATTTTTCAACAGGACAATGACCCCAAACACACCTACAGGCTGTGTAAGGGCTATCTGACCAAGAAGGAGAGTGATGGGGTGCTATGCCAGATGACCTGGCCTCTACAGTCACCAGACCTGAACCCAATCGAGATGGTTTGGGGTGAGCAGGACGGCAGAGTGAAGGCAAAAGGGCCAACAAGTGCTAAGCATCTCTGGGAACTCCTTCAAGATTGTTGGAAGACCATTCCCGGTGACTACCTCTTGAAGCTCATCAAGAGAATGCAATAATGTGCAAAGCAGTCATCAAAGCAAAAGGTGGCTACTTTGAAGAACCTAGAATATAAGACATAATTTCAGTTGTTTCACACTTTTTTGTTAATTATATAATTCCACATGTGTTAATTCATAGTTTTGATGCCTTCAGTGTATGTGTACAATTTTCATAGTCATGAAAATACAGAAAAATCTTTAAATGAGAAGGTGGTCTGTACTGTACTTCCTTGTATACCCATTTCACTGCTAGATAGATAGATATACTGTCATGACTGAAAGTGTTGGCACCCCGGAATTGTTCCAGAAAATGAAGTATTTCTCCCTCAAAATTATTGTAATCATATATGTTGTGTTATAAACACATTTATTTCCTTTGTGAGTATTGGATCAACACAAAAACAGAGAAAAAACATCTCTCCCCCAGAAGAAGACTTTAGTTGCGAAACGTGCTTCGGGGTTTAAGAAAACCACATTCCAGCACGGGTAATATTACTTTTTACAATGTCTATCTGTCTTTCCTTATTTTATTAGGGATGTGCAACCGCTGCATAGGATATTACACGTGCCTTATGGGATAATATAGATGCCTTTAGATAATACACAACTAGTATAGCGGAAACCAATGTAAGATTCTTGTAGTTTTTTCCTATATAGGGATCATAGTTATATGCTTGTTATATATAATAATGTTTTCCCTATTGCTGGTATGTGGTGCCGCCTTTTGGCTAATCTGTATAATAACATGTTTTAACCCCTTTCTTACCTCAGACGGGATAGAACGTCCGAGGTCAGAACCCCCTCTTTGATGCGGGCTCCGGCGGTGAGCCCGCATCAACGCCGTGACATGTCAGCTGTTTTGTACAGCTGACATGTGCCCGCAATAGCAGCGAGTGGAATCGCGATCCGCCGGCCGCTATTAACTTGCAAAATGTGGCTGACCAACACTGACAGTGGCAATTAACTAGCGCTTCCGGCCATCGGGCTGGAAATGTGCTCATCGCTGAGCCCCGTCACGTGATTGGGGATCAGCGATGCGTCAGCATGACAACCAGAGGTCTATTGAAGACCTCTATGGTTGTTGATGCCGGATTGCTGTAAGCACCACCCTGTGGTCGGGGCTCATAGCAATGCAGCAATTCTACTACATAGGAGCTATCTGAGCTTCGCTCCTATGTAGCAGAGCCGATCCAGTTGTGCCAGCTTCTAGCCTCCCATGGAGGCTATTGAAGCATGGCAAAAGTAAAAAAAAGTTTTAAAAAATATCAAAATAATAATAAAAAAATAAAAGTTTAAATCACCCCCTTTTCACCCCATTCAAAATAAAACAGTAAATAGAAATCAAACATACACATATTTGGTATCGCCGCTCTCAGAATCGTCCAATCTAGCAATGAAAAAAAGCATTAACCTGATCGCCAAACGATGGAGTGAGAAAAAAAATTTCAAACGCCAGAATTACGTTTTTTGGTCGCCGCGACATTACATTAAGATGCAATAACGGGCGATCAAAAGATCGTATCTGCACCAAAATGGTATCAATAAAAACGTCAGCTCAGCACGCAAAAAATAAGCCCTCACCCAGACCTAGATCACAGAAAATGGAGACGCTACGAGTATCGAAATATTGCGGATTTTTTTCTTTTTAGCAAAGTTTGGAATTTTTTTTCACCACTTAGATAAAAAATAACCTAGACATATTTGATGTCTATGAACTTGTAATGACCTGGAGAATCATAATTGCAGGTCAGTTTTAGCATTTGGTGAACCTAGCAAAAAGGCCAAACAAAAAACAAGTGTGGGATTTCCCTTTTTTTGCAATTTCACAGCACTTGGAATTTTTTTCACGTTTTCTAGTACACGACATGCTAAAACCAATTACGTCGTTCAAAAGTAGAACTTGTCCTGCAAAAAATAAGCCCTCACATGGCCATATTGACGGAAAAATAAAAAAGTTATGGCTTTGGGAAGGAGGGGAGCGAAAAACGAAAATGCAAAACCGAAAAAAGCTGTGGTCATGAAGGGGTTAACATATTTTTCAATAAAAGTATATTTTTATCCATTAAAACCTTTTTTCTTTGTCTTGGGGTATTTCCTTCTCTTCTTTCTATATGATTCCAATAACCATATAGATTAGACACAAGTACTTTGTACGTCTCCATTAACATTAAACTTCTTTTACACATAATATTTTGCTCTGTACAATATTTCTCAAAATGTTCAGTGGTGAATTACTTAATTCAATATATTATATATTGTGTAAACGATTGCATTCCTTTTATATACACTATGTGAACAAACCCTTTGGGACACCGTCACATTACATGTCCAGGAGTTTTCACGACATCTAAGCGTAAATCTATAGATGTTGGTCCCAACTTTGCAAATGTAAAAGCTTCCATTATTCTGAGAAGACTTTTTACAAGATTTTGGAGATGTCTGGGAATATTTGCCCAATCATACAGAGGTCAGACACCGATGTTGGATGACAGGACAGGGCTACCAATCTCCAATTTAGCTTATCCCAAAAGTGATCGATGGGATTGAAGTCAGGGCTCTACATAGGCAGGTCAAATTCTTACACGTGAAACTGTTAGCCATTAAAAGGTATCAACCACTGAGGACTCTTAATATACTATATAATTAAGGGTCACTTCCGTCTTTCTGTCTGTCTGTCTGTCTGTAACGGAAATCCCAAGTCGCTGATTGGTCTCGGCAAAACAGCCACGACCAATCAGCGACGGGCACAGTCCGGCAGCAAAATGGCCGCTCCTTACTCCCCGCAGTCAGTGCCTGCTCCATACTCCCCGCAGTCAGCGCTCACACAGGATTAATGGCAGCGTTAGCGAACCGCTTTATGCCGCAGTGTAACGCACTCCGTTAACGCTGCTATTAACCCTGTGTGACCAACTTTTTACTATTGATGCTGCCTATGCAGCATCAATAGTAAAAAGATCTAATGTCAAAAATAATAATAATAAAAAAAATAATTATTATATACTCACCGTCCGTTGGCCCATCGGATCCAGAAAAGGCCTTTCCCGCTCCTCGCGACACTCCGGTGACTGCTCCATGCATTGTGGTCTCGCGAGCTGATGATGTAGCGGTCTCGCAAGACCGCTACGTCATCATCTTGCGAGACAGCAATGCACTCTTGGGACCGGAGCGCGCGAGGAGTATCGGTAAACGCTTTGCTTGCATCTGGGGGACAACGGAAGGTGAGTATATAACTATTTTTTATTTTAATTATTTTTTTTAACAGGGATATGATGCCCACATTGCTATATACTACGTGGGCTGTGCAATATACTATGTGGGCTGTGCAATATACTACGTGGGCTGTGCAATATACCACGTGTGCTGTGCAATATACTACGTGGGCTGTGCAATGTACTACGTGGGCTGTGCAATATACTACGTGGGCTGTGCTATATACTACGTGGGCTGTGCAATATACTACGTGGGCTGTGCAATATAATACATGGGCTGTGCAATGTACTACGTGGGCTGTGCAATGTACTATGTGGGCTGTGCAATATACTACGTGGGCTGTGCAATGTACTACGTGGGCTGTGCAATGTACTACGTGGGCTGTGCAATGTACTACATGGGCTGTACAATGTACTACGTGGGCTGTGCCATATACTACGTGGCTGTGCAATATACTACATGGCTGTGCTATATACTACGTGGGCTGTGCTACATACTACGTGGGCTGTGTTATACACTACATGGGCTGTTATATACTACGTGGCCTGTGTTATACACTACTGCAGCGCCCCAGAGTCCTGGTCGTTGCAGTACTGTTGCTCCGCCGCTAAAGGGGGCTATGGTACGTCTGATGGCACTGAAGGAGTTCATCTGACCAGGTATCACAGACACCAATACATTTCACAGTCTGGCCTCCAGGGGGAGCTAAGGGTTCTATTTATTAGGCCACTCCTCACAATCTGGTAAAACTGGGGGTTAGGCAGGAAGTTAGGGAGAAAGCTGACTGGGTTGGAACCAGGCAACACCTTGTGGCAGAGGGTGTTGTAGGGGAAGATTCGGAGGGGTCCCTGTCAGGGGTGGGATCCTGACAGAGGCCTAGCAACCAGAGAGAACGTTACGGGACTGTGCCTGCACGATATAGCAGCGGTACCCCAAGAAAGGACAAGAAGCGAGGTTTATTGTGCTGAATGAGAAACGAGATCAACGCAACAAGGAGAATACCAGTAGGAGTCGTGCTGTAAGACGAGGCAACATCCTATTGAGGCGCATAACCGGTGGCCGGAACGCCGAGGAAGTATAGAGCTCCAAGCCAAACTTCAAACCTACGGCAGGACAGTCAGGTACAGGCGGGCTGTCTCACCCAGACCCAGGAAGACACAGGGGGGTAACAACAGGAGTGGGGCGACGCTGGAGTCTCGGAAGAGCTCCAAGCCTCCCCGTCATACGGGTGCGTCCTAACCGTAAGATCAGGGGGACGTAGAGGGAGAACATCAGAATCGAGTTGTGAGGGAACACGAGAAACAGACACAACAGTTGTGGGGACTATCCCGTAAGCACAGCAGGGGAGGACCACAACACACAAGCGCAGGAAGGTAGGCACAGATTTCCACCTGCAAAGGGAACTCTGGAGGTGCCATCAGACCGGCCGGACTTGCGCAGCCCGGTTAACCGTATTCCGGATTGAGGACTCAGAAGCCTTCAGTAAAGAGGTAAAGAGACTGCAACCTGGTGTCCTCGTTATTGACCGCGACCGGCACTACACCGCACCATAACATCAGCACCATACCATCACCTTTTATTGTGCGCCCCTCAGCAGGGTCACGGACCGGGCCTAGCCACCGTGACAACCCCAGAGCCGAGACTCAGAGGCCCGGTACCGGGTACCCCTCGGCCCTGCGGCAGTGGGGGCGCTGCAATTTTGGCGTCACGAACAGGATCTACTTAAGCCTGAAGAATCGGGTCATGTGTGCCTTGGAACTGTGATTTATTATACTTGGACTGTGACTTATTGCAAGGACTGTGTATTGCTACTTGCCGCCAAAAGTTCCCGCCAAAACCCGCTGCCATTGCAGCACCACAGGGAGCGCAGAGGGAGAAGGAGGGCGTTCCATGGGAGGAGACTACCAAAGCGGCGCCAGAAGTAGCGACCGCCCCCTCCGACTTCTGCTGCGAGATGACGACTTGCCCAGCAGCAGAGGAGAACCGACCCTTGATTTGCAACGGCGGGAACGAGGTGAAGAAGGAGCTCGAACTCGGAGACATGGCGGAGCCAGGTGCATGCGTTGCCACCGAATGCCGGACAGCGATGACGATCAGCAAATGCCTGAGCAGCGGCGAAGTGAGCCCGGCTTGCCCTCACCCACCAGAGGCGGACTCGTGTCCACCGCCAGTGAAGGATCTGGACTCCTGGGAGCCGCTGACGGAGGAGCCGAGCCTACCTATCCCCACCACGGAGCCATGGAGGGCGGAGCCACATCAGGAGGCCACCTCGGAGGAGCCGCGGTCCGGGCTGCAGCCGATTCCATTGTCCTCGTCAACGGAACAGATCGACATCGGTGGAATCACATCAGTCGCAGGTATGGACGGCGCCCCTACTCCCCCGGCCGATTCTGCTCCCCCGACCGATCCAGCTCTCTTGACCGATCCCGCTCCCGTGACCGCTCCTCACCCCAGCAATAACTGTTTCTTCTCGGTGGAGCGGGTGATCCTCACCCCCGACGCGATGGGGAAGCTGGTACCTCCACTACCGACCAAGATGGGAGAACTCATAGACGTGGGCCCAGACGGGGTGGTCCTCCGGTGGGACACCCCCTGGACCGGGCCAGATGGAGCCTGGGAGGACGGCCTCACCCTTGCTGTGCTCACTTGGGAACAGTATAAACAATGTTTAATCTTGCATTGGAGACACCGAGACGAGACGGAACAACTTGACACGCCACAAACGCAACGCAGAAAGTCTGCGCACGGCAGGAAAGACGTGGTAAAGCGGGGAACTGTGCTGGCCTTCCACCCGAAGAGGGGTTGGGGCTCCATACAGGAACCGGGACTACCGACTGACGTCTTCGTTACTAGTTATAACGTGAAAACTCCCTGCTGTAACCAATATGGTGACCCATTGCAAAGGGGGGATCAGGTGACCTACACCCACCACCGGAGTGCGCAAGGGTGGTGCGCTCGGAATGTCCAACGCTGTGAGCCTGAAGGGGCGTCACCTGTTGCCCCAACCATGACTGATCCGAGCTTGACAGATCTTGTTACTCTCACCACCGTCCGCCTTGTGGCGGCTACCGAACTTGCAACCAGGGTTAGCCTTCAGATCCAGACACCGGGTGATCTGACGGCACCCGAGAGATCAACCACCGGTACTGATACCGCATCGGCAGCGGATCAGAGACCACCCCCTGCACAGCCACAATCAGAGTAAGCAAGAATGCTTTATTGAATGTACATAGTTAATTGTTTTCACTGTTTTACTGCTAAAACCCGTCGGGTTATTCTTAAAGGGATCCCTTTGTTGACCCGGGATCCCTATTGGTTTTGTTTGTTTTCTACTTGTTGCTTCAGTTATCAAGAGACTGCCGAATCATGGACGGTGAATGATTCAAAAACTGATTTTGTAAATAGTTTGCACCTTCTTAAAGGTGCTCTCTACTGGTTTTACATAAAGAAAGGACACTTTGCGAAGATACTGCTTTTGAAAACAATACTGGAGTCCTTATTGCGAACAGACTTGCAGCTTGAGAAGTTGCACTACCTCATAGAGACTTGGTCCCCTCTTAAAGGGGATGTTCATTGATAGTACTTAGAGAATGATGATGCTCTAAAAGAGAAAGTACTAATGCTGATATGTGAAAGTTGAATGTAACTAACTAGTTGATTGTAAGAAATGTTTAATGATGTTGATAGAAGAACGAGGACAGGAAGTCAACCCGTACGGGGTTAGTTAGTGAGTCCTCCTAGGAGCCATACAGAGATGGCTCAGTGATCTTGAACTGAAAGAAAAATGATATGTTCTATACTGTGTATAGTAGTGGAAGGACAGTAGGCCCGGGTGGAAAGGGGCGGTCCTGTACAGAAAGGAGAGGCAGTAGGTCTGGAGCAGTTAGGACAGGCGGTCCTGCAGACGTAAAGTAGGAGAATGCAAAAACGTTAAGTAGCCTTATAATGTCTTATAAGAAGGTCTTTAGTGGATTTAGTGAGTATGTCCTTAAAGGCAATGTTAAATTATTGTTCAAAGATTTTGCACTTAGTAGAATACCCGGTTGGGTAAGAGAAGTTATTTATAGTCTATTATTGAAAGTATTTAACCATGTTTGTAACGTTCAAGTGTCCTCACCTCCCATAAAGGGAAGCTCTGTTAAAAAGTTTACTAGTACTTGCATTTTCAAAATTGTATGTCTTTTTGCTGACATGTATTGTTGTTTTCTTCCCAGTCCAGGAGTACTGGATTTAACCGGGGGGGAGTGCAGCGCCCCAGAGTCCTGGTCGTTGCAGTACTGTTGCTCCGCCGCTAAGGGGGGCTATGGTACATCTGATGGCACTGAAGGAGTTCATCTGACCAGGTATCACAGACACCAATACATTTCACAGTCTGGCCTCCAGGGGGAGCTAAAGGTTCTATTTATTAGGCCACGCCTCACAATCTGGTAAAACTGGGGGTTAGGCAGGAAGTTAGGGAGAAAGCTGACTGGGTTGGAACCAGGCAACACCTTGTGGCAGAGGGTGTTGTAGGGGAAGATTCGGAGGGGTCCCTGTCAGGGGTGGGATCCTGACAGAGGCCTAGCAACCAGAGAGAACGTTACGGGACTGTGCCTGCACGATATAGCGGCGGTACCCCAAGAAAGGACAAGAAGCGAGGTTTATTGTGCTGAGTGAGAAACGAGATCAACGCAACAAGGAGAATACCAGTAGGAGTCGTGCTGTAAGACGAGGCAACATCCTATTGAGGTGCAAAACCGGTGGCCGGAACGCCGAGGAAGTATAGAGCTCCAAGCCAAACTTCAAACCTACGGCAGGACAGTCAGTTACAGGCGGGCTGTCTCACCCAGACCCAGGAAGACACAGGGGGTAACAACAGGAGTGGGGCGACGCTGGAGTCCCGGAAGAGCTCCGAGCCTCCCCGTCATACGGGTGCGTCCTAACCGTAAGATCAGGGGGACGTAGAGGGAGAACATCAGAATCGAGTTGTGAGGGAACATGAGAAACAGACACAACAGTTGTGGGGACTATCCCGTAAGCACAGCAGGGGAGGACCACAACACACAAGCGCAGGAAGGTAGGCACAGATTTCCACCTGCAAAGGGAACTCTGGAGGTGCCATCGGACCGGCCGGACTTGCGCAGCCCGGTTAACCATATTCCGGATTGAGGACTCAGAAGCCTTCAGTAAAGAGCTAAAGAGACTGCAACCTGGTGTCCTCGTTATTGACCGCGACCGGCACTACACCGCACCATAACATCAGCACCATACCATCACCTTTTATTGTGCGCCCCTCAGCAGGGTCACGGACCGGGCCTAGCCACCGTGACAACCCCAGAGCCGAGACTCAGAGGCCCGGTACCGAATACCCCTCGGCCCTGCGGCAGTGGGGGCGCTGAACTACGTGGGCTGTGTTATACACTACGTGGGCTGTGTTATATACTGCGTGCTTGGGCTGTTATATACTACGTGAGCTGCGTTATATGCTACGTGGGCTGTTATAAACTAAGTGGCTGTGTTATATACTATGTGGCTGTGCTAAATACTCCGTGGGCTGTGTTATATACTACATGGCTGTGCTATATACTCCGTGGGCTGTGTTATGTGCTATGTGGGCTGTTTTATACACTCCGTGGGCTGTGCTATATACTACGTGGCTGTGCTAAATACTCCGTGGGCTGTGTTATATACTACATGGCTGTGCTATATACTCCGTGGGCTGTGCTATATACTCCGTGGGCTGTGCTATATACGACATGGCTGTGCAGTATATTGCGTGGCTGTGCTATGTACTACGTGGCTGTGCTATTTACTACGTGGGCTGTTATATACTACGTGGCTGTGCTATATACTAAGTGGCCGGCCGTGAACAATCAGCAACAGGCGCAGTCAGGCGCAGTCCTAATTGGTCGCGGCCGGCCGAATCCTGTGTATAAATTGCATTATTCTAAAATCTTCATAAATAAACTACATACATATTCTAGAATACCCGATGCGTTAGAATCGGACCACCATCTAGTTCAAAATATTTTTCTATCCACTGGCTAACACAGTACCAAGATATATATCTTTCCTGTACACATGAAACTGGGATCAATCTCTGAGAAACAACTCGATAGCATTATTTGTCTTCCACCAAAGCTTCACTGTTGACACTTTCTAGTCAGGCAGGTAGTGTTCTCCTTGCATTTGCCAAACCCAGACTTGTCCACCAGACTGTCAGAGTGAGAAGTGTGAGGCCGGCATCACACTAGGCATATGAAAATACGGTCCGTTTTTTACGGCCGTAATACGCAGAAATTGGCCTAAAACACTGTCCCGTATTCAATGAGAGGATGCGATTATTACGCACAAATTTATCCGTGTGTCATCCGTATGTCTTCCGTACAGCGTTTTTTTTCACGCAGGCTTGCAAAATGGACATATCATGGATCCATCGTCTCAAATATTCTTAAAAACATATATACAGTCTATATATATATATATATATATATATATATATATATATATATATGTCAGTGAGACACATATATATATATTTAATTCAGCGCTAGATCACAAAAAAGCCGGTAATTCAATTGCCAGCTTTTGCTCTCTCCTTCACAAACCCGACAGGATATGAGACATGGTTTACATACAGTAAACATCTCAGATCCCTTCTTTTATTACATATTCCTCTTTACTAATGTAACAAGTGTCTCTGTGTAAAATTTGGGGTCTCTAGCTATTAAATTAAAGGGTTAAATCCCGGAAAAAATTGGCGTGGGCTGCCGCACAATTTTCTCCGCCAGAGTGGGAAAGCCAGTGACTGACGGCAGATATTAATAGCCAGGAGAGGGTCCATGGTTATAGGACCCCCCTGGCTAAAAACATCTGCCCCCAGCCACCCCAGAAAAGGCACATCTGTAAGATGCGTCTATTCTGGCACTTAGCCTCTCTCTTCCCACTCCCATGTAGCCGTGGGATATGGGGTAATGAAGGGTTAATGTCACCTTGCTATTGTAAGGTGACATTAAGCCAGGTTAATAAAGGAGAGGCGTCAATTATGACACCTATCCATTATTAATCCAATAGTACGAAATGGTTAATAAAACACACACACATTATTAAAAAGTATTTTAATGAAATAAAAACACATGGTGTTTTAATATTTTATTATACTTTTAAATGTAATGCAGGGGAATGTCCTGTAGTTTCCTCGAGTCGCGGTGATGCGCCCTCTGCTGGATGAACTCATATGAACTCGAGCCTGGGAAAATATTCTGAAAAGTTCCCCTATGGATGACATACGGATCACTATTTTGGGAACATTTCTGCATATTACGGCCGTAAACAACGGACCGTATTTTCATACGCTGATTGTGACCAACGGACCGTATTTTCATACGCTGATTGTGACACCGGCCTTACGTAGTGAGAAGGGCATTGGTGACTTTAACCCCTTCATGACCTTGCCCTTTTCCATTTTTGCGTTCTCGTTTTTCGCTTCCCTCCTTCCCAGAGCCATAACTTTTTTTATTTTTCTGTCAATATGGCCATGTGAGGGCTTGCTTTTTGCTGGACAAGTTGCACTTTTGAACAACATCATTGGTTTTAGCATGTCGTGTACTAGAAAACGGGAAAAAAATTCCAAGTGCGGTAAAATTGCAAAAAAAGTGCAATCCCACACTTGTTTCACTAAATGCTAAAACTGACCTACCATTACGATTCTCCAGGTCATTATGAGTTCATAGACACCTAACATGTCTAGGTTACATTTTATCCAAGTGGTAAAAAAAATTCCAAACTTTGCTAAAAAAAAATAAATAAATTGTGCAGAATTTTCTTGGGTCGGGTGTGGGCTTATTTTTTGCGTGCTGAGCTGACATTTTTAATGATACCATATTGGTGCAGATACGATCTTTTGATCGCCCGTTATTGCATTGTAATGAAATGTCGCGGCGACCAAAAAACGTAATTCTGGCGTTTCAAATTTTTTTCTTGCTACGCTGTTTAGCGATCAGGTTAATCTTTTTTTTATTGATAGATCGAGCAATTCTGAACGCGGCGATAGCAAATATGTGTAGGTTTGATTTTTTATTGTTTTATTTTGAATGGGGCGAAAGGGGGGTGATTTAAACTTTCATATATATTTTTTTTCATATTTTTTTAAACTTTTTTTTTTTACTTTTGCCATGCTTCAATAGCCTCCATGGGAGGCTAGAAGCTGGCACAACTGGATCTGCTCAGCTACATAGCAGCGATCATCAGATCGCTGCTATGTAGCTGAATTCCTGCATTGCTATGAGCGCCGACCACAGGGTGGCGCTCATAGTAATCCGGCATCAGCAACCATAGAGGTCTCAAGAACCTCTATGGTTACTATGCACACGCATCGCTGACCCCTGATCATGTGACGGGGGTCGGCGATGTGCTCATTTCCGGCCCAATGGCCGGAAGCACTGGTTAAATGCCGCTGTCAGCATTTGACAGTGGCATTTAACTAGTTAATAGCGGCGGGTGAATCGTGATTTCACCCGCCGCTATTGCGGGCACATGTCAGCTGTTCAAAACAGCTGACATGTCCCAGCTTTGAGGTGGGCTCAGCGCCGGAGCCCACATCAAAGCAGGGGATCCGACCTTCCGCAGTAATAGTACGGCAGAGGTCGTGAAGGGGTTAATGTCCTCTGCTCCTCAGCACTCAGTGACCCTGTTCTATACATTCCCTTTAGTGTAATTTTTCTGTTATTATTATGCACTGTATTAATAGTTCTCCAGACCATAAATATATAGGGGTCCGTCAGTGAGGATCATTCAGAGCCCGGTTACTTGTTTATGGGCCTGTATAGATCGTAGGGCTTTCACCCAATGTGACTCAATCTAATCAGAGGTTGACTTGTCCATGAATCAGATAATGTTGACTTCTCTAGATATAAGCTGCTGCTTCATCCTCTGGGTAAATTTCAAAATTACATTTTTGGGCAATTTTTTTATTTTCACCTATTAAAGGGAACCGGTCAGCATATTTTGCTGCTATAATGGAGCGCCCCCACACCACCGCAGGGCCGAGGGGTACCCGGAGCCGGGCCTCTGGGTCTCTGCTCTGGGGTTGTCACGGTGGCTAGACCCGGTCCGTGGCCCTGTCTGTCAGTGGGGGACGTCCAGTGCAATAAGTGGTGTTGTAACGGTGCAGTTGTGGGGTGCAGGTCGCGGTAAATAACGAGGACACCAGGTTGCAGTGTCTTTACCTCTTTACTGGAGATCTCTGAGTCCTCAGTCCAGAATACGGTTCACCAGGCTGCGCAAGTCCGGCCGGTCCAATGGCACCTCCAGAGTTCACTTCACAGGTGGAAATCGGTGCCTTCCTTCTTAGCGCTATGTGTTGTAGTCCTTCCCTGCTGTGCTTACGGAAAGTACCCCACAACCGTTGTGTCTGTTTCTTAAGTTCCCTCACAACTCGATTAAATGATGTTCTTCTAATCTTCCGTCCCTTCCTGATGTTACAGTTGGAACGGCACCCGTTTGTCGGATAGGCCTGGAGTTCTTCCGGGACCCTAGAGACGCCCCTCTCCCGCAATTGCCTCCCAAGACTTCATAGGTGATATGTGTTAGACAGCCCGCCTTAAACTGACTGTCCTGCCGCTGTTTAGAGTATTGCTTGAAGCTGAATGTTATAATACTCCCTCGGCGTTCCGGCCACCGGTAATGCGCCTCAGTAGGGTGTTGCTCCGGTCTTACAGCACGACCCCTACTGGAATTCTCCTATTGCTTGATCTCGTTTCTCACTCAGCACAATCTATCTCGCTTCTAGTCCTTTCTTGGGTCCCGCCGCTTCCCGGAGCTGGCGCGGACCCGTTACGTTCTTTTCAATGCCAAGCCTCTGTCAGGATCCCACCCCTGACAGAGACCCTACTGTCTCTTCCTCGACAACACCCTCTGCCACTATGTGTTGCTTCGTCCAATCCAGTCAGCTTTCTCATCTAACTTCCTGCCTGACCCCCAGTTTACCCACTATGGTGGGGAGTGGCCTAATGAATAGAACCCTTAGCTCCCCCCGGAGGCCCGGCTGTGAAATGTATTGGTGTCTGTGATACCTGATCAGATGAACTCCTTCAGTGCCATCGGACGCACCATGGCTCCCCATAGTGGCGGAGCCACAGTACTGCAACGACCAGGACTCTGGGGCGCTGCAATAAGATGTGGCCACCGGCTTTCAGGGCTTATCTACAGCATTCTATAATGCTGTAGATAAGCCCCCGGTCCGACCTGCAAGAGAAGAAAAATAAGTTAAATTACATTCACCCGGGGGCGGTCCGGTCCAATGGGTGTCACAGGTCCGGGCCCGGCGCCTCCCATCTTCTGCAATGCCACCCTCCTGCTTCTTCATGGCTCCCTGGCATCAGTGCTCTAGTGCAGGCCTACTTATCTGCCCTGTTGAGCGCAGAGTAAAGTACTGCAGTGTGCAGGTGTTGGGCCTCTCTGACCTTTCCTGGCACCTGCGCACTGCAGTACTTTACTCTGCGCTCAACAGGACAGAGAAGTAGGCCTGCGCAGGAGCACGATGTTGGGGAGCCATGAAGAAGCAGGAGGGCGGCGTCACAAGAAGATGGGAGGCGACGGACCCGGACCTGCGATGCCCCTCGGACCGGACCGCCCCTGGGTGAGTATAATATAACTTATTTTTCTTCAATTGCAGGTCGGATCGGGGGCTTATCTACAGCATTATAGATATGTATCATTATGTATATCAGCCCTGAAAGGCAGTGGTCACATCTTATAGCAGCAAAATCTGCTGACAGGTTCACTTTAAATCATGAATTGTGTACATGTTATCTATATTTTACGGGACCAGGATAATGGTAGGGGTAAATAGGGAGAGTAAAGATTTGTACCATCATTTGCAGAAAGTTGATACGTTTCCTTTGTAGTCATCACCCTGGACAATTCTCCTTAATTCCAGGAGTGACAGACCTTAAGGAGGTCCAAATGGTGGCTGATGTAAAAGGTCACCTCGGCGCAGTAAAATGCATTAGCATCTGATTTTTGACACTGAATACATCTCTGAATCACTGAATACATCTCTGTCATAGAAACATTACACAACGGGAAAGAAAAAAAAATCATTAATGACATCCCAGGAAAGATGTCAGACATCAGCCAGCAAAGACAAGGGACATGGAGAGACTTCTAGACCTCTGATATATCATTGTCAATCCATCTGTCACACCATGAGAGACACCGAGATCAAGTAACATTTTGACAAAGGTCCATCTGGAGTCACAGCTTGTAAATGTTGGGCACAAGTCTAGTCTGCGCCAAATCCCAGTCTATATTCTGTTATTAATATTATTAGCATTGTTTTATTACAGCCTCTGTAGGCAGAAGCTAATTACATTGCGTGAGTCATCCTAACATTCTGTTCTAATGACCTTGCTATCCATGCTATCCACCGGCAACACACCAAGGGATCCAATAAAGTTTTACCAATGTTAGAATAAACTATGCATCACTCGTAAATGCGACGTTTTATTTCTTTATTCTATTGAAAATTGTACTTGTCAATGAGTCACTAAGTAAAAACAAGCCTTGATGCCCTGCTCTATAAAAGCACACTGAGTAAATGTCCGACTTCACATGGAATTAGTAATGGCAGTAATTCAGATGTTTTACACCAAATATTTGTTAAGGCTTCAAACTGAATGGAATATGAGCAGATCACAGAAAATGGAGTTACACTGACACCTAGTGGATATACCGCACTGCTGCATTTGAAAAAGATTATTATTTGTGCACATAGAAATATCTATACAGCTGTAGAACACATATATTAGTCAACATAGTTGTATCTTCAATTTAATGCAAAGTTTAAAAAATAAGAACATTGCAGTTGAACTTAGAATGCATTTATTGGACCCCTACCTATTTTACTCTTTTGATGCATACTAGTAACATAGTGCTCTAACGTACCAACCTTTTCCCACTTGAAGATAATTTTTATTACTAGAGGTAGGTAAATGCATATTTCAGTGTCCAGAGTGAGATTGATTGTTTATAAGATCAGAAGAGGAGCCAAGATTTTGATTTGATCAGCCCCCTCCTGCCTTTACATACACACAGGTGCTTGGTTCTGCGGAAGGTTCATGTGTTTTCAAATTGAGAGAGGCGAAAGCAGCAAATTGACCCCTTTAGCAGCGGGATTCAGAGTAGAAATTCCAACTCACGATCCATCTATTCCCTGTTATCATATGTCAAAGGAAATTCAGGAGGTCTCTATAAACACCAGATTTGTGTCCAGATCTGACAAAATTGGGGTATTTGGCTTTCTTGTTATGATCCGGTGACCTTGGAGCCGAATGAGACTTTCTCAGGAGTAGGTGGAACCTGTACTGACCGCAAACCCTAAACTGTCACCGCAACTAGAAGTAGCCGTGGGGTGTACCTAACACATCCTAGACACCTCAACACAGCCAGAGGACTAAATACCCCTATAGATGGAAATGGGAATTCTATCTTGCCTCAGAGCAGAACCCCAAAGGATAGGCAGCCCCCCACAAATATTGACTGTGAGTATTAGAGGAAAGACACACACAGGCTGAAAACAGGATTTAGCAAAAGAGGCCACGCTAGCTAAATAGGAAAGGATAGGACAGAATACTAAGCGGTCAGTATTAAAACCCTAAAAATATCCACAGCAGATAATACAAAATTCCACCATCTAACTAAAGACATGGAATGTATATCTGCATCTCCTGAGAATCCTACTTTGACTGAAATATCCAAACACAGTCTAAGCTGGACAAGAAAAAACATTGAATAGTACTGAATTGTAAGCACACAGCATGTGTGCTGTAGAAACAAAACCAGACACTTATCTTTGCTGATTTGGCAGCAGGGCAGGAGGAACCAGACAGAGATGCAAAACTTCCAAGAACAATGGACAACTGGCAAGGGCTAATGAATCCTGCACAGCTAAATATCCCAGTCAGAGCTGCAATCAGCAGGGACACCTGCCCAGGATTGCAACCCAGGGACAACTGCATTACTACCAACAACCACCGGAGGGAACCCAAGAGCAGAATTCACAACAGTACCCCCCCTTGAAGAGGGGTCACCGAACCCTCACCAGAGCCCCCAGGCCGATCAGGACGAGCCAGATGAAAGGCACGGACCAAATCAGCAGCATGGACATCAGAGGCAAAAACCCAAGAATTATCCTCCTGGCCATAACCCTTCCATTTAACAAGGTACTGAAGCCTCCGCCTCGAAAAGCGAGAATCCAAAATCTTCTCAACCACATACTCCAACTCCCCATCAACCAACACAGGGGCCGGAGGATCAACAGAGGGAACAACGGGCACCACATATTTCCGCAATAAAGATCTATGGAAGACATTATGGATAGCAAAAGAAGCCGGAAGGGCCAATCGAAAAGACACCGGATTTATAATCTCAGAAATCCTATAAGGACCATTAAAGCGAGGCTTAAACTTAGAGGAAGAGACCTTCATAGGAACATGACGGGAAGACAACCAGACCAGATCCCCAACCCGAAGCCGGGAACCAACACACCGACGACGGTTAGCAAAACGTTGAGCCTCCTCCTGAGACAATACCAAATTGTCCACCACATGAGCCCAAATCTGCTGCAACCTGTCAACCACAGAATCCACACCAGGACAGTCAGAAGGCTCAACCTGCCCCGAAGAAAAACGAGGATGAAAACCAAAATTACAAAAGAATGGCGAAACCAAGGTAGCCGAACTAGCCCGATTATTAAGGGCAAACTCGGCCAATGGCAAGAAAGCCACCCAATCATCCTGATCAGCAGACACAAAGCATCTCAGATAAGTTTCTAAAGTCTGATTAGTTCGCTCGGTCTGGCCATTTGTCTGAGGATGAAATGCGGAAGAAAAAGACAAATCAATGCCCAGCTTAGCACAAAAGGCCCGCCAAAACCGAGAAACAAACTGGGACACAATATTCTCCGGAATACCATGCAAACGAACCACATGCTGAAAAAACAACGGAACCAAATCAGAAGAGGAAGGCAATTTAGGCAAAGGCACCAAATGAACCATCTTAGAGAACTGGTCACAAACAACCCAGATGACAGACATCTTCTGGGAAACCGGAAGATCAGAAATAAAATCCATAGAAATATGCGTCCAGGGCCTCTCAGGGACCGGCAAAGGCAAAAGCAACCCACTAGCACGGGAACAACAAGGCTTGGCCAGCGCACAAGTCCCACAGGACTGCACAAAAGAACGCACATCATGTGACAAAGAAGGCCACCAAAAGGACCTACCAACCAAATCTCTGGTACCAAAAATACCAGGATGGCCAGCCAACACAGAACAATGAACCTCAGAAATCACTCTACTAGTCCATCTATCAGGAACAAACAGTTTCCCCACTGGACAGTGGTCAGGTTTGTCAGCCTGAAATTCCTGAAGAACCCGTCGTAAATCAGGGGAAATGGCAGAAAGGACCACCCCTTCTTTCAGAATGCCGACCGGTTCAAGGACCTCAGGAGAATCAGGCAAAAAACTCCTAGAGAGGGCATCAGCCTTAATATTCTTAGAACCCGGAAGATACGAGACCACGAAATCAAAACGGGAAAAAAATAAGGACCATCGAGCCTGTCTAGGATTCAGCTGCCTGGCAGACTCGAGGTAAATCAGATTTTTATGATTGGTCAAGACCACAATACGGTGCTTAGCTCCCTCAAGCCAATGTCGCCACTCCTCAAACGCCCACTTCATAGCCAACAACTCCCGATTGCCGACATCATAATTGCGTTCAGCGGGTGAAAACTTACGGGAAAAGAAGGCACACGGTTTCATCAAGGAACCAACAGGATCCCTCTGAGACAAAACGGCCCCTGCCCCAATCTCAGAAGCATCAACCTCAACCTGAAACGGAAGAGAAACATCTGGTTGACGCAACACCGGGGCAGAAGTAAATCGGCGTTTAAGCTCCTGAAAGGCAAAGACAGCCGCAGAGGACCAATTCGTCACATCAGCGCCTTTCTTCGTCAAATCGGTCAAGGGTTTAACCACACTGGAGAAGTTAGCAATGAAACGGCGATAAAAATTAGCAAAGCCCAAAAATTTCTGAAGGCTCTTCACAGATGTGGGTTGAATCCAATCATGAATGGCCTGAACCTTAACCGGATCCATCTCTATAGATGAGGGAGAAAAAATAAAGCCCAAAAAAGAAACCTTCTGCACTCCAAAGAGACACTTAGACCCCTTCACAAACAAAGCATTATCACGAAGGATCTGAAATATCATCCTGACCTGTTTCACATGAGACTCCCAATCATCGGAAAAAATTAAAATGTCATCCAAATATACAATCATGAATTTATCAAGATAAGTCCGGAAGATATCGTGCATGAAGGACTGAAAAACAGATGGAGCATTAGAGAGCCCGAATGGCATCACAAGGTATTCAAAATGGCCTTCGGGCGTATTAAACGCAGTTTTCCATTCATCACCCTGCTTAATACGAACAAGATTATATGCCGCCCGAAGGTCAATCTTAGTAAACCAACTAGCCCCCTTAATCCTAGCAAACAAATCGGAAAGCAGAGGTAAAGGGTATTGAAACTTGACCGTGATCTTATTCAAGAGGCGATAATCAATACAGGGTCTCAAGGAGCCATACTTCTTAGCAAAAAAAAAATCCTGCTCCCAATGTTGAAGAAGATGGCCGAATATGTCCTTTCTCCAAAGACTCCTTAACATAACTCCGCATGGCGGTATGTTCAGGCACAGACAGGTTGAAAAGTCGGCCCTTAGGAAACTTACAGCCTGGAATCAAGTCAATCGCATAATCACAGTCCCTATGCGGTGGAAGGGAACTGGACTTGGGCTCATCGAATACATCCTGAAAATCAGACAAAAACTCTGGAATTTCAGAAGTGGAAGAAGAGGAGATTGACATCAAAGGAACATCATTATGAACCCCCTGACATCCCCAACTAGTCACAGACATAGACTTCCAATCCAACACAGGATTATGTGCCTGCAACCACGGAAAACCCAGCACGATAGCATCATGTAAATTATGCAACACCAGAAATCGACAATCTTCCTGATGGGCTGGCGACATGCACATGGTCACCTGTGTCCAGAACTGGGGCTTATTTTTAGCCAAAGGTGTAGCATCAATGCCCCTTAAAGGAATAGGATTCTGCAAAGACTGCAAGGGAAAACCACAACGCCTGGCAAACTCAAAGTCCATTAAGTTCAAGGCGGCGCCTGAATCCACAAACGCCATGACAGAAAATGATGATAATGAGCAAATCAAGGACACAGATAATAAAAATTTAGGTTGTACAGTACTGATGGTAAATGAACTAGCGATCCTCTTTGTACGCCTAGGGCAGACTGAAATGACATGAGAAGCATCGCCACAATAAAAACACAACCTATTCTGACGTCTGAATCCCTGTTGTTTCGTTCTAGACAGAATCCTATCACACTGCATTGACTCAGGCATCTGCTCTGAGGACAGCGCCACAGCGCGCACAGTTCTGCGTTCCCGCAAACGCCGATCAATCTGAATGGCCAGAGACATAGAATCACTCAGACCGAAAGGCGTAGGAAACCCCACCATAACATCTTTAACGGATTCAGAAAGACCCTTTCTGAAAATTGCCGCCAAAGCATCCTCATTCCATTTAGTCAACACAGACCATTTTCTAAATTTCTGACAATACAATTCTGCCACTTCTTGACCCTGAGACAGGACCAACAAGGTCTTCTCCGCTTGATCCACAGAATTTGGTTCATCATATAATAATCCTAAAGCCTGAAACAAGGCGTCTACATTAAGCAAGGCCGGATTCTCAGATTCCAGGGAAAATGCCCAATCCTGAGGATCACCACGCAGCAGGGAGATGACAATTTTAACCTGCTGAATGGAATCACCAGAGGATCGAGGTCTCAGAGCAAAAAACAGTTTACAGTTGTTTTTAAAACTCAAAAATTTGGACCTGTCCCCAAAAAACAAATCAGGAGTAGGAATCTTAGGCTCTAAAACTGGAGTCTGAACAATATAATCAGAAATACCCTGTACCCTAGCAGCAAGCTGGTCTACACGAGAAGCTAATCCCTGAACATCCATGCTAGCACAAGACTCCTCAGCCACCCAGAGAAAAAGAGGGAAGAAAAGACAAAGCAGGCTACAGAAAAAAAAATGGCTCTTTCTTCCCTTCTTCTGAGATGCATTTAACTCATTGTTGGCCAGTTGTACTGTTATGATCCGGTGACCTTGGAGCCGCATGAGACTTTCTCAGGAGCAGGTGGAACCTGTACTGACCGCAAACCCTAAACTGTCACCGCAACTAGAAGTAGCCGTGGGGTGTATCTAACACATCCTAGACACCTCGACACAGCCGGAGGACTAAATACCCCTGTAGATGGAAATGGGAATTCTATCTTGCCTCAGAGCAGACCCCCAAAGGGTAGGCAGCCCCCCACAAATATTGACGGTGAGTATTAGAGGAAAGACACACGCAGGCAGAATACAGGATTTAGCAAAAGAGGCCACGCTAGCTAAATAGGAAAGGATAGTACAGAATACTAAGCGGTCAGTATTAAAACCCTAAAAATATCCACAGCAGATAATACAAAATTCCACCATCTAACTAAAGACATGGAATGTATATCTGCATCTCCTGAGAATCCTACTTGACTGAAATATCCAAACACAGTCTAAGCTGGACAAGAAAAAACATTGAATAGTACTGAATTGTAAGCACACAGCATGTGTGCTGTAGAAACAAAACCAGACACTTATCTTTGCCGATTTGGCAGCAGGGCAGGAGGAACCAGACAGATATGCAAAACCTCCAAGAACAATGGACAACTGGCAAGGGCTAATGAATCCTGCACACCTAAATATCCCAGTAAGAGCTGCAATCAGCAGGGACACCTGCCCAGGATTGTAACCCAGGGACAACTGCATTACTACCAACAACCACCGGAGGGAACCCAAGAGCAGAATTCACAACGCTTTCTTTCATGTAATTGTTATGTGTGCCTTAAGCAGAACCTGTCATTTCTCACAAAAAAAAAATCAGTGAAATACCTTGTTAAAATTCTGAGCTCTCCTGATTCTGATGCTCTTTTCCTTTTTGGACTATGACACTCCATTTTACAGATATTCACATTTGTTGCTTTTGCAAGGCAGTATGTGAAATCTCTGCTTGTAGACCAACTTTGCGCAAAATGGAAACGCGCATAAGAATCAGAGGAGCTCAGGATTTTAACAAGGTATTTAACTCTTTTTGAGGGTGCAAGTGCCCAGTCCTCTTTAAAGGGAACCTGTCACCAGTTTTGGCCAATACGAGTTATGGCCACTGCCTTTCAGGGCTTATCTACAGCATTCTATAATGCTATAGATAAGCCCCCGATCCGACCTGAAATATAAGAAAAATAAGTTTTATTATACTCACCTGCAGGGTGGTCCGGTCCGATGGGTGTTGCTGGACCTGGTCCGGCACCTCCCATCTTCTTGCAATGCCGCCCTCCTGCTTGCTTCATGGCTCCCCGGCATCGTGCTCCTGCACAGGCATACTTATCTGCTCTGTTGAGGGCAGAGGAAAGTACTGCAGTGCGCAGGAGCTGGGCCTCTCTGACCTGTCCTGGTCAAAAAACAGGCATAGACCACTTCTGCCGGCAATTCAGTGGCTTCTGCTGACATCACATTTGACTGAGCCAATTTTGAATCCACCTAATAGTATCCTTGTCAAACAAAAACTTGATCATTTTTTGGAATAAGGATAATATGAGATACTTTAGAAAATGCTTTGCTGAAGTCGAGTTATACTATATCCACCGCATTTCTCTAATCTACCAGTCAGTCATTCCATGGTAGAATTAAATTAGATTAGTCTGGTATGACTTGTTTGCTACAAACCCATACTGGCTTTGGTTAATGATTACTGCACTCTTATCCAAGTACTTACATACATGCTGTTTAATAATTTGTTCAAAGATCTTTCCTGGTATAGAAGTAAGACTCACTGGCCTGCAATTTCCTGGCTCTATCTTCTTTCCTTTTTTGAAGGTAGGGACAATATTTGCCTTTCTCCAATCTTTTGGGACTTCTGTTCTTCAGGATTTGTCAAAGATTCTGTCTAATGGTTCTGCAATTTCCTCTGCTATCTCTTTCAGAACCTTAGGATGTAATTCATCTGACCAAGAGATTTATATTCATGTAAATTAGCTAAGGGTTCCCTCGCCATCTTTCTATTTATAGATATTGTGGATTCTTTTAGTCCTTCAGTTACACTGTGAAGATCACATGATGTTACGATTGTAATTTTAGAGAATATAGATGCAAAAAAATGGATTTTAAATGTTTGGAGTTCTCAACATCATTTTGGACCACAGCACCTTTTTCATGCTGTAAAATTTCTATAACATCTTTTACTTTTCTTTTGCTTTTGACAAACCCCCTAAATCCTTTTTCACTGCTTTTGGTCTCCTGTTATGACCCCAATGGCGAGGGTCTCAGAGATATCAGCAAGTCTGCGAAGTACAAAAATCCAGCTCATAGGGCAGTGGTAACTGGGTTGACCATATATCTACTCCTAACGCCAACACTAGAAGTAGCCGGGGAACATGCCTACGTTGGTCGCTAGATGTCTCGCGCCAGCCGGAGGACTAACTACCCCTAGAAGAGGAAAACAAAGACCTCTCTTGCCTCCAGAGAATAGACCCCAAAAGTTGGATACAAGCCCCCCACAAATAATAACGGTGAGGTAAGAGGAAATGACAAACACAGAGATGAACTAGGTTTAGCAAAGAGAGGCCCACTCACTAATAGCAGAATGTAGTAAGATAACTTATATGGTCAACAAAAACCCTAACAAAAATCCACACTGGAGATTCAAGAACCCCCGAACCGTCTAACGGCCCGGGGGGAGAACTCCAGCCTCCCTAGAGCTTCCAGCAAGGATAGGATACAGATTATGTACAAGCTGGACAAAAATGCAAAACAAAAACAATAACAAAAAGCAAGAAAGCAGACTTAGCTTAATCAAGCAGGAACCAGGATCAGTAGACAAGAGCACTACAGATTAGCTCTGATATCAACGTTGCCAGGCATTGAACTGAAGGTCCAGGGAGCTAATATAGCAACACCCCTGACCTAACGACCCAGGTGAGCATATAAGGGATGATAGACATACCCAGAGTAAAAACACTAGTAGCCACTAGAGGGAGCCAAAAGGTAAATTCACAACAGTACCCCCCCCTTAGTGAGGGGTCACCGAACCCTCACCAAGACCACCAGGGCGATCAGGATGAGCGGCGTGAAAGGCACGAACTAAATCGGCCGCATGCACATCAGAGGCGACCACCCAGGAATTATCCTCCTGACCATAGCCCTTCCACTTGACCAGGTACTGAAGCCTCCGCCTGGAGAGATGAGAATCTAAGATCTTCTCCACCACGTACTCCAACTCGCCCTCAACCAACACCGGAGCAGGAGGCTCAGCAGAAGGAACCACAGGCACAACGTACCGCCGCAACAAGGACCTATGAAATACGTTGTGAATGGCAAACGACACCGGAAGATCCAGGCGAAAGGATACAGGATTAAGGATCTCCAATATCTTGTAAGGACCAATGAATCGAGGCTTAAACTTGGGAGAGGAGACCTTCATAGGAACAAATCGAGAAGACAGCCATACCAAATCCCCAACACGAAGTCGGGGACCCACACCGCGGCGGCGATTGGCAAAACGCTGAGCCTTCTCCTGTGACAACTTCAAGTTGTCCACCACATGATTCCAGATCCGCTGCAACCTATCCACCACAGAATCCACTCCAGGACAGTCAGAAGGCTCCACATGTCCCGAGGAAAAACGAGGATGGAAACCGGAGTTGCAGAAAAATGGCGAAACCAAGGTGGCAGAACTAGCCCGATTATTAAAGGCAAATTCAGCCAACGGCAAGAAGGTCACCCAATCATCCTGATCAGAAGAGACAAAACACCTCAAATACGCCTCCAGAGTCTGATTAGTTCGTTCCGTTTGTCCGTTAGTCTGTGGATGAAAAGCGGACGAAAACGACAAATCAATGCCCATCCTACCACAAAAGGATAGCCAGAACCTGGAAACAAACTGGGATCCTCTGTCCGACACAATATTCTCAGGAATGCCGTGCAAACGAACCACGTTCTGGAAGAACACAGGAACCAGATCAGCAGAGGAAGGCAGCTTAGGCAAAGGAACCAGATGGACCATCTTGGAGAAACGATCACATATCACCCAGATGACAGACATGCCTTTAGACACCGGGAGATCCGAAATTAAATCCATAGAGATGTGTGTCCAAGGTCTCTTCGGGACAGGCAAGGGCAAGAGCAACCCGGTGGCACGAGAACAGCAAGGCTTAGCTCGAGCACAAGTACCGCAGGACTGCACAAATAACCGCACATCCCTTGACAAGGAAGGCCACCAAAAGGACCTGGCCACCAGATCTCTGGTGCCAAAAATTCCCGGGTGCCCTGCCAACACTGAGGAATGAACCTCGGAAATGACTCTGCTGGTCCATTTAGCAGGCACAAACAATCTGTCAGGTGGACAAGAGTCAGGCCTACCAGCCTGAAATCTCTGCAACACACGTCGCAGATCTGGAGAAATCGCTGACAAGATAACTCCTTCCTTAAGAATACCCTCAGGTTCAGCGACTCCAGGAGCATCAGGCACAAAGCTCCTAGACAGAGCATCGGCCTTCACATTCTTAGAACCTGGTAAATACGAGACCACAAAGTCAAAACGGGAGAAAAACAATGACCAGCGGGCCTGTCTAGGATTCAGGCGTTTAGCAGACTCGAGATACATCAAATTTTTGTGATCAGTCAAGACCACCACCCGATGCTTAGCACCCTCGAGCCAATGACGCCACTCCTCAAATGCCCACTTCATGGCCAATAACTCCCGATTGCCCACATCATAATTTCGCTCTGCCGGCGAAAACTTCCTAGAGAAAAAGGCACAAGGTCTCATAGTAGAGCAACCAGGGCCTCTCTGTGACAAAACGGCCCCTGCCCCAATCTCCGAAGCATCCACCTCAACCTCAAAGGGAAGTGAGACGTCAGGCTGGCACAAAACAGGCGCCGAAGTAAACCGGCGTTTCAACTCCTGGAAAGCCTCCACGGCAGCAGGAGCCCAGTTAGCTACATCAGAGCCTTTCTTGGTCATATCCGTCAGCGGTTTAACAACGATAGAGAAATTTGCGATAAAACGACGGTAGAAGTTAGCAAAACCCAAGAACTTCTGAAGACTCTTAACTGACGAGGGTTGAGTCCAATCATGAATAGCTCGGACCTTGACTGGATCCATCTCCACAGCAGAAGGGGAAAAAATGAACCCCAAAAAGGGAACCTTCTGTACACCAAAGAGATACTTTGAGCCTTTTACAAACAAAGAATTTTCACGCAAAATCTCAAAAACCATCCTGACCTGCTCCACATGCGAGTCCCAATCATCAGAAAAAACCAGAATATCATCCAGATAAACAATCAAAAATCTATCCAGATACTTCCGGAAAATGTCATGCATGAAGGACTGAAAAACTGAAGGTGCATTAGAGAGCCCAAATGGCATCACCAAGTACTCAAAATGACCTTCGGGCGTATTGAATGCGGTTCTCCATTCATCGCCCTGCCTAATGCGCACAAGGTTGTACGCACCACGAAGGTCTATCTTGGTGAACCACTTGGCACCTTTAATCCGGGCAAACAAATCCGACAACAACGGCAAAGGATACTGAAATTTGACAGTGATCTCATTTAAAAGCCGATAGTCAATACAAGGCCTCAAAGATCCGTCCTTTTTGGCCACAAAAAAGAATCCCGCACCAAGACGGGAAGAAGAAGGACGGATATGCCCCTTCTCAAGAGACTCCTTGATATATGAACGCATCGCGGTATGTTCAGGTACCGACAGATTAAACAGTCTCCCCTTTGGAAACTTACTGCCAGGGATCAAATCTATTGCACAGTGACATTCCCTATGAGGAGGCAGTGCACTGGACTTAGACTCGCTGAAGACATCCTGATAATCAGACAAATACGCCGGAACTTCCGAAGGCGTAGAAGAAGCAATAGACAAGGGCAGGGAATCTCCATGAATTCCATGGCAGCCCCAACTTGACACTGACATAGCCTTCCAGTCCAAGACTGGATTATGGGTCTGTAACCATGGCAAACCCAAAACAACCAAATCATGCATTTTATGCAGAACAAGAAAACGTATTACCTCCCGATGTTCGGGAGTCATGCACATGGTAACCTGTGTCCAAAACTGCGGTTTATTTTTTGCCAATGTGTTGTGAAATTGGATTTTGGGCTCCCCCGGTGGCCACTGGTGGAATTGAACTGGTGTGCATCATCCTCTCTGTTCACCTGTTTCCATCAGGATGTGGGAGTCGCTATTTAGCCTTGCTCCTCTGTCACTTCCATGCCGGTCAACATTGTAATCAGAAGCCTTTCTGTGCATGTTCCTGCTGCTAGACAACTCCCAGCTAAGTTGGACTTAGTCCTTGTTTGTTTTTGCATTTTGTTCCAGTTCACAGCTGTAGTTTCGTTTCTGTGTCTGGAAAGCTCTTGTGATCTGAAATTGCCACTCTGATGTTATGAGTTAATACTAGAGTCTTAAAGTAATTTCAGGATGGTATTTTGATAGGGTTTTCAGCTGACCATGAAAGTGCCCTTTCTGTCTTCCTGCTATCTAGTAAGCGGACCTCAATTTTGCTAAACCTATTTTCATACTACGTTTGTCATTTCATCTAAAATCACCGCCAATATTTGTGGGGGCCTCTGTCTGCCTTTCGGGGAAATTTCTCTAGAGGTGAGCCAGGACTATATTTTCCTCTGCCAGGATTAGTTAGTCCTCCGGCCGGCGCTGGGCGTCTAGGGATAAAATGCAGGCTACGCTACCCGGCTACTGTTAGTTGTGCGGCAGGTTTAGTTCATGGTCAGTTTAGTTTCCATCCTTCCAAGAGCTAGTTCTTATGTTTGCTGGGCTATGTTCTCTTGCCATTGAGAACCATAACAGTTTGACCGGCCTAAAAGGGTTAAATTAATTGACAGAGAAAGGAGAGAAAAGAGAAGTCTGCTGAAGATTTTTTTTTTTTTTTTTTTTTCTCAGTTCTGAGTGTGCTTGTAATTGAATCTCTTGCAAGTCTGCCTATATTGCAGCCTTTCTCTCTCTCTCTCCTTCTAATCCTGGAATGGCTCTGTGTTCACCTGTTTAAAATGGATATTCAGAGTTTAGCTGCAGGTTTGAATAATCTCACCACGAAAGTTCAAAACTTACAAGATTTTGTTGTTCATGTTCCTATATCTGAACCTAGAATTCCTTTGCCTGAATTTTTCTCGGGGAATAGATCTTGCTTTCAAAATTTCAAAAATAATTGCAAGTTGTTTTTGTCCCTGAAATCTCGCTCTGCTGGAGATCCTGCTCAGCAGGTCAGGATTGTGATTTCTTTGCTCCGGGGCGACCCTCAGGATTGGGCTTTTGCATTGGCTCCAGGGGATCCTGCGTTGCTCAATGTGGATGCGTTTTTTCTGGCCTTGGGGTTGCTTTATGAGGAACCTCAGTTAGAACTTCAGGCGGAAAAGGCCTTGATGTCCCTATCTCAGGGGCAAGACGAAGCTGAAATATACTGCCAGAAATTCCGTAAATGGGCTGTGCTTACTCAGTGGAATGAGTGCGCCCTGGCGGCGAATTTCAGAGAGGGTCTCTCTGATGCCATTAAGGATGTTATGGTGGGGTTCCCTGTGCCTGCGGGTCTGAATGAGTCCATGACAATGGCTATCCAGATCGATAGGCGTCTGCGGGAGCGCAAACCTGTGCACCATTTGGCGGTGTCTACTGAGAAGACGCCAGAGAATATGCAATGTGATAGAATTCTGTCCAGAAGTGAACGGCAGAATTTTAGACGAAAAAATGGGTTGTGCTTCTATTGCGGTGATTCAACTCATGTTATATCAGCATGCTCTAAGCGTACTAAGAAGCTTGATAAGTCTGTTTCAATTGGCACTTTACAGTCTAAGTTTATTCTATCTGTGACCCTGATTTGTTCTTTATCATCTATTACCGCGGATGCCTATGTCGACTCTGGCGCCGCTTTGAGTCTTATGGATTGGTCCTTTGCCAAACGCTGTGGGTATGATTTGGAGCCTCTTGAAACTCCTATACCCCTGAAGGGGATTGACTCCACCCCATTGGCTAGCAATAAACCACAATACTGGACACAAGTAACTATGCGGATTAATCCGGATCACCAGGAGATTATTCGCTTTCTTGTGCTGTATAACCTACATGATGTGTTGGTGCTTGGATTGCCATGGCTGCAATCTCATAACCCAGTCCTTGACTGGAAAGCTATGTCTGTGTTAAGCTGGGGATGTAAGGGGACGCATGGGGACGTACCTGTGGTTTCCATTTCATCACCTATTCCCTCTGAGATTCCTGAATTCTTGACTGAATATCGTGACGTTTTTGAAGAACCTAAGCTTGGTTCATTACCTCCGCACCAGGAGTGCGATTGTGCCATAGATTTGATTCCGGGTAGTAAATACCCTAAGGGTCGTTTATTTAATCTGTCTGTGCCTGAACATGCTGCTATGCGATAATATATAAAGGAGTCCTTGGAAAAGGGACATATTCGTCCTTCGTCATCTCCCTTAGGAGTCGGTTTTTTCTTTGTGGCTAAGAAAGATGGCTCTTTGAGGCCGTGCATTGATTATCGGCTTTTGAATAAAATCACGGTTAAATATCAATATCCGTTGCCACTGCTGACTGATTTGTTTGCTCGCATAAAGGCGGCCAAGTGGTTCTCTAAGATAGATCTTCGTGGGGCATATAATTTGGTGCGAATTAAGCAGGGGGATGAGTGGAAAACCGCATTTAATACGCCCGAGGGCCACTTTGAGTATTTGGTGATGCCTTTTGGTCTTTCAAATGCCCCTTCAGTCTTTCAGTCCTTTATGCATGACATTTTCCGTGATTATTTGGATAAATTTATGATTGTGTATCTGGATGATATTTTGATTTTTTCGGATGACTGGGACTCTCATGTCCAGCAGGTCAGGAGGGTTTTTCAGGTTTTGCGGTCTAATTCCTTGTGTGTGAAGGGTTCTAAGTGCGTTTTTGGGGTTCAAAAGATTTCCTTTTTGGGATATATTTTTTCCCCCTCTTCCATCGAGATGGATCCTGTCAAGGTTCAGGCTATTTGTGATTGGACGCAACCCTCTTCTCTTAAGAGTCTTCAGAAATTTTTGGGCTTTGCTAACTTTTATCGTCGATTTATTGCTGGTTTTTCTGATGTTGTTAAACCATTGACTGATTTGACTAAGAAGGGTGCTGATGTTGCTGATTGGTCCCCTGCTGCTGTGGAGGCCTTTCGGGAGCTTAAGCGCCGCTTTTCTTCCGCCCCTGTGTTGCGTCAGCCTGATGTTGCTCTTCCTTTTCAGGTTGAGGTCGACGCTTCTGAAATCGGAGCTGGGGCGGTTTTGTCGCAGAGAAGTTCCGATTGCTCCGTGATGAGACCTTGTGCTTTTTTCTCGCGTAAATTTTCGCCCGCCGAGCGGAATTATGATGTTGGGAATCGGGAGCTTTTGGCCATGAAGTGGGCTTTTGAGGAGTGGCGTCATTGGCTTGAGGGGGCTAGACATCAGGTGGTGGTATTGACTGACCACAAAAATCTAATTTATCTTGAGTCCGCCAGACGCCTGAATCCTAGACAGGCGCGCTGGTCGTTGTTTTTCTCTCGGTTTAATTTTGTGGTGTCCTACCTGCCGGGTTCTAAGAATGTTAAGGCGGATGCCCTTTCTAGGAGTTTTGAGCCTGACTCCCCTGGTAATTCTGAACCTACAGGTATCCTTAAGGATGGAGTGATATTGTCTGCCGTTTCTCCAGACCTGCGGCGGGCCTTGCAGGAGTTTCAGGCGGATAGACCTGATCGTTGCCCACCTGGTAGACTGTTTGTTCCTGATGATTGGACCAGTAAAGTCATTTCTGAGGTTCATTCTTCTGCGTTGGCAGGTCATCCTGGAATCTTTGGTACCAGGGATTTGGTGGCAAGGTCCTTCTGGTGGCCTTCCCTGTCTCGAGATGTGCGAGGCTTCGTGCAGTCTTGTGACGTTTGTGCTCGGGCCAAGCCTTGTTGTTCTCGGGCTAGTGGATTGTTGTTGCCCTTGCCTATCCCGAAGAGGCCCTGGACGCACATCTCGATGGATTTTATTTCGGATCTTCCTGTTTCTCAGAAGATGTCTGTCATCTGGGTGGTGTGTGATCGTTTCTCTAAGATGGTCCATTTGGTTCCCCTGCCTAAGTTGCCTTCTTCTTCCGAGTTGGTTCCTGTTTTTTCAAAATGTGGTCCGTTTGCATGGTATTCCGGAGAATATCGTTTCTGACAGAGGTACCCAATTCGTGTTTAGATTTTGGCGAGCATTCTGTGCTAGGATGGGCATAGATTTGTCTTTCTCGTCTGCTTTCCATCCTCAGACTAATGGCCAGACCGAGCGGACGAATCAGACCTTGGAGACATATTTGAGGTGTTTTGTGTCTGCAGATCAGGATGATTGGGTTGCTTTTTTGCCTTTAGCGGAGTTTGCCCTCAATAATCGGGCCAGCTCTGCCACCTTGGTGTCTCCCTTTTTCTGTAATTCGGGGTTTCATCCTCGATTTTCTTCTGGTCAGGTGGAATCTTCGGATTGTCCTGGAGTGGATGCTGTGGTGGAGAGGTTGCATCAGATTTGGGGGCAGGTAGTGGACAATTTGAAGTTGTCCCAGGAGAAGACTCAGCTTTTTGCCAACCGCCGGCGTCGGGTTGGTCCTCGGCTTTGTGTTGGGGACTTGGTGTGGTTGTCTTCTCGTTTTGTCCCTATGAGGGTTTCTTCTCCCAAGTTTAAGCCTCGGTTCATCGGCCCGTACAAGATATTGGAGATTCTTAACCCTGTGTCCTTCCGTTTGGACCTCCCTGCATCTTTTTCTATTCATAATGTTTTTCATCGGTCATTATTGCGCAGGTATGAGGTACCGGTTGTGCCTTCCGTTGAGCCTCCTGCTCCGGTGTTGGTTGAGGGCGAGTTGGAGTACGTTGTGGAAAAAATCTTGGACTCCCGTGTTTCCAGACGGAAACTCCAGTATCTGGTCAAATGGAAGGGATACGGTCAGGAGGATAATTCTTGGGTGACTGCCTCTGATGTTCATGCCTCCGATTTGGTCCGTGCCTTTCATAGGGCTCATCCTGATCGCCCTGGTGGTTCTGGTGAGGGTTCGGTGCCCCCTCCTTGAGGGGGGGGTACTGTTGTGAAATTGGATTTTGGGCTCCCCCGGTGGCCACTGGTGGAATTGAACTGGTGTGCATCATCCTCTCTGTTCACCTGTTTCCATCAGGATGTGGGAGTCGCTATTTAGCCTTGCTCCTCTGTCACTTCCATGCCGGTCAACATTGTAATCAGAAGCCTTTCTGTGCATGTTCCTGCTGCTAGACAACTCCCAGCTAAGTTGGACTTAGTCCTTGTTTGTTTTTGCATTTTGTTCCAGTTCACAGCTGTAGTTTCGTTTCTGTGTCTGGAAAGCTCTTGTGATCTGAAATTGCCACTCTGATGTTATGAGTTAATACTAGAGTCTTAAAGTAATTTCAGGATGGTATTTTGATAGGGTTTTCAGCTGACCATGAAAGTGCCCTTTCTGTCTTCCTGCTATCTAGTAAGCGGACCTCAATTTTGCTAAACCTATTTTCATACTACGTTTGTCATTTAATCTAAAATCACCGCCAATATTTGTGGGGGCCTCTGTCTGCCTTTCGGGGAAATTTCTCTAGAGGTGAGCCAGGACTATATTTTCCTCTGCCAGGATTAGTTAGTCCTCCAGCCGGCGCTGGGCGTCTAGGGATAAAACGCAGGCTACGCTACCCGGCTACTGTTAGTTGTGCGGCAGGTTTAGTTCATGGTCAGTTTAGTTTCCATCCTTCCAAGAGCTAGTTCTTATGTTTGCTGGGCTATGTTCTCTTGCCATTGAGAACCATAACACCAATGGCGTAGAATCAATACCCCTAAGAGGGATAGGATTTTCCAATGGCTCAAGAACAAATCCGCAGCGCTTGGCAAATGACAGATCCATAAGGCTCAGGGCCGCACCTGAGTCCACAAACGCCATGACAGGATACGATGACAGTGAGCAAATCAAAGTTACAGATAGAATAAATTTAGGTTGCAAATTACCAATGACGACCGGACTAACAACCTTAGTAAGACGTTTAGAGCATGCTGAGATAACATGTGTAGAATCACCACAGTAGTAACACAAGCCATTCTGGCGTCTATGAATTTTCCGCTCATTTCTAGTCAGGATTCTATCACATTGCATTAATTCAGGTGCCTGTTCAGACAACACCATGAGGGAATTTGCGGTTTTGCGCTCCCGCAACCGCCGGTCGATTTGAATAGCCAGGGCCATAGAATCATTCAGACCTGTGGGAATGGGAAAACTCACCATCACATTCTTAATGGCTTCAGAAAGACCATTTCTAAAATTTGCAGCCAATGCACACTCGTTCCACTGGGTCAGCACGGACCATTTCCGAAATTTTTGGCAATACACTTCAGCCTCGTCCTGGCCCTGAGACATAGCCAGCAAGGCTTTTTCTGCCTGAATCTCAAGATTGGGTTCCTCATAAAGCAAACCGAGCGCCAGAAAAAACGCATCAATATCAGCCAATGCCGGATCTCCTGGCGCCAGCGAGAAAGCCCAATCCTGAGGGTCGCCCCGTAAAAAAGAAATAACAATTTTCACTTGCTGAGCGGAGTCTCCAGTGGAACAGGGTCTCAGGGACAAAAACAATTTACAATTATTCCTGAAATTTCTAAACTTAAATCGGTCTCCGGAAAACAGTTCAGGAATCGGTATCTTAGGTTCTGACATAGGATTTCTGGTAACATAATCTTGTATGCCCTGCACACGAGCAGCAAGCTGGTCCACACTTGTAATCAAGGTCTGGACATTCATGTCTGCAGCAATCACAAGCCACTCAGAGGTAAAGGGGAAAAGAAAAAAAAATGAGAAAGAGAAAAAAAAAACTCAGAACTTTCTTTCTTATAATCCCGCTTCTGCAATGCATTTAACATTTAATACTGGCCTGGCAAACTGTTATGACCCCAATGGCGAGGGTCTCAGAGATATCAGCAAGTCTGCGAAGTACAAAAATCCAGCTCATAGGGCAGTGGTAACTGGGTTGACCATATATCTACTCCTAACGCCAACACTAGAAGTAGCCGGGGAACATGCCTACGTTGGTCGCTAGATGTCTCACGCCAGCCGGAGGACTAACTACCCCTAGAAGAGGAAAACAAAGACCTCTCTTGCCTCCAGAGAATAGACCCCAAAAGTTGGATACAAGCCCCCCACAAATAATAACGGTGAGGTAAGAGGAAATGACAAACACAGAGATGAACTAGGTTTAGCAAAGAGAGGCCCACTCACTAATAGCAGAATGTAGTAAGATAACTTATATGGTCAACAAAAACCCTAACAAAAATCCACACTGGAGATTCAAGAACCCCCGAACCGTCTAACGGCCCGGGGGGAGAACTCCAGCCTCCCTAGAGCTTCCAGCAAGGATAGGATACAGATTATGTACAAGCTGGACAAAAATGCAAAACAAAAACAATAACAAAAAGCAAGAAAGCAGACTTAGCTTAATCAAGCAGGAACCAGGATCAGTAGACAAGAGCACTACAGATTAGCTCTGATATCAACGTTGCCAGGCATTGAACTGAAGGTCCAGGGAGCTAATATAGCAACACCCCTGACCTAACGACCCAGGTGAGCATACAAGGGATGATAGACATACCCAGAGTAAAAACACTAGTAGCCACTAGAGGGAGCCAAAAGGTAAATTCACAACAGTCTCCCTTGCAAGCCTCACTTCATTACTGGCTTTAGCTCTTCTAATTCTTATTCTACATTCCCTGCAGACAGCATTATATTCCTTTTTAGATATGCCCCCTTTTTCCATTTCCATTTAATACACATTTCCTTTTTAACAAGTGTTTGTGAGTTCTGAGTTCATCCTTTGTGGTTTCTTTAAATGCTTGCAATTATTCCCTCTTTTTGGGATTGTTACTGATTGTGCAGTGAGAATTTTATTTAATAAAATCTCCCATCTTTGTTGGACTTTCCTGTCCTTTAGAACATCCAGCCATTGGACCTTTTACATCCTGTTTCTGAGTTCATTAAAATCTGCCTTTCTGAATTCCAGCCTTAAAGTTTGAGTCCTAGCTGGTCTTCCTCCTCTTCTAATCCAAAATTTGACTAATCAAAAACAAAAGTTATGCAGAAACCAGGGATCACTAAGAAAATATACAACTTTTTATTAATAGAGTAAACAAAACCAATTAAAAACAGTTAAAAAAAAGCCCACGTTGATGGACTATGCTATTATTATTATTTATTATAGTGTCATTTTTAATCCATGGCACTTTACATGTGAAAGGGGTATACATAATAAAAACAAGTACAGTAATCTTCAACAATCAAAGTCATGACTGATACAGGGGGAGAGAGAACAGGTTCCTTTTGAAGGTTTCCATGGTAGGCAAGAGTCTGAGGGGGGATGCACGGGAGAAACCTTGTATGCGATTGTGGGAAGAGGAGATAAGAGGGGAGTAGAGAAGGAGATCTTGTGAGAAGCGGAGGCAGGTATCGGAAGACTAGGTCATAGATGTATGGAGGAGACGGGTTGTGGATGGCTTTTTAGGCCATGATTGTGAGCCAGTGAAGGGATTGACAGAGAGGAGAGGCCGGGGAATAGCGAGAGGGCAGGTGGATTGGTTGGGCAGCAGAGTTTAGGATACATTGAAGGGGTGCAAGAGTTTTAGAGGGGAGACCACAGAGCAGGAGGTTGCAGTAGTCGAGGCGGGAGATGATGAAGGGCATGGACTAGGGTTTTTCAAAATTCTTGGTTGAGGTATGTACGGATCAGGGAAATATTTTTGATTTGGAGTCAGCAGGAAGCGGAAAGGGCTTGGAATATACCAAAATGATCCATAGTAAGATAATATTCAATACCTGCTAACCATATAAATATAAATGTAATGCTCACAATAATCAGAATATTAGATAGTCAATATAATAGATACTCAACTAGCATGAAACACAATTTGCCACAGTTATCTCATAGGGTCCCATAATAGATAAACCTCTATGTAAAGAAATACTCTATTGAAAATGTATACTGCCAGCACAATGATAATATGTGCAAAAAGGCCACAAATGGTAGAATCAAATTCAGGCACAATCATCCATGAGAACAAAAAGAGGAGAGCATGATACTTAGGAATACATGATGAAAAAGTCACCCATAGGTGCAAGGAGACCAGTTAAGCTAGGGATATGGTCCATATCCCTAGCTTAACCGGTCTCCTTGTACCCGATGGAGACTTTTATAATGCTTTTTTATCATGCTCCCCTCTTTTTGCTCTTATAGATGATTCTGCCTGAATGTGATTTGACCCATTTTGGTCTTTTTTGCACATATTATCAACATGTATTGTGCTGGCAGTATGCAGTTTCAATAGTATTTGTTTACATAGGGGTTTCTCTGCAGTGGATGTGATAACAGTCGCAAATTGTGTTTCATGCAAGTTGAGTATTTATTATATTGATTATCTTATAGTCTAATTATTGTGAACATTACATTTATATTTATATGGTTGGCAGGTATTGAATAATATTTTACTATAGATCACTTTGGTATAATCCATCAACATGGTCTTTTTTAACTGTTTTTAATTGGTTTTGTTTGTTTACTATATTAATAAAAAGTTGTATATTTTTTTGGTGATCTCTGGTTTCTGCATAAGTTTTGTTTCTGGTTGGTCATGTCTATTCAATATGTATTAGGTGATCTCATAAGTATTTAATGGTGCCCGCCATTACATATACTGTAGTCCAAAATTTGACTACCTCCTAAATTCCCAACCACTTATTTCCTCAACCATTTCTTCCTCGTTGGAGGAATTAAGTCCAAGATTGAAGATCCTCTTGTTCTCTTTTCTACCTTTTGAAATATAAAGTTGTCAGTGAGAGAAGATAAGAATTTTCTGGATCCAGTACTTTTGCTTGAGAGAGATTCCCAACAAATATCTGGAGAGTGCAACCAAAGAGAGAAAAAATGTGCCAGAAGCAAAATACCACAATGTTTTAATAAAATGTATATTTTATTCAGTAGATTAAAAATTATATACAGTGATAAACAATATATAGTTGTGCTCAAAAGTTTACATATCGCAACAGAATTTTTGCTTTCTTGGCCTTTTTTCACAGAATATGAATAATAACACCAAAACTTTTTCTCCACTCACGGTTAGTGGTTGGGTGAAGCCATTTATTCTCAAACTACTTTGTTTTCTCTTTTTAAATCATAATGACAAACATCCAAATGACCCTGATCAAAAGTTTGCATACCCTGGTGATTTTGGCCTGATAACATGCACAGAAGTTGATACAAATGGGTTTGAATGGCTACTAAAGGTAACATCCTCACTTGTGACCTGTTTGCTTGTAATCAGTGTATGTGCATAAAAGCTGAGTGAGTTTCTGGGATTCAGACAGACTCTTGCATCTTTTAGCAAGCCACTGATGTTTCTGGATTGTGAGTTATGGGGAGAGCAAAAGAACTGTCAACGGATCTACGAGAAAAGGTAGTTGAAATGTATAAAACAGGAAAGGGATACAAAAAGATATCCAAGGAATTGATAATGCCAGTCAGCAGCGTTCAAACTGTGATTATCAAATGGAAAATCAGGGGCTCTTTAAAAACAAAACAATGGTCAGATAGACCAACAAAAATATCATCCACAACTGCCAGGAAAATTGTTCAGGTGCAAACAAAAATCCACGAGTAACATCAGCTGAAATACAGGACTCTCTGAAAACTAGAGGTGCGGCTGTTTCAAGATGCACCATAAGGAGGCATTTGAAAAAAATTGGCTGCATGGTCAAGTCGCCAGAAGAAAGCCATTACTGCACAAATATGTTAGAATCTGTTTTGTTTTTGACCATCCGCCATCTTGTTGTGGTGTTCTGGCTGCTGGTCTTTTTTACCTGGTGCTGGGTTGTCTTAGGTCAGGTGATTGTATCACCCTTTATTACCCAGCACCTGCCTCCCATTCCTTGCTGGACATCAGTGTTAATCCGCTAGAGTTCTGGCTAGGTGCTTTGATAGCTTTCTGTGTTTGATATTGTGCAGTTCTGGGATCTCTGGTTCTGCTATCTTTAGTTTCTGTTTTCAGTTGGTTTTTGAAGCCATCTCTGTGTTTTCTATTAGGAGGTGACCTGTTTTTATACCCAGTCCTTAGATCTTTCAGGGACCTCCTTCCCCCTATCTATAGGTCTTCACTGAGATTAACCTAGGATGGTCGGTGAGTCTATTCGCAAGGAATGGGTCGCCCACTCCATCGTAGGGTATCAGCCTAGTCTCAGTGCAGGATCAGTTTTCCCCTTCTATCCTAGTTCTGTGTTGCAGTTCCGTAACAAAATACTACAAAGTATCTCACCTACAATACGCAAAACATCACAGAGACAAGCCTCAAAACTTCTGGAAGAAGGTAATTTGGAGTGATGAGACCAAAATTGAACCTTTAGGCCACGACCATAAACTTTACATTTGGAGAGAGGTCAACAAAGCCTATGATGAAAGGAACACTAATCCTACTGTAAAGCACGGAGATGGATCGCTGATGTTTTGGGGATGTGTGAGCTACAAAGGCACAGGAAACTTGGTCAAAGTTGAAGGAAAGATGAATGCAGCACATTATCAGCAAATACTGGAGGCAAATTTGCACTCATCAGCCCAGAAGCTGCACATTGGACACACTTGGACTTCCTCATGACAACGATCCAAAACACAAGGCCAAGTTGACCTGTCATTTGTTACAGCAGAACAAAGTCAAGGTTCTGGAGGGGTCATCTCAGTCTCCTGACCTCAATATCATTGAACCACTCTGGGGAGATCTCAAGCATGCAGTTCATGGTAGACAGTCCAGGAATTTACAGGAACTGGAGGGTATTTTCCAAGAAGATTGGGCAGCTTTACTATCTGAGAAAATAAAGAACCTCATCCACATCTACCACAAAAGACATCAAGCTGTCATTGATGTTAGAGGAGGCAATACACGGTATTAAGAAATGGGGTATGTGAACTTTTGATCAGAGTCATTTGGATGCTTTGGGTTGTCATTATGATTTGAAAAGAGAAAACACAGTAGTTTGACAATAAATGGCTTCACCTAAGCACTAACCATGAGTGGAGAAAAAGTTTTGGTGTTATCATTTATATTCTCTGAAAACAGGCCAAGAAAGCAAAAATTCTGCCGCGGTATGTAAACTGAGCTAATAGGAAAATATATATCAATAGTATTTATAGGTACATAAACATATATAAAAATATATGTATATCAACTACAAAGTAAAGTGGAGTAGCACCACTACTAATCTGTTGTTGCCTATAGGTACAAGGTAACAGTATAACAAACAACAATTTATTCTGATATGACAAAGTTTATCAGTACGATCAGCTTACGCACCAAGAGACCCGTCAAGTGTTTCACCACAGCTTCATCAGGAGTAATTAGTGAGGGAGTCAAAAGGATATAAATATGCATGCTTGACAATCAGCATAAGAGAAAAGATACACCTCCTGTTTAGGAGTCAAGTTGCATGCACAAATACAAGAACATTACCAAGGTCACATGACCAGATAGAGGAAATTAGCTGTGGGACCTCTGCGTCATTGCAGTCTCAACACAATGTGCATACGCTGGTTGCACAGCATTACAGGATGTGCCATTTCACTTTAAGAGAGCCGAATAGGACCTGAACATGTGACCACTGCTTACTGCGCCACGTTACAGGACCTACCTTCCTTGTATAATTAAAGTGCAAGTAAAGTGAGTGAACACACTACTTAGTTATCAAGAAGATAAAAGATTCATTCATATACGTGCATATGCCTATTTATAAACATATCCTGAAACAACAAATTGTAGGGTAGAATAGAAATATGATATAAACAAATATACCACATGCTACATTAAAAAAGCATGTGCAGTATGGGTAGAGTGCACATATACTGTATCAGTGCATGTGCATGACATATGACCACATGTACTGAAGATAAAAAGTGATAAAAGTGCATAGTGACTAAAGTGACCAAGTGCAAGGGAGAATATTTTATTACAAAAGAAGAACACCAGAAAAACAGTGTTGTGCAAATATGCATCATATAGTAATCCTCCAATTTAGTTACGAAACTCTAATACAGAGAAGTCCACAGGTCCAAGTATCCAAGAAGGTGTAGATATACAGAAGATATATAGAAGATATACCTAGAACCCAGAAACATCCAGAAATGATACCATGAGAACTGGAGAGAGAAAAAAGAGAGAGACAATGGTAAAAGGAGATGATAATAAATATAATATAGGTGCAAAGATGTAATCATGGTCGGCCAATTTAGAGAGGAGACAAACATGTAAAAATAATTAAAAAGAAGATAAAAATAAAGTAAATGGATGTACGTCGAATGAACAAGATATTGCAGGGAGTGGCAGACCATCCGAGAGTCCACAATCCATTCCACCTAAAACTCATCTTGGTCATCCACCGAGACTGTTGGCGAGGAAGATGAAGACCCCTCAAAGGAAGACGCCAACGGTTTCAAAAGAGCTTTATGGAATACGTTGGGGATCTGTAGAGATGGTGGAAGACGCAATCGGAAAGCCACAGGATTGACCACTTCCACAAACTCTTAAGGACCAATGAACTTAGGCCCCAAATTAGCAGAAAGAACCTTAAGTCTAATATTCCTGGTAGATAACCAAACCTCATCCCTTACCCAGAATACAGGCCCCACAGACCATTTTTTGTCCCCCAAAAAATTAAATTTGTCCTGAGCCTCCACAATGTTCTTCTGGAGCTCCTTCCACACCTCCCCCAACCACCGGATAGCCATATCTGCCCTGGGACACCCTGAATCTAATCGAGAAAATTCCCGAAAATGAGGGTGGAAACCATAATTGCAGAAAAGCGGGGAGGTGCCCGTGGACTGATTAATGGGGTTATTAAAAGTAAATTCTGCCAAAGATAAAGAAGAACACCAATCATCCTGCCGAGCAAGGTCAGACATCGCAAAATTTGCTCCAGAGACTGATTGGTCCGCTTGGTTTGACCATTAGTCTCCGGATGATAAGCGGATGAAAAAGTCAAACAAATACCCAACCTTTTACAAAACGCACTACAAAACTTGGAGAAAAACTGTACCCCCTATTCAAGACCACACTCAAAGGCACACCATGCAACTGTACCACATGTTACACAAACAATCTGCATAGAGTTTGAGCATTGGGCAAGGCTGTAAAAGGCACAAAATGCGCCTGCTTACTAAATCTGTCCACAAATACCCAGATGACAGTATTTCCATTAGAGAGAAGAAGATTGGTGATGAAATCCATGGACAGATGAGTCCATGGTCTATCTGGAATGGGCAAAGGCACCAAATCCCCGGCCGGCCGGTTATGGGAGTTTTTGGCATGAGAACATACCTCACAGACAGACACAAACCTCACAACATCCGAGGACAACGATGACCACCAAAACAATCTAGCAATGGCTTTAGGGGTGGCCAAGATCCAAGGGTGTTCACTAAGGGTCGAGTCATGGAACTCCCGGAGCACTCTGAGACAAAACTGAACAGGCACAAAAAGCTTATTAACAGGCCTGGATGGAGGCGCCAGAGACTGAGCTTCACAAATCTCCTGCTCCAACCCAGCATAAATCCCAGCCACAACCACCCCATGTTGAAGAATGGAGGAAAGAGGTTCGGGACCAGGTATTGGGTCTAGACTACAAGACAAAGCATCTGCCTTAATATTTTTAGAACCCGGCCAGAATGTGATAGAGAATTGGAATTGTGAAAAAAAGTGACCATCTAGCCTGCCTAGGGGTCAACCCTTTAGCAGACTCAGTGTAGGCCAAATTTTTGTGGTCCATAATTACAGTGATTCAGTGAATCGCCCCCTCAAAAAAATGCCTCCAATCTTCAAACGCCAATTTAATGGCGAGAAGCTCCCGCTTCCCCACATCATCATTTCTTTCTGCAGGTGAAAACTTCTCAGAAAAGAAAGCATGAGGTCTTAAATTGGTTAAAGTGGCAGATCCCTGGGACAACACCACCCCTACCTCCACCTCCAAGGAGTCCACCTCAACAATAAACTGTTCAGACAGAGGCTGAATCAACACAGGGGCGGACATAAAACATTTTTTTAACAAAGAGAACGCCGCAGCGGCTGAGGCTGACCAATTCTTGATATCAGCCCCTTTCTTAGTTAAATTCGTAAGAGGCTTAACCACCTGGGAGAACCCCCTTATGAACGTCCGATAATAATTGGCAAACCCCAGGAAGCATTGCAGGCCTTTCAGATCTCTGGGTTGAACCCAATCAACAATGGCCTGAAAGGATATTTCTTGAGCAAAAAAATGAACATTTTTCAAATTTAGCAAATAGGGAGTTCTCCCGGAGCCTCTGGAGAACAGCACAAAAGTGACCAATGTGTGACTGTTTATCCAGAGAATACAGTAGATTAAAATATCATCCAGATAAACTACCAAAAAACGCCCAATAAAGTCAGCAAAAACATGATTAATGAAGGTCTGAAAAACTGCCGGTGCATTAGTCAGACCGAAAGGCATAACTAAATTTTCAAAATGCCCCTCCGATGTGAGAAACACAGTTTTCCACTCATCCACCTCCCGTATCCAGATAAGGTTATATGCCCCCCAGACAGCCAGCTTGGAATACCGTTTGGCCCCAGACAATTGGTTGTATAAATCAGGAATAAGTGGGAGAGAGTACGTATTTCTCACAGTTATCTTATTTAATATTTAACTCTCGAAAATTGAGGCAGGGACACAAACCACCGTCCTTTTTCTTTACAAAAAGGAACCCAGCTTCCACGGGAGAAACTGAAGGATGAATGTGTCCTTTACGAAGACTCTTGGATTTATATTCTTTCATGGCAACTCACTCTGCACCAGAGAGATTGTATAAACGGGCCTTAGGTAATTTAGTATTGGGGACAAGATCAATACTACAATCAAAGGGGCAATGTGGTGGTAAAACCTCAGCCTCTTTTTTGGAGAAAACATCCTCGAAGTCCTTCAGGTACTCTGGAATACCCTCCAGACTGACAGATGACACAGATACAGAAACAGAACCATTACAAGAACAATTTGGTCCCCATTTCACAATATCCTGGGACTCCCAATCAATAACCAGGTCATGTAGTTGCAACCAGGGAAACCCCAACACCACCCCCGCAGGAAGGTTGTCCAAAACAAAACATGAAATGTGCTCCTGATGTACAGTCCCCACCTTGAGAATAAATTCTTCAGAGACAGAATGGATACCGTCCTTAGTGAGGGGTGTAGAATCAATGGCCACAACATTCATGGGTGTTTCCAACCTAACTGTCCCTAACTTGCAATTGGCCACCAATTTAGCATCAATCAGGTTCACCGACGACCCACAGTCCACGAAAGCCGAAGTGGGCGTAAAACGGTTCCTAACACCGAGTTCCACTTTAAGCAGTACTTTAAGAAATGAGGAAAAATGTACCTCAGAGTCTTGGTAACTTCTTTGACAGTAACCCAGGCTTAGATGTTTCCCGATACCTTGGGGGGTTGAAGGACAAGAGGGAGAGTCCTTTTTCCAATGTCCCGGGGCACCACAGTAAAAGCAAAGCTCGCCTTCCTGTCACTGTCTCCTGCCCTTCTCCTTGAGAGTGGTGGCCCCCACCTACATTGGTTCAGCTTGGGACACCAACTCTGGCTTGACCAGAAGCAACTGGGCCTCCCGCTGCATGACTCCTCTCTCCAATCCATACGGACAGCTTGCGTCATTGCCTCTTTCAGGTAACTGGGTGGTGGATGCAGGGCCAGAGCATCCTTTAGATGATCAGATAGCCCCTCCAAAATTGACACCTGAGCGCAGAGTAATTCCAGGACACCTCAGGACACCATCGCCTAAATTCAGAGAAGTACCACTCAGCAGAGAGCTTTCCCTGAGGGAAACCCATGATCGTGTCCTCCGCCAATATAACCTGGTCAGGTTCATCATAAATGAGTCCTAGGGCATCAAAAACCCTATCCACAGACACTTTCTCGGTCGGGGGTAAGGAAAAGGCCCAAGACTTCGGACCTTCCCTGAGTAAGGATATGATAATTCCCACCCGCTGACTCTTATCCCCCGAAGATCGGGGTCTAAGGGAAAACAGCAACTTACAACCTTCCCTGAATGCACGGAACTTTTCCTTCTCCCCAGAGAAGGATTCAGGGAGTTTAACAGAGGGTTCAGGGGAAGGTAAAGAAACGTCAGGAACATCACCATCCTTACCAACAGACACCGAGACAGCACCTCGGGCAGTCTTGACTGTCTCCACCAGCTCTCTCTGTACTTGCTGATGAGACGTAACCAATGCCTTATGCTCTACAGACAAGCACTGCATCATTTGTGTGAGACTGGCTGCTTTATCAGTCAAAGTGCTAAGCGGATCCATACCACAGAAAAAAAAATAGACGTCCACTAGGTTAAATATATGGTCAGTGATAATGTCGCGTAATACGGGAACAACCACCAGGTGGAGCGGAAGGGAGGTAACAGGAGCTCACCTGAAGCGAAGATCTGAAGAGCTGGGCAAAACTTCGCTAGGGACAGTAGGGAGGTTGGACAAGCCAAATCAGCAACAGCCAGGAACGCAGTATCAGAGGAGAAGACAGAAGCAAAGTCTGAACTAAGCCAGTGGTCAGAAGCCAGTCGGGAGCACGGTACCAAGAGGACAAGACGAAAGCACAGCCAGAAACACTCCAACGATCAGAGCCAGACGGGACAATCCAAAACAGGAACGCAAGACGGAAGGGCAGGTCAGAAATCAAGCCAGGTTATGCACAGCGGGGAACAGACACACAGGACCCACCAAGTCAGAGGTCAGGTACGGGGCATAAACGAACACGGGCAGACGGGTAGAAAAGGACACGCTCAGGGTATGCTTGGTCAGCTGCTCTAGCCGAAGACATGAACTGTCACTGACATCAGCTGCCAGCAACAGAGCAGGGAAATAGCCACCCATACACCAGAGAGAGGCAGGAAAGGTTAACCCGAACATGATCAGGTCAGGAAAGAGATAGCCAGAAGTAAAACCTGACCTGGATCATGACATAGAGTTTTTTTTACCTTTGCTTGTTACCTAGCATTCTTCTATTTAATGATTCGGCGCCTTTGCCATGAGTTGAGCATGCTTATAGCTCCTGTTAAAATCCTAACTATCTATATGAGCTGTAGGACTGGACTTTATAACTGGAAATCTAAAGTGGTGTAATCAGTCCCTTCATGAGCAGCCATACTAGCATGGAAGTGGTCAATAGAATCACAATAGCGTAAACGTCTGATAAACCAGTGTCAGATCAGGAGTGGTATTTATTAAAACTAATTTTCTACTTTTGCACTTTGTTTTTAATTGCAAGTTTAAAGAGAAAAAAGATCTTTGAGTGGACTGTGTCAGAATACATTTAAAAAATTGAAAATAAATAGTATTCTTAATAAAAGATGAAAAAGGGTTTTACACTAAATCAAAGATATTCTGATACAAAAAATACTCTACAAAAGATTTAAGCAGGTATCTAAAAATACTGCATAGTAAGAATGCTTTCAAAAATAGAAGTTTTTATGGTTTACTTTTATCTATTAGCAAAATACAAATCGAATAAATAAAAGAGAAACCTAAATCAGATGAATATTTGGAGTCTCCACCCTTTGCCTTCAAAATTGCATTAAAGCATCAGTCATTCTTGGTACACTTGCACCTAGTTTTTAAAGGAACTCAGCAGGGAGGTTGCTCCTGAAATCTTGTAGAACTACATAGAAATGTGTAGGTCACATCAAATATTGATTTGATTTATATTTTTATTTTATTCATTAACTTTGCATTTTGCTAATTGATAAAAATAAAATGTGAACACTTCTAATTTGAAAGCATTCTTACTTAGCTGCATTTTTTTCTATATCTTCCTAAAACTTTTGCAGAGAACTGTCTTAAAATAACTGCCATACCGTTATGAGCAATAACCTCCACACAGCACCCTCTTCATGCTATGCCTTCTATATACTTACCCTTTGCTGCCCCTATCTCTACTTTGCCTCACCATATTGTCATCTCTATACTGTGCCCTATTACTGTCCCCCAATGCAGCCTCCTTTCTATACTGTGCCCTCACACTATTCCCCTACATTGCCCTCTCTGTGCTATGATCTCAGTCTCCCTTTTCCGCACTGACCATTCTCTATATTGTGCCCTCACACTGACCTCCCAACACTGCCTTCTATCTATACTGTTCACTCACACTGTACCTCACAGTCTGCCCCTTCTCTATACTGTGCCTTCGCCTATTCTGTGCACTCAGTCTTCTCACCCTCCAGACTGCCCTATTCTGTGCTGTGCCCCCTCACTATATTGTGCCCTCACTCTGTCACCCCTCAATGCTGCTCCCTTTCTATTCTGTGCCCCTCTTTTTAATGTGCTCACACACTGTTCTGGAACGCCCCCCAGGGCCTAGGGGTACTCGGCACCGAGTCCGATACTTAAGAGGATGTGTCACAGCGGCGGCGACCCAATCCGTGGCCCTGGGTGCCCATGTAAAAGGGAATGTCTTTAAAGGGGTTTTGAGAATAAAGTTTGTTCATGATGCTACCTGTGGTTCTTGGTCGGAAGTGACCGACACTGCTTAAAGGGGTCCTCTGGGGGCAATGGTGCTGCAGCAATGATGGTGTCACTTCCCAGAGGTGACGCGGAGTCCCCAGGGGTCCAGGTGTGTAGATGAAAATGGTGGGTGGTGCGGTAAGAAATCGAGGACACAGGTTTGCAGTCTCTTTACCTGGTTTACTGAAGACTTCAGGCAGCCACAGTCCAGGGCACCAGATCACAGGGCAGGCAGAGTCTGGCTGGCTTGGAAGCGAGTTCAGAGTCCCCTTTACCAGGTGGAGTTAGAAGCATTCCTACTAGCGTGATATTGTAGTCCCTTGCTGCCTGTGGCTTCTGTCAAGATCCTCACTGTTCTCTCTGTCCTCCATAAAGGGTAGGACACTAACTCGTATGACAGGTGGCTCAAGCCTTTTTACAAGGTCTCTATCACAACCCGGGCTCTATGCGCCACTGTGTCTTCAGGTATTAGGGTGGACAGGTGACATGTAGTCCAGCTGTCCTGACGGTTTCTGCTGTGCCACTTGGAGTTTGACACAACCCCAGTCTTCCGGCTACCAGTTTCTGTGCTCTGCCAGGGGGTAGCTAAGTCGCAGCTATTCTCCACAGTTTTTCAGTCTCCTGTGCTCCGCTCTCCTGCACGCTCACTACAAGCTGTTTTTCCTTCTGTGTTATCTCTGTCCAGGAGCTGCAGCACCCTCTTGGCTGCACGACCCATCTGCTTTCCTCTCTGCCTCAGACTGCTCCAGTCTGCTTTCTGGCACTCACTCCTTCCTCTCACTGACTGACTTCCCCTCCAGACCAGAATATATATAGGGGAGCCACCCATAAGCTGGATCAGAGCTCCCCCTTCTGACCTGGAGTGTGAACATGTTGTATGTTTGTGTTTACCTGATAAAGAAGATCTTCTCTCGCTTCCAAGCGTGACATCACTCTCCCTGTGAGGAAAGCAATGCCACTGTAACAACCAGGATCCTGGGGTGTTACAGTTCCCCCACAAAGATTTCTCTCTATATTGTACCCTCAAGGTGTCCTCCAATCCTGCTGCTTCACTATACTGTGCTCCCTTTCTATACTGTGCCCTCACACTGCCTATCCATACTGCCTCCTCTATACTGTGCCCTACTTTTATATTGTACATGTACACTGTCCCCCGACAAAGCCCTCTGTCTATGTAGTGCCCGAACACTGTTTTCCATTTGTGCTGTTTCACTATACTGTGCTCCCTTGTTATACTGTGCTATCTCACTGCCCCTCCATTTTATCCTCTCTGTACTGTGCCCCTCTCTATATTGCGCCCCTACACTGTCCCCTCCATGCTGCCTCTTCTTTATACTGTGCCTTCACACTGTTGCCCTCATCCACACTGCGTCCTCTATTTCTTGTGCCCTCACTCTATACTGTGCCTTTACACAGCCCACCTCTCTATAGTGTGCTCTCACCCCACCTTTCCTCTCATCCACAGCAGATGTCCTTTGAGTCCTGGTCTCCACTATGCAGTGCTTGCCTTTTCAGTAGTCTTCGCCACCTCTGTAGCACTGCATTGACGTCAGCAGTGTGATAAGATGATAGCGACTGTATTTGTGTCTAAAAAAACGTGAATTCAGTTGAATACAAAAATCAGAAAAATGGACGAATCCCACTCCTGATGGGGAGTGGCAAATTGTCATCCAGTAATAGACGCCTCAGACCTATGGCTGGGGCAAAATGCTAATCTCGCCTCATGGTGGATGCGGCGCTGAATGGTGGCATTTCTATTTGATATGTAATTGAAGCAGTTAAATAAAAATAACAATAAATACTTTTCCAGCAGAAACAAAGTAATTACAGTTATTTTTTTTAAAGTGTTCAGTCAATTTACTATTATTATTGGGACATTGATTTCCTCTCTCTCATTGTTTTTTTGTGTTCTGGTTATTTGCTGCAGACTGCACCGCTCCTAGCAATTGCCTGAGCACTGTACCATCTTAATGAAACATCAGCTTGCAGTGTGAAACTATAGACTACATGATAGTTCAGAATTATCTGTGTCAGCACATCAACTGCACAAATAATTCAAATCTGTGCTGATGGTTATGTCTTTTTACTTTTCCGCTCATTTAAACCTTAAATATCCGAGATATCCATTTTCAGCACTTAACAGAGAGTACAGTAGTCATTCAACCATAGAATAACAAAAGCCAACTGACAATATCCACAATTCAGCAATAACCCATGAATAATTTAGAAGGTGAGACAATTGCTCTCGTTTGAGACTTCAACTTCGTTAAATATTTCTTTTATTACTAACTTGCTTGTTTAATTTTCATCATTTATTGCACATAATGGATAAAGCACAGGCTATAAAAATAAAGATTAGGATTATAAGCCTTAGGAATTATTGCATTGAATCCACTTGAGGTTAGAGGAGCTAAGAAAGGGTACCAAGCGTAAATGATGCCTTGTTTCAGATTCTATGCCAACTCCTAACACTGGCACGGCTTAGTCAGGTGCTCGCTAATGACATATAAATAGAATGTGCACATTACTGTAGGACAGTCCGAAGGGCCAAAGAATCCTGTGGTTTTCTGGCAAAATAAAAGTTTAGCTACCAAAGTTCTTCAGAAGACAACCAATTCTGTAGCTGACTTGTTGCTGAGCTCTATCAGTATTTTGGGTTATTTCAGAAATATTTACTGATATTCAAATTGAATAAAGGGGTGCACACTTGCGAGGGAGATTCAGGAGTATACGGGGAAAAATGGACTGGGGGATAAAAACGGATCAGCTGCTGGTGAGGTGGCAGGATCTGTGTACCAACCTGCTTATGAGAGAAAATAGTAAGGATAAATTATTTTTCACCTGTGCTAAGGATTAGTATTCCTAAAGAGGAGTGAATGGATAATCCAAGATTGATACCTGCACTGTGGAGAGAGAGATATACGTTCGGGGAGTTTAAACACAGTGTATAAACATTGGCTTGGAGGCCATTTTAGTACTGATGGCCAGGTTTATTTAACAAGGCTATGCCCTCTGGTACTAGAACAATTTAGTATGTGCAATCGTGTACTTACAGATTGTAAAAACAGTGGTACCCCGGAATGGTAGGCGTATCAGTTCTCCTTATTATAGTCAGTTGTGGTGAGTTCCGTATTGCAGGATCCTGTGGTTTTGAGGGTTAGTGCGGGTGCACTTGCCCTCTGAAGGTTTTCCTTGCTAGGCGTTAGGAGCTTGAAGGAACCACCAGCTTCTAGCGTGCCCTGGCCGGAAGCGACTCCAAAGCCGTGGCGGTATTTGAAAGGGGCATGGCGGAAGTTGGGCTAGTTGGGCTAGTTGGGCTAGCAGCAGATCATTAATGGACAAACAAAAACAAAATAAAATGCCCAACCTTACCACATTCTTCACACGGAAAACTATAAAAATAAAAAAACTTTGTAAACCATACAGAGGAAACAAAATTAGGAAAAAAAAGAACAAAGACATAAACCCCCTGGTCCATATAGTCATATAAATTCCAGAGACACATGAATGACCAAAATCTTTATTCCTTCCACATACAAACTCAATGCACATGAACAAATATATATAAAAAAAGAAAACAGTCCCAAGAACAAAAATACCCTTCAAAAGGAATGGATACCGCAATGCAAAAAAAAAATATCCAGATTTAACCTATCAAACATCAGGGCCAACTGCTTCATTACCGTATATACTCGAGTATAAGCCGACCCCCCTAATTTTGCCACAAAAAACTGGGAAAACTTATTGACTTGAGTATAAGCCTAGGGAGGAAAATGCAGCAGCTACTGGAAAAATTCAAAAATAAATATAGATACCAATAAAAGTAGAATTAATTGAGACATCAGTAGTTTAAGTGTTTTTGAATATCCATATTGAATCAGGAGCCCCATATAACGCTCCATACAGTTCATGATGGCCCCATAAGATGCTCCATATTAGAATGTGCCCCATATAATGCTCCATGCAGTTTATGATGGGCTCCATAAGATGCTCCATACAGACATTTGCCCCATATAATGCTGCACAAATGTTGATTATGGCCCCATAGGATGCTCCATACACATTTGCCCCGTATAATGCTCCACAAATGTGGAATATGGCCCCATAAGATGCTCCATAGAGATATTTGCCCCATATAATGCTGCACATGGCCCCATAAGATGCTCCATGGAGATATTTGCCCATATAATGCTGCACATGGCCCCATACAGATATTTGCCCCATATAATGCTGCACATGGCCCCATAAGATGCTCCATACAGATATTTGCCCCATATAATGCTGCACATGGTCCCATAAGATGCTCCATACAGATAATTGCCCCATATAATGCTGCACATGGCCCCATAAGATGCTCCATACAGATAATTGCCCCCATATAATGCTGCACATGGCCCCATAAGATGCTCCATACAGATATTTGCCCCATATGCTGTTGCTGCGATTAACCCATTTCTGACATCGGACATACTATCCCGTCGAGGTAGGGTGGGCCCGTATGACCACCGATGGGATAGTACGTCCTATGCGATCGGCCGCGCTCACAGGGGGAGCGCGGCCGATCGCGGCCGGGTGTCAGTTGGCTATCGCAGCTGACATCCGGCACTATGTGCCAGGAGCGGTCACAGACCGCCCCGGCACATTAACCCCCGGCGCACTAACCCCCGGCACACTGCGATCAAACATGATCGCAGTGTTCCGGCGGTATAGGGAAGCATCGCGGAGGGAGGGGGCTCCCTGCTTGCTTCCCTGAGACCCTCGGAGCAACGCGATGTGATCGCGTTGCTCCGAGGGTCTCTTACCTCCTCCTCCCTGCAGCAGGCGCAGATCCAAAATGGCCGCTGCATCCGGGTCCTGCAGGGAGGTGGCTTCACAGCGCCTGCTCAGGGCAGGCGCCTGTAAGCCTGGAGCTGTGCATGTCAGATCACTGATCTGACACAGTGCACAGCAAAGTGTCACATCAGCGATCTTACACTATAACATGATGCCCCCCCTTGGGCAATGTTGTAGTGTAAAAAATATATATTCACATGTGTAAAAAAAAAAAAATTCCCCCCCCCAAAAAAATTATATTGTTCCTATAAGTACATTTCTTTATGCAAATTAAAAAAAAAACAATAAAAGTACACATATTTAGTATTGCCGCGTCCGTAATGACCCAACTTATAAAACTGTCCCACTAGTTAACCCCTTCAGTGAACACCGTAAAAAAAAAAACGAAGCAAAAAACAACGCTTTATTATCATACTGCCAAATAAAAAGTTGAATAACACGCAATCAAAAAGACTGATATAACTAACCATGGTACCGCTGAAAACGTCATCTTGTCCCACAAAAACAAGCCATCATACAGCGTCATCAAAGAAAAAATTAAAAAGTTATAGTCCTCAGAATAAAGCGATGCAAAAATAATTATTTTTTCAATAAAATAGTTTTTATCGTATAAAAGTGCCAAAACATAAATAAAATGATATAAATGAGGTATCGCTGTAATCGTACTGACCCGAAGAATAAAACTGTTTATCCATTTTACCAAATGCGGAACGGTATAAACGCCTCCCCCAAAAGAAATTCATGAATAGCTGGTTTTTGGTCATTCTGCCTCACAAAAATCAGAATAAAAAGCGATCAAAAAATGTCACGTGCCCGAAAATGTTACCAATAAAAACGTCAACTCGTCCCAAAAAAAACAAGACCTCACATGACTCTGTGGACCAAAATATGGAAAAATTATAGCTCTCAAAATGTGGTAATGCAAAAAATATTTTTTGCAATAAAAAGCGTCTTTCAGTGTGTGACGGCTGCCAATCATAAAAATCCACTAAAAAACCCACTATGAAAGTAAATCAAACCCCCCTTCATCACCCCCTTAGTTAGGGAAAAATTAAAAAAATGTATTTATTTCCATTTTTCCATTAGGTTTAGGGTTAGGGCTAGGGTTAGGGTTAGGGCTAAGGTTAGGGTTAGCGTTAGGGTTAGGGCTAGGGTTAGGGCTAGGGTTAGGGTTAGGGCTAGAGTTAGGGTTAGGGTTAGGGTTGGGGCTAGGGTTAAGGCTACAGTAAGGGTTGGGGATAAAGTTAGGGTTAGGGTTGGGGCTAAGGTTAGGGTTAAGGTTTGGATTACATTTATGGTTGGGAATAGGGTTGGGATTAGGGTTAGGGGTGTGTCAGGGTTAGGGGTGTGGTTAGGGTTACCATTGGGATTAGGTTAGGGATGTGTTTGGATTAGGGTTTCAGTTATAATTGGGGGGTTTCCACTGTTTAGGCACATCAGGGGCTCTCCAAAGGCGACATGGCATCCGATCTCAATTCCAGCCAATTCTGCGTTGAAAAAGTAAAACAGTGCTCCTTCCCTTCTGAGCTCTCCTGTGCACCCAAACAGGGGTTTACCCCAACATATGGGGTATCAGCGTACTCAGGACACATTGAACAACAACTTTTGGGGTCCAATTTCTTCTGTTACCCTTGGGAAAATACAAAACTGGGGGCTAAAAAATAATTTTTGTGGAAAAAAAAGATTTTTTATTTTCACGGCTCTGCATTATAAACTGTAGTGAAACACTTGGGGGTTCAAACTTCTCACAACACATCTAGATAAGTTCCTTGGGGGGTCTAGTTTCCAATATGGGGTCACTTGTGGGGGGTTTCTACTGTTTAGGTACATTAGAGGCTCTGCAAATGCAATGTGACGCCTGCAGACCAATCCATCTAAGTCTGCATTCCAAATGACGCTCCTTCCCTTCCAAACTCTGCCATGCGCTCAAACAGTGGTTCCCCCCACATATGGGGTATCAGCGTACTCAAGACAAATTGGACAACAACTTTTGGGGTCCAATTTCAACTGTTACCCTTGGAAAAATACAAAACTGGGGGCTAAAAAATAATTTTTGTGGAAAAAAAAAGATTTTTTATTTTCACGGCTCTGCATTATAAACTGTAGTGAAACACTTGGGGGTTCAAAGTTCTCACAACACATCTAGATAAGTTCCTTGGGGGGTCTAGTTTCCAATATGGGGTCACTTGTGGGGGGTTTCTACTGTTTAGGTACATTAGGGGTTCTGCAAACGCAATGTGATGCGGTGAGTATATAACAATTTTTTATTTATACTACGTGGCTGTGCAATATACTACGTGGGCTGTGCAATATACTACGTGGGCTGTGCTATATACTATGTGGCTGTGCAATATACTACGTGGGCTGTGCAATATATGTGGGCTGTGCAATATACTACGTGGGCTGTGCAATATACTATGTGGGCTGTGCAATATACTAAGTGGACTGGGCAATATACTACGTGGCTGTGCAATATACTACGTGGCTGTGCAATATACTATGTGGGCTGTGCAATATACTACGTGGCTGTGAAATATACTGCGTGGGCTGTGCTATATACTATGTGGGCTGTGCAATATACTACGTGGGCTGTGCAATATACTGCGTGGACTGTGCTATATACTGCATGGCCTATGCTATATTCTGCATGGCCTGTGCAATATACTACGTGGGCTTTGCAATATATTACATGGGCTGTGCAATATACTACATGGCTGTGCTATATACTATGTGGGCTGTGTTTATACACTACGTGGCCTGTGCTATACACTACATGGCCTGTGTTATATACTGCGTTCGTGGACAGTTATATACTACGTGGCTATGTTATATGCTGTGCGGGCTGTTATACACTCCGTGGGCTGTGCTATATACTACGTGGCTGTGCTATATACTACATGGCTGTGCTATATACTACATGGCTGTGCAATATACTATGTGGCTGTGCTATATACAACGTGGCTGTGCTATATACTACGTGGCTGTGCAATATACTACGTGGCTGTGCAATATACTAAGTGGCTGTGCAATATACTACGTGGCTGTGCTATTTACTACGTGGGCTGTTATATACTATGTGGCTGTGCTATATACTACGTGGCCAGCCACGAACAATCAGCGACAGGCGCAGTTCGGCCGAGAATTGGCACGGGATTTGAACCACGCTTCGCTAATTGGTCGCGACCAGCCAAATCCTGTGTATTCAATGTATTATTCTAAAATCTTCATAAATAAACTACATACATATTCTAGAATACCCGATGCATTAGAATCGGGCTACCATCTAGTTACTTTATATTCTTTAGGATTGTTTAGGTGTAATTACTTATTCATTTGCTGGTCTGATCTTACATCATGTACCATTATATCTTACTAGCTATTGAACCCGTTCTACGCCCGGGTGGTGAGCATTTATATTGGTATATGGTCTCCATCCTGGTATGTGCTGCTCCATCCTGCGTCCCCATCCTGTCATGTGCTGCTTCCATCCTGCACCCCCATTCTGACATGTGCTGCTCCCATCCTGCGCCCCCATTCTGTCATGTGCTGCTCCCATCCTGCGCCCCCATTCTGACATGTGCTGCTCCCATCCTGCGCCCCCATTCTGACATGTGCTGCTCCCATCCTGTGCCCCCATTCTGTCATGTGCTGCTCCCATCCTGCGCCCCCATTCTGACATGTGCTGCTCCCATCCTGCGCCCCCATTCTGACATGTGCTGCTCCCATCCTGCGCCCCCATTCTGACATGTGCTGCTCCCATCCTGCGCCCCCGTTCTGACATGTGCTGCTGCCATCCTGCGCCCCCGTTCTGTCATGTGCTGCTCCCATCCTGCACCCCCGTTCTGTCATGTGCTGCTCCCATCCTGCGCCCCCGTTCTGTCATGTGCTGCTCCCATCCTGCGCCACCGTTCTGTAATTTGCTGCTCCCATCCATATGCCCCATACGCTGCTCCATAAAGGTTTATGGCCCCCATAAGATGCTCCATATTATATGCCCCGTACACTGCTCCATAAAGGTTTATGGCCCCCATAAGATGCTCCATAATATATGCCCCCGTACACTGTTCCATTATGGTTGATGGCCCCCATAAGATGCTCCATAGTATATGCCCCTGTACACTGCTCCATTATGGTTGATGGCCCCCATAAGATGCTCCATAGTATATGCCCCCGTACACTGCTCCATTATGGTTGATGGCCCCCATAAGATGCTCCATAGTATATGCCCCTGTACACTGCTCCATTATGGTTGATGGCCCCCATAAGATGCCCCATAGTATATGCCCCCGTACACTGCTCCATTATGGTTGATGGCCCCCATAAGATGCTCCATAGTATATGCCCCCGTACACTGCTCCATTATGGTTGATGGCCCCCATAAGATGCTCCATATTATATGCCCCCGTACACTGCTCCATAAAGGTTTATGGCCCCCATAAGATGCTCCATAATATATGCCCCATATGCTGCTGCGATATAAAAAAAAAAATACCATACTCACCTATCGTCGCTGGGCGCCGAGTGCTGGGGGGCCTGAGCAGGCGGGGACACCGGCATGCTGTGGGGGTCAAATGCCGGTATCGCCGCCAGCTCAGGCCCCCCAGCACTTGCTATACTCACCTGTTTGTCCCGTTCCAGCGCTGCCCGCCGCTTCTTCCGGCTCCTCTGGCTGTGACTGTTCAGTCAGAGGGCGGCGCGCATTAAGCACGTCATCGCGTCCTCTGAACTGTGAACGTCACAGGCAGAGGACCGGGGCACGGAGACGGAGCCGCACGCAGCGCTGGAACAGGGGACAGGTCCCTGCCTCTCCGGTGGAGATCGCGGTGTGCGTTCAGTGTTTACGCATACCGCGATCTCCTGGGAGCGTCACTCTGTGGGGTCCAGACTGCGCCGGCGCTTGCGCAGTCTATAAAGGCTTCGGACAGAGTGACGCTCCCAGCGTTATATTATAGATCTTATCTGTGCTAATGTGGTTGGGTGAAGCCATTTAGTGTCAAACTACTGTGTTTTCTCATTTTAAATCATAATGACAACCCAAAACATCCAAATGACTCTGATCAAAAGTTGACATACCCTGGTGATTTTGGCCTGATAACATTCACAGAAGTTGACACAAATGGGTTTGAATGGCGACTAAAGGTAACATCCTCACCTTTGACCTGTGACAAATGCCAGGAAAATTGTTCGGGGTGCAAAGAAAAAGCCACAAATAATATCAGCTGAAACCCTGAGTATGTAAACTTTTGATCAGGGTCATTTGGATGTTTTGGGTTGTCATTATGATTTAAAAAGAGAAAACACAGTAGTTTGACAATAAATTGCTTCACCCAACCACTAACCATGAGTGGAGAAAACGTTTTGGTGTTATCATTCATATTCTCTGAAAAAAGGCCAAGAAAGCAAAAATTCTGCTGAGGTATGTAAACTTTTGAGCATACCTATACACATTGCACACTCCATATCACAATTTATATTAAATGTTCTATTACTTGTTGATAAATGCATAAACCCCCAGGTCCATATAGTCATATAAATTCCAGAGACACATGAATGACCAAAATCTTTATTCCTTGCACATACAAACTCAATGCTCACAAACAAGTATTTATAAAAAAAGAAAACAGTTCCAAGAAACAACCGTAATGCAAAAAAAAAATAATTTCCAGATTTACCCTATCAAACATAAGGGCCAACTGCTTAATTATTTTAATGATTTTGTCACTTAAGATTTTCTATTTAAATATATGCATGCAACAAAAATAAAATAAAAAATAAGGTTAACAGAAAAGAGAATATAGTCATCACAACGGCAGCAAACAAAGTAGAGGGCACTGTCATTCATGATTTATAAGGACTATATGAAGGAAGAAGATAAAATATTAGACAAAAAGTACTATCAGATTATGAATGAAGATTCCCTTCTGATTACCAACTAAACTTTCAATACCTTAATCAATCAAGCCTTTAGACCTAGTATACTAAATAAAAATGAGAAAAAATACTTAAAATACACACATTAATAGACCCCCAAGATGACCTTTCATATTATCAGGAATAAATTCCACTATCAGTATCCTATCACAATATATTGATATCATCCTGTAGGTACATGTTATCAACCTCCCCAGTTACCTGAAAGACTCTTCACATCTTATAAGAGAGCATCAGAATGTCTACTGGCAAGAAGATAATATTCTGATGACGCTTGATGTCTCAGCGCTCTATATACAGTAAATAACAATTACTCTCTGGGCCTCAAATATGTAAATCATTATGTCAAACATAACTAAACCAAAACTGATAACCATAGGATATTCATACTTAATGGCCTAGAATTCATAGCTTCTGAAAACTATTTCACTTCTAACACCATCATGTATCATCGCACTAATGGAACTGCCATGGGCACGAGGGTGGTACCTAGCTTTTAATTTTATGTGCCAGCAGAACATCAATCTACAACAAAGATACATACTGTATATGACTTACTTATCATCTGCAAGCGGTGAGAAACAGGCCAGAACATTTTTAAAAGAAACTAATGAGAATGATTGGGGCATACAATTAAATCTATATAAAGGCCAAACACAAATAAAGTTGTTTGATATTGTCATAACACCAAGTCAGTGGAAACTAGTAGCTAACTGGTAGATAATGGCCACTTTAAAATGGGGTCACAAACATTGCCTTCAGTCAATTCAAAAGGCTGAGGAAGAAATGTATAAATATGTATACATTTTTATAAATTATAAAATAAATGTATACATTTCTGAGCACAACTCAAAATCATACAATGTAAAGTGTAACCCCCCACTTTGCCTGTACAGAAACAGGCAGCAGTAACTGCAGGAGCGCTCCAATGCACGCCACGGTAGGTGCTGTATGCTGAACACAAGACCTAAAGATGATGGACCACTACTAGTGGATGTAACCCACCTTCACCCCTTATATTCAGTCTTCTATGGTGTTGTCCAGTGTGCACTTTTCCACCTATGTCTTACCCTTAGCCTCCATATTTATAATCATGCTCCATCATGTATATTTATTTTTGCTAACTTAGGTAACTAGGATTTTTATTTCTGCCCACAGCTCTTTATATTCTTTAGGAAAGAATGGGTGGTCAACCATTGTTGTAAAGGTGTTCAGAAGTAAACAATAAAGTAGTATTAATAATTAAACTCCAGCACTCAAAACATATGATTTGTAAAGAATATTTTATTCAAAAGACCCAGAAAGAGGGATAAATTCATCGAAAAAGAAAAACAGATAATATTTATTCGACGTTTCGGCCATGTGGGGCCTTTTTCAATAAATATCTTATCTGTGCTTATGTGGTTGGGTGAAGCCATTTAGTGTCAAACTACTGTGTTTTCTCATTTTAAATCATAATGACAACCCAAAACATCCAAATGACCCTGATCAAAAGTTCACATACCCTGGTGATTTTGGCCTGATAACATGCACAGAAGTTGACACAAATGGGTTTGAATGGCGACTAAAGGTAACATCCTCACCTTTGACTTGTGACAAATGCCAGGAAAATTGTTCGGGGTGCAAAGAAAAAGCCACAAATAACATCAGCTGAAACCCTGACTATGTAAACTTTTGATCAGGGTCATTTGGATGTTTTGGGTTGTCATTATGATTTAAAAAGAGAAAACACAGTAGTTTGACAATAAATTGCTTCACCCAACTACTAACCATGAGTGGAGAAAAAGGTTTGGTGTTGTCATTCATATTCTCTGAAAAAAGGCCAAGAAAGCAAAAATTCTGCTGGGGTATGTAAACTTTTGAGCACAACTGTACACATTGAACACTCCATATCACAATTTATATTAAATGTTCTATTACTTGTTGATAAATGTGTGAAACCAGGTTTTTTAGCCACTAAAGCACCTATTAGATCATTTTATTGATGCTTGGGCATGTGTTCTTGGTATATTTACATGAATTTACATATGGCAATATAGGGTCTATTTTTGTAGCATGTACTTTAATTACTGTACCTTTTGGCTCAGTTTTTCAAAACTGTAAACACTTATGTGCCAAACTTGACTTTCATCTTTACTAGTTATTAGAAGGCTGAGCCATTGTTGTTTATAGAAGTCTATACTTGAGTTTGAATTATTATTAGAAATTTCCATATTTCTAGCTTGTCATTCTGTAGGATCTAACTAAAGTATACCCACTTAATTTTCTAATTTAGTATATTATCAAGAATTTACATAATGGTACTGTTTTGTTCTTTTACATGTGTATGTCCTGGCACTCAGTCTCCATTCACATACCGCATTTTTCAGATTATAAGATGCACTTTTATGATCCCCAAAATTAGGGGGAAAATGGGGATGTGTCTTATACACCGAACACTGTTGTTACTGATGCTGCGGGCCTGGAGCTCTGGGTGTTGCGGTGGTACGGCGGCGAGCGGTGGTCCTGTGGTGGTGGTACGGCGGCAAACGGTAGTGGTACAGTGGCGAGCACTAGCCTTGCAGCGGCGGCATATGGCGGCCGACATTCTTCTTCCGGGGTCCGGCGTCAGGCTTTCCGGCTTCTCACTCGATGCAGGCGCAGATGGAGGAAAGCCAAGATCTCCATCAGTGCCTGTCTCTACGTGATGTCTCCAGGAAAATGGTCGCGGATGTGGCGCAGGCGCAGATGGAGATCTCGGCACCAAGATCTCGGGAGATGAGATCTCAGCGCCAAGATCTCCATCTGCGCATGTGCCACCTCAGCAGCCATTTTCCCGGAGGCTTTCATAGAATGTTGGCGCAGCCCCCGCACCACCGACTACACCCGCAGTACCACTCTTGCCTCCTCCAGCAGTGACCCTGGGACCCTGCTCCACTGCGACCTGCACCACCAAACAACAGCAGTGACCCTGGGACCCCGCTTCACCTCAGCCACCACCCCTGGTAAGCAATAAGACACTTGGATTGTAAGAAACACCGCCATTTTATTAAAAAAAAGTTTTTTTCCTATTTTTCTTCTCAAAATCCGGTGCATCTTATAAACTGCAAAATATGGTATTTTCATATCTTTTGCACCAGCTCATATGAATGAGCTCACATGAATTCATGTTAAATTTATTTCTATATGTGTATGTAGCTTTTCTATGTATTGTGATAGGAAAAAAAATACATTATATGATTCATACTCATATAAATATATATACGTTATAACATTAACAATATTTTTACAGCATTAAAAGAAAATATTTCTCTTGATTAAGTCTTTAATTCGGGATCAGGACTTTTGTTTTAGACACAAGCGACTTTTTAATCTTTAATTAAGCATCTTTTTGATTCTGAAGGGGCTTTACTACTTTCCTTTGGCATGCGCAGTTTGGACACATTACTTCACCATGAGAGGGAACTGGTCCACATATAAAAGTACTGACAGCTTCTTTAAGAGCTGTTTGACAGCATACAAGAATTTTGTTCATATGTCCCCAATCCCCTATCCAAGGCACAAAAGATACCTTTTATTATACTCTCATACAGTGTGTTTTGGAAATCAAGGTCCCAGAGTCTGGAGGGAGAGTGGAGAGGCCACAATCCAAGCTGCTTGAGGTCTAGTGTGAAGTTTCCACTATCAGTGATAGTTTGGGGAGCCATGTCATCTGCTGGTGTAGGTCCACTGTGTTTTATCAAGACCAAAGTCAGCGCAGCCGTCTACCAGGACATTTTAGAGCACTTCATTCATCCCTCTGCCATTAAATTTTATAGGTATGGAGATAAACACGCATAACATATTTGCTACTATGAAATATAATCAAATGCATGTAAGTATATTGGAAAAAGGAAGGATGAATCCACGCAATGAAAATATTGTCATCAAGGAACACAAAAGGATTATAGATCTCCAACATTGTCAAAGTGGGACTCGGATAGATTATCAGAACTTCAGAAGGAAAATTAATTTTCTTCAGTAATCTATATACTATGGGAATAACTGATACAGTTACATATTCTTCTATAATACTAGCATTATCAGAAGACAGTGAGGATTAATGTGCTCGTTGATTCTGTATTAGAGCATTTCTTCTGTTGTGCCATACTTTTTATAAGAAGCTGATTTGTTGAAACTTCACACTACACCTCAAGTAGCTTGGATTGTCTGTCTCTCCACTCTTCCTCCTGACTCTGCGACCTTAATTTCCAAGATCTAGTGTGACGTATCTACACAATGAAGGTTTAGGGAGCCATGTCATCTGCTGGTGTAGGTCCACTGTGTTTTATCAAGACCAAAGTCAGCGCAGTTGTCTACCAGGAAATTTGATAGCACTTCATACTTCCTTCTGCCGACAAGCTTTTTGGAGATGAAAGTTTCATTCTCCAGCAGGACTTGGCACCTGTCCACACTGCCAAAAGTACCAATACCTGGTTTACAAACAACAGTATTACTGTGCTTGATTGGCCAGCAAACTCGCCTGACCTTAACCCCATATAGAATCTGTGGTGTATTGTCAAGAGGAAGATGAGAGACACCAGACGTAACAATGCAGATGAGCTGAAGGCTGATATCAAAGCAACCTGGGCTTCCATAACACCTCAGCAGTGCCACAGGCTAATCGCCTCCATGCCACGCCGCATTGAAGCAGTAATTGATGCAAAAGGAGCCCAGACCAAGTATTGAGTGCATTTACTGAACATACATTTCAGTAGGCCAACATTTTGAATGTTACAATCATTTTTTCATGCTGGTGTTATAAAGTATTCTAATTTACTGAGATAATGACTTTTGGGTTTTCATTGGCTCTAAGCTATAATCATCAACATTAACAGAAATAAACATTTGAAATACATCACTCTATTTGAAATGACTATCTAATATATGAGTTTTACTTTTTGCATTGAGGAACTGAAATAAAATAACTTTTTGATGATAGTATAGTATAGTATAGTACACGCATACACTCACCATAGTGTATTCCCATAACGATGATTATTTTAGCTCAAATGTTTTGAGCTCAAGCAGTACCCCGAAACACAGTGTCTGCAAATTGAGATTCTGGTTTGCCTATTATCCTAAGTCATATAACAAGGTTCGTTAAAGGGTCGACATTGACTTGTAGGATTGCTACCTTCCAATAGGTGGCACTAGAGTTCTAGTTCTCTTCCTCTCTGAAGAGACAATTTGCATAATTAGCATATTTCCCAGAGGAGCATTGCATCTTTAAGTCTTAGCATGTCAATCTCCGCAAGGAGAAAGATACTTCTTGGATATAGAGCTAAAGAGCTAGAAGAAATGCAGATTTGCTAGGCAGAACTCATACAACCTGTGAAACATCTCATTGGCCAACATGAATCTCATATTCGAACAGAGAAAGTTGAGTTACCAATCCACAGTCACTTTGTACTAATGGAACTTAATGGAAGTCAATTACGGTATCAGGCTATTAATAGGGATGAGCGAGCCCTAAAATGCTTGGATGCTCGATACTTGAACCAGGCAATTCCAAATGCTTCGATGCTCATTTTCAGTGACGAGTATAATTGTAGTCAATGGGAAACCTGAGTATTTTTCCGCAGACCTTACAAGGAAGTTTGCGGGACAGTGAAAATGCTGAAATGGATGAAAAAAGTGCTGACTGAAAGGTGAGCAGCATAGGTTTGAAAAGATTGCTGCTGAGAACAATGGTGTCACACTGTTACTGCACTTTAAAGACTGACATAACATTCAAAATTGACGAGAAATTGGAGTTTACAGGAAAAAATGTAAAGAAACATTCATTCCTGTATAATGACTTGTATATAAGGCAAATCTTAAAAATGATTTAATTTTTTAATTTAAGTAAACCAAAATTGAATGTATTAATTTTTATTACATTTTTATTATTTCTTTATTTGAAAAATTGGAAATTGCAGTGTAATTTATGAAGGAAGCAGTATTAGACATAAAGGAGGGCCTCATACATATTTTGTTCAAATTGTCACGTAGTGTTACTCCTAGCCTCATATAGGCTATGCACTAAGTGCAAAGCCTTTGAAAACCCACTAAACACTATAAACCCGCTCAGACAAGATGCTAGTGGCAGTGCAGCACAACAGCTCAAAGGCATAGAGGGACAGTTCATGCCAGGCGCCATCTTTGATACCCAATAGCTGAAGGTCGCAGAAGAATTAGGGATTATGTTTTTGTTAGCCAGGTATTGCTTGACATCTTTAAAAAATGTTCCATCCTTATTAAAAACTAGATGGTGGCCTGATTCTAACACATCGGGTATTCTAGAATATGTATGTATGTATATAGCAGCCACATAGTATATAGCACAGGCTACGTAGTATATAGGAGCCATGTAGTATATAGCAGACAAATACTACGTGACATGTGCTATATACTATGTGGCTGCTATATACATACATACATATTGTAGAATACCCGCTGCGTTAATACAGGCCACGCATTATATAAGTATATAGCATAGCCCCCGCAGTATATAACACTGGCCATGTAATATATAACACAGCCCACGCACAGCCCACGCAGTACATAACAGCCACGCAGTATATAGCACAGCCCCCACAGTATATAACACTGGCCAGGTAATATATAACAGCCCACGCAGTATATAGAAGCCACGCAGTATATAACATAGCCACGTTAGTATATAGCACAGAGATGTAGTATATAACAGAGCCCACGCAGTATATAGCAATGTGGGCACTATATGCGTGGTTAAAAAAGAATTAAAATAAACATATACTCACCCTCCGAAGGCCCCTTGAAGTCCTGGCGCCGGTGTGCGGTGCACGCAGCAGCTTCCGGTCCCAGGGTTGGCATGCGCGCAGGTTGTGTGATGATGTCGCGGTCACATGACCGTGACGTCTTGGCAGGTCCTTCTCGTGCAGGCGCGCAGGACCTGTGATGACGTTGCGGTCACATGACCGTGACGTCATGGAAGGTCCTTCTCGCATAGCATCCTTGGCACCGGAATCTGCTGCTTTCACTGGCAAGGACGGCGCGATGTCGGAGGGTGAGAATAACTTTTTTTTTATTATTCTTATTTGTAACATTAGATCTTTTTACTATTGATGCTGAATACACAGCATCAATAGTAAAAACTTGGTCACACAGGGTTAATAGCTGCATAACCGGAGTGCGTTATACCACACTCCGGTAACGCTGGCATTAACTCTGTGTGAGGGCTGACTGGAGGGGAGTATGGTCATAAACAACAACAGTCGCACTCAAGAAATATGTCTTCAGAATATTGTTAGCCAAACTCGTGGTTTTTTATTATTTTGAAGAAACACCAAAAATAAAGGTATCACCGCAGTGTTGCAAGATTTGCAAGGTAGGTAACGTTTCGACCCTTGGGGTCTTTCTCAAACCTTACTTATAGTAGCAGGTACGGAAAGGAGGGCACAGATCCCTGGAGAGGTGCAGGAGTCCCGTTAGGGGCTATTACTTGGCAGCTTCTGGTGTCTGCGGCGGTGGAGGGGAGTATGGAGCGGGCACTGACTGCGGGGAGGAAAGAGCGGCCATTTTGCCACCGGACTGTGTCCGTCGCTGATTGGTCGTGGCAATGGTCGTGGGCATTTTGCCACGACCAATCAGCTACTTGGATTTCCATGACAGACAGAGGCCACGACCAATGAATATCCGCCACAGACAGAAAGAAAGACAGAAGGACAGACGGAAGTGACCCTTAGACAATTATATAGTAGATAAACCGTCATCAGGTCCTTGACCCTGGGAGGGCCCAGGGCCTTTGACAGTGTACCACTGTACGTGTACCTGTGAGTATCCCTCGTCTTTTCTTGGTTGGACAAGAAAGCTTGCCCCTTGTCACTAACATTATCTGATGGGAATTTTTCCATCATATTTTCCAAAATGGCCTTAAGCTATAGCACCATTTTATTAGACCTCTCCACCTCGGGAAGGAGAGATGCATGGTTCTCCTTGTAGCATGTGTCTAACAGAGTGAACAACAGATACTCTTTTCTGGCCAAGATGAATGTAACAGGAAGGTCACAGGAAAGACAGTGGTATATAAAGTCTGCCCTATGTGTCAAGGTCCTTACAACCAACACTTCCCTGTCTCCATCATGATGACTACTCGCCATCTCCTCCTCTACCTCTTTCTCCTCATTCCCCTCCTCGTCCTATCAACAAACAAGAGACAGGATAAAACCTGTGTTGGTAGAAGTAGGGCCAGCAATCCGCGGCGTCATGAGCATATGTGCCGTGCCAGGGTGTGACACATCCCCAGCCTCCACAATGTTCACCCAAAGTGTCATCAGTGAAATGTAGCATCCCTGGCCACATGCACTTGTCCATGCGTGGGTCGCTAAGTGGACAAACCCAGTATCCACATTGGTAAGGGCACAAGTGATGTTTCTGAACACGTGCAGGTACAAGGCATGAATGTCATAACAGGAGGAATTGTGGCGGCTGGGGACCAAATTTGTACACCTGTAGCAGGCAAATTTTGGCTTTTATTTCAAACCAACGAAATTTCACACAAACCAAGTTCTACTGTATATATGACAATAGTCAATTTTTTGTAACCTAAAATATTTTGTGAACTGTACCAGGAAAGGTGGTTTGTGCTGCCCTGCCACTAGCATTTTGTCTGAGCGGGTTTCTACTGCCGCCAGGGTGTCATAACAGACAGGTGCTTTCGCTTGTCAACAGAAAATGCTGAGAGGCAAACTCTGACAAAAATCAACAAAGCCTGGATTAGGCTCCTACACTTTTCCACACCATCAGATAACATGAGAACATAAAGTGTTTTTAATGGCATATAGCTCACAGAAAAAATGCGGCAGCACTCACCGATCCTGAAGTGGGGTATATCTTTTATTCAAGCATATTACAAAGCCTTCACGGCCCGGGAGGGTGGGATGGTGGCAGGAGTGTGTACACTCCTGCCACCATCCCACCCTCCCTGGCCATGAAAGCTTTGTAAGGCTTTGTAATATGCTTGAATAAAAGGTATACCCAACTTCAGGATCGGTTAGTGCTGCTGCATGTTTTCTGTGAGCTATATGCCATTATTTCTTGTTTCATGCGAGCACCTCCGATCAGCCATCAGGGGATTAACTGTTTGAGTACATGCTTACCTCTCCCTGTAAGGGCTGTGCTGCTCTACTGTTGTCTTTTGCTTCACTCAATAAAGTGTTTTTAATCTTCACTCATTTAATGGGACCCTCCAGTTGTTTCCTTCAAGGGTATATGAATAACCCTCCTTATGTTTTCCTGCCTTAGCCCTTTGTGCAAAGCCTTTAGAAGTGTAGGAGTATAGCAACTAAACTTTAAAAATATTTGAATGAAGCCCGCTAGTTGTTGTCTTTAAAGGGTCTATGGATGACTGGATGACCCTACTTATAATTTTTACCTGCAAAGCCTTTATCAGTGTAGAAGTACATCAACTACACTTTCAAAATATTTATGTTCAAAAACTTTTTCTGTATTATATTACTCATCCATACAGTTTAACATGGTTATAGTTACATTACACTGGCATATAACACTCTAAAAAAGCTTTTAAATAATTGTCTGATTTCAATTACTGAGCCATACAGTATTACATACTCTGTGGTACATTTTCCTGGTATATAACACTAAAAAAAGCAGTGACCAATTTGTCTGGATTCAATTACTCATCCATACAGTTTTACGTGCTTTCTCTTACATTTCAGTGTTATATTAAACTCCAAAATAACATTGAAAAAATGTTTATGGATTCAGTAATTTCTTCATACACTGTAATGCGGTTCCTGTTACATTTCATTGGTATATTAAAATCTAAAAAAACTTCCAAAACATTTTATGGATTCAATGATTCATCCATACAGTGTAACGCTGTTCTTGTTACATTTCGCTGATATGTTAAATCCCCCCCAAAACTTCTAAAGTTTTTCATGGATTCAATGATTCATCCATACACTGTGAAGCAGTTCTTGTTACATTTTGCAGGTATATTAAATAGGGATGATCGAGCAATTCCTAAAACTTGCATGCTTGTTTTGAGTAACGAGTATAATGGTAGTCAATGATAAAGCCAAGCTTTTTTCTGGCACATCCTACTGGGAGGTCTAGGGATCAGTGAAAATGTTCAAATGGATGGAAAACATTCTGAATGGAAGAGAACAGCAGAATATCCCTGGAAGCATCTCTGACTCCCATATCACTGCTGAGAACAATGGTGTCACACTTTTATTCCACTTTACGCAGTGACAATAAAACATTCCAAACTGAGGAGAAATTGCATTTTACAGGAAAAAAAAAATGTTAACAAACATTTTTTCCTGTATAACGACTTGTATATAAGGCAAAATTTTAAAAGGATTAAAAAAATACATATTTTAAGTAAATCAAAATTAATTTTTTAATTAAAAAATAGTAAATTTCAGTTTAATTTTTGATGGAAGCAAAAACTGCCAAAACTTAGGGACTTGGATACACCCTGTATTAGACATCAAGGAGGGCCTCATACACATTTTGTTCAAATTGTCATGTATTCATAACGGCTATGCACTTATGCACTTTTGAGGGTGATATGCCAAGGAAATGTACTCCAGACCACGGAATAGTCTATGAGTGAGCAATATAATACCGACAAGGGTATGTGCACACGTTGAATAAAATTTCTGCATCTCTTGGCAGGAAAAACGCAGCTGTAAAAATGTGCATTTTTGGTGCATTTTTGTTGCGTTTTTGGTGCTTTTTTACCCCGCGTTTTTGGATGATTTGAGTGAAGTCAATGATGAAAAACGCAGTACAAAAAAGCACAGAGAATTGACATGCTGCAGATAATTTTCTGCACCAAATTTGCAAGTCAAAAATAATGAACGTGTGCATGACACTTTAGGTTTCTCATTCACTTTGCTGGCATCAGGTTTTGCTTCAGGTTTTGTCACAAATCTGTGCCACAGAAATGCATCAAATCTGCCACATATGCACTCAGTCTAAAATCCTTGGTTGGGCAAGAAGGAAGTTTGCCTCCAGCTGCTAGGGTTGTTTGATGGGAATTTTTTAAACATATTTTCAACAATGGCCTTTTGGTATAGCAACATTTTAGAAGTCCTCTCCAAAGATCTCCTTGTAGCGTGGGTCTAGCAGGGTGAACAACCAGTACTCTTTTTTAACCAAGATAAATAAAACGCCAGGGTCACAGGATAGGCAGTGGCACATAAAGTCAGCCATAAGTCTTGGTGAACTGCAACAATGTCAGACATCCATGCCCACTCTTCAGTTGTTATGTGCGGAGGCTGATCAGAATACTGATGGGCGTGTAGGAGCTGGTCATCAACAACTGGCCTTTGCTGCTCACAAAGTATTACCAGCATGTGCAGTGTGGAGTTACAGCTGTGGGCATATCGCACACCAGCAGCAGCAGGTCTAGTCAAATTTTGGAAGTGAGCGCTGACCCAGCATGCCGTGATCAGAAACTCTGGCAAATATGAGTAGGTTTTAAGAAACTGCTGAACTATCAAACTGTGCATGTGTGACAAGTGTGACACCCCAGGAGTTCGGTTGTCACAGTGGTATTGCCTTCCTCATAGGGAGGATGATGCCATGCTTGGAAGCGATGAGGATCTCTTTAACAGGTAACATGTACACACAACACTGTTCTGACTCCAGGCCAGAAGGGGGAGCTCTAGACCTGGTTTCAGGGGAGCTTCCCTATATATATTCTGGCTGGGGGAGGAGTTACTTAGTCTGTCAGAGAGGACTGAGGAGTGAAAAGCTCGGGCCGTGCAGACACGAGGGTCTGCAACTCCTGGAAAGAGATGAGAGAGACAGAGCAGTATGTAGGAGACTGTGAGGGGAGAAGGAGCAAAGGAGAAGTGAAGAGCTGGAGGGGAGCTGCGACTGAGCTCCCTCCACGCTGAAGTGCAGAATACCGGAGGCCAGAATTCAGAGGTTGTGGAGATAACTGTATGCCCCACAGCAGAAACCGGCGGGCAGGAGATTTCAAGTCACCTGTCCACCATTACATCCAAAGACAGAGCAGCATATAGAGCCCGGAGTCGCCGCAAATAGAGAAACTTGTAAAAAGGCTCGAGTTGCCTGCCATATTGATTATTGTCCTGCTAATAGGACAAAAAGATAGAGAGTACCTTGTAAGAAGCCTTAGGCAGCAAGGGTCTACAACACAGCACAGTAAGGAAAGCTTCCAACCCCACCTGGCTAAGGAGGATTCCGAATCGCTTCCTAGCTAGCCTGACCTTACAAGCACTTGTGATCTGTACCCTGGACTGTGGCTGCATTATACCAGTAAAAGGTAAAGAGACTACACCTTGTGTCCTCTCATTCTTTCATGTACTTCACAATCTACCATCTTTACCTACTACATCAGGAGCCCTGGGAACTAAGCTTCACCTGTGGGAAGCCATACCATCCCTGCTACAATAACATCATTCTCAGTGGACCCCTTTAAGCTGAATTGGTCATCCCTGGCCGAATACCACAGGTGGCATCACGAACATTCTTTATTCACAACAACTCATTTAAAGACCTTTCCTTTAAAATGGGACACCCAGAGCCACGGACTGGGTCACTGACACAGTGACCACCCCTTTGATGACCACCGGACCTGGCCCGAGTACCCCAAGGTCCTAGCAGGCGCTCCACAACCATGGTACGTGTGTGAGGCTGCCAAGCTTCACAGCCACCACCAGGTTATGCCCTTTATCACACACAACCTTGAATTGTTGGAGGTTCAGTGGCAAAATCCACAGATCTGTCTGGTCTGTTATTCACTTCAATAACTCGCTGTGTGCGATTTGTCTCCTATACAAATCAGATTCAGCATGGCCTTTTTCCACTTTGCTGAGGCAGTGCTTCATGGTTTCCAGCTGATGTGGACGATGTGCTCTGAGCTAACACATCAGAGATGGAGTATGAAGAGGAGCAAGAGGGGGTGCAGAAACTGATGTATGGTGTGTAGGGTCATGGGAAAGGCAGTGTAATATAAACTCAGCCATGCATGCCAGACTGCTAACAGGCAAGACTTCTGTGTCCTCACCAAGAGGATGACTAATCATGCTCTCCTCCTCCTCCTCCCTGTCCTCAGGCCATCCATGCTAAACAGAGGGTATAACAGTTGTGCAGGTAGTACCATCTACAGGGCATAAAACTAGCTCAGATGAGATAAGGCTGGGCTGTGTGTATTCACCCTGTATGGTTCCTTGCTCCATCTCATCATGCTCTGCCTGCAATGGATCCTCTTTGATTGTGAGCAGAGAGCATTTCAGAACACAGAGACACTATGGTGATGCTAATTATGGTGTCATCGCCGCTCACCAACTTGGTGGAGTCCTCAAAGTTTTAAAGGATGGTACATATGTCTGACATCCATGTCCACTCCTGAGGTCTTATGAGTGGAGTCTGAACTGAATACCGATGGCCTTGTTGATGCTGGTAGTCAACAACTGCCCTCTTCTGCTCATAAATCCTTTCCAACATCTGCAGTGTAGAGTTCCAACATGTGGGGACATCACACACCAGTTAGTTCGCCGGAAGCTGCAAACACTGTTGAAGCACGGCAAATGCGGCTGAAGCTGTAGCTGACTTTCTAAAATGGGTACTTTGACAAGCAGATCTGGCAGCTCCGGGTAGGTTTTGAGAAACCTCTGATCCACGAAGTTAAACACATGGACCAGGCATGGTACGTGTGTGAGCTTGCCTCACCTCAGAGCCGCCACCAGGTTCCAGCCATTGTCATACATGACCATGCCTGGCTGTAGGTTCAGCGGTCCCAGCCACAGATCTGCCTGCTATTTCAAAACTGTCCACAACTCTTCAGCATTGTGCGGTGTCACCTAAGCATATTAGCTTCAGCACAGCCTGTTGCCGCTTGGCTGAGGCAGTGCTGCAGTGCTTCCAGCTTGTGACTGATGTGGTCATTTTGCAGATGGAGGCTGAAGAGGAGGAGGAAGTGCAGGAGTTGTAGACTGTGGGGGCAACCCTGATTGACCTAAGGCCCGCCCTCCTCTGCATCGGGAAGACGTGTTGCATCCCAAGAGCTGACTGGGTCCCTGCTTCCACTACATTAACCCAGTGTGCTATCAGTGAGATGTACCATTCCTGCCCACATGCAATTGTCCATGTGTCCGTGGTTAGGTGGACTTTCCCAGTAATTGCATTGTTGAGGGCATGCCTAATGTGGGACACATGCTTGTGTAATGCAGGGACAGCACACGGGACAAACAGTGGAGGCTGGGGACCGAGTACCGAGAGACTGCTGCCTCCATCAGGTTGTGGAAAGCTTCCTTCTGCACAAGCCTAAAAGGCAACATTTTGAGCGCAAGCAAAATGTGTGTCGCAAAATGTGTGAATTTAGTAGTTTGGCCTGTTGGGCGTTGGCTGCGTATTTGCTCTTGCATTCCAAGAACTGGTGGAGCGACCCCAGACGCAGGGCCGCGGGTACTCGGTACCGGGCCTCTCTGTCTCGGTCCTGGGGTTGTCACGGTGGCTAGACCCGGTCCGTGACCCTGCTAAGGGGCGTCCAATGAAAGGTGATGATGGTGCGTGGTGCAAGACGCAATGAATAATGAGGACACAGGGTTGCAGTCTCTTTACCTCTTTACTGAAGGCTTCGGGATCCGCAACCCAGAGCACTGCTAACAGGGCTGGCTGAGACCGGCCGGTCCGAAGGCACATCCAGAGTTCCCGTTGCAGGTGGAAATCAGTGCCTACCTACTAGCGCCTGGGTGTTGTAGTACTTCCCTGCTGAGCACCACGGGATAGTCCTCACAACGGTCGTGTCTGTTTCTATTCTATCTCTCTCTCTCCATCCCCCAGATGATATGGATAGGACGCACCCGTATGACGGGGTAGGCCTGGAGTTATTTTATAGGGACCCTAGAGACGCCCCTCTCCCACAATTGCCTCCGTTGTCTTCGTTAGGTGTAAAAGGGTGAGACAACCAACCTAAAGTTAACTGTCCTGCCGTAGTTCAAAGTAATGCGTAGAGTCTGTTACTTCCTTGGTGCTCCGGCCACCGGCTACGCGCCTCAGAAGGATAATGCCACGATCTTAAGGGCATGACTCCTCCTGGTTCTATCTCCTTTGTGCTGTGATCTCGCTTCTCACTTCTCCACAATATACTTCGCTTTGTGTCCTTTCTAAGAAGCCTGCCGCTATATCATACAGGCACGGCTCCGTAACGATCTGTCCTTTTCGCTAGGCCGCTGTCAGGATCCCACCACTGACAGGTCCTCTCCCGACCTCTCCCGGGCTGCTTTCTCCCTAACTTCCTGTCCAACCCCCAGTTTTACCAGAGCGTGAGGAGTAGCCTACTAGATAGAACCACTCCCCCTGGTGTTGTGTATCCGCTTTTTGGGCTCCCCTGGTGGTTGCTGGTGGTACTGGTGACTTGTTTGCACTTTGCTTCTTCTGTTCACCTGCTTCCATCAGTGTTTGGGAGTTTCCTATTTAGCCTTGCTCTCCAGTCATTTCCTTGCCGGTCATCATTGTAACCAGAGCCTTCAGTTGCATGTTCCTGCTACTAGTCTGCTGATCAGCTAAGTGGACTTTGTCCTTTTGTTTTGTACCTTTTGTCCAGTTTGCAGTTTTTGTGATTCTCTGTAGCTGGAAGCTCTTGCGGGCTGAAATTGCCACTCCTGTGTCATGAGTTGACACAGGAGTCTTAAAGTAATTTCAGGATGGTTTTTTGAAAGGGTTTTCAGTTGACCGTGAAGTCCTCTTTTGTATCCTTCTGCTATCTAGAAAGTGGACCTCTCTTTGCTAAATCTACTTTCATACTGTGTATGTCTTTTCCTCTTAATTCACCGTTATTACATGTGGGGGGCTGCTATCATCTTTTGGGGTATTTCCCTAGAGGTAAGCCAGGTCTGTTTCTTCCTCTACCAGGCGTAGTTAGTCCTCCGGCTGGCGCGTGGCATATAGGAAGCCGTAGGTATGCTCCCTGGCTACTGTTAGTTGTGTGGTAGATTTAGCTCACGGTCAACTCGAGTTTCCATCACCCGAGAGCTCGTTCGTTACTTATGTGTTTTTTTACGTTCCCTTGCCATTGGGAACCATGACAGTATGACCGGCCAACAAAGTGTTAATTGTTTGGGCTGAAGCAGGAGAAAAAGAAGTGTTGAAGGGAAAATTTTTTTTTTTTTCTTTCCCTCAGAGTTTTGCTGCCTAGCCCTTAATTGCTGTCTAGCTGCTTCTTACCTCCTCTTAACCCTTGAATGGCTCTGACCTTAGCTGTTTAACATGGATGTCCAGAGTTTGGCTGCAGGTTTAAATAATCTTGCTACGAAGGTTCAAAATTTACAAGATTTTGTTATACATGCTCCTATTTCTGAACCTAAAATCCCTACACCAGAGGTGTTTTCCGGAGATAGATCTCGGTTTTTGAATTTCAAATATAATTGTAAATTATTCCTTTCTCTCAGACCTCACTCCTCAGGAGATCCTGTCCAGCAGGTTAAGATTGTAATCTCTTTGCTGCGAGGTGACCCTCAAAATTGGGCATTTTCATTGGCACCAGGGGATCCTGCGTTGCTCAATGTGGATGCGTTTTTCCTGGCTTTAGGGTTGCTTTATGAGTAGTGTTGAGCATTCCAATACTGCAAGTATCGGGTATCGGCCGATACTTGCTGTATCGGAATTTCCGATACCGAGATCCGATACTTTTGTGGTATCGGGTATCGGGTATCGCAACAACATTAATGTAATAATGTGTAAAAAAAGAGAATTAAAATAAAAAATATCGCTATACTCACCTGTCCGACGCAGCCGGGACCTCAGCGAGGGAACCGGCAGCGTTGTTTGTTTAAATTTCGCGCTTTTACTTGGTTACGTGAAGTCCCGGCTTGTGATTGGTCAGGGCGGCCATGTTGCCGGGACGCGGACCAATCACAGCAAGCCGTGACGAAATTACGTCACGGCTTGCTGTGATTGGTCCGCGTCCCGGCAACATGGCCGCCATTAACCAATCACAAGCCGTGACGTCACGGGAGGCTGGACATGCGCGTATTTTGAACAGCGCGCGTGTCCAGCCTCCAGTGACGTCCCGGCAACATGGCCGCCATTAACCAATCACAAGCCGTGACGTCACGGGAGGCTGGACATGCGCGTATTTTGAAAAGCGCGCGTGTCCAGCCTCCAGTGACGTCCCGGCAACATGGCCGCCATTAACCAATCACAAGCCGTGACGTCACGGGAGGCTGGACATGCGCGTATTTTGAAAAGCGCGCGTGTCCAGCCTCCAGTGACGTCCCGGCAACATGGCCGCCATTAACCAATCACAAGCCGTGACGTCACGGGAGGCTGGACATGCGCGTATTTTGAAAAGCGCGCGTGTCCAGCCTCCAGTGACGTCCCGGCAACATGGCCGCCATTAACCAATCACAAGCCGTGACGTCACGGGAGGCTGGACATGCGCGTATTTTGAAAAGCGCGCGTGTCCAGCCTCCAGTGACGTCCCGGCAACATGGCCGCCATTAACCAATCACAAGCCGTGACGTCACGGGAGGCTGGACATGCGCGTATTTTGAAAAGCGCGCGTGTCCAGCCTCCAGTGACGTCCCGGCAACATGGCCGCCATTAACCAATCACAAGCCGGGACGTCACGGGAGGCTGGACATGCGCGTATTTTGAAAAGCGTGCGTGTCCAGCCTCCCGTGACGTCACGGCTTGTGATTGGTTAATGGCGGCCATGTTGCCGGGACGCGGACCAATCACAGCAAGCCGTGACGTAATTTCGTCACGGCTTGCTGTGATTGGTCCGCATCCCGGCAACATGGCGCCGTGACCAATCATAAGCCGGGACGTCACTGGAGGCTGGACACGCGCGCTTTTCAAAATACGCGCATGTCCAGCCTCCCGTCACGTCACGGCTTGTGATTGGTTAATGGCGGCCATGTTGCCGGGACGCGGACCAATCACAGCAAGCCGTGACGTAATTTCGTCACGGCTTGCTGTGATTGGTCCGCGTCCCGGCAACATGGCCGCCCTGACCAATCACAAGCCGGGACCTCACGTAACCAAGTAAAAGCGCGAATTTTAAACAAACAACGCTGCCGGTTCCCTCGCTGAGGTCCCGGCTGCGTCGGACAGGTGAGTATAGCGATATTTTTTATTTTAATTCTTTCTTTTACACATTAATATGGTTCCCAGGGCCTGAAGGAGAGTTTCCTCTCCTTCAGACCCTGGGAACCATCAGGAATACCGTCCGATACCTGAGTCCCATTGACTTGTATTGGTATCGGGTATCGGTATCGGATTGGATCCGATACTTTGCCGGTATCGGCCGATACTTTCCGATACCGATACTTTCAAGTATCGGACGGTATCGCTCAACACTATTTATGAGGAACCTAATTTGGAGATTCAAGCTGAAAAAGCTTTGATAGCCCTATCTCAAGGGCAAGATGAAGCGGAGATATACTGCCAAAAATTTCGTAGGTGGTCTGTGCTTACTCAGTGGAATGAGTGCGCCTTAGCGGCAAATTTCAGAGAGGGCCTTTCTGATGCCGTTAAAGATGTTATGGTCGGGTTCCCTGCGCCTACAGGTCTGAATGAGTCCATGACAATGGCAATTCAGATTGATCGGCGTTTGCGGGAGCGCAAACCCGTGCACCATTTGGCGGTATCTTCTGAAGAGACGCCAGAGAAAATGCAATGTGACAGAGTTATGTCCAGAAGCGAGCGGCAGAATTATAGGCGTAAAAATGGGTTATGCTTCTATTGTGGTGATTCTGCTCATGTTATATCGGCATGCTCTAAGCGTACTAGGAAGGTTGACAAGTCCATTTCAATTGGCACTTTACAGTCCAAATTTATTTTGTCTGTAACCTTGATTTGTTCATTATCAGTTATTACCGTGGATGCCTATGTGGACTCGGGCGCCGCTCTGAGTCTTATGGACTGGTCCTTTGCCAGGCGCTGTGGGTTTGATTTAGAGCCTCTGGAAGTCCCTATACCTCTGAAGGGTATTGATTCTACACCTTTGGCTTGTAATAAACCACAGTTCTGGACGCAAGTGACTATGCGTATGACTCCAGACCATCAGGAGGTGATTCGCTTCCTTGTGTTGTACAATTTACATGATGTTTTGGTGCTTGGATTACCATGGTTACAGTCTCATAACCCAGTCCTTGACTGGAAGGCTATGCCTGTGTTAAGCTGGGGATGTCGGGGGGCTCATGGGGACACTCCTATGGTGTCCATTTCGTCATCTATTCCATCTGAGATTCCGGCATTTTTGTCTGATATTTTTGAAGAGCCTAAGATTGGTTCACTCCCTCCTCACAGGGATTGTGATTGCGCCATAGATCTGATTCCTGGCAGTAAATTTCCAAAGGGTCGTTTGTTTAACCTATCTGTACCTGAACATGCTGCTATGCGCGAGTATATTAAGGAGTCCCTGGAAAAGGGACATATTCGTCCTTCTTCATCACCTTTAGGAGCCGGTTTTTTCTTTGTCTCTAAAAAGGATGGCTCTCTGAGGCCTTGTATTGATTATCGTCTCCTGAATAAAATTACAGTCAAATATCAGTATCCGTTGCCTTTGCTGACTGATTTGTTTGCTCGCATAAGGGGGGCTAAGTGGTTCTCTAAGATTGATCTTCGTGGGGCGTATAATTTGGTGCGAATTAAGCAGGGGGATGAGTGGAAGACCGCATTTAATACGCCTGAGGGCCATTTTGAGTATTTGGTAATGCCTTTCGGCCTTTCTAATGCACCTTCTGTCTTTCAGTCCTTAATGCATGATATTTTCCGGGAATATTTGAATAAATTTATGATTGTGTACTTGGATGATATTTTGATTTTTTCTGATGACTGGGAGTCTCATGTTCAGCAGGTCAGGAGGGTTTTTCAGGTTTTGTGGGAGAATTCTTTGTGTGTAAAGGGTTCAAAGTGTGTTTTTGGGGTTCAAAAAATTTCATTTTTGGGGTATATTTTTTCCCCTTCTTCTATTGAGATGGACCCTGTCAAGGTTCGGGCTATTTACGACTGGACGCAGCCTACTTCTCTGAAGAGTCTCCAGAAATTCTTGGGCTTTGCTAATTTTTATCGTCGATTTATAGCTGGTTTTTCTGGCATTGCTAAACCTCTGACGGATTTGACTAAAAAGGGTGCTGATGTTGCCAATTGGTCCCCTGCTGCCGTGGAGGCCTTTCGGGAGCTTAAGCGCCGCTTTTTGTCTGCCCCTGTGTTGCGCCAGCCTGATGTTTCTCTTCCCTTTCAGGTTGAGGTCGATGCTTCCGAGATCGGAGCGGGGGCGGTTTTGTCGCAGAAAGGTTCCGACTGCTCAGTGATGAGACCTTGTGCGTTCTTTTCGCGAAAATTTTCGGCCGCCGAGCGAAACTATGATGTTGGTAATCGGGAGCTTTTGGCCATGAAGTGGGCATTTGAGGAGTGGTGTCATTGGCTTGAGGGTGCCAGACATCAGGTGGTAGTTTTGACTGATCACAAGAATTTAATTTATTTGGAGTCTGCCAGGCGCCTGAATCCTAGACAGGCACGTTGGTCGTTGTTCTTTTCCCGGTTTAATTTTGTGGTCTCGTACTTACCGGGTTCTAGGAATGTGAAAGCAGATGCTCTTTCTAGGAGTTTTGAGCCTGACTCTCCTGGGAATTCTGAACCTGCTGGTGTCCTTAAGGATGGAGTGGTTTTGTCTGCTGTCTCTCCAGATTTGCGACGTGCTTTGCAAGAATTTCAGGTGGATAGACCTGATCGTTGTCCGTCTGGTAGACTGTTTGTTCCTGACGAGTGGACCACTAGAGTCATCTCGGAAGTTCATTCTTCTACTCTGGCAGGTCATCCAGGAATTTTTGGCACCAGAGATTTGGTGGCTAGATCCTTCTGGTGGCCTTCCCTGTCTCGAGATGTGCGTGTTTTTGTGCAGTCTTGCGATGTGTGTGCTCGGGCCAAGCCTTGTTGTTCTAGGGCTAGTGGGTTGTTGTTGCCCTTGCCTATTCCGAAGAGGCCTTGGACGCACATCTCTATGGACTTTATCTCGGATCTCCCTGTTTCTCAGAAGATGTCTGTCATCTGGGTGGTGTGTGACCGTTTTTCTAAAATGGTTCATTTGGTGCCATTGCCTAAGTTGCCTTCCTCATCTGAGTTGGTCCCTCTGTTTTTTCAAAATGTGGTTCGCTTGCATGGTATTCCGGAAAACATCGTTTCTGACAGGGGTACCCAGCTCGTGTCTAGATTTTGGCGGGCAGTCTGTGCCAGGTTGGGCATTGATTTGTCCTTTTCGTCTGCATTCCATCCTTAGACCAATGGCCAGACGGAGCGAACTAATCAAACTTTGGAGACTTATTTGAGGTGTTTTGTGTCTGCGGATCAGGATGATTGGGTTGCCTTTCTGCCGTTGGCGGAGTTTGCTCTTAATAATCGGGCTAGTTCTGCCACTTTGGTTTCTCCTTTCTTTTGCAATTCAGGGTTTCATCCGCGTTTTTCATCTGGTCAGGTTGAATCTTCGGATTGTCCTGGAGTGGATGCGGTGGTGGATCGGTTGCATCGGATTTGGGGACAAGTGGTGGATAATTTGGAATTGTCCCAGGAGAGGACTCAGCAGTTTGCTAACCGTCGTCGTCGTGTTGGTCCCCACCTTCACGTTGGGGACTTGGTGTGGTTGTCTTCCTGTTTTGTCCCTATGAGGGTTTCTTCTCCCAAATTTAAGCCTCGGTTCATCGGTCCTTATAGGATTTTGGAGATTCTTAACCCTGTTTCCTTTCGTTTGGACCTCCCGGCATCTTTCGCTATCCATAATGTGTTCCATCGGTCGTTGTTGCGGAGATATGAGGTACCGGTGGTTCCTTCTACTGAACCTCCTGCTCCTGTGCTGGTGGAGGGTGAATTGGAGTACGTCGTGGAGAAGATCTTGGACTCCCGTATTTCCAGACGGAGACTTCAATATCTGGTTAAATGGAAAGGCTATGGTCAGGAAGATAATTCTTGGGTAACTGCCTCTGATGTTCATGCCTCGGATTTGGTTCGTGCCTTTCATAGGGCTCATCCAGATCGCCCTGGCGGTTCTTGTGAGGGTTCGGTGCCCCCTCCTTAAGGGGAGGGTACTGTTGTGTATCCGCTTTTTGGGCTCCCCTGGTGGTTGCTGGTGGTACTGGTGACTTGTTTGCACTTTGCTTCTTCTGTTCACCTAATTCCATCAGTGTTTGGGAGTTTCCTATTTAGCCTTGCTCTCCAGTCATTTCCTTGCCGGTCATCATTGTAACCAGAGCCTTCGGTTGCATGTTCCTGCTACTAGTCTGCTGATCAGCTAAGTAGACTTTGTCCTTTTGTTTTGTACCTTTTGTCCAGTTTGCAGTTTTTGTGATTCTCTGTAGCTGGAAGCTCTTGCGGGCTGAAATTGCCACTCCTGTGTCATGAGTTGACACAGGAGTCTTAAAGTAATTTCAGGATGGTTTTTTGAAAGGGTTTTCAGTTGACCGTGAAGTCCTCTTTTGTATCCTTCTGCTATCTAGAAAGTGGACCTCTCTTTGCTAAATCTACTTTCATACTGTGTATGTCTTTTCCTCTTAATTCACCGTTATTACATGTGGGGGGCTGCTATCATCTTTTGGGGTATTTCCCTAGAGGTAAGCCAGGTCTGTTTCTTCCTCTACCAGGCGTAGTTAGTCCTCCGGCTGGCGCGTGGCATATAGGAAGCCGTAGGTATGCTCCCTGGCTACTGTTAGTTGTGTGGTAGATTTAGCTCACGGTCAACTCGAGTTTCCATCACCCGAGAGCTCGTTCGTTACTTATGTGTTTTTTTACGTTCCCTTGCCATTGGGAACCATGACACCCTGGTGGCCGGAGTGTGAAGTGTAGTGTGTGTGTGATACCTGGTCAGGTGAACTCCTTTAGTGCAATCAGACATAACATCACTCCCCCTAGTGGCAGAGCGAGGTTACTGCAACGACCAGGACTCTGGGGCGCTGCACTGGGATGTGGACAACTGAACGCTATGCTGGGACAACGACGTGAATGCGCTTGCTGATGGTGCTAGTTAAGTGTGTGTAGCGACCGGTGCAGGGCATCAGGCATCTTCGCATGCACCATGGACAGGGGATTGGCTTGCACTCACAACAGCGGAAGAAGCAGTTTTGTCACCCGCAGACACTTTTCCAGGACCCTGGGATTCGGCCCACAAAGTCGGGTGCTTTGTTGCCTTGTGCTTGATCATGCTGGTGGTAGTCAGGCTGGTAGTTTTGCTACCCCTGCTGATGCTGGCCTAGCAGGTGGTGCAAATGGCCTTTTTGGGGTCATCGGCAGAGTCTTTAAAAAGCAACCACACAAGGAAAGACCTAACAGTTGCACTGGCAACTTCTGTCATGCTGGTGTTACGGGGAATGGTTGCCCGCCTTCTGTTGGCAGCCACCACACTGCTTCTTCCTGCTTGTTGCGGTGCTATGCCTCCCTCTCCCTGTGTGCTGCTGTCGTCACTTTGCATGTCCTCCTGCCAGGTTGGGTCAGTTACTATATCATCCACCACCTTGTCTTCCACTTCCACACCCTTGTCCTCCTCCTCACTTTCTGGCAATTGTGTCTCAACATTGTCCACCTCTTGTGACACTTTCCCACCATTGCCATCATGTGACTGTGGTGGCTCAAATTTTTGGGCATTGCTACATGTGTTCTCCTCTTGCCCCACTTCAAATGGAGCTGGCAAGAAGCCCGAATCTATAAATGGAAAAGTGAACAGTTCTTCGGAGTGTCCAAGTTTGGGATCAGTTGTCGCCGGGCACTCGGAATAGTGGTAGGAAGGAGGATTAGGGTGAGACTTCACCATTTGTCCGTGTAGAAGACAGGGTGGTGGGGGTGGTGGCTAAGTGACTGGAAGCATTATCCGCTAACCAACCAACAACCTTTTGACACTGCTCTGGGTTCAATAGTGGTGTGCTGTGGTCCCCTAGTAATTGGGGCCGGAAGGTTGGGCGATAAGATGTGGGTGGTTGTTGTGGCACAATTTTAGCTTGCCCACGGCCTCGGCCTCTTTATGCACCATCATCATCACGTCCAGTTCCCCATCCCTTGCCACACACCTTGCCCATTTTAAATGGAGGACAATATTTTCTTCCACGTTCACTACAAATGGCTGAATTTGGAGCAAACTTATATGTGATCCATGTGATGGACAAACCACAGTTTTAAATAGCTGGTCTGTAGGTAACTATTTTTAACAGCAAACTGGTGTCAATAACTTTGCTAACACACTGCAACAAAATTTAAATGGAGGCCAGAAATGGCAGAATTTTGTGCACACTTATATGTGATCCGTGTGATGGACAAATCCCAGTTTTAAATAGATGGCTGTAATAGCGCTGTAATATGGAAAGAATCTGGCTTTATTCTGCAGTGCCAACAACAAATGGAGCAGAAAAACAGTGTTCTCTGGATTGCTTTTTAAGCAAATGATCAGGAAGGATTAAGATCCCCAAAAAATTATTCCTGGCTCCTGATACCTGGGGCTATGTCTAGAAATATCTGTAAAAGAAGCAGCAGCAGACAGAACTGGAATGGACCTTCTTGCTATATGAGCTGCAGTCTGCCACATACACTGCCTGCCTGCCTAGCACTGATATCTATGCAGCTGGATTAGTCCTCAGAAGGACTATTAGTTGAGATGGATATGTGTATAATATATTGTGGTATACCTACACAAGCTAAGAAACAAGCAAATCTCTCCCTAGTTCAGCAGCACCTCTCCCTACACTGCCTGACTCCAGAGTAGACTGTGACGAGCATGGCAGTGCCAGGTCTGATATAGACCTGATGATGCTGTGCAGCCAACCAGTCACTGCAATGCCACAACCAACATGGCTGCGGCATTACAGTGTGTGGCAGACAATCCCTGCATGTTCATTGGATCTCTAAAGAGCACCAAACATATAGGGAGGGGACCCGAACTCCCGCCAAGAAACCACAGAAATACTCAGCGAGTCCTGAGCATCTCGAGCAGTGAGATGCTAGGACGAGTACCGAGCAGCGGTGAGCATGCTCGCTAATCACTACTGAGCATGTTCGCTTGTCCCTAGTCCACACATGTCCACATACTGATTGATGGGTCTGGCCCATTTAACTTCAGGGTCTCCAAATTTGAAACATGGCCTGAGGTTTTTTCAGAGTACTTCTACAGAGACGCGTGCAGAGTACACACAGGTTTTTCTTGCACAGTATTCCCACAGATGCAGTTGCAGAGTATAACAATTTTTAGGCACACTACTAGTACAGACACAGCTGCAGTGTACACAGAGGCTTTTTGGCACAGTACTCCCAGAGGTAGAGTTGCAGAGTACACACAAAGACTTAGGCCGGCGTCACACTAGCGAGTTTTACGGACGTATGAGCGCATAAATTACGTCCGTAAAATACGCATTGCACACGGCCAAATGAATCTCTATGGCCCAGCTCCTATCTGCCGTATATTACGCATCCGTAATATACGGTCTTGTACGGCCGTAGAAAATCACAGCATGCTGCGTTTGTCACCGTATTGCGCAACAAAATCGCCAATGAAAGTCTATGGTGGTGAGAAAAATACGGATTACACATGGACCATGCGTGTGACTTGCGAGAAATACGCACCGGTGTTAGAGAAAAGCCAGTAATTCAATTGCTGGCTTTTCATTTCATTTTCATTTTATTTTTCAGTAAACCATCTCATATCCCTTTTTTTTGCATATTCCACACTACTAATGTTAGTAGTGTGTATGTGCAAAATTTGGGCGCTGTAGCTTGTAAAATAAAGGGTTAAATGGCGGAAAAAATTGGCGTGGGCTCCCACGCAATTTTCTCCGCCAGAGTGGTAAAGCCAGTGACTGAGGGCAGATATTAATAGCCTAGAGAGGGTCCATGGTTATTGGCCCCCCCTGGCTAAAAACATCTGCCCCCAGCCACCCCAGAAAAGGCACATCTGGAAGATGCGGCTATTCTGGCACTTGGCCACTCTCTTCCCACTCCCGTGTAGCGGTGGGATATGGGGTAATGAAGGGTTAATGTCACCTTGCTATTGTAAGGTGACATTAAGCCAGATTAATAATGGAGAGGCGTCAATTATGACACCTATCCATTATTAATCCAATAGTACGAAATGGTTAATAAAACACACACACATTATTTAAATAAAATAACGCGACCAATCACAGCAAGCCGTGACGTAATTTTTAGGTCCTGAATGCAGAATTAGGCATTCAGGACCTGAAATTACGTCACGGCTTGCTGTGATTGGTCGCGTCGCGGTCACATGGGCTGCACGCAACCAATCACAAGCCGTGACGTAATTTTAAAATGCGCGCGTTTCCTGCCTCCCGTGACGTCACGGCTTGTGATTGGTCGCGTCGCCCATGTGACCGCGACGCGACCAATCACAAGCCGGAACGTAATTTTAAAATCCTGAATGTCTAGAATTAGGCATTGAGGACCTGAAAATTACGTCACGGCTTGCTGTGATTGGTCGCGTCGCGGCCACATGGGCGGCACGCGACCAATCACAAGCCATGACGTCACGGAAGGAAGTAAACGCGCGCATTTTAAGCAAAGAACGCTGCCGGTTCCCTCGGTGAGGTCCAGGCTGCGTCGGAGAGGTGAGTATAGCAATATTTTTTATTTTAATTCTTTATTTTACACATTAATGTTGTTTCGATACCGATACCCGATACCACAAAAGTATCGGATCTCGGTATCGGAATTCCGATACCCGCAAGTATCGGCCGATACCCAATACTTGCGGTATCGGAATGCTCAACACTAATTAGAACCAAAAATGGGAGAGAGACAGCTGCAGAGTAGAATTATTTTTTGGCACACTACTGGTACAGACACGACTGCAGAGTACGCAGAGGCTTTTTGGAACAGTACTTGCACAGGCAGGGATGCAGAGTACACACAGAGACTTAAAGGCACAGTACTCACACAGGTGGGATTGTGACTACACACAGCAAATTTATAGCACAGTACTCCCACTTAGACACGTGCATAGTATACAAAGATGCTTTTTTTTTGCAGAGTGTGCAGTATAATTCTGTCCCTCACTCCAGCCATGTCCTGTCTCTACACTAATCAGCATAGAATGGCGGCAGCACTTGTGATCTGGCATTTATACCGGCCAGGTCACGTGTTCCTTTGGCCAGTCACAGCCATGCCAATACTTGGCATGGCTGGGATGGGTCAGGAAGTACCCATAAATTAAAAGCTTGTCAATTGGCTGCACTGCAGCCTTTCAACAAACTTTATTAGGCATCTGAACAGCACACCGGACATCCTGTTAAAAGTCCGTGTTTGGGGTACTGTACATTTTACAGTTTAGCTTTGCTCATCCCTAATGACAATCGGACCTTGTACGGCAGGGAAACCAGCACCAGACAGGAGGCACACTGAACCATCCATAGACCTAACATGGAGACATGTTGTCTCAATTCTTGGGGGTGCTGATCCTCGAGGACAAGAGCAATGTTCCCGAATTTTTCAGTATTAATAGAGAACATCTATAGATAAAAAGGAATACCTTGATTTTTGATCGGACTCCTGGAACCGAGAGCAATCAGTACCAACATTTCAGGAAGACTTGATCCAGGATCCCAGGGGCCACAATAAAATTGCACCCTTCTCTGTGTAGATGTAGATGTGCTCTATGCTGAAAGTTTGGTGCTGATTGGACCTTCTATGGTGGAGAAACTGGAAACAGAACTGGAACACCCCAAACCGTTTATAGATTTAACATGGGGCAAAGATGCCTCAGAGATTTCTCAGAGGTCCTACTCCTTGAGAAAGAGAACGTTCCTCCCCAAATTTTCAGGTTTGTAGAAGACATCTAGAGCTAGAGAGGAATAGTTGGGGTTTTCAATAGGGCTGTAAAAAAAATCTGAAATCCCCATAATAAACAGCAGTTGCTCAAGATGCCACTAGATGGTGCTTTGAGAATGTCGAAGACTGGATATGGCTTACTGTACATATACTGAACACAATGCCCACCACTACAAAATACTGGTTATTCAACCATATTAATAGTTTACAGTAGCAATACTAGCAATACTCTGAAGATGTTCTGAAGGCATCAATAGTCTGGAATATGTTCGATGATTTAAAGGAAATCTTTCTAGGCCACTTTCACTTTGTCCCACCAGCAGAGGAGATATTTACAACTGGATTGCTTACCTCCCCGCAACCTGGGCTCCTTAGTTTTACAGCAGCTGTATATTAGTGATTCGCGAATTTGCTCAGAAAACGATAGCCAAACAAATTCGGCTTGAATATGGCACATTCAGATTTGTGATCAGAAATGAGCAAAATTTTATAAAATCGGTAACATTTGGTAAAAAATGCTGGAAAATTTTTGTTTTGCTACAAAAGTATTTTCAGCACTTTTGCAATGATAATGGTGGTGTATCATGAGCGTTTAGCATGTGTTTGATGAGGGGAGGCGGTTTGCAGAGTTCAGAAGCGCGGCATTCAACTTTTTTTTTCTCCTAACTTTGTGTATGCACATTGCGGCTAGCCATTCAGGGCACAGGAAACATTCACACTATCCTGACACCATGACTTGTGTCATTGGCTGCTGAAATCACATGTCCCTCTCCATATATAGTGGACATCTTGTTCTAGCGCCATTTTGACTCTGTAACAGCACAGAGAGGCTGCTCCCGACGCTGGCACTGTTAGCAGCAAGATTTTAGCTAGTTGGCTAGGCGGTTGTATGTCAGTCAGAGAGTGTAGATAGCTATTGTCCAGTGTGGCTGTTAAATTTACCTTCCAGCAATTTTTTTTTTAGCCATTACTGATGTTCACAGACAAAGCCAGCAGCACACATGTCCTACAAGAGTGTTGTGCACTGCTTCTATTGTGCTCCATGCACGAATATAGCATTTTATTTAAAGGGAACCTGTCACCCCGTTTTTTCAATATGAGGTAAAAATAGTGTTCAATAGGGCCTGAGCTGTGCTGTACAATGGTGCCTTTATTATCCCCTGATTCCCCACCTTTGCTGCCAAAATACCTTAGTAAAGTCACCATTTTCGGCTGTCAATCATGCAGGTCTGGTCAAATGGGTGTGGTGAAATCGCTGTTTCTCCCCCACCTCTTGCTTTTCTTCCCGGTGTTGGCGTAGTGGTTCGCGCATGCGCAGCAGCCGAATGCACTGCACAACGGCCGAAAAAGAGTGCGATCTGTGCTATTCCCCTGGTTATCGGTGGCGGCGGCCATCTTCCTGAGGCCGCGCATGCGCAGATGGAGTGCTCTGCTTCCCGGGGCTTCAGGAAAATGGCCGCGGGATGCCGCGCGTGCGCAGATGGAGATCGCGGCGGCCACTTTCCTGAAGCCGAGATGCGAACTGCCATATCAAACTTTGTCATTTTGTTGGGTGGAAATTAAGCTGTCTTCAGATCTCACGCACATGACCAAAAAATGTTTTCTGTTGCTAATTGTCATACAGTAGGGGACCTGACTATAAAATAGTTTGCAGCATCTAGTGTGCTATACAGGCCTAATCCAGAGGCCACCAAAAAATTCTTCTGCTCCTAGTGTCATACAGTAGGGGACCTGACTTTAAAACAGTTTGTAGCATCTAGTGTGCGATAGAGGCCTGATCCAGAGGCCACAAAAAATATTCTGTTCCTAGTGTAATACAGTAGGGCACTTGACTTTAAAATAGTTTTCAGCATCTAGTGTGTTATAGAGAAAGAGTACCCATAAAAATATATCAAATATTTATTGGCTATCAGTAAAATAGTAAACACCATAGACACAAATATGTTAAAAGGATTATATGGACAAACGAATTATATAGTGAAGGACACAAACAAAAAAGTCCGACACAATTGCTTGTATGTAAACAGGACTGGGAATTCAATGACCGTAATATATATATTGCAGCACTGTCACAGCACAGTGGGTATATTTAGGGTTAAGTAGAAACACATTATCACTAGGGTTGAGCGAAACGGGTCGATCATTTTCAAAAGTCGCCGACTTTTGGCTAAGTCGGCGTCTCATGAAACCCGATCCGACCCCTGTGCTTGTCGGCCATGCGGTACGCGACTTTCGCGCCAAAGTCGCGTTTCAATGACGCGAAAAGCGCCATTTCTCAGCCAATGAAGGTGAACGCAGAGTGTGGGCAGCGTGATGACATAGATCCTGGTCCCCACCATCTTAGAGAAGGGCATTGCAGTGATTGGCTTGCTGTCTGCGGCGTCACAGGGGCTATAAAGGGGCGTTCCCGCCGACCGCCATCTTACTGCTGCTGATCTGAGCTTAGGGAGAGGTTGCTGCCGCTTCGTCAGAAGCAGGGAGAGCGTTAGGCAGGGTCCACTAACCACCAAACCGCTTGTGCTGTAGCGATTTCCACTGTCCAACACCACCTTCGGTGTGCAGGAACAGTGGAAGCTATTTTTTTTTTTTTCCCCTCAGCGCTGTAGCTCATTGGGCTGCCCTAGAAGGCTCCCTGATAGCTGTATTGCTGTGTGTACGCCACTGTGGAAACCAACTGCTTTTTTCAAAGCACATATCCTCTTGTTCCTTTCTGCACAGCTATCTTTTTTGTTTGTCCACACTTTTTATTTAATTTGTGCATCAGTCCACTCCTATTGCTGCCTGCCATACCTGGCTTAGATTACTGCAGGGAGATAGTAATTGTAGGACAGTCCCTGGTTTTTTTTTTTTTTTTTTTTTGTGGGAGATTAAGATTGGCATTTCTGCTACAGTGCCATCCCTGTGTGTGCCATCTCTCACTGAGTGGGCCATAGAAAGCCTATTTATTTTTTCCGTGATTTGTGTTCTAAATTCTACCTCAACACAAAAACACTACATCAATCAGTGGTAGAAAAATATTGGCCTCAGTCAGGGCTTGTGTGCCACTGCTGTGTGTGCTATCTCTCATTCAGTGGGCTATAGAAAGCCTATTTATTTATTTATTTTTTTTCTTATTATTTGGTTTCTAAAGTCTCCCTGAAAAAAAAAAAAAAAAAAAAAACAGTGGGAGAGTAATATTGCCCTTTCAGCTTGTGTGCCAGTCTTGACTCCTGGGTGTGCCACCTCTCTCTCATTCAGTGGGCCATAGAAAGCCTATTTATTTTTTTGGTTTTTTTAATATTATTTGGTTTCTAAAGTCTCCCTGAAAATAAAAAAAAAAAAACTTAAAAAAACAGTGGGAGAGTAATATTGCCCTTTCAGCTTGTGTGCCAGTCTTGACTCCTGGGTGTTTTACCTCTCTCATTCAGTGGGCCATAGAAAGCCTATTTATTTTATTTTTTAAATATTATTGGGTTTCTAAAGTCTCCCTTAAAAAACAAAAAATACATAAAAAAACAGTGGGAGAGTAATATTGCCCTTTCAGCTTGTGTGCCAGTCTTGACTCCTGGGTGTGCCACCTCTCTCATTCAGTGGGCCATAGAAAGCATTTTTTTTTTTTCCTTGATTTGTGTTCTAAAATCTACCTCAACACAAAAACACTACATCAATCAGTGGTAGAAAAATATTGGCCTCAGTCAGGGCTTGTGTGCCACTGCTGTGTGTGCTATCTCTCATTCAGTGGGCTATAGAAAGCCTATTTATTTATTTATTTTTTTTCTTATTATTTGGTTTCTAAAGTCTCCCTGAAAAAAAAAAAAAAAAAAAAAACAGTGGGAGAGTAATATTGCCCTTTCAGCTTGTGTGCCAGTCTTGACTCCTGGGTGTGCCACCTCTCTCTCATTCAGTGGGCCATAGAAAGCCTATTTATTTTTTTGGTTTTTTTAATATTATTTGGTTTCTAAAGTCTCCCTGAAAATAAATAAAAAAAAACTTAAAAAAACAGTGGGAGAGTAATATTGCCCTTTCAGCTTGTGTGCCAGTCTTGACTCCTGGGTGTGCCACCTCTCTCATTCAGTGGGCCATAGAAAGCCTATTTATTTATTTTTTTAAATATTATTGGGTTTCTAAAGTCTCCCTTAAAAAACAAAAAATACATAAAAAAAACAGTGGGAGAGTAATATTGCCCTTTCAGATTGTGTGCCAGTCTTGACTCCTGGGTGTGCCACCTCTCTCATTCAGTGGGCCATAGAAAGCATTTTTTTTTCCTTGATTTGTGTTCTAAAATCTACCTCAACACAAAAACACTACATCAATCAGTGGGAGAAAAATATTGGCCTCAGTCAGGGCTTGTGTGCCACTGCTGTGTGTGCTATCTCTCATTCAGTGGGCTATAGAAAGCCTATTTATTTATTTATTTTTTTTCTTATTATTTGGTTTCTAAAGTCTCCCTGAAAAAAAACAAAAAAAAAAAACAGTGGGAGAGTAATATTGCCCTTTCAGCTTGTGTGCCAGTCTTGACTCCTGGGTGTGCCACCTCTCTCTCATTCAGTGGGCCATAGAAAGCCTATTTATTTATTTTTTAAAATATTATTGGGTTTCTAAAGTCTCCCTTAAAAAACAAAAAATACATAAAAAAACAGTGGGAGAGTAATATTGCCCTTTCAGCTTGTGTGCCAGTCTTGACTCCTGGGTGTGCCACCTCTCTCTCTCATTCAGTGGGCCATAGAAAGGCTATTTATTTTTTTGGTTTTTTTAATATTATTTGGTTTCTAAAGTCTCCCTGAAAAAAAAAAAAAAATAAATTAGGTGGGAGATTAATATTGACATTAGTGCTTGAGTGACAGTCCTGCGTGTGTGTCATCTCTGTGATTTTGTGCCACAGAAAACAGAGTGTGTAACATTTTGCCTGATTTTCCTTGTGGTCTCACCAACCTGTTAAGGGATATTGAAATCATACTGAAGTTATAGCTCACCGTGTAAGTTGTTTGACAGCAACAAATAAAGTTACTTTGGTTAAGATTTTAAAACAATGAGGAAGTCTGGTGCAAGAGGTCGTCGTGGGCGTTCATTGTCAGCTGGTAATGATGGTAGTGGAGCATCAGGTGGTCGTGGGGATAAAAATATTCCACCTAAGTCTGGAGCTGTGGAGCCAGTTTCGTCGTCAGGCTACACAAGGCCTCGAACGCTCTCTTTTCTGGGAGTAGGAAAACCGCTTTTAAAGGCGGAGCAGCAACAGCAAGTTTTGGCTTACATTGCAGACTCAGCCTCTAGCTCTTTTGCCTCCTCTTCCGAAACTGGTAAATGTAAAAGCAGCGCGTCGCTTGTGGATGTTCACGGTCAGGGACAAGTCGCTTCCTTGTCCTCCTCAGCAAAAACTACAACAAGAGAGAAGGATGCAGCAGGCGACACAACGGGTCACTCCATGGAGCTCTTTACACATACCGTCCCTGGCTTAGAAAGTGAAACATTTAACAGGCCATGCCCATTACAAGTATATTCTGACATGGAGTGCACTGATGCACAGCCACAGCCAGAGTACTATGCTGCTCCTTTGACTCAGACCACCACATTGCCCTCTCAGGGTACAGATCCACAATCAGACCCTGATGAGACTATGTTGCCCCGCCACGAACGCTATACCACCGACCGACACAGTGACACAGACGAAGTTGCACACGAGCTCGAAGAGGAGGTAATAGATGACCCAGTTATTGACCCCGATTGGCAGCCATTGGGGGAACAGGGTGCAGGCGGCAGTAGTTCAGAAGCGGAGGTGGAGGAGGGGCCGCAGCAGGCATCAACATCGCAACAGGTTCCATCTGCCGGGCCCGTATCTGGCCCAAAACGCGTGTCAAAGCCAAAACCTGTTGGAGGACAGCGTGGCCATCCGGTTAAAGCTCGGTCTGCAATCCCTGAAAAGGGATCCGAGTCTAGGAAGAGTGCAGTCTGGCATTTTTTTAAACAACATCCAACTGATCAGCGCAAAGTCATCTGTCAAAAATGTTCAACTAGCTTAAGCAGAGGTCAGAATCTGAAAAGTCTAAATACTAGTTGCATGCATAGACACTTAACCACCATGCATTTTCAAGCCTGGACTAACTACCAAACGTCCCTTAAGGTTGTAGCACCCTCGGCCAATGAAGCTAGTCAGCAACGCAACATCCCTTCCGTCACTGTAAGGCCACCATTTTCCGCACCACCGGCAGTATCTGTGCAGGTTTCTTTGCCAGCCAAAAGCAGTCAGGGTCAGGGAACCACCAGTTTTGTAGGAGGAAATATTGCATCTAGGGCACCGGCGGAAACAATACCGTCTCTCAGTCTGCCATGTACACCGGCACACCCGAAAGTTCCACGATCTCCAGCTCTCCAGTCCAGCTCACCCTACATGAGACTCTGGTTAGAAAAAGGAAGTACTTATCCTCGCATCCGCGTACACAGGGTTTTAACGCCCACATAGCTAGACTAATCTCGTTAGAGATGATGCCCTACCGGTTAGTTGAAAGCGAAGCTTTCAAAGCCATGATGGAGTACGCTGAACCACGATACGAGCTACCCAGTCGACACTTTTTTTCCAGAAAAGCCATCCCAGCCCTGCACCAGCATGTTAAACAGCGCATCGTCCATGCACTCAGGCAATCTGTGAGTACAAAGGTGCACCTGACTACAGATGCATGGACCAGTAGGCATGGCCAGGGACGTTATGTGTCCATCACGGCACACTGGGTGAATGTGGTGGATGCAGGGTCCACAGGCGACATCAATTTAGGGACAGTTGTGCCTAGCCCACGGTCTAGGAAACAGTTGGCTGTAGGCGTTCGCACCCCCTCCTCCTCCTCCTCCTCGTCCTCCTGCAGAAGCTACAGCTCTTCCACAGAACGCAGTCTGCCAACCACTCCATCGGCAGATGACACTGTTGCACACCAGTTGTCCCATTATGGGCCAGCTACTGCCAAGCGTCAGCAGGCTGTATTGGCTATGAAGTGTTTGGGCGACAACAGACACATCGCGGAAGTTCTATCCGAGTTCTTGCAACAAGAAACGCAGTCGTGGCTGGGCACAGTAGATCTTGAGGCAGGCAAGGTAGTGAGTGATAACGGAAGGAATTTCATGGCTGCCATCTCCCTTTCCCAACTGAAACACATTCCTTGCCTGGCTCACACCTTAAACCTGGTGGTGCAGTGCTTATTGAAAACTTATCCTGGGTTCTCCGACCTGCTCCTCAAAGTGCGTGCACTTTGCTCACATATCCGACGTTCGCCTGTACACGCCAGCCGTATGCAGACCTATCAGCGGTCTTTGAACCTTCCCCAGCATCGCCTAATCATAGACGTTGCAACAAGGTGGAACTCAACACTGCACATGCTTCAGAGACTGTGCGAACAGAGGCGTGCTGTTATTTATTTGTGGGAGGATACACGGGCAGGCAGTAGGATGGCAGACATGGAGTTGTCAGGTGTGCAGTGGTCTAAGATACAAGACATGTGTCAAGTCCTTCAGTGTTTTGAGGAATGCACACGGCTGGTTAGTGCAGACAACGCCGTAATAAGCATGAGCATCCCCCTAATGCGTCTGCTGATGCAAAGTTTGACGCACATAAAGGAGCAGGCGTCTGCACCAGAGGAAGAGGAAAGCCTTGATGACAGTCAGCCATTGTCTGGTCAGGGCAGTGTACAGGACGAGGTAGCGGGCGAAGAGGAGGTGGAGGACGAGGAGGATGATGGGGATGAGTATATTTTTAATGCCGAACCTTTCCCGGGGGCACAGGAAATTGGTTGCGTGTCACGGCCGGGTTCTGGATTTTTGAGGGACACAAGTGACGTAGATTTGCCTGCAACTGCCCCTCAACCAATCACAACCGGAGATTTGACAACTGGAACTTTGGCCCACATGGCGGATTATGCCTTACGTATCCTAAAAAGGGACACACGCATTACGAAAATGATGAACGATGACGATTACTGGTTGGCCTGCCTCCTTGATCCACGCTATAAAGGCAAATTGCAAAATATTATGCCACATGAGAACTTGGAACTAATATTAGCAACCAAACAATCAACTCTTGTTGACCGTTTGCTTCAGGCATTCCCAGCACACAGCGCACGTGATCGTTCTCACACGAGCTCCAGGGGGCAGCAGACTAGGAGTGTTAGGGGTGCACACATCAGAAGTGGCGTTGGACAGAGGGGTTTTCTGACCAGGTTGTGGAGTGATTTTGCTATGACCGCAGACAGGACAGGTACTGCTGCATCAATTGAAAGTGACAGGAGACAACATTTGTCCAGTATGGTTACTAACTATTTTTCATCCCTTATCGATGTTCTCCCTCAACCGTCATTCCCATTTGATTACTGGGCCTCCAAATTAGACACCTGGCCAGAATTGGCAGAATATGCATTGCAGGAGCTTGCTTGCCCGGCAGCAAGTGTCCTATCAGAAAGAGTATTCAGTGCTGCAGGTTCAATATTAACCGAAAAAAGGACTCGTCTGGCTACCCAAAATGTTGACGATCTAACATTCATTAAAATGAACCACAACTGGATTTCGAAATCTTTTGCTCCACCTTGCCCGGCCGACACCTAGCTTTCCTATGAAAAGCTCTTGCCTGTGAATTACTTTTCTAATGTCTAATTTGCTGCAGCTGATTGTACAGCATACGACATGTTTACACCTCCCTAAATGGCAAAACTCCCCACACGGGGCCGTGGTATCGCGACTTGGCGCAAGCACCCGTGAGACTGCTGTTTGTCTGAAGAGGTGGGTGTGCTCGCTTTTGGTTGACGGCATTGCTACTGGGTCCCTCATAGTACAATGTAGTGTCTCTGGCGGTGGTGGTGCGCACCCAACGTCAGACACACCGTTGTAACATGAGGGGCCCTGGGGCGGTCCCGCCGGCCTCAAGAGAGTTCCCCCCTACCCCAGCTCAAAATGTGCTCTACCACGTGCAAAATTATGTCGCACAGCTCCACCAATCTTTAGTCTATTCGCTGACATCATTCAATGTCTGGCACTGACAATACAAATTTGTAGACATCTATGATGCAACTTAAAGTAGTCTGTGTCTGTGTCCTATATTGGCACCATTAAATAGTTACTGCCAAATTACTATGTCAGAAACTCAGTAGATGAGCCCACCCCTGTACCTAAGTATGCCACCTTTTTTTTTGTTTTGGTTGTTTTGCGAGACATTAACATCTATTTATATTTTGGGAGTACTGGGACAGACACTCCTTGCACTACTCCTCCACTCACCACCAAGCTGCCTGTGTATCCATGTAACCGCTGTAAAGCTGCCATGAGCCTATTGTTTGTTATTTTAGGCCTTTGATAGCCTGTCTGCGGTCCCTACTTTAAATACTCCTCCACTCATCACCAGCTGCCTGCCCGTGTATCCATGTAACCGCTGTAAAACTGCCATAAGCCTATTGTTTGTTATTTTAGGCCTTTGATAGCCTGTCTGCGGTCCCTACTTTAAATACTCCTCCACTCACCACCAAGCTGCCTGTGTATCCATGTAACCGCTGTAAAGCTGCCATGAGCCTATTGTTTGTTATTTTAGGCCTTTGATAGCCTGTCTGCGGTCCCTACTTTAAATACTCCTCCACTGACCACCAAGCTGCCTGCCCGTGTATCCATGTAACCGCTGTAAAACTGCCATGAGCCTATTGTTTGTTATTTTAGGCCTTTGATAGCCTGTCTGCGGTCCCTACTTTAAATACTCCTCCACTGACCACCAAGCTGCCTGCCCGTGTATCCATGTAACCGCTGTAAAACTGCCATAAGCCTATTGTTTGTTATTTTAGGCCTTTGATAGCCTGTCTGCGGTCCCTACTTTAAATACTCCTCCACTCATCACCAGCTGCCTGCCCGTGTATCCATGTAACCGCTGTAAAACTGCCATAAGCCTATTGTTTGTTATTTTAGGCCTTTGATAGCCTGTCTGCGGTCCCTACTTTAAATACTCCTCCACTCACCACCAAGCTGCCTGTGTATCCATGTAACCGCTGTAAAGCTGCCATGAGCCTATTGTTTGTTATTTTAGGCCTTTGATAGCCTGTCTGCGGTCCCTACTTTAAATACTCCTCCACTGACCACCAAGCTGCCTGCCCGTGTATCCATGTAACCGCTGTAAAACTGCCATGAGCCTATTGTTTGTTATTTTAGGCCTTTGATAGCCTGTCTGCGGTCCCTACTTTAAATACTCCTCCACTGACCACCAAGCTGCCTGCCCGTGTATCCATGTAACCGCTGTAAAACTGCCATAAGCCTATTGTTTGTTATTTTAGGCCTTTGATAGCCTGTCTGCGGTCCCTACTTTAAATACTCCTCCACTGACCACCAAGCTGCCTGCCCGTGTATCCATGTAACCGCTGTAAAACTGCCATGAGCCTATTGTTTGTTATTTTAGGCCTTCGAAGCCTGTCTGCGGTCCCTCCTTCCACTAGGCCTCCACTGACCAGACCACTGCTGCCCGTGTACCCCTGGAACCAATTTTAAAGTGCCTACAGCCAGCCCATTTTATTGTGTTAGGCCTTCGAAGCCTGTCTGCGGTCCCTCCTTCCACTAGGCCTCCACTGACCAGACCACTGCTGCCCGTGTACCCCTGGAACCAATTTTAAAGTGCCTACAGCCAGCCCATTTTATTGTGTTAGGCCTTCGAAGCCTGTCTGCGGTCCCTCCTTCCACTAGGCCTCCACTGACCAGACCACTGCTGCCCGTGTACCCCTGGAACCAATTTTAAAGTGCCTACAGCCAGCCCATTTTATTGTGTTAGGCCTTCGAAGCCTGTCTGCGGTCCCTCCTTCCACTAGGCCTCCACTGACCAGACCACTGCTGCCCGTGTACCCCTGGAACCAATTTTAAAGTGCCTACAGCCAGCCCATTTTATTGTGTTAGGCCTTCGAAGCCTGTCTGCGGTCCCTCCTTCCACTAGGCCTCCACTGACCAGACCACTGCTGCCCGTGTACCCCTGGAACCAATTTTAAAGTGCCTACAGCCAGCCCATTTTATTGTGTTAGGCCTTCGAAGCCTGTCTGCGGTCCCTCCTTCCACTAGGCCTCCACTGACCAGACCACTGCTGCCCGTGTACCCCTGGAACCAATAATAAAGTGCCTACCGCCAGCCCATTTTATTATGTTAGGCCTTCGAAGCCTGTCTAAGGTCCCTCCTTCCACTAGGCCTCCACTCACCTGACCACTGCTGCCCGTGTACCCCTGGAACCAATAATAAAGTGCCTACAGCCAGCCCATTTTATTATGTTAGGCCTTTGAAGCCTGTTTGCGGTCCCTCCTTCCACTAGGCCTCCACTGACCAGACCACTGCTGCCCGTGTACCCCTGGAACCAATAATAAAGTGCCTACAGCCAGCCCATTTTATTATGTTAGGCCTTTGAAGCCTGTCTGTGGTCCCTCCTTCCACTAGGCCTCCACTGACCAGACCACTGCTGCCCGTGTACCCCTGGAACCAATTATAAAGTGCCTACAGCCAGCTCATTTTTTTATGTTAGGCCTTCGAAGCCTGTCTAAGGTCCCTCCTTCCACTAGGCCTCCACTCACCTGACCACTGCTGCCCGTGTACCCCTGGAACCAATAATAAAGTGCTTACAGCCAGCCCATTTTATTATGTTAGGCCTTTGAAGCCTGTCTGCGGTCCCTCCTTCCACTAGGCCTCCACTGACCAGACCACTGCTGCCCGTGTACCCCTGGAACCAATAATAAAGTGCCTACCGCCAGCCCATTTTATTATGTTAGGCCTTCGAAGCCTGTCTAAGGTCCCTCCTTCCACTAGGCCTCCACTCACCTGACCACTGCTGCCCGTGTACCCCTGGAACCAATAATAAAGTGCCTACCGCCAGCCCATTTTATTATGTTAGGCCTTCGAAGCCTGTCTAAGGTCCCTCCTTCCACTAGGCCTCCACTCACCTGACCACTGCTGCCCGTGTACCCCTGGAACCAATAATAAAGTGCCTAGAGCCTATTTTTTTATTTAATTTAATATTAATAAAGCCAGGATGAACTACGATATACCACGCTATGAGCTACCCAGTTGACAATTCTTTTGCGAGAAAAGCCATCCCACCCCTCCACCTGCATGTTAAAGACCGCATTGTCCTTGCATTCTGTCAATTTGTCAGTCCAAAGGTATACCTGACAACAGACACATGGACCTGTAGGCCTGGCCACGGAAGGTTACGTGTCCTTTGTGGCTAAATGGGTTAATGTATTGGATGCATGGTCCACACAGGGGACAGCCTGCAAAGTCTGTCTGCAGTCCCTAATTCAAGTTGTCCTCAACTGAATAAAGCTGAGCTTCAACCTTCTGGCTCTGATTAACTGCTGTTTTTAAAAAAATTGGCTGTTCCGTCCTTCTAAAGGTGTCTGCCCCTGCCTGGTGTTGTCCTCAACTGAATAAAGCTGAGCTTCAACCTTCAGTTCCAAACATACAACAGAAAACTGGTACAATACAAAAAGTGGCCTCCAGCTACAAAAACTTTCTCCTACAAGTAGTAAACTGACAGTTTTTTTTCCAGTGAAAACACAGATATGGCATCCAACGAGTGTTGTCCTGTCTCGTCTTCTTTATATTATTGCCAAGAAGCTGCAACTGAATAAAGCTGAGCTTCAACCTTCAGTTCCAAATTACCATTTTTAAAAAAGCAATTGGCTGTTCCGGCCTACTAAAGGTGTCTGTCTGCCCCTGCCTGGTGTTGTCCTCAACTGAATAAAGCTGAGCTTCAACCTTCAGTTCCAAATTACCATTTTTAAAAATGCCATTGGCTGTTCCGGCCTACTAAAGGTGTCTGTCTGCACCTGCCTGGTGTTGTCCTCAACTGAATAAAGCTGAGCTTCAACCTTCAGTTCCAAATTACCATTTTTAAAAATGCCATTGGCTGTTCCGGCCTACTAAAGGTGTCTGTCTGCCCCTGCCTGGTGTTGTCCTCAACTGAATAAAGCTGAGCTTCAACCTTCTGTTCCAAATTACCATTTTTAAAAATGCAATTGGCTGTTCCGGCCTACTAAAGGTGAATGTCTGCCCCTGCCTGGTGTTGTCCTCAACTGAATAAAGCTGAGCTTCTACCTTCTGCCTCTTACTAACTGCTGTTTTTTTAAAAAATTGGCTGTTCCGGCCTACTAAAGGTGTCTGTCTGCCCCTGCCTGGTGTTGTCCTCAACTGAATAAAGCTGAGCTTCAACCTTCTGTTCCAAATTACCATTTTTAAAAATGCAATTGGCTGTTCCGGCCTACTAAAGGTGAATGTCTGCCCCTGCCTGGTGTTGTCCTCAACTGAATAAAGCTGAGCTTCAACCTTCAGTTCCAAATTACCATTTTTAAAAATGCAATTGGCTGTTCCGGCCTACTAAAGGTGTCTGTCTGCCCCTGCCTGGTGTTGTCCTCAACTGAATAAAGCTGAGCTTCAACCTTCTGTTCCAAATTACCATTTTTAAAAATGCAATTGGCTGTTCCGGCCTACTAAAGGTGTCTGTCTGCCCCTGCCTGGTGTTGTCCTCAACTGAATAAAGCTGAGCTTCTACCTTCTGCCTCTTACTAACTGCTGTTTTTTTAAAAAATTGGCTGTTCCGGCCTACTAAAGGTGTCTGTCTGCCCCTGCCTGGTGTTGTCCTCAACTGAATAAAACTGAGCTTCAACCTTCTGTTCCAAATTACCATTTTTAAAAATGCAATTGGCTGTTCCGGCCTACTAAAGGTGTCTGTCTGCCCCTGCCTGGTGTTGTCCTCAACTGAATAAAGCTGAGCTTCTACCTTCTGCCTCTTACTAACTGCTGTTTTTTTAAAAAATTGGCTGTTCCGGCCTACTAAAGGTGTCTGTCTGCCCCTGCCTGGTGTTGTCCTCAACTGAATAAAGCTGAGCTTCAACCTTCTGTTCCACATTACCATTTTTAAAAATGCAATTGGCTGTTCCGGCCTACTAAAGGTGAATGTCTGCCCCTGCCTGGTGTTGTCCTCAACTGAATAAAGCTGAGCTTCAACCTTCAGTTCCAAATTACCATTTTTAAAAATGCAATTGGCTGTTCCGGCCTACTAAAGGTGTCTGTCTGCCCCTGCCTGGTGTTGTCCTCAACTGAATAAAGCTGAGCTTCAACCTTCTGTTCCAAATTACCATTTTTAAAAATGCAATTGGCTGTTCCGGCCTACTAAAGGTGTCTGTCTGCCCCTGCCTGGTGTTGTCCTCAACTGAATAAAGCTGAGCTTCTACCTTCTGCCTCTTACTAACTGCTGTTTTTTTTAAAAATTGGCTGTTCCGGCCTACTAAAGGTGTCTGTCTGCCCCTGCCTGGTGTTGTCCTCAACTGAATAAAGCTGAGCTTCAACCTTCAGTTCCAAATTACCATTTTTAAAAATGCCATTGGCTGTTCCGGCCTACTAAAGGTGAATGTCTGCCCCTGCCTGGTGTTGTCCTCAACTGAATAAAGCTGAGCTTCTACCTTCTGTTCCAAATTACCATTTCTAAAAATGCCATTGGCTGTTCCGGCCTACTAAAGGTGTCTGTCTGCCCCTGCCTGGTGTTGTCCTCAACTGAATAAAGCTGAGCTTCAACCTTCAGTTCCAAATTACCATTTTTAAAAATGCCATTGGCTGTTCCGGCCTACTAAAGGTGTCTGTCTGCCCCTGCCTGGTGTTGTCCTCAACTGAATAAAGCTGAGCTTCAACCTTCAGTTCCAAATTACCATTTTTAAAAATGCCATTGGCTGTTCCGGCCTACTAAAGGTGAATGTCTGCCCCTGCCTGGTGTTGTCCTCAACTGAATAAAGCTGAGCTTCTACCTTCTGTTCCAAATTACCATTTCTAAAAATGCCATTGGCTGTTCCGGCCTACTAAAGGTGTCTGTCTGCCCCTGCCTGGTGTTGTCCTCAACTGAATAAAGCTGAGCTTCAACCTTCAGTTCCAAATTACCATTTTTAAAAATGCCATTGGCTGTTCCGGCCTACTAAAGGTGTCTGTCTGCCCCTGCCTGGTGTTGTCCTCAACTGAATAAAGCTGAGCTTCAACCTTCTGTTCCAAATTACCATTTTTAAAAATGCAATTGGCTGTTCCGGCCTACTAAAGGTGTCTGTCTGCCCCTGCCTGGTGTTGTCCTCAACTGAATAAAGCTGAGCTTCTACCTTCTGCCTCTTACTAACTGCTGTTTTTTTAAAAAATTGGCTGTTCCGGCCTACTAAAGGTGTCTGTCTGCCCCTGCCTGGTGTTGTCCTCAACTGAATAAAGCTGAGCTTCAACCTTCTGTTCCAAATTACCATTTTTAAAAATGCAATTGGCTGTTCCGGCCTACTAAAGGTGTCTGTCTGCCCCTGCCTGGTGTTGTCCTCAACTGAATAAAGCTGAGCTTCTACCTTCTGCCTCTTACTAACTGCTGTTTTTTTTTTAAATTGGCTGTTCCGGCCTACTAAAGGTGTCTGTCTGCCCCTGCCTGGTGTTGTCCTCAACTGAATAAAGCTGAGCTTCAACCTTCAGTTCCAAATTACCATTTTTAAAAATGCCATTGGCTGTTCCGGCCTACTAAAGGTGAATGTCTGCCCCTGCCTGGTGTTGTCCTCAACTGAATAAAGCTGAGCTTCTACCTTCTGTTCCAAATTACCATTTCTAAAAATGCCATTGGCTGTTCCGGCCTACTAAAGGTGTCTGTCTGCCCCTGCCTGGTGTTGTCCTCAACTGAATAAAGCTGAGCTTCAACCTTCAGTTCCAAATTACCATTTTTAAAAATGCCATTGGCTGTTCCGGCCTACTAAAGGTGTCTGTCTGCCCCTGCCTGGTGTTGTCCTCAACTGAATAAAGCTGAGCTTCAACCTTCAGTTCCAAATTACCATTTTTAAAAATGCCATTGGCTGTTCCGGCCTACTAAAGGTGAATGTCTGCCCCTGCCTGGTGTTGTCCTCAACTGAATAAAGCTGAGCTTCTACCTTCTGTTCCAAATTACCATTTCTAAAAATGCCATTGGCTGTTCCGGCCTACTAAAGGTGTCTGTCTGCCCCTGCCTGGTGTTGTCCTCAACTGAATAAAGCTGAGCTTCAACCTTCAGTTCCAAATTACCATTTTTAAAAATGCCATTGGCTGTTCCGGCCTACTAAAGGTGTCTGTCTGCCCCTGCCTGGTGTTGTCCTCAACTGAATAAAGCTGAGCTTCAACCTTCTGTTCCAAATTACCATTTTTAAAAATGCAATTGGCTGTTCCGGCCTACTAAAGGTGTCTGTCTGCCCCTGCCTGGTGTTGTCCTCAACTGAATAAAGCTGAGCTTCTACCTTCTGCCTCTTACTAACTGCTGTTTTTTTAAAAAATTGGCTGTTCCGGCCTACTAAAGGTGTCTGTCTGCCCCTGCCTGGTGTTGTCCTCAACTGAATAAAGCTGAGCTTCAACCTTCTGTTCCAAATTACCATTTTTAAAAATGCAATTGGCTGTTCCGGCCTACTAAAGGTGAATGTCTGCCCCTGCCTGGTGTTGTCCTCAACTGAATAAAGCTGAGCTTCAACCTTCAGTTCCAAATTACCATTTTTAAAAATGCAATTGGCTGTTCCGGCCTACTAAAGGTGTCTGTCTGCCCCTGCCTGGTGTTGTCCTCAACTGAATAAAGCTGAGCTTCAACCTTCTGTTCCAAATTACCATTTTTAAAAATGCAATTGGCTGTTCCGGCCTACTAAAGGTGTCTGTCTGCCCCTGCCTGGTGTTGTCCTCAACTGAATAAAGCTGAGCTTCTACCTTCTGCCTCTTACTAACTGCTGTTTTTTTAAAAAATTGGCTGTTCCGGCCTACTAAAGGTGTCTGTCTGCCCCTGCCTGGTGTTGTCCTCAACTGAATAAAGCTGAGCTTCTACCTTCTGTTCCAAATTACCATTTTTAAAAATGCAATTGGCTGTTCCGGCCTACTAAAGGTGTCTGTCTGCCCCTGCCTGGTGTTGTCCTCAACTGAATAAAGCTGAGCTTCTACCTTCTGCCTCTTACTAACTGCTGTTTTTTTAAAAAATTGGCTGTTCCGGCCTACTAAAGGTGTCTGTCTGCCCCTGCCTGGTGTTGTCCTCAACTGAATAAAGCTGAGCTTCAACCTTCTGTTCCAAATTACCATTTTTAAAAATGCAATTGGCTGTTCCGGCCTACTAAAGGTGAATGTCTGCCCCTGCCTGGTGTTGTCCTCAACTGAATAAAGCTGAGCTTCAACCTTCAGTTCCAAATTACCATTTTTAAAAATGCAATTGGCTGTTCCGGCCTACTAAAGGTGTCTGTCTGCCCCTGCCTGGTGTTGTCCTCAACTGAATAAAGCTGAGCTTCAACCTTCAGTTCCAAATTACCATTTTTAAAAATGCAATTGGCTGTTCCGGCCTACTAAAGGTGTCTGTCTGCCCCTGCCTGGTGTTGTCCTCAACTGAACAAAGCTGAGCTTCCACATTCTGGCTTTCGCCCTATACTATCAGATATTAAACTGCATTTGGCCTACTAGTGTGGTTATGCCCTTGAAACAGTGTCTGCTGCTCTTGGGTTTGCTACTCCACTGAACAAAGCAATGCCGCCTGTTTAGTCCTGTTACCAATTTAGCCTACTTTATTCTTTGGCCCTATATCTGTTTCCTCCTCATCCTGCCCATTGCCCAGCCACTGCTAGATGAGTCTGCTGGTACATTGACCTAGACCACTACATTCCCCTTATACTCTACACAGCCAGAATCTGACCCTGCTGAAAGTAAGGTTCCCCTTCCCGCATGTTATACCACCTTACACAGGGACAGAGAGGAAGGTGCAGATGAAAGTGCAGGTTCCTTCATCAGGTGGGGGGGCATACTCGTTGGCGACGTCACTGGCACAGGGCCCCTCAGAGTACGCAAAAGTGTCGCTGCTGGTGGGAGGCGCCCCCGCCATGCAAACACACATCGCTGTACTTTGAGGGGCCCTGTGCCAGTGCCAATGCGAACGAGTGGGCCCCCCCTGCTTGCTCAGGATCACAGCACTTGCAACGTTGAAATACTTACCTTTCCCTGCAACACCGCCGTGACGTAGTCCGCATTTCCTGGGCCCACGAAAAACTTGAGCCGGCCCTACTCCCCCCACAACTTTTGCCAAATGACCCCCAATTCCCTATGCCCAACTATTATTATAAAGTTAATTAAGATTGACAAGCTTCAGAGACAAGAATGGATGTTTTTGGCATTAAAATGGGCACTGTAGGTGTTTTCCTGGCCTCCACTCACTGCCGACTATGCTTCCCCATTGACTTGCATTGGGTTTCGTGTTTCGGTCGATCCCCGACTTTTAGCGATAATCGGCCGACTGCACTCGACTCGACTCTGGACAAAATCGGGTTTCACAAAACCCGACTCGATCTTAAAAAAATGAAAGTCGCTCAACTCTAATTATCACCATAGCTATGGCCCTATATATATACCCAGATCTTTAAACAATATGCATCAGAGCAAAAAATAATGTCTCACCCAGGTATGTCTGTGCAATTGGTCAGACAACGCAGCTCCAACACGCGATTTGCGTGGGCTTCCTCAGGGGGCTGTGTATACACTTGTGAGTCTTAGTCTTTATATATACCCCGCACACCTATTCCCAATGGGGGCATAATGATTGGCGCATGTGAATGAAGTGCAAAGGGCCGGAAATAACATCACCCCCAGGCCTCCAATGCGGCGCACGAAGACAGAGGCAAAACCATGGCAACCCCAGTCAACACGCACCGCACCACGGACGCCGGAAGCGATGCTCCAGCCCGCACACGTCACAGACATGTCCCACATGGAGCACCCGGCGCCATGGCAGCACATACCCTCTGACGCTACAACTGAGATGCAGGTCTTCGTCCGCAGATCCTCGGGTTCTTTACCCGCTACAGTCATGCTGACTGACAGCCCGCTCTCAGCTGTAATGGAAGTGGACATGCCTGCTGTTTTTGACTGATCTCAGAGAAAAGCACACTACAACTTTCTCAATCTACTGTAACACCTCCGTCTGCACCTCTCTCATAGTCCAGCAGTTTGTCTGGTTCACCATACTCTGCCCTATCTCAGCACTGCAGCCAGCCCACAGTTCTGTAGTTGTGGTCACGTAAAAGATTGTTTCCTCCTTCGCATGACAAAGCTAAGAGTTTGAACTCCACCATCTCGAATCTGTTGGCCACAGAAATGCTGCCTTTCCGCCTGGTAGATACAGACGTTTTCTGAAAGCTGATGGCCGTCGCAGTCCCCCAGTACGAACTACCCAGTTGACATTACTTTTCTAAAAAAGCTGTGCCTGCGCTACACCAGCATGTCGGAGACAGCATAACCCATTCCTTGACTATATCTCCGTCTGTCAAAGATTGCTAAATCTCTGACCTTGAATAGCCTGCGAGAGGAGATGATGGTCTCAGAAGAAGAGGAGGAAGCAGAGGAGGATGCGCAAGGGAAAACATTTTCTCTAAGTTCCAGAATGTCATCACACAGGTGAGTTCCAAGGGAGGGTGGATTACTGGGATCAAGGGGGGTTAGTGATAACAGACAAACTGATATCGAAGGTACAAGATCCGATGAACAAATGGAGGAGGAAGAGATGATGGGCGAGCAACTGTCAGATGAAGAGGATAATCCTCCCCTCTCTGTTGTTCATGCTTAGCAGGAGGGGATGGAGGAAACAAGCTTTATTGTTACCCAGCCACCAACACAGCATGGACTTGGACCTTATTGTAGAGCCCGACATATGAGTGCCTTCTTGCTGCACTATCTGCAACATGATCCCCGTATGCTTATGATTAGGAATACTGCTGACTACTGGGTTTCCACTCTGTTAGATCCATGTTATAAAACCAAATTTTGACAGATGCTTCCTGCCCAAAAAACACCCAAGAATGGCTAAGAGGAAAATATTGAATTATTCTGAAGTGCTCTTCTATGAGCTCTGACCTAAATCCTATTGAGCATCTTTGGAAAGAGCTGAAACATGCCATCTGGAAAATGCATCCTTCAAACACGAGACAACTGGAGCAGTTTGCTTTTGAGGAGTGGACCAAAATACCTGTTGAGAGGTGCAGAAGTCTCATTGACAGTTACAGGAATCGTTTGATTGCAGTGATTGCCTCAAAAGGTTGTGCAACAAAAAATTAAGTTAAGGGTATCATCATTTCTGTCCAGGCCTATTTCATGTTTTAGTTTTTAAAACATTCTGTGGAAGCATGGTTGAAAAGCAATGTCTGACTTTCATTTGTTTATTTTCATAGATCTTTTATTTATTATTACTTTTGTCAGCTTCAACTTATTTCTGTGACCATTGTGGGTTTTTCTGTCATTAAACGAGGGGTGCCAACAATTTTGACCACGTGTGTATATCCATAAAACACCTTTTCAACAGTAACCAACAACCTCCAGCTATGCAGCAAAAGCTAGCCCTGACAAGGAGTGCTTGCCAAGGCCCAGATTATATAGGAGATGAGAGTGGCTAATAATGACCAGCTGAGCCTTAATGCAGGAAAGCTTCCAGGAGCTCTCAACTGAGAAGATTAATGCCTACACTGCTAAAAGAAATCTGAACCATTTAATATGATGGTGAAGTGCTTCTAATCAGTGAAGGGGTAGGAGAAATCAGATGCTGCAGTCTTCTAGTTCCTCTCTGTCACAGTAAACCCGTGACAGCATATAAGTAATATTATATATTATTTTATTATACTCCATAAATAGTGCATTTTATTATCTGAGAACAAAATATCATATGTTCAAGTCCACTAGCAGGACTAATAAATATTGTCAACACATAAATGTTTTTAACCCCTTCATCCCCGGGCGCTTCTCCGTTTTTGTTTTTGTTTTTCATTTTTTCCCTCCCCTTCTTCCATAACTTTTTTTTTTTTCCAACCACATAGGCATATGAGAAGTGCATTTTTGTGGGACGAGTTGTACTTTTGAATAACACTATTCATGTTATCATGTGATGCACTGGTAGGTGGTAAAAAAATTCAAAGTGCAAAAAAGTACAATTTCACTCTTTTTTTGGGGGGTAGAGTTAATTTGCCATGTTCTCTATACAGTAAAATAATCTATAATATAAGACCATGGATAATAATATATATCTCTACAATGTCCTTCAGGCAGCCTAAATACCTACAAAGTCCTTACAAAAATACTGGACTGCTCCTACCTGACCGCGGAGGTTGGCACCCGAAAAGGTATGAGATGTGGCGCCCTCATTCATCGGCGGCTGACACTGTCTTCCCTACCTGTTATAGGCAGGTGGAAAAAGACAGGTAAAAAATAAGAGATGAAAACACAATATACAAATGTGGCGAACCTTATCTATAAAGTGGAATAGCCTACCAGAAAAAAGATATTAGATGTTTAAGGGGATGATAGTACCCCTCTCATATGGAATAGGTGATATCACCTTTGTAGTTATTCATTGGGAGCTGAACAATAAGTGAAAGTTGTACTTCCAGATATCTGAATATCCTTATAATTTATCCTAGGTCTGATTCTGCCTAGCAAATAATGGGAGCGCGTGCACAACCAGTTAGAGGTGCAAAGGTAGGTTCCCACACCTTACAGAACATAAAATGAAAGACCTTGCACTCAACTTATGCTCAAGTGAGATATTTAATGTAGTACTCCACAATCCAATCCAATTGTGGAGTACTACATTAAATATCTCACTTGAGCATAAGTTGAGTGCAAGGTCTTTCATTTTATGATTCTGCCTAGCAGTGAAGATTTGGTAAGCTAGTGACATCATCTTCTTTCTGCATCATTTTTATACCATCCACCCAACTGGCCTCCTGATGAACCGAGAGGACAAGGAAACGCATTGAGGCACTGCTGACCTCCATGATGAGCTAGGATATACTCAATAGGTTTGCCACTGCTTGGTACTACTAATTGTACTTAGATACTTTTTGTCTATTATTGTATATGTATATTTTTTGCACTCTAGAGCCCTGTAATGTTTATGCAGGCTCTTATTATATAATTTACTATGTAGCAGGAGCCTGGCTGAGTGGGGGTACCCTGTTCCACACTGAAGCTTACAGGTGCTTCTTACAAAATTAGAATATCATCAAAAAAGTTAAGTTATTTCAGTACTTCAATACAAAAAGTGAAACTCATATATTATGTAGAGTCATTACAAACCGAGTGATCTATTTCAAGTGTTTATTTCTGTTCATTTTGATGATTATGGCTTACAGCTAATGAAAACCCGAAAGTCATTATCTCAGTAAATTAGAAAAATTAACAAAACAAACCCTGCAAAGGCTTCCTAATCGTTTAAAAAGGTCCCTTAGTCTGTTTCAGTAGGCATCACATTTATGGGGAAGATTGCTGACTTGACAGATGTCCAGAAGGCAGTCATTGACACACTCTACAAGGAGGTTAAGCCACAAAAGGTCATTGCTAAAGAAGCTGGCCGTTCAGAGTGCTGTATCCAAGCATATTAATGGAAAGTTAAGTGGAAGGAAAAAGTGTCGTAGAAAAAGGTGCACAAACAACCGGGATAACCGCAGCCTTGAAAGGGTTGTGAAGAAAAGGCCATTCAAAAATTTGGGAGATATTCACAGGGAGTGGACTGCTGCTGGAGTCATTGCTTCAAGAGCCACCACACACAGACGTATCCAGGACATGGGCTACAAGTGTCGCATTCCTTGTGTCAAGCCACTCGTGACCAATAGAAAAATCCAGAAGCATCTTACCTGCACCAAGAAGAAAAAGAACTGGACTGTTGCTCAGTGGTCAGCAGTGTTGTTTTCGGATGAAAGTAAATCTTGCATTTCATTTGGAAATCAAGGTCCCAGAGTCTGGAGCAAGAGTGGAGAGGCCACAATCCAAGCTACTTGAGGTATAGTGTGAAGTTTCCACACTGAGTGATGATTTGGGGAGCCATGTCATCTGCTGGTGTAGGTCCACTGTGTTTTATCAAGACCAAAGTCGGCGCAGCCGTCTATCAGGAAATTTTAGAGCACTTCATGCTTCCCTCTGCCGACAAGCTTTTTGGAGATGGAAATTTCATTCACCAGCAAAACTTGGCACCTGTCCACACTGCCAAAGGTGCCAAAACTAGAATCTATGGAGTATTGTCAAGAGGAAGATGAGAGACACCAGACCCAACAATGCAGACGAGCTGAAGGTTGCTGTTAAAGCAACCTAGGCTCCCATAACACCTCAGCAGTGCCACAGGCTGATCTCCTCCATGCCACACCACATTGATGCAGTAATTGATGCAAAAGGAGCCACGACCAAGTATTGAGTGTATTTACTGAACATACAGTACATTTCAGTAGGCCAACATTTCGGATTTTAAAATCATTTTTCAAGCTGGTGTTATAAAGTATTCTAATTTACTGAGATAATGACTTTTGGGTTTTCATTGGCTGTAAGCCATAATCATCAATATTGACAGAAATAAACACGTGAAATAGATCACTCTGTTTGTAATGACTCTATATAATATATGAGTTTCACTTTTTGTATTGAAGAAGTGAAATAAATTAACTTTTTGATGACATTTTAATTTTGTGAGAAGCACCTGTATGTTTTTAACTTAATTATGTCAGATCCGTATCAATAAAGATTCTTATTGTTATGAGTTGAGTGTTTTGCTTTCATTTTTTATTGGACTAGAATTTTGAATTTGTGCTAATATTTATGGTCTTCACCAAGCGTATGTGGCTCACAGTACTCTTTGGAGGCCTGTCTTTTGGCTGTTCTGCATTATTACCTTGTTAAGCTACCCTCAGCACCACTTGTAAAGACCTTAAAAATAGCACTGAATAAAATCTAATATCTTTGGAATCTTTTGGTGGATTAAAGAAAAAATTTAGTAAATCGGGAGCAAAGGGAATAAAATAAAAGCAAAAACTGATCACTTTAAACCTGTTTTTACAGATCCTCTTCAACTATTATTTGGAGATTTGTGTACAAGGGTAGAGAACTATCAATCAACTGGAGCAGAGTGAGGTCCACACCTGACAAGTCAAGTCTCTCTATATAGTGGTTTTGACAATATGAGTCTAATGACAAGCCCATTGATTTTTCTGCAGTGGACTGAAAGGAAAGCAAAATGTAAGTCATTTCCATAAGTTATGGAATCAATTTATTTTTCTTTCCTGATAAGCCATTGAGAAGTTTGGGGCACTCAACTTAAAAAAGGAGATGAGACAGCAAAGGAAAAATGAATAATCTAGATCAGCATGTATGAGAACAACAGTAGAGAACAAAGCTAACCCGCTCCCGGTAGGCCACTGTGTAGTAAGTGTTCACACTGGAATAGTGAGCACATCTCTGTGTCTTGTGCCAAATCAAGCTACAGCGGAATTTCCAAACATAAGCAGAATAGATTGTTTGCAATCCATTCCCCTCACCGCATGGGGCATGGCTACATAAATTTCAAGGATCCTTTCAAACAGAATGCCAGGATGAGGAGGAATAGTAAGCAGAGGCTGTAAGAGCAGTGTCTACAGGTGCTTTACATTTAATGAGACGCATGCCTCTCATTCCAAGCAGACCTAACCTGCCAGATTATGTAGTAATTGCATTCATAGGAAACCACCGCCATTCCATAAAGATAAAGAACTAGGAGCATTTTTAGAAAGTTAATAAATCAATGGTAAAAAGAGAAAAAAAAAACACTCTAGGCGTGTTGATGCGCGGAATCCACGGGACCACTTATGGATAAAATGTAAGAAAAAATCCAGCTTCTTAAATTTGCAATGTTTGTTCGAAAAATAGGTATAAAAAAATTCAATGTATAGTATTAACATACGCACACAGCATTCTTTGTCAGAGCTTTATACAAAATGAACGGAAGACATTACGTGACCAAGCAACAAAGAAAGCATGTCAAAAAATCACGTGATCACTGAATAAAACCAATAACTTGTGAACAATAAAAACACAATGCAAAGGCAAAAAATGACAACAAGTATAAGCAACAAGTCAAACAATGTTAATTGTCTCAATAATGAAACATAAATTCTTTGCGCATATTCAGTCCATTTGGGTTCCATGTGCCAAGGTTGTACATCCAATGTGCTTTGCGGTCACAGAGACGTTTCCTAATGTCTCCACTCCTTGAGTTTCCTAATTCCTACCAATCTCTCTATCCTGAACACTTGGAACAAAAAAGTCTCACCATGGTGCTGTTAAATGAAATGCCTGGATACATGAGAGATCTCACGGTTAGTGTCAGAGGTATTATATATGTCAGTCAAGTGCTCGGAGATGCATTTTTTTAGTTTCTGTAAAGTACAACCAACATACATTTTGCTGCATGAAGAACACATGATGATATATACCACATTGTCACTATTACAGTTTATATGTTTAATGTCAAACCGCTGTAACCCATCTGAACTAGAACAATGTTTTGTTATACATGCATGATGACACATCCTGCAATGGTTAACACCACATTTATAGTTTCCCTCACAATTGAGCCAGGAGTGATAGTGTACAATGGACCTGAATGAATGGGCGAGAGTATATTTCCCAGAGTTCTTGCTCTCCTTGCCACAACTGTGCAACTTGGACTGAGGATTTTTGAAATAATGATATCCTCTTGTAGTGAAGGTAAATATTATAGTACAATATTCTTAATTTCACTAAATTAGTGACTGAACTGAAGGGATAGAACTGGCCTATTATCCCAAGAGCGATTTTTCCTGGGTGTACCACTGATTGAATCTATACGATTTCTGTTGTGGACAATATTTCTAACCTTGTTAAGAGCCCAACTTGGATAACCCCTCCTCCTTAATTTTCTATCGCAATGCAACAGCTCACCCTCAAGTTTATTAATATCACTACAATTGTGCTTAATGTGAGTGAACTAACCAACTGGAACTGCCCTAGTATTGTTCCTCGGGTGGCCACTGGATGCATACAAAATTGTATTGCCAGATAAAGGTTTGGAGAAGGCCGAAGTCACAATATCACAATGAATACACTCCAATCTAAGATCCAAAAAAGAAATACATGACTGGTGAGAATTGGATGTAAAAGATAAATCATCTGGGTTGCTGTTGACATATGCAACAAATTTAGGTACGGCAGATATATCACCCCTCCAAATGAAGAGGAGGTCGTCGATATATCTGCCATGCCAAAAGAGATTTGAAGAAAATGAATTAGGAGACATATAATGAATTGAGCTCCAAACATCACTAGGATGGCAAGAAATGGTGAATATTTAGTGCCCGTAGAGACACCCCTGCACTGAAGGAAGAAATCCTGCTCATAAACAAAAAAAAGTGGGTTATAAGAAAATGTATAACATGTAAAATGTATCAACATAAATCATATGAATAACTACTGTATTGGGACAAGCAAAATCTGAAGGCTTCAAAAGCAACCTCATATCGTATACGTGTATTCAGAGAAATAACATCACAGCTGACCCATGTAAATTCGGGACACCAGGACAAATGGGACAATTAATCTAATACATCCTGAGAATCCTTGAAGAAACCAGATGTTCTTTGTACAAGTGGTTGTACTAAAGAATCCAACCATTCTCCCAAATGTTGGGTTACCAAACCAATACCATAGACTATGGGTCTTATTGGAGGAGGGGTGGTGGCTTTATGTACTTTTGGAAGACCGTGTAATAGAGGCAATGTGGGGTGTTCTACAATCAAACAATCCTTTTGTTTTTCAGTTATGACCTCCAATGTAAAACCTTCATTGATGATAAAATGGGTTTCCTTAATATATAAAGATAAAGATTAGAAGACAACTTTCTATAAGTAGCTTAATCAGGCAACATGTTTAACATCTGTGATTTGTAAACATACCTCTGGGAATCAGTCTTTTCACAGTTAAATTCCTGATAAATTTATTAATGTCCATAAGAGTGCCAAAAAGATCAAAGTTTTTTTCTGGTACAAAATTGAGTCCATACGCAAGAACATGGTTCTGTTCAGCTGTAAAAATGTGTTTGCAAATATTCAGAATGTTGAATGATTGCTGCTCATTTAAAACACCTTCTAAAACATGTGATATTCTTGCGGCCGCCACCCATTTGATATGATTTTTTGCTTTGTGATTGTAAGGAAAATCTTGACAGGAATTGGTAGAGTCAAGTTCTTTAGTATTGCTGTCTGACGTTTCTGGATCCAAGGAGCTGAAACTTACATGTAATTTTCTTTTGTGTACAACAGATTGTTTAAAGATAGATTTAGGCATTCTTGGGAGTTTTTCCCATCTACCCCATTCAAAAACTTATTTAATTTTATAATTATTGTTGTCTTGCAGGAATTTGTTTCTCTTTCTGATAGTACTGATATCTTCCAGCTTTGAAACAACTATTTGTATGCACTGCAGATATGTCTCATATTCTAAAGCATCAACTTATTCCTTCAACACAGCTTTGATGGAATCAATCTCATTATAGATTTTTGAGAGCTTTGACTCCTGCTCCTCAATAACCAGCTTCATTAAATCAATTGAACAATTAAATAAAATCTGATTCCATTTGTCATCGTAAATAGCGGAATAAATCATGTTAGGTATCATCTTAAGACAGAGACAACTGTCAAAAATCTATAAAGAGATTGATTTAATCAAAGCTGTAGGAACAAGTTGACGGTTATACCGAGAACTATGACTGAAGTTAAGTCCAGTACCTGTGGGAAAGACTGTAACATCTCAAGATTTATTAGATCAATTGTTCCTTTTGTCCTGGTATCTCAAATTTACATGGCTCAGCTCCGATGTTATTTCGCTGTATACATGTTATTTCGCTGTACACCATCCCACCTGGCTTAATTGTGAAGGATTTTTTAAATGTGGTGTTGACCATTGTAGGATGTGTCATGAGTGTATAACAAATTATTATTCTAATTCAGATGGGTCTCAAACATTACCTAAACTGTAGTAGTGACAATGTGGTATATATCATTAAGTGTTCTTCATGCAACAAAATGTACGTCGGTTGTACTTCCCGGAAACTAAAAAACGCATCTCCGAACATTTGACTGACATATATGATACCTCTGACACTAATAGTGCAATCTCTCGTGCATCAAGGCATTTCAATCAAAAGCACCATCGCGAGACTTTGTTCCAACTAAGTGTTAGGGATAAATAGAGTGTTAGCAATCTCAAGGGGTGGAGACTAGGGTTGAGCGAAACGGATCATTCATTTTCATAAGTCGCCGACTTTTGGCAAAGTCGGCGTCTCATGAAACCGACCCGATCCCTGTGTGGGGTCTGCCATGCGGTACGCGACTTTCGCGCCAAAGTCGCGTTTCAATGACACTAAAAGCGCCATTTCTCAGCCAATGAAGGTGGACGCAGAGTGTGGGCAGCGTGATGACATAGATCTCAGTCCCCACCATCTTAGAGAAGGGCATTGCAGTGATTGGCTTGCTTTCTGCCGCGTCACAGGGGCTATAAAGGGGCGTTCCCGCCGACCGCCATCTTACTGCTGCTGATCTGAGCGTAGGGAGAGGTTGCTGCCGCTTCTTCAGAAGCAGGGATAGTGATAGGCAGGGTACATAAAGCCACAAACCGCTTGTGCTGTAGCGATTTCCACTGTCCAAAACCACCTTTTGTTTGCAGGGACAGTGGAAGCTACATTTTTTTTCCTCAGCGCTGTAGCTCACTGGGCTGCCCTAGAAGGCTCCCTGATAACTGCGTTGCTGTGTGTGTACGCCGTGCGCTGTGCGAACCAACTGCTTTTTTCAAAGCACAAATCCTGTTGTTCCTTCCTTTCTGCACAGCTATCTTGTGTGTTTGTCCCCACTTTTGTGTGCAGCAGTCCTTTTTATAGCTGCCTGCCATACTTTTCTGAGATTACTGCAGGGAGATAAAGATTGGCAAGTCTGCCTCTGTGCCAGTCCTGTGTGTGGCATCTGTCTCTCATTGTGTGCCACCGAAAACCACTGTGTAATACTGGGCCTTTTTTTTTTTTTCTAAATTCTCCCTTTTAAAAAAAAAAAAATTAGTGGGAGATACAGATTGGCAAGTCTGCCTCTGTGCCAGTCCTGTGTGTGGCATCTGTCTCTCATTGTGTGCCACCGAAAACCACTGTGTAATACTTGGCCATTTATTTTTTGGGGGGTAAATTCTCCCTGTAAAAAAAAAAATAATTAGTGGGAGATAAAGATTGGCAAGTCTGCCTCTGTGCCAGTCCTGTGTGTGGCATCTGTCTCTCATTGTGTGCCACCGAAAACCACTGTGTAACACTAGGCCTTTTATTTTATTTTTTTCTAAATTCTCCCTTTTAAAAAAAAAATAATTAGTGGGAGATACAGATTGGCAAGTCTGCCTCTGTGCCAGTCCTGTGTGTGGCATCTGTCTCTCATTGTGTGCCACCGAAAACCACTGTGTAATACTTGGCCATTTATTTTTTTTGGGTAAATTCTCCCTTTAAAAAAAAAAATAATTAGTGGGAGATAAAGATTGGCAAGTCTGCCTCTGTGCCAGTCCTGTGTGTGGCATCTGTCTCTCATTGTGTGCCACCGAAAACCACTGTGTAATACTGGGCCTTTTTTTTTTTCTAAATTCTCCCTTTAAAAAGAAAATAATTAGTGGGAGATAAAGATTGGCAAGTCTGCCTCTGTGCCAGTCCTGTGTGTGGCATCTGTCTCTCATTGTGTGCCACCGAAAACCACTGTGTAATACTTGGCCATTTATTTTTTGAGGGTAAATTCTCCCTGCAAAAAAAAAAATAATTAGTGGGAGATACAGATTGGCAAGTCTGTCTCTGTGCCAGTCCTGTGTGTGGCATCTGTCTCTCATTGTGTGCCACCGAAAACCACTGTGTAATACTGGGCCTTTTTTTTTTTTTTTCTAAATTCTCCCTTTTAAAAAAAAAAAATTAGTGGGAGATACAGATTGGCAAGTCAGCCTCTGTGCCAGTCCTGTGTGTGGCATCTGTCTCTCATTGTGTGCCACCGAAAACCACTGTGTAATACTTGGCCATTTATTTTTTGGGGGTAAATTCTCCCTGTAAAATAATAAATAATTAGTGGGAGATAAAGATTGGCAAGTCTGCCTCTGTGCCAGTCCTGTGTGTGTCATCTGCCTCTCATTGTGTGCCACCGAAAACAACTGTGTAATACTGGGCCTTTTTTTTTTTTTTCTAAATTCTCCCTTTTAAAAAAAAAATAATTAGTGGGAGATAAAGATTGGCAAGTCTGCCTCTGTGCCAGTCCTGTGTGTGGCATCTGTCTCTCATTTTGTGCCACCAAAAAACCCTGTGTAATACTGGGCCTTTTTTTTATTTTCTAAATTCTCCCTTTTAAAAAAAAAATAATTAGTGGGAGATAAAGATTGGCAAGTCTGCCTCTGTGCCAGTCCTGTGTGTGGCATCTGTCTCTCATTGTGTGCCACCGAAAACCACTGTGTAATACTTGGCCATTTATTTTTTGGGGGTAAATTCTCCCTGTAAAAAAAAAAATAATTAGTGGGACATAAAGATTGGCAAGTCTGCCTCTGTGCCAGTCCTGTGTGTGGCATCTGTCTCTCATTGTGTGCCACCGAAAACCACTGTGTAATACTGGGCCTTTTTTTTTTTTTTTTTCTAAATTCTCCCTTTTAAAAAAAAAAAAATAGTGGGAGATACAGATTGGCAAGTCTGTCTCTGTGCCAGTCCTGTGTGTGGCATCTGTCTCTCATTGTGTGCCACCGAAAACCACTGTGTAATACTGGGCCTTTTTTTTTTTTTTCTAAATTCTCCCTTTTAAAAAAAAAAAATTAGTGGGAGATACAGATTGGCAAGTCAGCCTCTGTGCCAGTCCTGTGTGTGGCATCTGTCTCTCATTGTGTGCCACCGAAAACCACTGTGTAATACTTGGCCATTTATTTTTTGGGGTAAATTCTCCCTGTAAAATAATAAATAATTAGTGGGAGATAAAGATTGGCAAGTCTGCCTCTGTGCCAGTCCTGTGTGTGTCATCTGCCTCTCATTGTGTGCCACCGAAAACAACTGTGTAATACTGGGCCTTTTTTTTTTTTTTCTAAATTCTCCCTTTTAAAAAAAAAATAATTAGTGGGAGATAAAGATTGGCAAGTCTGCCTCTGTGCCAGTCCTGTGTGTGGCATCTGTCTCTCATTTTGTGCCACCAAAAAACACTGTGTAATACTGGGCCTTTTTTTTTATTTTCTAAATTCTCCCTTTTAAAAAAAAAATAATTAGTGGGAGATAAAGATTGGCAAGTCTGCCTCTGTGCCAGTCCTGTGTGTGGCATCTGTCTCTCATTGTGTGCCACCGAAAACCACTGTGTAATACTTGGCCATTTATTTTTTGGGGGTAAATTCTCCCTGTAAAAAAAAAATAATTAGTGGGACATAAAGATTGGCAAGTCTGCCTCTGTGCCAGTCCTGTGTGTGGCATCTGTCTCTCATTGTGTGCCACAGAAAACCTAGTGTGTAATATTGTTTTTTTTTTGTTTGTTTGTTTTTAAATTCTCCCAGAAAAAAAAAAAAAATAGTGGGAGATTAAGATTGGCATTTCTGCTTGAGTGCTGGTCCTGTCTGTGCCATCTGTCTCAAATTATTGGGGCACAGAAAACCTAGAGTGTAACATTGGGCCTGATTTTCCTTTCAGTGTCAGGCACCTATAAAGGTATATAAAAATCCTACAGAAGTTTGAGTTCACCTTATAAGTTGTTTTACAGTAACAAATACCGTTACTTTGGTTACGTTTTGCAAACAATGAGGAAGTCTAGTGGAAGAGGTCGTGGCCGTGGGCGGTCATTGTCAGCTGGTAATGATGGTAGTGGTGGTGGAGCATCAGGTGGTCGTGGTAAAAGCAGTACAGCACCTAAGTCTCGAGTTGTTGAGCCAGGTTCGTTGTCTGGCTACACAAGGCCTCGAACGCTCTCTTTTCTGGGAGTAGGAAAACCACTTTTGAAGCCAGAGCAGGAGGAACAAGTATTGGCTTTCATTGCTGACTCTGCTTCTAGCTCTTTCGCCTCCTCCTCGGAAAGTGCCAAATGTCAGAGCAGTGCATCGTCAGTGGATGCTCCCGGTCAGGAACAAGGCGCTTCCTTGTGTCCTTCACCCAGAACAACAGTGAAGGATGCGTCAGTCGACAGAACAGGTTACTCCATGGAGCTCTTTACACATACCGTTCCTGGGTTAGACAGTGAAACAGTTAATAGGCCATGCCCATTTGAAGTTGAATTGGACATGGAGTGTACAGATGCACAGCCACAGCCAGATTACTATGCTGTTCCTTTGACTCAGACCAGAACATTGCCCTCACAGTGTACTGAGGAAGAATCAAACCCAGCGGAGAATATGGTGCCCCGTCACGAACGCAATACCACCGGCTTACACGGTGACACAGACGAAGTTGCACACGACATAGAAGAGGAGGTCATAGATGACCCAGTTGTTGACCCCGATTGGCAGCCATTGGGGGAACAGGGTGCAGGCGGCAGTAGTTATGAAGCGGAGGAGGAGGAGCCGCAGCAGGCATCAACATCACAACAGGTTACATCTGTCGGGCCCGTATCTGGCCAAAAACGCGTGGCAAAACCAAAACCAGTTGGAGGACAGCGTGGCCATCCGGTTAAAGAAGCTCAGTCTGCAATGCCTGAAAAGGTATCCGATAGTAGAAAGAGTGCAGTCTGGCATTTTTTTAAACAACATCCAAATGATCAGCGCAAAGTCATCTGTCAAAAATGTTCAACTACCTTAAGCAGAGGTCAGAATCTTAAAAGTCTAAATACAAGTTGCATGCATAGACATTTATCCACCATGCATTTGCAAGCCTGGACTAACTACCAAACGTCCCTAAAGGTTGCAGCACCCTCGGCCAATGAAGCTAGTCAGCAACGCTACATCCCTTCCCTCCCTGTAAGCCCACCATTTCCCGCGCCACCTGCAGTATCTGTGCAGCTTTCGTCGCCAGGCCAAAGCAGTCAGGGAATCACCAGGTTAGTAGTAGGAAACACTGCATGTAGGGCACCGGCAAGAATACCATCTCCAACCCTCTCTCACTCACCCATGTCCACCGGCACCACCGCTAGTTCCACGCTTTCCAGTCCAGCTCACCCTACATGAGACTCTTGTTAGGAAAAGGAAGTACTCATCCTCGCATCTGCGTACACAGGGTTTGAACGCCCACATTGCTAGACTAATCTCATTAGAGATGATGCCCTACTGGTTAGTTGAAAGCGAAGCTTTCAAAGCGCTGATGGACTACGCTGTACCACGCTACGAGCTACCTAGTCGGCACTTCTTTTCTAGAAAAGCCATCCCAGCCCTCCAACAGCATGTTAAAGACCGCATCGTCCATTCACCCAGGCAGTCTGTGACTACAAAGGTGCACCTGACAACAGATGCATGGACCAGTAGGCATGGCCAGGGACGTTACGTGTCCATCACGGCACACTGGGTGAATGTGGTGGATGCAGGGTCCACAGGGGACAGCAATATTGGGACAGTTCTGCCTAGCCCACGGTCAAGGAAAGAGTTGGCTGTAGGCGTTCGCCCCCCCCTCCTCTTCCTCCTCCTTCTCCTGCAGAAGCGAGAGCTCGTCCACAGACCGCAGTCGCACATCCACTCCATCCGCAGCTGCCACTGTTGCACATTAGATGTGCCATTATGGGACAGCTAGTGGCAAGCGTCAGCAGGCTGTATTGGCAATGAAGTGTTTGGGCGACAACAGACACACCGCGGAAGTTCTGTCCGAGTTCTTGCAGAAAGAAACTCAGTCATGGCTGGGCACTGTACATCTTGAGGCAGGCAAGGTAGTGAGTGATAACGGAAGGAATTTCATGGCTGCCATAGCCCTTTCCCAACTGAAACACATTCCTTGCCTGGCTCACACCTTAAACCTGGTGGTGCAGTGCTTCCTGAAAAGTTATCCAGGGTTACCCAACCTGCTCCTCAAAGTGCGCAGACTTTGCTCCATATCCGCCGTTCGCCTGTACACTCCAGCCGTATGCAGAACTATCAGAGTTCTTTGAACCTTCCTCAGCATCGCCTAATCATCGACATTGCAACAAGGTGGAACTCCACACTGCACATGCTTCAGAGAGTGTGCGAACAGAGGCGTGCTATTATGTATTTGTGGGAGGATACACGGGCAGGCAGTTGGATGGCAGACATGGAGTTGTCAGGTGTGCAGTGGTCGAAGCTACAAGACCTGTGTCAAGTCCTTCAGTGTTTTGAGGAATGCACACGGCTGGTTAGTGCAGACAACGCCATAATAAGCATGAGCATCCCCCTAATGCGTCTGCTGATGCAAAGTTTGACGCACATAAAGGAGCAGGCGTCTGCAGCCGAGGAAGAGGAAAGCCTTGATGACAGTCAGCCATTGTCTGGTCAGGGCCGTGTAGAGGACGCGGTAGCGGGCGAAGAGGAGGAGGAGGACGAGGAGGAGGATGGGGATGAGTACTTTTTTAATGAGGAAGCTTCTCCTGGGCCAACAGAAATTAGTGGCGTTGCAAGGCCGGGTTCTGTTTTTTTAAGGGAGACAAGTGACGTAGATTTGCCTGTAACTGCCCCTCAAACCAGCACAACCGCAGATTTGACAACTGGAACTTTGGCCCACATGGCGGATTATGCCTTACGTATCCTCAAAAGGGACCCACGCATTATTAAAATGATGAGCGATGACGATTAATGGTTGGCCTGCATCCTTGACCCTCGCTATAAAGGCAAATTGCAAAATATTATGCCACATGAGAACCTCGAACAAATATTAGCAACCAAACAAGCTACTCTTGTAGACCGTTTGATTCAGGCATTCCCAGCACACAGCGCCGGTGATGGTTCTCACACGAGCTGCAGGGGGCTACAGGGCAGAGGTGTTAGAGGTGCACAAATCAGAAGTGGCATTGGACAGAGGGGTTTTCTGACCAGGTTGTGGAGCGATTTCGCAATGACCGCAGACAGGACAGGTACTGCAGCATCTATTCAAAGTGACAGGAGACAACATTTGTCCAGTATGGTTACTAACTATTTTTCATCCCTTATTGATGTTCTCCCTCAACCGTCATTCCCATTTGATTACTGGGCATCCAAAATAGACACCTGGCCTGAATTGGCAGAATATGCATTGCAGGAGCTTGCTTGCCCAGCAGCTAGTGTGCTATCAGAAAGACTATTCAGTGCTGCTGGTTCAATATTAACCGAAAAAAGGACTCATCTGGCTACCCAAAATGTGGATGATCTCACCTTCATTAAAATTAACCACTCCTGGATTTCAAATTATTTTGCCCCACCTTTCCCGGCTGACACCTAGCTTTCCTATAAAAAGGTCTTGCTTGTGCACTGGTCTTACTGAGTGTTCCAATCTCTTAATTTGCAGCAGCTGTTTGTCCAGCCTACGACATGTTTACACCTCCCTCAATAGGAAAATTCCCCCCACGGGGCCGTGGTCTCGCCACTTGGCGCAAGCACCCGTTACAGTGCTGTTTGTCTGAAGAGGTGGGTGTGCCCGCTTTTGGTCGATGGCACTGCCACTGGGTCCCTCATAGTACAATGAAGTGTCTCTGGCGGTGGTGGTGCGCACCCAACGTCAGACACACCGTTGTAACATGAGGGGCCCTGGGACGGTACCGCCGGCCACAAGAGAGTTCCCCCCCAGCTCAAACTGTGCTCTACCACGTGCAAAATTATCTCGCACAGCTCCACCAATGTTTAGTCTATGCGCTGACATCATTCAATGCCTGGCACTGACAATACCAATTTGTTGACATCTATAATGCTAGTTAAAGTAGTCTGGGTCAGTGTCCTATATTGACACCAGTAAATACTTACTGCCAAATTACTTTGTCAGAAACTCAGCAGATGAGCCCACCCCTGTACCTAAGTATGCCACACTTTTTTTTTTTGTTGTTTTGCGAGACATTAACATCTATTTATTTTTTGTGAGTACTAACTGTGTCAGACACTCCTTGCAATCCTCCTCCGCTGACCACAATGCTGCCTGTGTATCCATGTAACCGATTTAAAACTGCCTTGAGCCTATTTTTTGTTATTTTAGGCCTTCATTAGCCTGTCTGCGGGTCTTCATAGCCTGTCTGCGGTCCCTCCTTGCAATACTCCTCCATTGACCACAATGCTGCCTGTGTATCCATGTAACCGATTTTAAACTGCCTTGAGCCTATTTTTATTTATTTTAGGCCTTCGTTAGCCTGTCTGCGGTCCCTCCTTGCAATACTCCTCCACTGACCACAATGCTGCCTGTGTATCCATGTAACCGATTTAAAACTGCCTTGAGCCTATTTTTATTTATTTTAGGCCTTCTTTAGCCTGTCTGCGGTCCCTACTTGCAATACTCCTCCACTGACCACAATGCTGCCTGTGTATCCATGTAACCGATTTAAAACTGCCTTGAGCCTATTTTTTGTTATTTTAGGCCTTCATTAGCCTGTCTGCGGTCCCTACTTGCAATACTCCTCCACTGACCACAATGCTGCCTGTGTATCCATGTAACCGATTTAAAACTGCCTTGAGCCTATTTTTTGTTATTTTAGGCCTTCGTTAGTCTGTCTGCGGTCCCTCCTTGCAATACTCCTCCACTGACCACAATGCTGCCTGTGTATCCATGTAACCGATTTAAAACTGCCTTGAGCCTATTTTTACTTATTTTAGGCCTTCATTAGCCTGTCTGCGGTCCCTACTTGCAATACTCCTCCACTGACCACAATGCTGCCTGTGTATCCATGTAACCGATTTAAAACTGCCTTGAGCCTATTTTTTGTTATTTTAGGCCTTCGTTAGCCTGTCTGCGGTCCCTCCTTGCAATACTCCACTGACCACAATGCTGCCTGTGTATCCATGTAACCGATTTAAAACTGCCTTGAGCCTATTTTTTGTTATTTTAGGCCTTCGTTAGCCTGTCTGCGGTCCCTCCTTGCAATACTCCTCCACTGACCACAATGCTGCCTGTGTATCCATGTAACCGATTTAAAACTGCCTTGAGCCTATTTTTTGTCATTTTAGGCTTTCATTAGCCTGTCTGCGGTCCCTACTTGCAATACTCCTCCACTGACCACAATGCTGCCTGTGTATCCATGTAACCGATTTAAAACTGCCTTGAGCCTATTTTTTGTTATTTTAGGCCTTCGTTAGCCTGTCTGCGGTCCCTCCTTGCAATACTCCTCCACTGACCACAATGCTGCCTGTGTATCCATGTAACCGATTTAAAACTGCCTTGAGCCTATTTTTTGTCATTTTAGGCCTTCATTAGCCTGTCTGCGGTCCCTCCTTGCAATACTCCTCCACTGACCACAATGCTGCCTGTGTATCCATGTAACCGATTTAAAACTGCCTTGAGCCTATTTTTTGTTATTTTAGGCCTTCATTAGCCTGTCTGCGGGCCCTCCTTGCAATCCTCCTCCGCTGACCACACCAATGCTGCCCGTGTACCCCTGGAACCTATTTAAAAGTTCATAGAGCCTATTTATATATTTTATTTAATATTAATAAAGCCATGATGGACTACGCTGTACCACGCTACAAGCTAACCAGTCGACACTTCTTTTGCGAGAAAAGCCTTCCCAACCCTCCACCAGCATGTAAAATACCGCATTGTCCATGCACTCTGGCAATCTGTGAGTACAAAGGTGCACCTGACAACAGACGCATGGACCTGTAGGCATGGCCACGGAAGGTTATGTGTCCATTACGGCGCAATGGGTTAATGTGGTGGATGCATGGTCCACAGGGGACAGCCTACTAAGTCTGTCTGCAGTCCCTAATTCAAATTGTCCTCCACTGTCTAAATCTGAGCTTCAACCTTCTGGCTCTCCTTAAGTGCTTTTTTAAAAACAATTGGTGGTTGGGGCCTAATAACTCTGTCTGCCGCTCCCTGGTGTTGACGTCAACTGAATAAATCTGAGCTTCAACCTTCTGGCTCTCATTTTTTTTTTTTTTTTTAAATTGGTGTTTGGGGCCCAATACCTCTGTTTGCCGCTCCCTGTTGTTTGTCCTCAACTGTATAAAGCTGAGCTTCAACCTTCTGGCTCTCATTAAGTGCTGTTTTTTTAAAAATTGGTGGTTAGGGCCTACTAACGGTGTCTGCCGCTCTCTGGTGTTTGTCCTCAACTGTATAAAGCTGAGCTTCAACCTTCTGGCTTTCGGCCTATAGTATCAGATATTAACCCCTTCCCGACCCATGACGCCACATAGGCGTCATGAAAACCCGTGCCAATCCGACCCATGACGCCTATGTGGCGTCATGGAATGATCGCGTCCCTGCAGATCGGGTGAAGGGGTTAACTCCTATTTTACCCGATCTGCAGGGAGAGGGGGAGTGGTACTTCAGCCCAGGGGAGGTGGCTTCACCCCCCCGTGGCTACGATCGCTCTGATTGGCTGTTGAAAGTGAAACTGCCAATCAGAGCGATTTGTAATATTTCACCTAAAAAACTGGTGAAATATTACAATCCAGCCATGGCCGATGCTGCAATATCATCGGCCATGGCTGGAAACACTAATGTGACCCCCCCCCACCCCACCGATCGCCCCCCCAGTGCTCCGTTATAGGGTCCGGTCCCCTCCGTCCGCCTGCCGGCTCCCCCGTCCTGCTGTCCGCTCCCCCGTCCTCCTGCCCGCTCCCCCCCTGCTCCTATGTCACCCCCCCGTGCTCCGACGCCCCCCCGTGCCCCGATCTCCCCCCCCTTATACTTACCGAGGCTCCCGGTCCCCGTCCGCCTCCATCATGGGCGCTGCCATCTTCCAAAATGGCGGGCGCATGCTCAGTGCGCCCGCCGGCCGGCAGATTCATTAGAGGTACATTTTGATCGCTGTGGTAGGTTCTATCACAGCGATCAAAATAAAAAAATAATAAATAAACCCCCCCCTTTATCACCCCCATAGGTAGGGACAATAATAAAATAAAGAAAATATTTTTTTTTCTTTTTCCACTAGGGTTAGGGTTAGAACTAGGGTTAGAACTAGGGGTAGGGTTAGGGGTAGGGTTAGGGTTACGGGTAGGGTTAGGGTTAGGGGTAGGGTTATGGCATGTGCACACAGAGCGGATCGGCCGCGGATCCGCAGCGGATCGGCAGCGGATCGGCCGCGAATCGGCCGCGGATCCGCAGCGGATCGGCAGCGGATCGGCCGCGGATCCGCAGCGGATCCGCAGCGGATCGGCAGCGGATCCGCAGCGGATCGGCAGCGGATCTGCAGCGGATCGGCAGCGGATCCGCAGCGGATCCGCAGCGGATCGGCAGCGGATCCGCAGCGGATCCGCAGCGGATCCGCAGCGGATCCGCAGCGGATCCGCAGCGGATCCGCAGCGGATTGGCAGCGGATCCGCAGCGGATTGGCAGCGGATCCGCAGCGGATCGGCAGCGGATTGGCCGCGGATCCGCAGCGGATTGGCAGCGGATTGGCCGCGGATCCGCAGCGGATTGGCCGCTGCGAATTCGAAGCAGTTTTCCATCAGGTTTACAGTACCATGTACACCTAAGGAAAACCAAATCCGCTGTGCCCATGGTGCGGAAAATTCCGTGCAGAAACGCTGCGTTGTATTTTCCGCAGCATGTCAATTCTTTGTGCGGATTCCGCAGCGTTTTACACCTGTTCCTCAATAGGAATCCGCAGGTGAAATCTGCACAAAAAAACACTGGAAATCTGCTGTAAATCCGCAGGTAAAACGCAGTGCCTTTTACCTGCAGATTTTTCAAAAATCATGAGGAAAAATCTCACACGAATCCGCAACGTGGGCACATAGCCTTAGGGTTAGGGTTGGAATTAGAGTTAGGGTTGGAATTAGGGCTAGGGTTTGAAATAGGGTTAAGATTAGGCTTGTGGTTAGGGTTACGGATAGGGTTAGGGGTGTGTTGGGGTTACAGTTGTGGTTAGGGTTGGGATTAGGGTTACGGTTGGGATTAGGGTTAGGATTAGGGTTGGAATTAGGGTTACGGGTGTGTTGCGGTTAGGGTTGTGGTTAGGGGTGTGTTGGGGTTAAGGTTGTGATTAGGGTTATGGCTACAGTTGGGATTAGGATTAGGGGTGTGTTGGGGTTAGTGTTGAAGTTAGAATTGAGGGGTTTCCACTGTTTAGGCACATCAGGGGTCTCCAAACGCAACATGGCGCCACCATTGATTCCAGCCAATCTTGCGTTCAAAAAGTCAAATGGTGCTCCCGCCCTTCCAAGCCCCGACGTGCGCCCAAACAGTGGTTTACCCCCACATTTGGGGTACCAGCGTACTCAGGACAAACTGGGCAACAACTGCTGGGGTCTAATTTCTCCTGTTACCCTTGCAAAAATAAAAAATTACTTGCTAAAACATAATTTTTGAGGAAAGAACAATTATTTTTTATTTTCACGGCTCTGCGTTATAAACTTCTGTGAAGCACTTGGGGGTTGAAAGTGCTCACCACACATCTAGATAAGTTCCTTCGGGGGTCTAGTTTCCAAAATGGGGTCACTTGTGGGGTGTTTCTACTGTTTAGGTACATCAGGGGCTCTGCAAATGCAATGTGACGCCCGCAGACCATTCCATCAAAGTCTGCATTTCAAATGTCACTACTTCCCTTCCGAGCCCTGACGTGTGCCCAAACAGTGGTTTACCCCCACATATGGGGTATCAGCGTACTCACAACAAACTGGGCAACAAATATTGGGGTCCAAATTCTCCTGTTACCCTTGTGAAAATAAAAAATTGCTTGCTAAAACATCTTTTTTGAGGAAAGAAAAATGATTTTTTATTTTCACGGCTCTGCGTTGTAAACTTCTGTGAAGCACTTGGGGGTTGAACGTGCTCACCACACATCTAGATAAGTTCCTTGGGGGGTCTAGTTTCCAAAATGGGGTCACTTGTGGGGGGTTTCTACTGTTTAGGCATATAAGGGGCTCTGCAAACGCAACCTGACGCCCGCAGAGCATTCCATCAAAGTCTGCATTTCAAAACGTCACTACTTCCCTTCCGAACCCCGACGTGTGCCAAAACAGTGGTTTACCCCCACATATGGGGTATCAGCGTACTCACAACAAACTGGGCAACAAATATTGGGGTCCAAATTCTCCTGTTACCCTTGTGAAAATAAAAAATTGCTTGCTAAAACATCTTTTTTGAGGAAAGAAAAATGATTTTTTATTTTCACGGCTCTGCGTTGTAAACTTCTGTGAAGCACTTGGGGGTTGAACGTGCTCACCACACATCTAGATAAGTTCCTTGGGGGGTCTAGTTTCCAAAATGGGGTCACTTGTGGGGGGTTTCTACTGTTTAGGCATATCAGGGGCTCTGCAAACGCAACCTGACGCCCGCAGAGCATTCCATCAAAGTCTGCATTTCAAAACGTCACTACTTCCCTTCCGAACCCCGACGTGTGCCAAAACAGTGGTTTACCCCCACATATGGGGTATCAGCGTACTCAGGAGAAACTGGACAACAACTTTTGGGGTCCAATTTCTCCTGTTACTCTTGCAAAAATAAAAAAATTCTGGGCTAAAAAAATATTTTTGAGGAAAGGAAACACATTTTTTATTTTCACGGCTCTGCGTTATAAACTTCTGTGAAGCACTTGGGGGTTCAAAGTGCTCACTACACATCTAGATAAGTTCCCTTGGGGGTCTAGTTTCCAAAATGGAGTCAATTGTGGGGAGTTCCTACTGTTTAGGCACATCAGGGGCTCTGCAAACGCAACCTGACGCCCGCAGAGCATTCCATCAAAGTCTGCATTTCAAAACGTCACTACTTCCCTTCCGAACCCCGACGTGTGCCAAAACAGTGGTTTACCCCCACATATGGGGTATCAGCGTACTCACAACAAACTGGGCAACAAATATTGGGGTCCAAATTCTCCTGTTACCCTTGTGAAAATAAAAAATTGCTTGCTAAAACATCTTTTTTGAGGAAAGAAAAATGATTTTTTATTTTCACGGCTCTGCGTTGTAAACTTCTGTGAAGCACTTGGGGGTTGAACGTGCTCACCACACATCTAGATAAGTTCCTTTGGGGATCTAGTTTCCAAAATGGGGTCACTTGTGGGGGGTTTCTACTGTTTAGGCATATCAGGGGCTCTGCAAACGCAACCTGACGCCCGCAGAGCATTCCATCAAAGTCTGCATTTCAAAACGTCACTACTTCCCTTCCGAACCCCGACGTGTGCCAAAACAGTGGTTTACCCCCACATATGGGGTATCAGCGTACTCAGGAGAAACTGGACAACAACTTTTGGGGTCCAATTTCTCCTGTTACTCTTGCAAAAATAAAAAAATTCTGGGCTAAAAAAATATTTTTGAGGAAAGGAAACACATTTTTTATTTTCACAGCTCTGCGTTATAAACTTCTGTGAAGCACTTGGGGGTTCAAAGTGCTCACTACACATCTAGATAAGTTCCCTTGGGGGTCTAGTTTCCAAAATGGAGTCAATTGTGGGGAGTTCCTACTGTTTAGGCACATCAGGGGCTCTGCAAACGCAACCTGACGCCCGCAGAGCATTCCATCAAAGTCTGCATTTCAAAACGTCACTACTTCCCTTCCGAACCCTGACGTGTGCCAAAACAGTGGTTTACCCCCACATATGGGGTATCAGCGTACTCAGGAGAAACTGGACAACAACTTTTGGGGTTCAATTTCTCCTGTTACCCTTGGGAAAATAAAAAATTGTGGGCTAAAAAATCATTTTTGAGAAAAGAAAAATTATTTTTTATTTTCATGGCTCTGCGTTATAAACTTCTGTGAAGCACTTGGGGGTTCAAAGTGCTCACCACACATCTAGATTAGTTCCTTGGGAGGTCTAGTTTCCAAAATGGGGTCACTTGTGCGGGAGCTCCAATGTTTAGGCACACAGGGGCTCTCCAAACGCGACATGGTGTCCGCTAATGATTGGAGCTAATTTTCCATTCAAAAAGCCAAATGGCGTGCCTTCCCTTCCGAGCCCTGCCGTGCGCCCAAACAGTGGTTTACCCCCACATATGGGGTATCATCGTACTCAGAACAAACTGGACAAAAACATTTGGGGTCCAATTTCTCCTATTACCCTTGGGAAAATAAAAAATTCTGGGCTAAAAATCATTTTTGAGGAAAGAAAAATTATTTTTTTATTTTCACGGCTCTGCGTTATAAACTTCTGTGAAGCACCTGGGGGTTATAAGTGCTCACTATGCATCTAGATAAGTTTCTTGGGGGGTCTAGTTTCCAAAATGGGGTCACTTGTAGGGGAGCTCCAATGTTTAGGCACACAGGGGCTCTCCAAACGCGACATGGTGTCCGCTAACGATTGGAGCTAATTTTCCATTCAAAAAGTCAAATGGCACGCCTCCCCTTCCGAGCCTTGCCGTGCACCCAAACAGTGGTTTACCCCCACATATGAGGTATCGGCATACTCAGGAGAAATTGCCCAACAAATTTTAGGATCCATTTTATCCTGTTGCCCATGTGAAAATGAAAGAATTGAGGCTAAAAGAAATTTTGTGTGAAAAAAAAGTACTTTTTCATTTTTGCGGATCAATTTGTGAAGCACCTGGGGGTTTAAAGTGCTCACTATGCCTCTGGATGAGTTCCTTGGGGGGTCTAGTTTCCAAAATGGGGTCACTTGTGGAGGAGCTCCAATGTTTAGGCACACAGGAGCTTTCCAAACGCGACATGGTGTCCGCTAACGATGGAGATAATTTTCCATTCAAAAAGTCAAATGGCGCTCCTTCCCTTCCGAGCCTTACCATGTGCCCAAACAGTGGTTTACCCCCACATGTGAGGTATTGGTGTACTCAGGAGAAATTGCCCAACAAAATTTAGGATCCATTTTATCCTGTTGCCCATGTGAAAATGAAAAAATTGAGGCTAAAATAATTTTTTTGTGAAAAAAAAGTACTTTTTCATTTTTACGGATCAATTTGTGAAGCACCTGGGGGTTTAAAGTGCTCACTATGCTTCTAGATAAGTTCCTTGGGGGGTCTAGTTTCCAAAATGTGGTCACTTGTGGGGGAGCTCCAATGTTTAGGCACACGGGGGCTCTCCAAACGCGACATGGTGTCCGCTAAAGATTGGAGCCAATTTTTCATTAAAAAAGTCAAATGGCGCTCCTTCCCTTCCGAGCCCTGCCGTGCGCCCAAACAGTGGTTTACCCCCACATATGAGGTATCAGCGTACTCAGGACAAATTGGACAACAACGTCCCTGGTCCAGTTTCTCCTTTTACCCTTGGGAAAATAAAAAAATTGTTGCTAAAAGATCATTTTTGTGACTAAAAAGTTAAATGTTCATTTTTTACTTCCATGTTGCTTCTGCTGCTGTGAAACACCTGAAGGGTTAATAAACTTCTTGAATGTGGTTTTGAGCACCTTGAGGGGTGCAGTTTTTAGAATGGTGTCACTTTTGGGTATTTTCAGCCATATAGAACCCTCAAAATGACTTCAAATGTGAGGTGGTCCCTAAAAAAAATGGTTTTGTAAATTTTGTTGTAAAAATGAGAAATCACTGGTCAAATTTTAACCCTTATAACTTCCTAGCAAAAAAAAAAATTGTTTCCAAAATTGTGCTGATGTAAAGTAGACATGTGGGAAACGTTATTTATTAACTATTTTGTGTCACATAACTCTCTGGTTTAACAGAATAAAAATTCAAAATGTGAAAATTGCGAAATTTTCAAATTTTTTGCCACATTTCCGTTTTTTTCACAAATAAACTCAAAAATTATCGACCTAAATTTACCACTAACATGAAGCCCAATATGTCACGAAAAAACAATCTCAGAATCGCTAGGATCCGTTGAAGCGTTCCTGAGTTATTACCTCATAAAGGGATACTGGTCAGAATTGCAAAAAACGGCAAGGTCATTAAGGCCAAAATAGGCTGGGTCATGAAGGGGTTAAACAGCATTTGGCCTTCAACTTTGGTTGCGGCCTACTAACGGTGTCTGCCGCTCCCTGGTGTTTGTCCTCAACTGTATAAAGCTGAGCTTCAACCTTCTGGCTCTCATTAAGTGCTGTTTTTTTAAAAATTGGTGGTTAGGGCCTACTAACAGTGTCTGCCGCTCCCTGGTGTTTGTCCTCAACTGTATAAAGCTGAGCTTCAACCTTCTGGCTTTCGGCCTATAGTATCAGATATTAAACAGCATTTAGCCTTCAACTTTGGTTGCGGCCTACTAACGGTGTCTGCCGCTCCCTGGTGTTTGTCCTCAACTGTATAAAGCTGAGCTTCAGTCTTTAGGCTTTTGGCCTATAGTAGCAGATATTAAACTGCATTTGGCCTACTAGTGTGGTTGGGCCCTTAAAACAGTGTCTGCTGCTCCTGGGTTTGATACTCCACTGAACAAAGCAATGCCGCCTGTTTAGTCCTGTTACCAATTTTGAACTGCATTTAGCCTACTTTATTCTTTGGCCCTATATCTGTGTTTCCTCCTCATCCTGCCCATTGCCCAGCCACTGCTAGATGAGTCTGCTGGTACATTGACCTAGACCACTACATTTCCCTTGCACTCTACACAGCCAGAATCTGACCCTGCTGAAAGTAAGGTTCCCCTTCCCGCATGTTATACCACCTTACACAGGGACAAAGAGGAAGGTGCAGATGAAAGTGCAGGTTCCTTCATCAGGTGGGGGGGCATACTCGTTGGCGACGTCACTGGCACAGGGCCCCTCAGAGTACGCAAAAGTGTCGCTGCTGGTGGGAGGCGCCCCCGCCGTGCAAACACACCGTTGTACTTCGAGGGGCCCTGTGCCAGTGCCAATGCCAACGAGTGGGCCCCCCTGCTTGCTTAGGATCACAGCACTTGCAAACTTGACATACTTACCTCTCCCTGCTCCACCGCCGTGACGTAGTCCACGTTTCCTGGGCCCACTAAAACCTTGAACCAGCCCTACCCCCCACAACTTTTGCAAAATGACCCCCAATTTCCAATGCCCAACTATTATTATAAAGTTAATTAAGATTGACAAGCTTCAGAAACAAGAATGGATGTTTTTGGCATTAAAATGGGCACTGTAGGTGTTTTCCTGGCCTCCACTCACTGTCGACTATGCTTCCCCATTGACTTGCATTGGGTTTCATGTTTCGGTCGATCCCCGACTTTTAGCGATAATCGGCCGACTGCACTCGACTCGACTCTGGACAAAGTCGGGTTTCGCAAAACCCGACTCGATCTTAAAAAAATGAAAGTCGCTCAACCCTAGTGGAGACATCAGGAAATATCTCCGTGAGCGCGAAGCATATTGGATGTACAGCCTTGAGACATGCAACCCGAATGGATTGTATATGGGCAAAAAAACTTAAGTTCCATTATTGAGACAGTCAACATTGTTTGATTTGCTGCTCTTATGCTTGTTGTCATTTTTTTTGTCTTTGCATTGTGTTTTTATTGTTTACAAGTTATTGGTTTTATTCAGGGATCACGTGAATTTTTGACATGCTTTCATAGGTGCTTGGTCGCATAAATGTCTTGTAATCATTTTGCATTCAGCGCTGACAAAGAATACTGTATGCGTTTGAAACGCTTTTCTGCTTATATAAATACTATGCATTGAATTTTTTATGTATTAGATAGCAAGGGTATGTGATGCTCTATCACTACTCTCAAATTGGTTATATCTACATATGATTGACATAAGTCAAAAATACGCCACTATCAGGATAAGGTGCACTGTGCATATGAGTGATCTAAAATTTAACCTTTATTACCATATATTAAAATAAAGAGACTGTAAAAATAACTGAACTGGGCTCACGTACAGTAGCTCAGAAACACAATTGTAGACACAACCAATAAAATATTGCCTTCCTCAGCTAGTGTCCATCACTCGCAATCCCCGCTGGTGTGTGTGCACAAAAAACCCCATCAAGAACCATCCCCTTTTTGGTGAAGAGATATGTGAGCTTAATGTATATCATATCAGAACAGCCTCACCAATCTCCGGGGTGTTCACCTTCCGACAGCTACCCTCTGCATGGGTCCAGTACTAAGCCTGTCTGTTCCGGGGTTAAGTAGTGGTGCATACATTACTCTTGACGGGTTTCCTTAAAACATGATTCATCAGGAGAGTTCTCAAGAACTGGGGTCCGATAGCTCTTTCTAGCGCCCAAGGCACCACTCTGTCACCTGGTTATGCAGCCCTGCGAGCGATGGACACTAGCTGAGGAAGGCAATATTTTATTACCCAGATGGTGATGTACAAATATTTGGTTGTGTCTACAATTATTTGTCTGAGCTACGTTACCCCGGTTCGGGCTTTTTTTTTTTTTTACAGTTTATTTTAATATATGGTAATAAAGGTTAAATTTTAGATCACTCATATGCACAGTGCACCTTATCCTGATAGTGGTCTATTTTTGACTTATGTTGAATTTTTTATGCCTATTTTTCTAAAAAAAAAAAAAAAAATAGCAAACTTAAGCAGCTGGATTTTTTTCTTGCATTTAATAAATCAATACATAATAGAAAATGAAACACTAGTGGATGTCTGCATCTTTAGCAGCTATAGGAAGAAACTGAGTATTATCTGACAGAATTGCAGGGGTGTGAATACTTTTGGCCATGACTGTATACCCCATAAGGTGCACATAATGTGCATAAAGATCTATGTTCTAATCTAATAAAGGCTACCTAATTATGCACATAAAGTAGACAAAATACTATACCTGAGGTAGTGATGAGAATAATTGCTAGCCTTTTGCCGGCCATCGCGTCCCTCCTCACCCCAACGCACGTTTCGCAATAAGCTTCTTCCGGGGGCCCCCAGACAGGGTCTGGCTAGTAATGACGGACAAACAGCAATCCTTGTGGTACATCCAGCAGCTGGAGGGCAGGTTGGTGGCTCTCGAGCTCTCAACCTCAGCTGTGGATGTTACCGCAGTAACTGTTCAGGCTGCTAGCGTGGCTGCAGCAACTTTGTCCACTGCCACACCTGTTCCAACCCTATCTCGCCTCCCGCTGCCAGAGAAATTTTCTGGAGATAGTAAATCTTGTAGGGGTTTCGTGAGCCAGTACTCTATACACCTCGAGCTCCTGGCTGCACGTTTCCCCACAGAGAGGGCAAAGGTGGGATTAATTTTGTCTCTCCTGTCGGACAGGGCATTGGAATGGGCTACGCCGCTGTGGGACCGTGGCGATCATGTGGTGCCGAGTGCTCCGCTATTCCTGAGCACTCTGAAACAGGTCTTTTTAGGACCTCGAGTCATCCATGATACAGCGCTCCAACTGCTGGCATTGACTCAGGGCTCGTCCTTGGTCAGCCATTTTGCCATCCACTTCTGTACCTTAGTATCTGAGCTGGAGTGGTCGGATAAAGCCCTTATCCCTGTATTTTGGAGGGGGCTGGCTGACCATGTAAAGGATGCCTTGGCCACTAGGGAGATTCCCGCCACACTGGAGAAGCTAATAGCTATATCCACTCGTATTGACCTCTGTTTTAACGAGCGGAGGTTAGAGCGAGCCCAGTGTAGGCAGAGGTTTCGGCTGGCTCTCACCTTCGCCAAACCTTTGGAATCTCTGGTCCAGGTGCCTGACTCACATGACGCTATGAAAGTGTCATGAGAGGGATCTAAGTCCCGGACCACTCGTTCACTCAAGGTCTGTCATGTCTGCCAGCAGTCAGGACATCTTGCCACCAGATGTTCCCAGCGGTCGGGGAAACGTCAGCGTCTAGTGGTAGTAGGTGGAGGTACACTAGACATGGTGACATTTGCCTCCAAATTGTCCTTTAAGGGGACAATTACTATTGGCTCATCCACTCATTCGGTACAACTTTGCGTGGATTCTGGGGCAGAGGGCAATTTTATGTTTTCTGCCTTCATCCTATGACATGCAATACCCCTGGTCATGCTTGCTCAACCAGTAACCGTACGAGTGGTGAATGGGTCGACACTGCCCTCACAGATAACACACCAGACCATCCCTTTTACTCTATCCATGTCGCCATCTCATCAGGAAATTATATCTCTGCTCGTCATTCCTGAGGGAATTGATGAGGTCCTGTTGGGGATATCTTGGCTATGGTACTACTCTCTTCATATTGAGTGGTCTACATGCAGAATTTTGGGATGGAGTGAATCTTGTGGTGGTAGATGTCAGAGGGAATGCGTTCAGGTTGCTATTACAGAGGTACCCGCAGTTCTTTCCTCTCTCCCCAAGCAATATTGGTCTTATGCGGACGTGTTCTCCAAAAGGGCTGTGGAGACCCTTCCGCCTCACTGCCCTTATGACTGTCCTATTGACCTCTTGCCTGGTGCTGAGCCTCCCCGGGGTCGAGTCTATCCGTTGTCTCTCCCGGAGATGGAGGCAATGTCACCATACATCCAGCAGAATCTGGCAAGAGGATTCATTAGGAAGTCAGAGTCACCTGCAGGGGCTGGGTTCTTCTTTGTGTAGAAGAATATGTAATTGTAGAAAGCATATAAGGAACCCAAACAATAGAACCATCATGGTACCATGCAGGGAAATCTAAATGGATACAAGTGTGCAGGACACACCAAAAAGTAACATAACCACAAAAGAAAAAATAGTGTACCAGTCCTAACGTAGAAAAAATCAATTTTATTAAAGCTATAAAACATGAGACAAATCAAACAGTGACAGTAATGGGTTAAAACCGGCGCACAGGCCGTAGCTACAACAAAAGAGGAACAACATGGCACCCATTATAGAAAACATACTGGTACAGGCCCATATGGAGACCATCCATAGGCTAATAGTCTATATATACTCATAATCCACTGTGGGAACGCTCATGAACAGAACAACATAAGGGCTGAAACGTACCGATGTAAGTAAAGGATAAATATACAGCAGGTACCGTGATGTCCCCTTCCTCCCGACGCGCTTTTCGGGTGTCCCCCGGAAGGATGCCTCCCTTGAGGAAGGGACACCCGAAACGCGCGTCGGGAGGAAGGGGACATCACGGTACCTGCTGTATATTTATCCTTTACTTACATCGGTACGTTTCAGCCCTTATGTTGTTCTGTTCATGAGCGTTCCCACAGTGGATTATGGAGTATATATAGACTATTAGCCTATGGATGGTCTCCATATGGGCCTGTACCAGTATGTTTTCTATAATGGGTGCCATGTTGTTCCTCTTTTGTTGTAGCTACGGCCTGTGCGCCGGTTTTAACCCATTACTGTCACTGTTTGATTTGTCTCATGTTTTATAGCTTTAATAAAATTGATTTTTTCTACGTTAGGACTGGTACACTATTTTTTCTTTTGTGGTTTTGTGTAGAAGAAGAACGGGGAACTACGTTCATGCATAGACTACAGGGGTCTTAACGCTGTCACCGTTAAGAATAAGTATCTTCTGCCCCTGATATCTGAACTCTTTGATAGGCTTTGGGGAGCAAGGGTATTTACTAAACTATATCTGCGGGGTGCTTACAACCTGATTTGCATCCGTGAGGGGGACGAATGGAAGACGGCTTTTAACGCCAGGGATGAGCACTATAAATACCTAGTGATGCCCTTTGGGCTTTGTAATGCCCCAGCCGTTTTCCAAGACTATGTAAATGATATCTTCCGGGATATGCTCTCCACCTCGGTCATAGTCTATCTGGATGATATTCTCATCTAATCTCCAGATATTGACTCCCACCAGAGAGATGTTTGCAGAGTCTTCGACCTCTTACGGGCAAATTCCTTCTACGCCAAGTTGGAGAAATGTGTGTTTGAGCAGGAGTCCTTACCTTTCCTGGGCTATATCATCTCCGCCCAGGGATTGGCTATGGATTCTGCCGAACTACAGGCTGTGATGGACTGGCAAGAACCACATTCTCTTTAAGCGGTGCAGCGCTTTATGGGGTTCATTAACTATTATCGCCAGTTCATCCCTCCTTTCTCAACTTTGGAAGCTCCCTTGGTAGCCCTCACCAAGAAGGAAGCAAATCTCAAATTGGGGTCTGAGGAGGTCTCCAAGGCCTTCATTTCTATTAAGTCTCATTTTGCTAGCGCTCCCATCCTATATTGCCCCGATGTTGATAAGCCGTTTATAATGGCGGTAAATGCCTCATCCATTAGTGCTGGAGCAGTCCCCTTCTAAAAGGATGCTCAAGGTCGGAAACATCCTTGCTTCTTCTTTTCCAAGACCTTCACACCAGCGGAGAGGAATTATTCCATCGGGGACAGGGAGTTGCTAGCAATGAAGTTGGCTTTCTCAGAGTGGAGACACCTTTTGGAGGGTGCTTGCTTTCCCTTCCAAGCTTTCACAGACCACAAAAATTGGTCTATTTACAGACAGCCCAGCAGCTAAATTCCCGCCAGGCCAGATGGTCCCTGTTCTTCTCCCTGTTCCATTTCACCCTCCATTTTCTCTCCGGGGAGAAGAACATTCGTGCCAACGCTCTCTCTCACTCCGTTGCATCATCTGAGGTGGAGCCTCGGCTTATTGTCCCTTCTGAGAACCTGAGATCCGTGGCTCCAGTTTTGCTAGAGTCTGTGCCCCCGGGGCAAGACTTTTGTACCTTCAAATTTACATCCGGAGGTTCTCTCTTGGGCACACTCATCCAGGGTGGGTGGACATTTTGGGACCAAAAGGACATCTGAGTTGCTAGCGAGGACATACTGGTGGCCGCATATGGCCCATGACCTCAAAAACTATGTTCGGGCGTGTGTCTCCTGTGCAAAGAAAAAGTCGCCTCATCAACAGCCAGCTGGGTTGCTTTACCCCGGTGGCGGACAGGCCCTGGGAGATGGTTGGGATGGATGTTGTGGTGGGCTTACCCGTCTCGTAGCTACACCATTATTTGGGTGATCACCGACCATTTTTCCAAAATGGTGCACTTGGTGCCTCTTCCACGGCTACCTTCTGCTCGGGCTCTGGCAGCGTTGTTTATTAAACATATCTTTTACCTACACAGTATGCCTGACAAAATTATCAGTGACGTCTCGGTTCTGGAGAGGGTTTTGTCGTCTACTCAGCATTGAGTTGAATTTCTCTTCAGCATATCAAGCTGAGACGAATGGGTTGGTAGAGAGGGCCAACCAGACCCTAGTCACATATCTGCGACATTTTGTTTAAGCCAGACAGGATGATTGGGCATCCTTGCTACCGTGGGCGGAGTTTGTGCTAAACAATGCCGTAGCCGATTCCACTGGTCAGACCCCATTCCTCCTTAATTACGGCCAGCATCCGCGGGTTCCTGTGCCTATGCCCGTGTCTTCCGCCGACTCCAGGGTGGAAGACTGGGCTGTGGAAGCACGGGACATTTGGGACCGCACACAGGATGCCATCAGGGCCTCCAAGGAGGGAATAAGGTCCTCCGCTGATGCACATCAGAGCCTCGCTCCGACCATTGCTCCTGGCAACTTAGTGTGGCTCTCCGCCCATAATATCAGGCTGCGAGTTGAGTCCACTAAGTTTGCACCTCGCTACTTGGGTCCCTTCAAGGTCCTCGAACAGGTTAACCCTGTGGTCTACCGTCTGGTTCTTCCTCCACGCCTTGGTATCACCGACACCTTTCATGTGTCCCTCTTAAAGCCCGTATACTTGTCCCAGTTTTCCAAGTCATCTGCTGGGACATCGGGTTTGTCTACGGACGATTACGAGGTGAACGCTTTCTTGGGGTGTAAGGTGGTATGGGGTAAAAAATTTTATTTGGTGGATTGGAAGGTTTATGGCCCAGAGGACAGGTCCTGGGAGCCTGCTGAGCACATTCAAGCTCCACAGCTCATTGCTGCCTTCGAGCATAGCAAGGTCCAAGGAGGGGGGCCATGTTAGGTGTCAAGTTCCCGCCTCTGCACAGGGGGTGTTGTGATCCGCTTTTTGGCTCCCCTGGTGGTGGCTGGTGGTACTGGAGACTTGTGTGTGCTTTTCTGCCTCAGCTCACCTGCTTCCATCAGTTTTGGGAGTTCCCTATTTAGCCTTGCTCTCCAGTCACTTCCTTGCCGGTCATCATTGTAACCTGAGTCATTCAGTTGCATGTTCCTGCTACTAGTCTGCTGATCAGCTAAGTGGACTCTTGTCCTTATTGTTTTGTTTTTCTTGTCCAGTTTACAGTTTTGTCATTTCCTGTTACTGGAAGCTCTTGTGGACTGAAATTGCCACTCCTGTGTCATGAGTTGACACAGGAGTCTTAAAGTAATTTCAGGATGGGTTTTTTGAAAGGGTTTTTCAGCTGACCGTGAAGTCCTCTTTTGTATCCTTCCTCTATCTAGTAAGTGGACCTCGCTTTGCTAAATCTACCTTCATACTGTGTATGTCTTTTCCTCTGAACTCACCGTTAATATACGTGGGGGCTACGATCATCTTTGGGGAATTTCTCTAGAGGTAAGCCAGGTCTGTTCCTTCCTCTTCCAGGCGTAGGTAGTTCTCCGGCTGGCGCATGGCATCTAGGCAGCCGTAGGAATGCTTCCTGGCTACTGTTAGTTGTGTGGTAGATTTAGGTCACGGTCAGCTTGAGTTTCCATCACCCGAGAGCTAGTCTGTTATTTTTGTGTTTCTGATGTTCCCATGCCATTGGGGAATCATGACAAGGGGGAATCTCGAACCATCTCTGCTGCGGTCTCCCATTCTTCTTCAGCCGCAGTGGAGCTTGCTCAGCAGAGACGTCGGTCCCAGTGTCTGGCTCAGGCTGATACTGGACGACTGGTTACTACTGCCCTTCCAGGCTCTGTCTTTGTAGCCATGATCAGCAGCGAGCAGGTCTTTCTGTGACTAAGTTCTGCTTTTCCCATACTTAGCATGCCCACGGGATGACCTTCCATTGGAGGTCAGGGGTCACATGCTCAGGTCCTGTTGCGGCTCCTATTGGTCCATCTGGAAGGTCTTGCAGCACTGCCGCTATAAAAGGTTCACATGGCCGCTCGGCCATGCGCTAGTGTATTCTTAAAATCGTGTGTGTGCTGATGAGTAAAAGTCGCTCATTAATTATCCCCTCTCTCGTGTTTGACTGCGCGCGTAAGATGGATGTCTGCTATCTAGCACCCGGCTGAGCTATCAGCAATAAACACACGAAGCAGCATCTAATTGCTGTGACCACCAGTGCGGCGCCGTGCGCTATTAGAGCGCTTTCCTATCCCAAGTCTGGGTGGTTAGTGGCGTCCGCCAGAGCGGCACTGCATGCACTCTTGTGCATTTAAGTTATTTTGCAGTTACTCTGACACCCCAGTTGCGGTGTCGAGCGCAAGTGGTCTGTACGTACTCTAATCCTGTGTCTTGGGATAGAGTCCTGAGACTCTTTGCTTGCGCTCTTGGTGCGGTACCGCAGCAATGTGTCGCAACAGGGTTTGCTTCCTTCACACAGGGTGAAGTTAACCCGTGTGTGCATCCACATTGTACCGCCATATAGTCCGTCATTATTCAGTCGCAGGTTCCATCTCCGCAACGGTGGACCCCGGCTACGAACGAACTTTACACCATCTCTCTAATTATTTGGTGCATTCCGCTAGCCCTAACACCAGGAGTGGGTGATAAATACAGACGTGGTGACGTGTTTCTATTATACTTTTCCTATGATTGTTCCTTTCCTGGTTTTAGCTTACAAATACTGTTGTAAAATTGACCATATACTGAACGTGTGAACGTGGCCTTAAGAGTATATCTGGGACTTTCTGAAAACAAAAAATGTGTCTAAGCACTAACATGCAGGTAGTTGCTACTTACCTACCTGTTGTGCACGGCACCATTCTTCCCCGGCACAGAGTGGTCACAGACCACTTCTGCTGGCAATTCAGCTTTTTTTTTTATGTGTTGGAGAAGAACGGCACAAAGGGGAACATTACTACTTTATTACCAGAAGGAGCGTAGCATGGTGGACATTATAACTGGAAGGGGCACAGGATGTGGGACATTATACTAGGAAGGGGGCCCGGATTGGGGACATCATAACAAGAAGGGGCACAGGATGGGGAATATTTTTAATGGAAGGGGCTCATGATGGGAGAAATTATACCAGGAAGGATTTGATGATGGGTTCATCATAACTGAAGGAGGTCCAGGAAGGGTGACATTATTACTGTAATGGGTCAAGGATGTGGTACAGTATTATAGAATGGGCCAAAGATGGGGGACATTATAACTGGAAATGGCCCAGCATGAGGAACAATATTACAGAATGGGGCCCAGGATGAGGGACATTATACCAATGAGAGGCCCACGATGGGGCACATTATTACAGGATGGAGAAAGTAAAGTTAATATTATTACAGGAAGGGGCACAGTGTGGGGCTTGTTAATACAGGAAAGACCTAGGATATGAGACATCAGTACACGGGGGACATTATTACAGGATGCCAGGAGGCAGAAAACAATACAGGGACCTGAATGAAGAACATACATTATTAGTTTATGGTAGCAAGTGGAAGACAATATTATTCTATGGGATCCAGTATAAGCGACACTATTTTTCCCAAATTGGAGAGATTAATAATATTATATAGATTATTAATTTATGGAGCCACAATGGTCAGATTGGTGTAACTTACTACTGTATTGTTGCCATTGGAAAGAGGGCAATACTGTTGTATTTGTGCATAAAGATGGATATTTGTGATGCTATTCACTAGGGTTGAGCGAAACGGGTCGGCCATTTTCAGAAGTCGCCAACTTTTGGCAAAGTCGGGTTTCATGAAACCTGACCCGACCCCTGTGTGGGGTCGGCCATGAGGTCGGCGATCTTCTGAATCTGGTATCGGAATTCCGATACCGAGTTCCGATATGTTTGCGATATCGGAAATCGGTATCGGAATCCACATTTAAGTGTAAAATAAAGAATTAAAATAAAAAATATTGATATACTCACCTCTCCGGAGGCCCCTGGACATCGCCGCTGGTAACCGGCTGCCTTCTTTGCTTAAAATGAGCGCGTTTACAGCCTTCCATGATGTAACGGCTTCTGATTGGTCGCGTGCCGCTCATGTGACCGCCACGCGACCAATCACAAGCCGTGACGTAATTTTCAGGTCCTAAATTCCTCATTCTAGGAATTTAGGACCTGAGAATTACGTCACGGCTTGTGATTGGTCGCGTGAGTGGTCACATGGGCGGCCGCGACCAATCACAAGCCGTGACGTCATCTAAGGCCCTCCACGCGCTCATTCTTAAGAAGGAAGGCTGCCGGAAAGAAGCAGGGCGCGTCCAAGGGTGAGTAATAGGAATATACTCACCCTCGGCTTCATTCCGGCAGCCTTCCTTCCTAAGAATGAGCGCGTTCAGGGCCTTAGATGACGTCACGGCTTGTGATTGGTCGCGGCCGCCCATGTGACCGCCACGCGACCAATCACAAGCCGTGACGTAATTCTCAGGTCCTAAATTCCTAGAATTAGGAATTTAGGACCTGAGAATTATGTCACGGCTTGTGATTGGTCGCGTGGCGGTCACATGAGTGGCACGCGACCAATCAGAAGCCGTGACGTCATGGAAGGCCCTGAACGCGCTCATTTTAAGCAAAGAAGGCTGCCGGTTACCAGTGGTGATGTCCAGGGGCCTCCGGACGGGTGAGTATATCAATATTTTTTATTTTAATTCTTTATTTTACACATTAATATGGATCCCAGGGCCTGAAGGAGAGTTTCCTCTCCTTCAGACCCTGGGAACCATAGTATCCCATTGCACTGCATTGGGTTTCGTGTTTCGGCCGACCCCGACCCCGACTTTTTATAGGATCGGCCGATTTCGCTCGACCCGACTTTTGAGAAAGTCGGGTTTCGTGAAACCCGACCCGATCCTATAAAAATAAAAGTCGCTCAACCCTACTATTCACTTCTCGCTGCCAAGCCGTGTATCAGGATAGTCAAGGAGTGCAAGGTCAGAAGCCAGGAGGGTACGTCATAAACAGAAGGAAGAGATAAAAGCATAGTCAGGTCAGAATACCAGGAGGATAGCGGATCAGAGTAGAAGGGGTTAAACAGACGGAAGTCCAAGGTCCGGCAACAAAAGATCAACATACAGAAGGTAAGTAGCAATAAATGTATATGACAAACATTGGAATAACAGGGGAAATATAAGCTAGTATTATCCAAATAATTAGTACAATTATAGAGTATATAATGTACTATGTGCCCCTGATCAATGAATAGAACCCAATGTGGACAGATTGTTATATTACTATAACAGGGGAGGCCAAAAAATCATAGAGTCCATGTGTATAAAAATGCAAATTGTCTTTATTGATCAAATGAACAAGTTCAGGTAGATGAAGTTAAAAGGCAGATATACATACAGCCATGCAGTGCGGAGGGCAGGTGAGACCAAACATATTGTTATGTGTCAGTCTAACATATGGTTATATTCACCATCATAAAGAGGATCCACTGTACAATATTCCAACAGTATATAATCTGCACAAACATATCCAAGCAATGGTACAGAGCATATAGGTAGATGTTGAATATGTGGCACCCCAGGAGTTCGGGTACCACAGTAGTGCTGCCTTCCTCTCGGGGAGTGTAGTGCTATGTCTGTAGACTAGTGGGATTCCCTTTGGTAGGTTATCACACACACAACACCTTCCAAATCCAGGCCAGGAGGGGGAGCTCAAAACCCTGTTTTAGGGCAGCTTCCCTGGATAAAGATCCTGGTTTGGAGGTGGAGTTAGTTCAGTTAGTGCTGACAGTCTGTGTGCGAGTACAGACAAGGACAGAGCACAGTGGAGAAACAGGACTCCAGGAGGCCATGAGTAGGCCCCCAGGGAGTCAGTGCGCAGAGAATCTGGGAACCGGGAGCCCAAGGCTTATGTGGATTATAATAAACAGAGCAGAACCGGAGGGCATTGAATTACATTGACTGCGAATATATTTACCTGTGGCACAGCAGCACCTTGGAGCTGGAGTCACCGTGAAAGGACCCCAATAGGCACGGCTCAAGCTGCCTGCCATACAGGTACCTGTCCCAGGACAGGAGAATGAATAAGGACCTTGTTTGAGACACTTAGTGGCAGCAGGAACCTCAGAGACAGTAGCGCAGAGTGGAAGGCCCCTACCTGACCTACCCAAGGGACCCCGCTTGTCTCTGGATTGCCCGGACTCCTAAGCAACCTGTTGCTGGTACCCTGGACTGTGGCCTGTCACCCACAAGTAAACCAGGTAAAGACTTATCACTGGTCTCCTCCATTTATTCACCGGCTATACCATCTACACCACAAAAAATAGGACCCCTGTGGATCCCGCTTCACCTGTGGGAAGTGGCACCCCCTGCCACAACATCCCCCAGGGGACCCCTTTAATGCAGCATCGGTCCCCTATTGACTGAACTCCACAGGTGGTGTCACGACAAACTTTCAACATTTAACCCCTTTAACATTGATGCCCATGGCCACGGACCAGGTCGCAACCACAGTGACATCCCCCTTTGCAAACGGACCCGGTACCAAGTACCCCACCGCCCTGTGGGCGCGTCAAATACATGCTGTGCAACACATATCAACCCAAAGCTCTACAGTATATTACAATGATTAAATCATTGGTTACCTGGCAGTGGTGGCAGTGGAATCCACTGTGTGGAATCCCCTGTGGTCGACCCACCTGCCCGGACTGGTCGACCACAGGGGATTCCACTGCCACCACTGCCAGGTAACCAATGATTTGAGTATTGTAATATATGTAAATGTGGTGACAGATTCCCTTTCACTGCAGGTTTAAATGTAAACTGTGGCCACGGCCACTTATGAGACCCAGACTGGAAGTAGAGATCCGTCCCACTACCATGTTACAGATGTCTCCAAAAATAAAAGCCAAAGTCAGGTTTTCCTAAGCTAACTTGGTTAAATAACTTTACCCAGTCCACACTTACTTTTATTTTGCATGGTAACCATAGCCGTGGCTGTGCTTACAATGCCCTCTAGGGGTTCTGTATGCTTCTAAGCACATTCTGGGGGATGCAAAATGGGCCTCGCATATGATTTTCCTCGTGGTCTCACAGTAGAGATTTCCTTTAAAGTTGCTGTCAGGCTTTAAAATTGTTTGGCCAAAGCCAGGGAATGCTGTAAAATAGCAAATGAACTTATACTCACCAGTTGAATCCCCTAAGCTCCAATGTCGCCTCTCTAGTAGTCTCCACCCGATCTAAAACTAGTGATTGAATAGGATGTCAATGAAGATGTTCTGTTCCATGCTTCTGACTTCTGTTCATTTGGCATTTTAGAACATTCCCTATGATAAAATGATTTTACGTGCAACATTTTCTTTGGTTGTGCTGTCCTGAGTCACAAATTTTTATTTAATCTAAGGTTTATGTTACTGTGTTGCTTAACTATTAATTTGCTTAATATTGCCTTTTTCATTAATATGCTATCCTTACTACACGAAAATGCTAATAAGGTCAGCACAAAGCGATGTTGAAAGCAGCAATGATTTCTGCTTAATCTTTATTTTTAATACATTAAAATCCAGACATTTTGATTTTGCTGCTTGCTTGACAGTCTGCAGACTCTCACGTTTAATTATCTGCTATAAACACATTTTCTCTATCTCCTCAGTTCTGAGCAAAAACATTTGTAGTGTAATTACACACAACCTTCCTCAGGATTTGTTTAGTCAAGTAACCTTGCGATAAAGCCCTATAAATTTGTTTTTGTAAAAATCCATTTACTTTGCCATGAAATGAATACTGTTAACATTGACACTGTCAAGACAGAGGGTATATGGTGATTTAGAAAGAAACAAGTGGAAATAGTAGTTGGATCAATATTATAATAATGATATTAATAAAAATGAGTTACTTTTGACAATATTGTCTTGTTAACGGAAATTCAGAAAAAAAAACTACAGCATATTGTGACATGTCGAAAGATGCATATGAAAAACATATAAGCAGCCATCCATAATGTCTATAATATAATGCATTTTGGAGCTGTTTGCTCCTTTCTCAAATGACAAGACAGTTATGTTTTAGGCATTAAAATATTTTTTTTTCTACAAAAGTCCTCTTGTACCCCTTCTGCTTTTTTCTTTGATAGAAATTAATCTAGATTTTACCCAGGGCAGCAATCACGGCCGGAAAGTGTGCAGGATATAAGGAGTTGGGCAGCACTCCATAAGCAAGAATCCATGCAGTTGCTGCTTTCTCACTTGCTCTGGATTTATGTGATTCATCTGAAGGCAGGGAGAGAGAGACCAGTGTTGATTGAGCACAGGGATCACATGACATAACAATGCAAACCCCTACAGAGCCAGTGATGACAGCTTTGGAATGGAACCAACACCGAATGTGAGTATAGGTGTTTGTCAAAGATCACACCCAAGTGGTCACGCTAAACCACCCCGCTGTTACTTTCTGTCCTGAACAAACCTCTGCTGTCCCCTATCGGCATGACAATTACGCAATTAACGAATGAGGCCGCAGGCTGTTTGCACTAATAGGCCGATTATTGGAGAGCCAACAGTGAGTGTATGGTATATACCCCTCCAACTCCAACGCATGGATTATGTATATAATGTATATAACTCTTTACGGTCACTGTCAAATTCATAATAACCCAAGTAAGATTATTACCTGCCGCCACCAATCATTTACAGGCCAGTTGGACATTTGTTTCCAGTAGCGTATGGCTTTCAGGGGTGCGGTTTATGCGGCGCCCCAGGGTCCTGGTCGTCGCAGTGGTATTGCTTTCCTCTCGGGGAGAGTGATGCTATGTTTGGAGGCAAAGAAGGATAACTGCATCCAGGTATCACAAACATGCAACACATTTCACACTCCAGACCACCAGGGGGAGCTCCTGCTCCTGTTTATTAGGTCATTCCCCACATATATATAACTGGTAGTCTGTAGGGAAAGTTAGTTCAGTTCCTGGCAGAGCTCCATACAGGAGTTCTGTCAGTTCCAGACCAGAGTCTGAGGAGGACAGAGGGTCAAAGGAGCTGTGCATGCCCTCAGACCTGCAGCTCCCGGCAAGAGACATTGAAAGGCAGAATTGTATTGCAGCCAGCGTGAAGGAAATTGAAGCAAAGGAGAGGATAAGTGTACGTAGCAAGGTAGAACTGTAGTTAAATTATAAAAAATAACTTTTAATAAGATCCGTTTAAAAGAGCCTCAGGCATCAAAAAACCAACACAAATACCAAAATAAACACACACAATATACATATACCACCAGACGCTCCTGCAGAGCGCTGCAAATCTAATAGCACTGTGATTTATAAACACCCCTTTTTTTATGCAAAAAAATACCATTAGGCATCCTTACTCATTGCCCTATAGTCCGCACATAGAAAATACAAGTTTAAGCAAGAGCCGACACCAAGGTACATAAAGGAACAATCTCACCTGAGATACGAACTCCTTCCTTTTGCAGCATGAAGTGGAATGATCTCAGATGCCAGCCTATATGGGAAAAGCTCTCTGCGTGCCTGTTCAATACCAGATTTCTTTGGATTACATGGGAGACTGATTGATGAGGGAGGATGTAGATATGGTCCGGATGTAATCCAAAGAAATGGGGTATTGAACAGGCACGCAGAAAGCTTTTCCCATATAGGCTGGCATCGGACCTTGGTATCGGCTCTTGCTTAAACTTGTATTTTTTATGTGTGGACTATAGGGCAATGAGTAAGGATGCCTAATGGTACCTTGCTACGTACACTTGTTGATCTGATTGGGGGTATTATTCAATTTACATTTTTCAAAGGAGAGGATACCAGAAGCGGACCAGCCCCGCTCAAGCTGTCTCCTTCTGAGGTGCAAAATCCCGGTAGCCGGATCACCGAGGGAGTAAGGACCTCTACACCTTATTTCAGAGACCGTCAGGAAAGCTAATTGCAGGTTACCTGTCCGCACCTACACCCAGGAGGCACGGTGACACCTACAGAGCCGGGTTATCTAAGAGACGCTATAAACAGGCTCAAGTCATCAGTCATACGGGTTTTGTCCTATCATATATGGGGGACAGAGAGAGCGAAACATCGCATCTGTGAGACCCTTATGTGAAGCCATAGGCAGTAAGGGACTACACCAGCGCAGCGCAAAGGAAGGCTACTGATTTCCACCTGGACAAGGGGACTCTGGATTTGCCTCCAAACCAGTCGGACTCTGCCTGTCCTGTGATCTGGTGCCCTGGACTGTGGATGCTGAAGTCTTCAGTAAAGGTAAAGAGACTCCAACCTTGTGTCCTCGTTCTTCACTGCGCCATTCATCATTCACCATCTATATACCGGGAAGCCCTGGGGATACACTTCACCTGTGGGAAGGTATACTATCTAGCTATCCATCCATCCATCTATCCATCTTTAACCCCTTTCCGACATCAGGCGTAATACTACTAGGCCTCTGATTTGTTATACTGTGCACACAAGCCTAGACAAGCACTCTCTCCCTCCAATACGAAGTGTCACAGCACTGTACAATGGCATCAGTGTGCTGAGCCAGGTGGTGTCTGTTCTTTTATAACCCCTGATGATGTCACATGGCCAGCCAATAACAGTAATGCCACAACCAAGATGGCTACCGCATTAAAGTGATGCGCGCACAATCCCCGCTTGCCTATTGGCTGTGTAACTGGATCCCCCGCTAGAACCGTGGGGCACTCGGGCTGGGTCCATTGGTATTTAAAGGGGTGGTCACAGTAGCAGTGACACGATTTATGGCCCTCGGCGTCCAGTAAAAGGGGATGAATGAAAGTGAAGAATAAAGTCTATAAAGGATAATTCGTGACGCCACCTTTGGTATTTGGCCAGGGATGGCCGACGCTGCTTAAAGGGGTCCACTGGGGCTGATGGAGTTGTAGCAGAGTTACTATAGCTCCCCACAGGTAGAGCTTAGTCCCCAGGGCTACCGATACAGTTGGTAAGAGGGATGATTGATGGTGGGGTGCAGGATTGAGGGTGTAGGAAATAATTGAAGAGCATAGGGACAGCAGTTTCCTTTACCTTTTACTGATGAAATGCAGGTACAGTCCAGGGTACAGTTAGCAGGTGGTGATGGGATCCGGGCAGCTTTGAAACAGCCTGGGATCCACCTAGCCAGGTGGGTTTGGAGCCCTTCCTTCTGCGCTGTATACTCTGACCATTGCTGCCTGAAGCTCTGCACAATTCATCTCAGTGTCTGTACTCCCACCTGTATGGCTGACAGCCTGAACCTTTCATGGGCATTGTCTTCTCACTGGCAGCCCCAGGCTCCTGACTTGCTGTGGTACCTGCAGGTGTTAGATGGGACAGGAGACTTGCAATCTCCTGCCCTCCTGTTTCAGTGGCTGGGTATGCAATTCCCACACCACCACGGACTCCGATGTCCGGTCTCTTGGCGCTTTCTTCTGGGGTGAGCCCAGTCGCAGCTCCAGACCTCAGGCTCCTCTCATTTGCCTCTTCTCCTCTCCCTGTCCCTGCACACTCTAACTAAAAGACTCCTAACCCTGCCCCAGGCCAGAATTTTATAAAGAAGCTCCCCTGAAACCGGGTTTAGAGCTCCCCTGTTGCATGTCAGTATTGCCTGATTAGGGGATCCCTGCTTGCTTCCAGGAATGACATCACCCCCCCCCTTCCTGTGAGGAATTCAATGCCCCTGTGGCAACCAGACTCCTGGGGTGCCACTTTTCCCCCTAGTACAATTCAGTACTCCCAGACCGAGGAAACAAAAAGAAAGCATATCAACAGTTGAACAATTGTAAAAGTTTACAGAGCTTCAAAAATATAAAAAATTACAAAAACCAAAATAAACCAACTAGAATTGACCAACCAGAATTGACCAACTAAGTTCCTGGGGTAACACTGATCCATTTGTGCTCCCTCCAGACTTTCGGAGTTGCCTTGGTGGGAACCGCCCCACCCACCTTTGCTTCGTTCCTGGACGTGGTTCACAGGACTCTCTGTTGGGGGGCCTGATCTTCGGCCACGCCGGCGGTTTATTTTCTAGACCAAACTGGGGTAACTATGTAAAAGAAAAGGGTCCTGACCACACATAGTCCTGTGGCCCAATTGTCCTTTAACAGGTTATTATTATGCATGTTTAAAAGTTCATACAGTAGTCTCTCTAGGTACTCATGCTTGAACAGTTGCTAACTTATACATTTTAACTTATTTACACATTTTCAACACATTCACATTTTAGTCACATTTTAGTCCCTATACCGGGCTGGGATCTGACCTCTAGTACTACGGGTGGATTTACACAGTACAGCTATTGATAGTGTCCTAACCGGTTTCACTATGCTTGCTACCACTGGTGTAGTGTACTTGCTATTGGCTACACTATGGGTGATTCTACGTAGCACAGGTATACCTTATTTCCTCCGACTACTCCTGCTAACCGTGGGCATGACAGATTGACCGCTGGCAGGGGGTGGACTCTCTTGCTCCATTGCTGGTGTGGCATCTGCTGCTTGAGCCCGCTGGTCTAGAGTCTCTGCTGCTTCAGATTGGACTTGAGTCGCATCTCTTTCTGGCACTATTAGCTGGGGAAAGGTCAAGACAGATACTATGATGGCTTGGTTTACCTGTGTCCATGACTGGGAAAAGTCTCCAAGAACGGTGTTGGTTTTCTTTTCTTCTATAGGTTGAGGGGCATCTTGATCTTCCTTGTTTCTTAATTGTTCAGGGCATACCTTCAGATGATCCCTTGATACAGCTGCTGAGGTTTCTCCTCCATTTTTACTGAAGATGCATACCTTGGGATTATCAAAGTTTGAAGGCATGACGGTGTATGATTCAGCCTCCCACTGATCATCTAGTTTGTACATTCTCCTCTTTCTTTTGAGAACTTGTTCTCCTGGTACTATAGGAGTAGCCAGAGCTTGTTGGTTGTAGCTCTTTTCCTGTCTTTGCCTGGCTTGGGACAAACTTCTCTCTCTACCCATTCTTGCACTTTGCGGTACTGCTGCTGCCACTCTGTATCCCAGTCTGCACCTGGTGATGTGGTTTCAGGCGTTAGGACCCCCATGTCCAAGTCAATGGGTAACTTGACAGATATTGCTCTAATCAGGTAGGCTGGAGTGGAATTGGTGGAGTTCACCGGGATATGGTTGTATAGATCTACCAAGTCCGGCAAATTCTCTGGCCACAAGTTTCTCTCTTCCAGGGGCAAGGTCTTCAACAGGTCAATTACGTCCTAGTTCATTTTCTCACACATGCCATTTGTCTGCGGATGGTACGGCATTGTTCTGATTTTCTTGCAAACGTACAGGTAACAGAACTCCTGGAACACTTCTGCACTAAAGGCTGGGCCACGGTCGGTGAGTACCTTTTCAGGATAACCGTGTGGTCGACAAAAGTTTTGTTGAAATGCCTTGGCTGCCTTCTTCGCTGTTTGGTCCTTGACAGGCACGAATAATAGGAACCTTTAGTAATGGTCCACTATGGTCAGAGCGTAGGTGTAGCCGGTCCTACTTGGGGTTAACTTGACGTGATCCAAAGGTACCAGTTCAAGCTGTTGTTTGGTGACTATGGGCTGTAGGGGAGCCCTCTGGCTGTTGTGGTCTTTCCTGCACAAGTTGCATGGGCCACACTCTCGGCACCACTTCTCAGTGGCTCTTCTCATGCCAATCCAGTAGAATCTTTCACGAAGTAAGACTTCCAATTTATTCCATCCGAAGTGTCCTGCTCCATCGTGGTACGCTTCTAAGACCATTGGCGCATCCCGCTTCAGGACTACCACTTGCTAGACCAGTCTGTGTGTGCGCGAGTTGATGTTCCTCCGACACAATTTACCCTTATAGATGAAGAGCTTGCCCTTTTCTTTCCACAACCTTTGGGTCTCTTGTGGAGCATATGGACCAGGGTGCGAATCGCTTACCAGGTGGACTGCCGTGTCACTATCCTGTGTCTCTGCCCATCCATGGTGGGGCAACAGGTTCAGCGTGGCTTCTAGCATGCCATAGAGCTTGTTCCTGATGCAGTGGGAGCACTGGGCTGCCTTGGGGTGGTGGAAGGCTGGTAAATCAATTTCTTCTAGCTCTCCCAGGTCTTCTCCCACATCTGGTAAATTGGGCATCCTGGACAGCACGTCAGCATTGTCAATCTTATGCCAATACTTGATGTTAAACTTGTAGTTGGACAACCGGGCCATCCATCACTGATCCAGTGCACACAGCTTTGCCGTTTCCAGGTGAGTCAGCAGATTATTGTGCTTGAAGACGGTGAACTTTGCTGAAGCCAGGTGGTGTTTGAATCACTCTGTCACAGCCCAGACTATGGTGAGAAACTCCAACTTGAAGGAACTATAGTTGTCGGGGTTCCTCTCAGTGGGATAAAGCTTCCTACTGGCATAAGCAATCACTCTCTCCCTGCCTTTCTGCACTTGGGACAGCACTGCTCCCAATCCCACATTGCTGGCGTCAGTGTAAAGTATGAATGATTGGTCATAGTCAGGGTAGGCCAGGACTTCATCTCCCGTGAGAGCCAACTTGAACCAAGTGAAGGACTCTTCTAACCTGTCGTTCCACTCAAATGGAGGATTCTTGTTCTTAGCATTCTTAGACTGGCCCACCAGAAGGTCTTGCAGGGGTGCAGCTATCTTGGTGAAACCCTACTATCTCCGGTAGTAGCCTACCAACCCGAGGAACTGCCGTACTTCGTGAATGGTGCTGGGTTTTGGCCAATCCCTGATAGCAGTGACCTTGTCAGGGTCTGGTGCCACACCTTCGGCGCTTACCACGTGACTTCAGCAGGCGGCATTTGGACGGCTTCACTTTCAGGCCAAAGTTGGACAGGGCTTCAAACACCTCGGTCAGGTGCTTCAAATGGTCTTCATAGGTTTTGGAGAAGACGATGATGTCATCCAGGTACAACAGAATGGTTTCAAAGTTCTCGTGCTCGAGGCAACACTACATCATCCTCTGGAATGTTCCTGGTGCATTGCAAAGTCCGAACGGCATGTAGTTGAACTCAAAGAGGCCCATTGGTGTCCTGAAGGCTGTCTCTTTATCCGCCTCTGCCATAGGAACCTGCCAATACCCACTGGTGAGATTTAAGGTGGAGAAATAGTTAGCGGATCTCAGTGCAGCTAGTGACTCCTTAATTCTAGGTAATGGGTAGGCGTCCTTGTGTGTAATGCTGTTAATTCGCCTGTAGTAAACACACATTCTCATGGTACAATCTTTCTTTTTAATGAAGATTAACGGAGCTGCCCAGGGGCTAAACTATCTCTGATTACCCCAGCCACCTTCATCTCTAGTAACATATCCTTGGCACGTTTATAGTGTGCTGGGGGTACAAGCCGGTACATTTTTTTAATGAGCGGATGATCTCGAGTGGGTTTATGGTGTTGGACCCTTTTTACCTGCCTAAAGTCTAGAGGATGTTTGCTAAAGACTCGCTCATATTCCTGGACCACCCCGGTAAACCCCATGCTTTTTGTGTAAAGGGGTGGAATCAGTGCCTGTGTGTAGCTGTTGACAAACATTTCCCCCTAGGGGAGTAAAATTGTTAAAAATATTTTATTGGCATCATAGATACCCATGCCAAAAATTGGACTGGCTGTAGCAGCACGGAACACATTAACCCTGGTGATCTAGTGGCAGTGGATGATGAGACGTGGAGGAAGACTTCATTAAAAACTATGCCCAATTTAAAGGAACAGGTCTCCTAGACTTGTAATGCCCATACACAAAGTACATGGGCTGATAAACATTTCCTCATGGGGGGTACATTTAAAAAAAATATTTTATGGGCATCATAGACACCCTTGCCTAAAAATTGACTGGCTGTAGCAGCACGGAACACGTTAACCCTGGTAATCTAGTGGCGGAGAATGATGAGACGCTGATGAAGGCCTCATTAAAAACGAGGCAAAATTTAAAGGAGCGGGTCTCGTAGACTTGTAATGCTCATACACTAAGTGCATGGGCTGACAAATATTTCCCCATGGGGGGTACAATTTTGAAAAATATTTTATGGGCCTCATAGACACCCTCGCCCAAAAAATGGACTGGCTGAAGCAACATGGAACACATTAACCCTGGTGATCTAGTGGCGGAGAATAATGAGACGTTGATGAAGGCCTCATTAAAAACTATGCCCAATTTAAAGGAACCGGTCTGCTAGACTTGTAATGCCCATATGGAATGCCCGCCAGGATCAGCAGGCAGATCTCACTTGCTGACTGGCATGTCCTTAGGGTAAAAAAGTATTTGGAATGGGTGGCCATAACTTTTTGTGCCACACAGCTAGTCTCCACCCATGATGGGGCTCTTTTCTTTCTCCTGCGCCCCTCGTGGCGCTATAATTACCAATTCAACAGTCCTTTAACAAATCACAGTTTCTAAGGTGCACAAGACCCAGTTCACTGGGTCGGTCTATCCTGTTCATGACGCCAAGTTGAGTCGCCCACGAGGGTCATGGGGTACTCGGTACCAGGTCCGGATCTTAAACGGATGTGTCACGGCAGCGGCAACCCAGTCCGTGGCCCTGGGCGCCCATGTACAAGGGGTTTGAATAAAGTTTATGTTCGTGATGCCACCTGTAGTTCTCGGTCAGAGGTGACAGACGCTGCTTAAAGGGGTCCACTGGGGTGATGTTATAGCAGCTAAGATGAAGGTGAAGCTGGGTCCCCAGGGCTCCGGTGTGAACAGCGCAGTGTAGAAAGAAACGGAGGACACAGGTTTGCAGTCTCTTTACCTGATTTAATGAAGACTTCAGGCAGCCACAGTCCGGGGCACCAGATCACAGGTACAGGCTGGGCCCGGCTGGCTTGGAAGCAAGTTCAGAGTCCCCATTACCAGGTGGAGTTAGAAGCCTTCCTACTAGCGTTGTTGTGTAGTTCCTTGCTGCCTGTGGCTTCTGTCAAGATCCTCACTGTTCTCTCTGTCCTCCTTAAAGGTGGAACACTATCCCGTGTGACAGGTGGCTCGAGCCTTTTTACAGGGTCTCTATCATGACCCGGGCTCTATGCACCACTGTGTCTCCAGGTGTTAGGGTGGACAGGTGACGTGTGGTCCAACTATCCTGCCGGTTTCTGCTGTAAGTCCTGGAGTCCCTCACAACCTCTGTCTACCGGCTACCGGTGTCTACGCTCATCAGGGAGGTAGCTCAATCGCAGCTATTCTACCAAGGTCTCATTCTCCTGCGCTTCACTTCTCCAACACGCTCCCTACAATCCGTTCATTTTTCTCTTTCTCTCTTTCTCTAGGAGTTGCAGCACCCTCGTGGCTGCACGGCCCCTTCAGTCATTCTGACTGCTCCCTTCTCTGTCTCTCTGACAGTCAGCCTGTCAGCATATTCAGTTGACAGGCGGATGCGCTTATCTGTTATAATTTCACCAGCGGCACTAAAAACCCGCTCTGACAGAACGCTAGCAGCAGGGCAGGCCTGGACCTCCAAGGCGTAGAGAGTTAGTTCATGCCACGTGTCAAGCTTGGATACTCAATAAGTAAAAGGCACAGAGAAATCACGGAGGACATTTGTACAATCAGCAAGGTACTCCCTCAGCATCTTCCCAAACATTGCACTTCTTGTGACAGCACCCCTTACCTCTGTGCTGGCACAATGGGAGAGTCTGAGAAAACTGTCCCAGAACTTTGCCATTGTTCCCCTGCCTGTGCTGAATTGTACTTCTGTCTCTCTCGCTTGGACTCCTTGGTTGTACAACAAACTCTGACGTCTGCTGCCAGCGTTCTCAGAAGGGGAATTCTTTTAGTAATTCCACTACAAGGGCCCTCTGGTACTGCAACATTTTAGTACACCTGTCTGCCTCTGGAAGAAGAGATTGAAAGTTCTCCTTGTAGCATGGGTCTAGAAGTGTCACCAACCAGTAATGAGTGTCACCGAAAATTTTAATAATGGGAGGGAAACGGGAAACGGGAAACGCAGCACAACATAAAGTCAGCCAACATAAAGTCAGAATGGTAACAGGCAAGACTTCCGTGTCCTCACCAACAGGACGACTGACCATGCTGTCCTCCTCCTCCCTGTCCTCAGGCCATCCATGCTGAACAGACGGTATAACAGCTGTGCTTGTAGTACCAGCTATAGCGCATGAAAGTAGCTCCTATTCTTCCTCCTCCTCCTCTTCCTCATTGTCTACCAATCCATGTTGGGATGACATTTTTGGCTTGGCTGGTATTATGCCGGTACGGCACACCGAGAGAAACAGTGGTGACTGGGGACCGAGTACCTTGGCATGGCCGCTGCTATCAGGTTGCAGAAAGCTTCTGTGTCAACGAGCCTAAAAGGCAACTTTTCGAGTGCAAGCAGACAAGAAATGTTAGAATTTAGTACTGTGGCCTGTGAGGTGTTGGCTGGGTATTTCCGCCTGCGTTCCAATAACTGGGGTATAAACAACTGAAGGCTGCGCTGGAACAAGGACGTGGATGGGCTTGATAATGGTGCTGGTTGTAAGTGGGCAACAACAGGTGCAGGGCGTGAGGCATATTCACATGCACCGTGGACTGGGGATTGGCTTCTAAACAAAACAGTGGAAGAAGCAGTGGTGTCACCTGCAGACAGTGTTCTTGGAGCCTGGGGTTCGGTTCACAAAGTTGGGTGCTTTGCTGCCATGTGCCTGATCATGCTGGTGGTGGTCAGGCTGGTAATTTTGCTACCCTTGCTGATGCGGGCATGGCAGGTGCTGCAAATGGCCTGTTTTGGGTCATCTGCAGAATCTTTAAAAAATAACCAGACTTGGGAAGATCTAACAGTTGGAATGGTAACTTCTGTCATGTTGATGTTACAGCGAATGGATGCACGCCTTCTGTATGCGGCCACTACACTGCTTCTTCCTGCCTGTTGGGGTGCTATGCCTCCTTCCCCATGTTTGCTGCTGTCCTCGCTCTGCATGTCCTCTTGCCAGGTTGGGTCAGTTACTATGTCATCCACCACCTCGTCTTCCACATACGCTCCTTCTGACTTTCTGGCATTTGTGTCTTATCATCATCCACCTCTTGTGACACTTTCCCACATCACCTTCGTGTGACCGTAGCTGCTCAAATCTTTTTGGCATAGCTACATGTGATCTCATCTTGCCCCACTTCAAATTGACTGTCCAAGAGTCTGGAGTTTTTAAATGGAAAACTGAATAGCACTTCAGAGTGTCCAAGTGTGGGTTCAGTTGTCTCAGGGCACTCGGCATGGTGGGAGGAAGAAGGATCAGGGTGAGTAATATGAGGTCCACACTTACAGCTGCTCTGACTTGACCGTATGGAAGACGTGGTGGAGGTGGTGGATAAGTGACTGGAAGAATTATCCACTATCCAACCAGCAACCGTTTCACAAGAGCTCTGGCTTCAATAGTGTTGTGCGGCAGTCCCCTAGATATTGGGACAGGAAGTTCAAGCAAGAAGATGTGAGTCTTTGTTGTGGCCCACTTTCAGCTTGGCCACGGCCTTGTCCTCTGCATGCACCATCAGCATCACATCCACTTCCCCATCCCTTGCCCCTTGCCATGCCCATTTAAAATGGACTACTGAAATATTTTAAAAGTTCAATACAAATGTATTAATTTTGAGAAAACATATGTGATCAGTATGCCTTAACAGCAAGTATTTGGAGACCACAGATACACCAGGCGTCTGACTGAGATAACAGACTGTTTCAATATGTGGCCTGTTTTTTGGTTTTAAGATTTTTTTACTGCAAAATACTGTATAGACCAAGGCTAGCAGACCAAAAAATGCAATGTATGCCTGCAAAGCGAGGATTTGGACACCACAGATACACCGGGCGTCTGTTGGAGATAACAGACTCTTTCAATATGTGGCCTGTTTTTTGTTTTTTTCATTTTTTTACCACAAAATACTGTCTAGACCAAGGCTAGCAGACAAAAAAAGGTAATGTATGCCTGCAAAGCGAGGCTGCATGCTGTGCACTGATGTGGATATGTGTACATAGACTCCCCTACCTATCTAGCGCTGCAATCTATGTACCCCCGAATTAGCCCTAAAAAATACTTTTGGTTTATCAGGATTTGTGGATTGAACACTAGTAGACCCACACTAATAAATGCAAGAATCTGACCCTATCTCAGCAGCAGCTCTCTCTACACTAGCTGAGTCTGGAGCAGAAAGGGGTGAGCAGGGCGATGCCAGGTCTCTTATAGACCTGATGACGCTGTGCAACCAGCCAATCATTGTAATACCACATCAAAGATGGCTGCGGTATTACAGTACATGGCAGACAATCCCTGCATGTTGATTGGCACTCTAAAAAGTGCCAAAATTAAAAGGAGGAGACCCGAGCTCCCGCCAAATAATCCCGGAAATACTCGGTGCTCGCCGAGTACACCGAGCATAGTGATACTCGGGCAAGTACCGAGTAGTGGCGAGCACGTTCGCTCATCACTATTGTCAGATCATTATCTGGGCCGCAGGCAATATCAGAGTCATCCCAGTACTGTTTGTAAAGAATATATGGCATAGTTGTCACCTGAGAGGCGGTGTCCAGTAAAGTGTTCATCGGGATGCGGTCAATCACAACTGGGAGGAGCGGTCATCCTCTGACGTACTTGGCTCGCCAGCTTTGTGGGTCTGATCATCCTACTCCTGGGGGTTGGCCCTCTGCTCCAGGGGTTGCCCGTTTAAATTGCAGAATCTTGTGATGTGTCCAGCCTTGCTGCAGCGGCATAAAATGGGTTGTACGTTCTGGTCGTGGCGATTATCTCTCCCTCTGGTCGGTGGGATCATCTTCTGCCATCGCCACGGGATGTCATCTGGACTGGAAGCAAGCTGGATCTTCTCCTTTGGGGACACTTGCATGGACTGCACGGTTTTGGCTAGTGGAGCTACACTTTTGGTCAGCTCCTGGACCTGGAGACGTAGTTCTGCAGAGGGGTCATTATCTAGGGTCTGCGTGTCGGCTTCCACGAGGGTCTGTGGAAAGGATGCCACTTCCTGATGGTATGTAATTGCTGGGCACCTAGGGAGCGCAGTGCGGCTGGAAATTGGTTCATGCAGCACCCAGAGGGCCCTATCTTTAAAGTGTGCAAAGTCCAGGTCAGGGTTTTGTAGGGCCAAGATGCACAGCTGTGTCTTGTGAGTGCTGGACAGGAGTCCCTCAATAAACTGCTCCTTTAACAATCTGTCCCCATCTTGCATGCTGTCAGGGTCAACCTGCTTAATGGCCCGCAGTGCCTCCTGGAGATTAAGGGCATATTCCCGTATACTGTCCTGCACCGTTTGTTTGCACCCAAAGAATCTCCTTTTTATCTCTGCTGCAGTGCGGGTGTCAAAGGTGTCCTTCAGCCTGGCCAAAATTTGTTTAAGGGTATGTGCACACGCTGCGGGTCCGCAGCAGTTTCCCATGCATTTACAGTATAATGGAAACCTATGGGAAATGAAATCCGCAGTGCACATGCTGCGGAAAAAAACACGCGGAAACGCAGCAGTTTACATTCCGCAGCATGTCAATTCTTTCTGCGGATTCCGCTGCGGGTTTACACCTGCTCCAATAGAAAACTGCAGGTGTAAACCGGCAGCGGAATCAGCAATAGAAACCGCGATAAATCCGCAGGAAAAACCGCAGAGGTTTTGCCCTGCTGATTTATCAAATCCCCTGGGGAAAAATCCGCAGCCCTCACAGATATGTGTGCACATACCCTTAAGGCCCCGTCACACATAGCGATTTACCAACGATCACGACCAGCGATACGACCTGGCCGTGATCGTTGGTAAGTCGCTGTGTGGTCGCTGGGGAGCTGTCGCACAGACAGCTCTCTCCAGCGACCAACGATCAGGGGAACGACTTCGGCATCGTTGAAACTGTCTTCAACGATGCCGAAGTCCCCCTGCAGCACCCGGGTAACCAGGGTAAACATCGGGTTACTAAGCGCAGGGCCGCGCTTAGTAACCCGATGTTTACCCTGGTTACCAAAAAAAACAAACAGTACATACTCACCATCTGATGTCCGTCAGGTCCCTTGCCGTCTGCTTCCTGCTCTGACTGAGTGCCGCCATACAGTGAGAGCAGAGCGCAGCGGTGACGTCACTGCTGTGCTGTGCTTTCACTTTACGGCGGCACTCAGTCAGAGCAGGAAGCAGACGGCAAGGGACCTGACGGACATCAGATGGTGAGTATGTACTGTTTGTTTTTTTTTACATTTACGCTGGTAACCAGGGTAAACATCGGGTTACTAAGCGCGGCCCTGCGCTTAGTAACCCGATGTTTACCCTGGTTACCAGTGAAGACATCGCTGGATCGGTGTCACACACACCGATTCAGCGATGTCAGTGGGACATCAACGACCAAAAAAGGTCCAGGCCATTCCGACACGACCAGCGATCTCGCAGCAGGGGCCTGATCGCTGGTACGTGTCACACATAGCGAGATCGCTACTGAGGTCGCTGTTGCGTCACAAAACTTGTGACTCAGCAGCGATCTCGCTAGCGATCTCGCTATGTGTGACGGGGCCTTTACAGTTCTTTTATCAGTGTCCAGCCAGGACTTTACCTCCCTCTGAGCTGCACCAGATAACTGGCCAGTGAGGATGCTGACCTTTTGATTTTCAGACAGGGGGTACACTTCAAACAAACTGCAGAGTCTCTCCTTAAAATCACTCAGGGTATGTGACTCTCCTGAGCACTGTGGTAACGAGGCTGCTCCCGGTATGTACGGCATCGAAAGCGGGATTATGGAGACTGTAGCTGTGGCTGGGTCTGTGGCACAATGAGGGCTGCGGCCGCCGCTTGGTCTGGCTGTATCCTGGGGGCTACGGCTAAATCTCCACCCAAACTGGACATGTTCCTCTCCCCTAGTTAACTTCAGCCAGGCCCTGCTTTCCCTTACCGGATTGAGTGGCTGCTCCGCCGGCGATCTGGACAGTGCTTCTTCCGGTTCTCAAGTCCAGGGCCTCCTGCTTTTTCATCCATGCACAACAGAGTCTGGAGCGCAGCTTCCTTTGCACGCTTTCTCTTAGCTCTGCCCATGAAGGCACACCTCCTCGGCTCCTTGCACGCCGCGTGGCGCGGCAATGGCGGTTATCACACAGCTCAATAAAGTTTATGACACACAGGACCCAGTGGTAGCGGGCTGCGAATCCTGTTCGTGACGCCAAGAAAGATGGAGCACCCGCTAGAACCGTGGGGTACTCGGGCTGGGTCAGTCAGTATTTAAAGGGGTGGTTACAGTGGCAGTGACCCGGTCCGTGGCCCTGGGCGTCCAGTAAAAGGAGGTGAATGAAAGTGAAGAATAAAGTCTATAAAGGATAATTTGTGATGCCACCTGTGGTATTCAGCCAGTGATGGCCAGCACTGCTTAAAGGGGTCTACTGGTGCTGATGGAGTTGCAGCAGAGTTGGTATAGCTCCCCACAGGTAGAGCTTAGTCCCCAGGATACAGTTGGTAAGAGGGATGATTGAGGTTGGGGTGCAGGACTGAGGGTGCAGGAAATAATTGAAGGAAACAGGGATAGCAGTTTCCTTTACCTTTTACTGATGAAATGCGGGTACAGTCCAGGGTACAGTTAGCAGGTGGTGATGGGTTCCGGGCAGCCTGGAAACAGCTTGGGATCCACCTAGCCAGGTAGGTTCAGAGGCCTTCCTTCTGTGCTGTATACTCTGACCCTTGCTGCCTAAAGCTCTGCACAAGACTTCTCAGTGTCTGTACTCCCAACCTGTATGGCTGACAGCCTGAACCTTTCATGGGCACTGTCTCCTCCCTGGCAGCACCAGGCTCCTGACTTGCTGTGGTACCTGCAGGTGTTAGATGGGACAGGAGACTTGCAATCTCCAGTTTCAGTGGCTGGGTATGCAATTCCCACACCATTATGGACTACGGTGTCCGGTCTCTTGGCGCTTTCTTCTGGGGTGATCCCAGTCGCAGCTCCAGACCCCAGGTTCCTCTCCTTTGCCTCTTCTCCTTTCACTGTCCCTGCACACACTAACAGACTCCTAACCCTGCCCCAGGCCAGAATTTTGTAGCAAAGCTCCCCTGAAACTGGGTTTAAAGCTCCCCCTTCTGGTCTGGAGTCAGGACAGTGTTGCATGTCAGTATTACCAGATTAGTGGATCCCTCCTTGCTTCCAGGCATGACATCACCCCACCCCTGTGAGGAAGGCAATGCCACAAACAGCTGCCAAAAATGTGGGACGGGGAGTCGAGTTTTATATAGAGCCCATTACTAGCCGCGTAACAAGTACATCTGAACATCCATGATACTCGAGTGATAACGGAGTATCACCGAACTTGTTCGCTCATCCATAGTGCTAGGTGAATAGAATGCTCTGTGTCCATCTCTGGATAAATTGGTTCCCCTAATATTAATATTCCGTGAGGAGTTTCTCATATCTTTTTGTACTAAACTATAAAAAGTCTCAGTTAAGTTACCCTTATGAGGTTGGGGATAAAAAGAAGATATACTTCATACAGCAACGTGTGGAGGTAATATAGTGTCATTTGTATCAGGCAATTAATACGGTAGGAAAAATTATTTAGGATTTAATGATTTCTCTTTTACTAATAATGGTAATGCTAGTGAGTCATTTCAATGTTCATTTCCTGATAAATATATTTAAGTCCAAAAAGAGCTCAAATTAATCTAAATCAGAAGTGGGACAAAATGAGAATCCTTTCTTTAAAAGTATTTATGAGCGAGTAATTGATTTTTGGATAAATTAAAGATAGCTAAATTCTCTTCTTCTTGAACTGAACTCCCGGAGTGGTTGGATTTATTAATTTTATTCCTTCCAAAGTTTCTTGGAAATAATTCCCATATGACGTGAGTTGAACAGGAGATAAGAAAGAAAATTGAAAAAAGAATGACGAAGAAATTTACTGACACAGCATATCATCTGAATTTGTAACCACCTTTTATAGTGCCCAGAATTACATTACTATTCTTAAAATAATAAATTCTGGCATATTATGAAGAATTACCCTATTTTAACTGTTAATATTCCATCTACACTCTATAATAGAGAATGGACTCTGCTGATTATAAGAGCTTACACTCAACAGAAGTGAGAAAGAGAGAGAGAACCCCACTGATGGTGAGAGCTTACACTCTATTTAAGAGAGTTGACCTCGTTGACTACAAGAGCTTACCGTGCGCTTAATGATGTCGTCAAGTTAACTGCACATAAAATCTCAAAATGTTTGAATTTGCGTGAAACTGTGAATTTCATGAAGTTCGACTCAAACCTCTGTGAATTGTAACAAGCCAAATTGTTTATGCTGTAATATTACACATGGGGAAAACATGTACAATTCATCCATTGCCAAAAATCCTTTTATACCAAACATTTTTTTAATTGTTCAACTACTTCTCCTATAAACCAATTGGAATGCAGTTGCAATTTACAATACATATGCAGAAAAATAATAATTCTTAATAATTTTATATTTATAAAGCACCAACATATTCCTCAGCACTTTAAGCAAATAAATGTGAAAAATTATGCAGCACAACTAAACAAGAAGCATGTTTGTTTGAATATCTTGCACAGCTTGCCTATCTCCTGCACTGCCTAATTGCTATGTTTACCTGTGCAAAACGTCAACAATATTGCATTTTTATTGCACACACCCTTTACCTAGGCCAAATCTTAATATATAGCAAAGTATCTGCTGTGATCCAGGTTCAATTTAGCTCATTAACCCCTTAACAACCGCCGATACGCCTTTTAACGGCGGCCGCTAAGGGTACTTAAACCACAGCGCCATTAATTAACGGCGCTGTGGAAAAAGTGAATAGCGCCCCCCAGAGTCGGATTTTCTTTGGGGTCTCGGTTACCGGGGGTAGCCGAGACCCCAGAGAACAGGATTCGGGGTTTTTTTACCGACCCCCGAGTTGCGATCGCCGGTAATTAACCGTTTACCGGCGATCGCAAAAAAAACCAAAAACGCGATTTCCCATTTAATTTCTCTGTCCTCCGATGTGATCGCACATCGGAGGACAGAGAAATGGGGTCCCCTGTCGCCCCCGATGCCCCCCCAATACTCACCTGTCTCCCCCGGTGCTCCTCGTGGTTCCCCATGGGCGCCGCCATCTTAAAAATGGCGGGCGCACGCGCAGTGCGCCCGCCGGCCGGCACCTGGGAGATCTTTGGGGTCTCGGCTGCTGGGGGTAGCCGAGACCCCAAAGAATATGATCGGGGTCGGTTTTTACCGACCCCTGTTTTGCGATCGCCGGTAATTAACTGTTTACCGGCGACCGCAAAAAAAAAAAAAAGGGATGTGTAATTCTCTGTCCTCTGATGTGATCGCACATCAGAGGACAGAGAAATAGGGGGATTCGGGGACCCTATCATATTTACCGGTGTCCCTGGGTCCTCCTGTGTCTTCTCCTGCCGGCCGGCTTCTTCCTATAGAAAGAAAATGGCGGGCGCATGCGCAGTGCGCCCGCTCTCTGCTGCCATCTGCTGGCCGGCAGGAGAGAAGAGTTAGGGCTAAAATTAGGGTTAGGGTTAGGGCTAGGGTTAGGGTTAGGGCTAGGGTTAGGGTTAGGGTTAGGGTTGGGGCTAAATTTAGGGTTAGGGTTGGAGCTAAATTTAGGGTTAGGGTTGGGGCTAAATTTAGGGTTAGGGCTGGGGCTAAATTTAGGGTTAGGGTTAGGGTTGGGGCTAAAGTTAGGGCTATAGTTAGAGTTGGGGCTAAAGTTAGGTCTAGGGTTGCGGCTAAAGTTAGGGTTAGGGTTGGGATTAGGGTTTGGATTAGGGTTGGCATTAGGGTTACGTTTGGGATTACGGTTAGGTTTGGGATTAGGGTTAAGGGTAGGGTTGGGATTAGGGGTGTATTGGGATTAGGGTTAGGTTTGGTTTGAGGTTAGGGTTGAGATTAGGATTAGGGGTGTGTTGGATTTAGGGTTCTGATTAGGGTTATGGTTGTTTTGAGGTTAGGGTTGCGATTATCCTTAGGGTTGTGATTAGGATTATGGATCGGGTTGGCATTAGGGTTAGGCCTCTTTCACACTTCAGTCTTTTGGTGTCAGTCTGAAACGGCAATTTTCATCAAATAGCGGATCCACCATTTTTTTTGGCGGTTCCGCTATTTTCCCATAGACATGCATTAGCGACGGATTGTGGCGGATGGTCGTCCGTTCCATCCGCCATGTGACGGATCCGTCGAGATTTGGCGGATGTCATCTAGACATTGACGGCCATTGTAACGTTTTTTGTCTGCGCCGAAATGGCGGTTCGCGACGGATCCGTCGCGTTCGTCATTCCATAGAATGGCCGCCTATGGGCGACGGATCCGTTGTTACCGTCATTTCGGCGGATCCGTCGCCCCAATCCGCTTTTTCAATTGCGCATGCTCCAAAAAGTAGATACTTTTCCCAGACAACCCCCAAGTAACGGATCCGTCAAAAAAACGGATCCGTTAATACCGTTTTCTCAACAATTGTGATGGATCCGTTACTATGTCGGAGCTGACTGACGCCAAACAACTGAAGTGTGAAAGAAACCTTAGGGGTGTGTTGGGGTTAGGGTTGGAGTTAGATTTGGGGGGTTTCCACTGTTTAGGTACATCAGGGGGTCTCTAAACGCCACAGCCAATTTTGCGCTCAAAAAGTCAAATGGTGCTCCCTCCCTTCCGAGCTCTGCCGTGCACCCAAACAGTGGTTTACCCCCACATATGGGGAATCAGCGTACTCGGGATAAATTGGACAACAACTTTTGGGGTCCAATTTCTCCTGTTACCCTTGTGAAAATAAAAACTTGGGGGCTAAAAAAAATTTTTTGTGGAAAAAAAAATATTTTTTATTTTCACAACTCTGCATTATAAACGTCTGTGAAGCACTTGGGCATTCAAAGTTCTCACCACACATCTAGATAAGTTCCCTGGGGGCTCTAGTTTCCAAAATGGGGTCACTTGTGGGGGGTTTCTACTGTTTAGTTACATCAGAGTCTCTGCAAACGCAACATAATGCCCGCAGACCAGTCTATCAAAGTCCACATTCCAAAATGGGGTTCCTTCCCTTCCGAGCTCTGCCATGCGCTCAAACAGTGGTCCCCACCACACATGGGGTATCAGTGTACTCAGCACAAATTGGACAACAACTTTTGGGGTCCAATTTCTCTTGTTACCCTTGTCAAAATAAAAATTTGGGGGCTAAAAAATCTTTTTTGTGGAAAAATGTTTTTATTTTTATTTTCACGACTCTGCATTATAAACTTCTGTGAAGCACTTGGGCATTCAAAGTTCTCACCACACATCTAGATAAGTTCCCTGGGGGGTCTAGTTTCCAAAATGGGGTCACTTGTGGGGGGTTTCTACTGTTTAGGCACATCAGGGGCCAGGGCCGGACTGGCCATCGGGCAGTTCTGGCATTTGCCAGAGGGGCCGCCCCATGCCGTGGGCCGCTCCCTCTGCAGGAGCACCATTGATGTGATAGGACAGGAGATGCTCAGGAGAAGGAGGCGTGGCCTCAACTGCTCTGTTCATGTGAGCAGCAGCAGTGAGACACAGAGTCGGCAGTGAGGAGGAAGGATAGAGGCAAGGTGGAGGGGGGAAGGGAGGCATTTATTCTCAGACCAGCTCCTGCTCATGGCCGCCTGATGGGGATAATTTACATACCTCTATAGGTGGCATCAGATCCATATCGCCTGCACAGCTGCTGTCTAGCACCCAGCCATTGAAAACAAGCAGGGAAGCTACAGAAACCATTGAGGAGGTGGGCGGGGCCAGTGCTGTGAGGAGAAAAAGACTGGAAGATCACAGCACTGAGCTCCTCCAATAGCAGCTGCAGCGATCCCTCCTCTGCCGGATCAGAGCTGGAGGATTCAGGGCTGAGAGAGGAGGGCTCAGGCCTGTGTGCAACCGCTAGCAACGGAGCTGAAATCCCCTGCTCCTAGGAAGTATCGTCACATGAATCAATACAGCTGCCTGCAGAAAGGAGTGAGTATATGTGTATGCTCAATGTGTAAAGTGTGTATATGTGCAGGTCATGTGTCTGTAGTTTGAGTATGTATATAATATATATGTACTGTGTGTATATGTGTATGTATATATATGCACCTTATGTGTCTATATATGTACTGTATGTGTGTGTATATGTACAGTATGTTTGTGTATATGTACTGTATGTAGGTGTGTGTGTATATGTACAGTGCGTGTGTGTATATGTACTGTATGTGTCTATATATGTACTGTGTGTGTATATGTACTGTATGTGTCTATATATGTACTGTGTGTGTATATGTACTGTATGTGTCTATATATGTACTGTGTGTGTATATGTACTGTATGTGTCTATATATGTACTGTGTGTATATGTACTGTATGTGTCTATATATGTACTGTGTGTGTGTATGTACAATATGTGTGTGTATATGTACTGTATGTAAGTGTGTATATGTATATGTATATATATATATATGCACCTTATGTGTCTATATATGTATTGTGTGTATATGTACTGTATGTAAGTGTGTGTGTATATGTATATATACAGTATATATATGCACCTTATGTGTCTATATATGTATTGTGTGTGTATATGTACTGTATGTAAGTGTGTGTATATGTACAGTATGTGTGTGTATATGTACTGTATGTGTCTATAAATGTACTGTGTGTGTATATGTACTGTATGTGTCTATATATGTACTGTGTGTGTATGTACAGTATGTGTGTGTATATGTACTGTATGTAAGTGTGTGTATATGTACAGTATGTGTATGTATATATACTGTATGTGTCTATATATGTACTGTGTGTATATGTACTGTATGTGTCTATATATGTACTGTGTGTGTATATGTACTGTATGTGTCTATATATGTACTGTGTGTGTATGTACAGTATGTGTGTGTATATGTACTGTATGTAAGTGTGTGTGTATATGTACAGTATTTGTGTGTATATGTACTGTGTGTATATGTACTGTATGTGTCTATATGTACTGTATGTGTTTATATGTACTGTATGTGTCTATATATGTACTGTGTGTATATGTACTGTATGTGTCTATATATGTACTGTGTGTGTATATGTACTGTATGTGTCTATATATGTACTGTGTGTATATGTACTGTATGTGTCTATATATGTACTGTGTGTGTATATGTACTGTATGTGTCTATATATGTACCGTGTGTGTATGTACAGTATGTGTGTGTATATGTACTGTATATGTGTGTGTATATGTACAGTATGTGTGTGTATATGTACTGTATGTGTCTATATATGTACTGTGTGTGTATATGTACTGTATGTGTCTATATATGTACTGTGTGTGTATGTACAGTATCTGTCTATATATGTACTGTGTGTGTATATGTGCAGTATGTGTTTATATGTACTGTATGTGTCTATATATGTACTGTGTGTGTGTGTATATGTACTGTATGTGTCTATATATGTACTGTGTGTGTATGTACAGTATGTGTGTGTATATGTACTGTATGTGTAGCGCCCCCTCCACCGCCGCAGGGCCGAGGGGTACCCGGTACCGGGCCTCTGAGTCTCTGCTTCTGGGGTTGTCACGGCGGCTAGGCCCCGGTCCGTGACCCTGCCATGGGGCGCACAGTAGAATGCAAGGTGTGGGTGTTGGTAGTAATGATAGCGATGTAGCGGTGCAGTTGTGGGGTGCAGGTCGCAGTAAATAACAAGGACACCAGGTTGCAGTCTCTTTACCTCTTTACTGGAGATCTCTGGGTCCTCAGTCCAGAACACGGTTCACCAGGCTACGCAAGTCCAGCCGGTCCAATGGCACCTCCAGAGTCCTCCTCTCAGGTGGAAATCTGTGCCTTCCTTCTAGCGCTATGTGTTGTAGTCCTTCCCTGCTGTGCTCACGGAAAGTGACCCCACAACGGTTGTGTCTGTTTCTTAAGTTCCCTCACAACTCGATTTGATGTTCCTCTGTAATCCACCCCTCCCTGTATTCAGGTTGGAATGGCACCCGTTTGTCAGGTAGGCCTGGAGTTCTTCCGGGACCCTAGAGACGCCCCTCTCCCGCAATTGCCCCCCAAGACTTCATAGGTGATATGTGGTAGACAGCCCGCCTGAGACCGACTGTCCTGCCGCTGTTTGGAGTATGGCTTGAAGCTGTATTCTAATCCACTCCCTCGGCGTTCCGGCCACCGGTATTGCGCCTCAGCAGGGTGCTGCCTCTTTCAACAAAACCCCTGCTGGTATTCTCCTTCTGCTTGATCTCGTTTCTCACTCAGCACAATCTGCCTCGCTTCTAGTCCTTTCTTGGGCACCGCCGCTAAGCTGAGCAGGCACGGTCCCGTGACGTTCTCTCAATGCCAAGCCTCTGCCAGGATCCCACCCCTGGCAGAGACCCTACAGTCTCTCCCTTCACAACACCCTCTGCCACAGGGTGTTGCTCTGTTCAATCCCGTCAGCGTTCTCTCTCTAACTTCCTGCCTGACCCCCAGTTTACCCACTATGGTGGGGAGTGGCCTAATGAATAGCACCCTTAGCTCCCCCCGGAGGCCCTGCTGTGAAACATATTGGTGTCTGTGATACCTGATTGGAGGAACTCCTTCAGTGCCATCGAACGTACCATGGCTCCCCTTAGTGGCAGAGCCACAGTACTGCAACGACCAGGACTCTGGGGCGCTGCACTCCCCCCTGGTTAAACACAGTACTCCGGGACTGGGAAGAAAAACAACAATACAGATTAGTAAACAGACATACAATTTTGTTGAGTGCAAAACAATAAGTATACTTGAACAGGCTTCCCTTTATGGGAGGTGAGGACACTTTTAACGTTACAAACATAGTCAACATTATAAATTACAGGCTATACATAACTCCTGTTACCCAACCGGGTATTCTACTTAGTGCAAATTCTGGAACAATAAATTAACATTGCCTTTAAGAAACATACACTCTTAGTTTACCAAAGGCCTTCCTATAATCACATTACAGGGTAGGGTAACTTCACATTCTCCTACTTTGAACCTGCAGGACCGCCTGTCCCTATGGCACCAGACCTACTGCCTCTCCTTTCTTTTACAGGACCGCCCCGTTCAGCCAGGGCCTACTGCCTTTCGCTACTATACATAGTATAGACATAACATTCCTTTCGTTTAAAGAACTCTGAGCCAGCTCTACTCGGCTCCTTTAAGGACTCACTCTCTAACCCCTACGGGTTCGCTTTCTGTCCTTAGTAACAAAGTAACTTTCTATGGGGACGCAGGGTTTACCTTCTATCCTCACCTTCATCATTACTTCTTTACTTTCAACTACGCAGATCTCTACTTCTACCCCTGCGGGCTCTCTGCATCTTTTCCTTTCACAAAACATTATTTTCAGATTTCACAATTCAAACAATTTAAACACATATAACTTTTCATGTAAAACAGTTACATTCTTTCTCAAAGCATCATCATATTACCGTTCTAAAACAGTATCGCTTTCAAGTTCAATTCCACGCATCCCCTTTAAGAGGGGACCAAGCCTTTCTGAGGTAGCTCGTCTTCTCAGCCTACCAGTCCACGCAAAGGCTCCGGAATGGCATCTTCGCAAAGTGTCTTTTAACTAAAACCAGTAGGAAAGGTATCTTCGCAAAGTGTCTTTTAACTAAAACCAGTAGGAGGCACCCTTAAGAAGGTGCAACTATTTACAAGGAAGTTCGAATCATGCACAGTCCATGATTACTGCAGTTTGTGTAAAACTTCTGGAAAACAACAATAGTGACCCCGGGTCAACAAAGGGGTCACCTTTTAAAGTTTACCCTGGACGGGTTTAGCAACAAACAATCAGGAACAGTTAAAGGAAAACTATTTACATTTTTCAGGTTTCCGAGGTTTATTCTTCTTCAGGTGGCTTTGGTTCCGGGACCCCGGCCACTGTAGCGCCAGTGTCCGCGGTGGGTCTTCCCAGTGCAGTCAGACCACCTGACGCCTGAACCTGAAGACGGATCCTGGCTGCCAGCTCAGTTGCTGCAATGATATGGGCGGTGGCAATGTTGGTAAGCTCCGCTACATTTAGTTCAATCGCAGCTGAGGTAGTAGATGACACTCTCTCAGATCCACATCGGCGAACGTTGCGGGCACACTCTTCCCGGGCACTCCGATGGCGGGTATCTCCTGACCGTGCAGGCTTCAGACCCTGGTTCACGGCTAATGCAGCGGGGATTTGTCCCATCTCTTTCCAGTCTTTCCATTGGGAAATCAGGCACTGTTTATATTGTTCCCAAGTGAGCACGGCAACGGCGTGGCTTCTTCTCCAAACCCCATTCGACTTAATCCGGGGGGCCTCCCACCGGAGAACCACTCCCTCTGAGCTCACATCTAGGAACTCCCCCATTGCGGTCGGTGGCAGGGGTACCAGACCCTTCATCACTTCGGGGGATGATGCCACCATTCCCGCCATGAAGAGGCGGCTACTGTTGTGAGAGGGGTCGGTCGCGAGAGCGGGATCGAGCGGGGAGGCAGGGGTGTCTTCCGTACCTACGCCTGATGTGGTTCCACCGATGTCGCTCCGGTCCGCTAACAAGGGCGCTGGAGTCGGCTGCAGCCCGGACTGCGGCCCCTCCAATAGGACTCTCGGATTCGGCTCCGCTTGCTGTAGTTCCTCCTCCTCTAACTCCGAAGTCAGGATTGGTGGACGTAGCCCCGCTGTCGGGTCCGCAGGCTTCCGGTCCATCGTTGGTGAAGGAGGACAAGCCGGAATCGCTTCCTCCTCGCTCAGGCACTCGCTGTTCATCATCGCTGCCCGATAGTCGGTGGCAGTGCATGCACCTAACTCCGCCATTTCTCCGAGGTCGGGCTTCTCCGTCCCCAGCCCCTCGCTGTTGCATATCAAGGGGTGTTTCTCTTCCGTTTTGGGGCAGGTCATTCCTCTGCAACCAGAAGTGCAGGGGGCGGTAGCCATTTCTCGCGCCACACTGGGAGTCTCCGCCCATAACACGCCCTCCTTCCCCTTGGATGTAGCAATGGCGGCGCCTTTTGGCGGGAACTTTTGGCGGCTAATGGCGCAGCACAGTCTTACAATAAAGTACAGTCCAAGCACAGTAAATCACAGTCTCTAGGCACACATGACCTGATTCTTCAGGCTTAAGTAGATCCTGTTCGTGACGCCAAGTTCTGTAGCGCCCCCTCCACCGCCGCAGGGCCGAGGGGTACCCGGTACCGGGCCTCTGAGTCTCTGCTTCTGGGGTTGTCACGGCGGCTAGGCCCCGGTCCGTGACCCTGCCGTGGGGCGCACAGTAGAATGCAAGGTGTGGGTGTTGGTAGTAATGATAGCGATGTAGCGGTGCAGTTGTGGGGTGCAGGTCACAGTAAATAACAAGGACACCAGGTTGCAGTCTCTTTACCTCTTTACTGGAGATCTCTGGGTCCTCAGTCCAGAACACGGTTCACCAGGCTACGCAAGTCCAGCCGGTCCAATGGCACCTCCAGAGTCCTCCTCTCAGGTGGAAATCTGTGCCTTCCTTCTAGCGCTATGTGTTGTAGTCCTTCCCTGCTGTGCTCACGGAAAGTGACCCCACAACGGTTGTGTCTGTTTCTTAAGTTCCCTCACAACTCGATTTGATGTTCCTCTGTAATCCACCCCTCCCTGTATTCAGGTTGGAATGGCACCCGTTTGTCAGGTAGGCCTGGAGTTCTTCCGGGACCCTAGAGACGCCCCTCTCCCGCAATTGCCCCCCAAGACTTCATAGGTGATATGTGGTAGACAGCCCGCCTGAGACCGACTGTCCTGCCGCTGTTTGGAGTATGGCTTGAAGCTGTATTCTAATCCACTCCCTCGGCGTTCCGGCCACCGGTATTGCGCCTCAGCAGGGTGCTGCCTCTTTCAACAAAACCCCTGCTGGTATTCTCCTTCTGCTTGATCTCGTTTCTCACTCAGCACAATCTGCCTCGCTTCTAGTCCTTTCTTGGGCACCGCCGCTAAGCTGAGCAGGCACGGTCCCGTGACGTTCTCTCAATGCCAAGCCTCTGCCAGGATCCCACCCCTGGCAGAGACCCTACAGTCTCTCCCTTCACAACACCCTCTGCCACAGGGTGTTGCTCTGTTCAATCCCGTCAGCGTTCTCTCTCTAACTTCCTGCCTGACCCCCAGTTTACCCACTATGGTGGGGAGTGGCCTAATGAATAGCACCCTTAGCTCCCCCCGGAGGCCCTGCTGTGAAACATATTGGTGTCTGTGATACCTGATTGGAGGAACTCCTTCAGTGCCATCGAACGTACCATGGCTCCCCTTAGTGGCAGAGCCACAGTACTGCAACGACCAGGACTCTGGGGCGCTGCATATGTAAGTGTGTGTATATGTACAGTATGTGTGTGTATATGTACAGTATGCGTCTATATATGTACTGTGTGTGTATATGTACTGTATGTGTCTATATATGTACTGTGTGTGTATGTACAGTATGTGTGTATATGTACTGTATGTAAGTGTATGTGTGTATATGTACAGTATGTGTGTGTATATGTACTGTATGTGTCTATATATATACTGTGTGTGTATATGTACTGTATGTGTCTATATATGTACTGTGTGTGTATGTACAGTATCTGTCTATATATGTACTGTGTGTGTATATGTACAGTATGTGTTTATATGTACTGTATGTGTCTATATATGTACTGTGTGTGTATATGTACAGTATGTGTTTATATGTACTGTATGTGTCTATATATGTACTGTGTGTGTGTATATGTACTGTATGTGTCTATATATGTACTGTGTGTGTATATGTACTGTATGTGTCTATATATGTACTGTGTGTGTATATGTACTGTATGTGTGTGTGTATATGTACTGTATGTAAGTGTATATGTGTATGTATATATATGCACCTTATGTGTCTATATATGTACTGTGTGTGTGTGTATATGTACAGTATGTGTGTGTGTATATGTACTGTATGTGTGTGTGTGTGTGTATATGTACTGTATGTATGACCTTTCCCGGCGCCTGCGCACTGCAGTACTTTGCTCTGCCCTCAACAGGGCTGACAAAGTATGGCTGCGCCGGAGCCGCACCATGAAGACAAGAAGAGGACGTCATCGTAAGAAGATGGGACCCCCCGAACCAGACTGCAATTCCCATCGGACCGGACCGCAGCCGGACCACCCCTGGGTGAGTTTAATCTAACCTCTTTTTCTCATCTTTCAGGTTACATGCCGAATGCTGTAGATAAGCCCCTGATGCCGGTGGGCTTAGCTCACCTTCAATTTTGGGGGCGACAGGTTCCCTTTAATGAAATCCCATATCCACTATGCGTACAGGGATGCGGGTGACACGCCTGAAATTACGCACATGCGAGGCGTCTTTATAGACCGCAGCATGTCTATCTTGCGGAGACGCTCAGTCTCCACAAGATATCAATCCCTGTTCTATGTATAGGATGTGGTGATGAAACTCCGGTCCCGAGTGCCTGCTGCAGTGCCGGGTATTGATGTGAGAGACTCGCATCACACTCACAAGTGTGACCCCGGCCTTCGAATGATTCTTGTATTCAGCGTCTGCTGCTGTAGCCTAGTGTTCGTATCTAGGGTATGTGCACACAGCATTTTATTTCAGGTGGCAGAGTTGCTTCAGGAAAGCATCTCAAATATTTTAGCTGAAGGCGCCATGGTTTTTTGTGCCACTGACAACTATAGTTGCAAGTGACAGACTGTGCTACTTCTTTTAATGGCCTCAGTTTCCGAGCACGGAAGCAGTTAAAAGAAGTAACAGATGGAGCAGGTACAGCAATGTCGTTTTACATTGCTGTGCACTGAGTTCATGTTTAGCGGCAGGTTTGTGGCGCTTTTTCAGGTGAGGGGTGCGGGGTGCCTGCCGCAATCCACTTGAAAAAGATGTGTGCATATACCCTTACCTTGGTTCTGCAGCCACAAAATACATGAATCCCAACATGAAAACGATCTGTCCAGTCCTGTTTTTTAAAAGTTACCTCTGCTGCTTCTGTAAGGAAGGCAAAGCAGCGGTAAACTGGTTAATGAGTCACATGGGCCGGTAATGTGTGCTTGCTCCCAGGCTGAAACTTAAGTGATTTTCATGTACGAAAAAAATAAATTAAAAAATAAAATAAAAAATCCTTTTTTTTTCCTCAAAAATGATTTTTTAGCCTGCAATTTTTTATTTTCTCAAGGGTAACAGGAGAAATTGGACCCCAAAATTTATTGTGCAATTTATGCTGAGTAGGCTGATACCCCATATGTTGGGGTAAACCACTGTTTGGGCGCATGGCAGAGCTCTTGATGTACCTAAACAGTAGAAACCCCCCACAAGTGACCCCATTTTGGAAACTAGACCCCCCAAGGAACTTATCTAGATGTGTGATGAGAACTTTGAATGCCCATCTGCTTCACAGAAGTTTATAATGCAGAGTCGTGAAAATAAAAAATATTTTTTTTTTCCACAAAAAAGATTTTTTAGCCCCCAAATTTTTATTTTGACAAGGGTAACAAGAGAAATTGGACCCCAAGAGTTGTTGTCCAATTTGTCCTGAGTACACTGATACCCCATGTGTGGGGGGGGGACCACTGTTTGGGTGCACGGCAGAGCTCGGAAGGGAAGGAGCGCCGTTTTGGAATGCAGACTTTGATAGAATGGTCTGCGGGCGTTATGTTGCATTTGCAGAGCCCCTGACAGGGCCGGACTGGGACCAAAATTCAGCCCTGGCATTTTTAAGCACACAGGCCCACGTCTTGTAACTTCTGTAATCTTGCTCTCTAGATGGTCTAAGTACAGGTCAGCAGCATACAATCAAAACGTTTTATGTTGCGGACCTACATAGCCCACAACAACTGAATTATGGCCAATTTAGAGGAGCCAATAATCATGAAATGTGTGATTGTAAGAGCGCATAATTGTAAATTGTTTCTATCCCTGAGACCCCGTTCATCTGGAGACTCAGTTCAGCAAGTTAAAATTGTTATCTCTTTTTTACGGGGCGACCCTCAGGATTGGGCCTTCTCGCTAGCGCCAGGAGATCCGGCATTGGCAAATATTGATGCGTTTTTTCTGGCGCTCGGATTGCTTTACAAGGAACCCAATCTTGAGGTTCAGGCAGAAAAAGCCTTGCTGGCTATTTCTCAGGGCCAGGATGAAGCTGAAGTGTATTGCCAAAAATTTCGGAAATGGTCCGTGCTTACTCAGTGGAATGAGTGTGCTCTGGCCGCAAACTTCAGAAATGGCCTTTCTGAAGCCATTAAGAATGTGATGGTGGGTTTCTCCATTCCTACAAGTCTGAATGATTCCATGGCGCTGGCTATTCAAATTGACCGGCGTTTGCGGGAGCGCAAAACCGCTAATCCTCTGGTGGTGTTGTCTAAACAAACACCTGATTTGATGCAATGTGATAGAATTCAGACCAGAAATGAGCGGAAAAATCATAGACGTCAGAATGGGTTGTGTTTTTACTGTGGTGATTCTACACATGTTATATCAGCATGCTCTAAACGCCTAACAAGGGTTGTTAGTCCTGTCGCCATTGGTAATTTGCAACCTAAATTTATTTTGTCTGTGACTTTAATTTGCTCATTGTCCTCCTACCCTGTTATGGCGTTTGTGGATTCAGGTGCTGCCCTGAGTCTTATGGATCTGTCGTTTGCCAAGCGCTGTGGTTTTGTTCTTGAGCCGTTGGTTAATCCTATCCCTCTGAGGGGTATTGATGCTACGCCATTGGCGGAAAATAAACCGCAGTTTTGGACACAGGTAACCATGTGCATGACTCCTGAACATCGGGAGGTGATTCGTTTTCTTGTTCTGCATAAAATGCATGATTTGGATCGTTTTGGGGTTGCCATGGTTACAGACTCATAATCCAGTCTTGGATTGGAAGGCAATGTCTGTGTCAAGTTGGGGCTGTCAGGGTATTCATGGTGATTCCCCGCCGGTGTCTATTGCTTCCTCTACTCCTTCGGAAGTTCCTGAGTATTTGTCTGATTATCAGGATGTGTTCAGCGAGTCCAGGTCCAGTGTTCTGCCTCCTCATAGGGACTGTGACTGTGCCATAGATTTGATTCCAGGTAGCAAATTTCCTAAGGGAAGACTATTTAATCTGTCTGTACCTGAGCATACCGCAATGCGTTCGTATATCAAGGAATCTCTGGAGAAGGGGCATATCCTTCCTTCCTCTTCCCCTCTTGGTGCGGGATTCTTTTTTGTGGCCAAGAAGGACGGATCTTTGAGACCTTGTATTGACTATCGGCTTTTGAATAAAATCACTGTTAAATTTCAGTATCCTTTGCCTCTGTTGTCAGACTTGTTTGCCCGAATTAAAGGTGCCAAGTGGTTCACCAAGATAGATCTTCGTGGTGCGTACAACCTTGTGCGCATTAAGCGAGGAGATGAATGGAAAACCGCGTTTAATACGCCCGAAGGTCATTTTGAGTACTTGGTGATGCCTTTTGGGCTCTCTAATGCTCCTTCAGTGTTTCAGTCCTTTATGCATGATATTTTCCGGAAGTATCTGGATAAATTTATGATCGTTTATCTGGATGATATTCTGGTTTTTTCTGATGACTGGGACTCGCATGTAGAGCAGATCAGGATGGTGTTTCAGGTTTTGCGTGAGAATGCTTTATTTGTTAAGGGCTCAAAGTGTCTCTTTGGAGTACAGAAGGTTCCCTTTTTGGGGTTTATTTTTTCCCCTTCTGCGGTGGAGATGGACCCAGTCAAGGTCCGTGCTATTCATGATTGGACTCAACCCACGTCAGTTAAGAGTCTTCAGAAGTTCTTGGGTTTTGCTAACTTCTACCGTCGTTTTATTGCTAATTTTTCTAGCATTGCTAAACCTTTGACGGATATGACCAAGAAAGGTTCTGATGTTGCTAACTGGGCTCCTGCAGCCGTGGAGGCTTTCCAGGAGTTGAAGCGCCGGTTTACTTCGGCGCCTGTTTTGTGCCAGCCTGATGTCTCACTTCCCTTTCAGGTTGAAGTGGATGCTTCTGAGATTGGGGCAGGGGCCGTTTTGTCGCAGAGAGGCCCTGGTTGCTCTGTGATGAGACCTTGTGCCTTTTTCTCGAGGAAGTTTTCGCCTGCTGAGCGGAATTATGATGTTGGCAATCGGGAGTTGTTGGCCATGAAGTGGGCATTTGAGGAGTGGCGTCATTGGCTCGAGGGTGCTAAGCATCGTGTGGTGGTCTTGACTGATCACAAAAATTTGATGTATCTCGAGTCTGCTAAACGCCTGAATCCTAGACAGGCCCGCTGGTCATTGTTTTTCTCCCGTTTTGACTTTGTGGTCTCATATTTACCAGGTTCAAAGAATGTGAAGGCTGATGCTCTTTCAAGGAGCTTTGTGCCTGACTCTCCGGGAGTCGCAGAACCAGTTGGTATTCTTAAAGAGGGAGTTATCTTGTCAGCCATTTCTCCAGATTTGCGACGTGTGTTGCAGAGATTTCAGGCTGGTAGACCTGACTCTTGTCCACCTGACAGACTGTTTGTTCCTGATAAGTGGACCAGCAGAGTCATTTCCGAGGTTCATTCCTCGGTGTTGGCAGGGCATCCGGGAATTTTTGGCACCAGAGATCTGGTGGCTAGGTCCTTTTGGTGGCCTTCCTTGTCACGGGATGTGCGGTCGTTTGTGCAGTCCTGTGGGACTTGTGCTCGAGCTAAGCCTTGCTGTTCGTGTGCCAGCGGGTTGCTCTTGCCCTTGCCTGTCCCGAAGAGGCCTTGGACACACATTTCCATGGATTTCATTTCAGATCTCCCGGTGTCTCAGGGCATGTCTGTCATCTGGGTGGTATGTGATCGCTTTTCTAAGATGGTCCATTTGGTACCTTTGCCTAAGCTGCCTTCCTCTTCCGATCTGGTTCCTGTGTTCTTTCAGAATGTGGTTCGTTTACACGGCATTCCTGAGAATATTGTGTCTGACAGAGGATCCCAGTTTGTTTCCAGGTTCTGGCGATCCTTTTGTGCTAGGATGGGCATTGAGTTGTCGTTTTTGTCTGCCTTTCATCCTCAGACTAATGGACAAACGGAGCGAACTAATCAGACTCTGGAGGCTTATTTGAGGTGTTTTGTTTCTGCGGATCAGGATGATTGGGTGACCTTCTTGCCGTTGGCTGAGTTTGCCCTTAATAATCGGGCTAGTTCCGCTACATTGGTTTCGCCATTTTTCTGCAACTCTGGTTTCCATCCTCGTTTTTCCTCGGGACATGTGGAGCCTTCTGACTGTCCTGGGGTAGATTCTGTGGTGGATAGGTTGCAGCAGATCTGGAATCATGTGGTGGACAACTTAAAGTTGTCACAAGAGAAGGCTCAGCGTTTTGCCAACCGCCGCCGCGGTGTGGGTCCCCGACTTCGTGTTGGGGATTTGGTATGGCTGTCTTCTCGATTTGTTCCTATGAAGGTCTCCTCTCCTAAATTTAAGCCTCGCTTCATCGGTCCTTACAAGATATTGGAAATCCTTAATCCTGTGTCCTTTCGCTTGGATCTTCCTGTGTCATTTGCCATTCACAACGTGTTCCATAGGTCTTTGTTGCGGCGGTACGTTGTACCTGTGGTTCCTTCTGTTGAGCCTCCTGCTCCGGTGTTGGTTGAGGGCGAGTTGGAGTTTATTCCTGAGACCCTCTGCCATTGGGGTCATAACAGATTTGCTCTCTGTCATCCTACTCTGTTATGGCTTTTGTGGATTCAGGCGCTGCCCTGAATTTGATGGATTTGTCATTTGCCAGGCGCTGTGGTTTTATCTTGGAGCCATTGCAATTCCCTATTCCACTAAAGGGAATTGATGCTACGCCATTGGCCAAGAATAAGCCTCAGTACTGGACTCAAGTGACTATGTGCATGACTCCTGCACATCAGGAGGTTATTCGCTTTCTGGTGTTACATAATTTGCATGATGTTGTCGTGTTGGGTCTGCCATGGCTGCAGGTTCATAATCCAGTCCTGGATTGGAAAGCAATGTCTGTGTCTAGTTGGGGTTGTCAAGGGGTACATGGCGATGTTCCTTTGGTATCAATTGCTTCTTCTACTCCTTCTGAAGTCCCTGAATTTTTGTCGGATTACCAGGATGTATTTGATGAGCCCAAATCCAGTGCCCTACCTCCTCATAGGGATTGTGATTGTGCTATAAATTTGATTCCTGGTAGTAAGTTCCCTAAGGGTCAACTTTTTAATTTATCTGTGCCAGAACATACCGCTATGCGGACTTATATAAAGGAGTCTTTGGAGAAAGGGCATATTCGTCCGTCCTCGTCACCTTTGGGTGCAGGGTTCTTTTTTGTGGCCAAGAAGGATGGTTCTCTGAGACCCTGTATAGATTATTGCCTTCTAAATAAAATCACGGTCAAATTCCAGTACCCTTTGCCTCTGCTGTCCGATCTGTTTGCTCGGATTAGGGGGGCTAGTTGGTTCACCAAGATAGATCTTCGAGGAGCTTATAATCTTGTGCGTATAAAGCAGGGCAATGAATGGAAAACAGCATTTAATACGCCCGAAGGTCATTTTGAGTACTTGGTGATGCCTTTTGGGCTTTCTAATGCCCCTTCTGTGTTTCAGTCCTTCATGCACGACATCTTCCGAGAGTATCTGGATAGATTTATGATTGTGTACCTGGATGATATTTTGGTCTTTTCTGACGATTGGGAGTCTCATGTGAAGCAGGTCAGGATGGTGTTTCAGGTCCTGCATGCCAATGCCTTGTTTGTGAAGGGCTCTAAATGTCTCTTTGGAGTCCAGAAGGTTTCCTTTTTGGGCTTCATTTTTTCCACTTCTACTATCGAGATGGATCCAGTTAAAGTCCAGGCCATCTATGACTGGACTCAACCTACATCGGTGAAGAGTCTTCAGAAGTTCTTGGGCTTTGCTAATTTTTACCGTCGCTTCATCACTAATTTTTCTAGTGTGGTTAAACCTTTGACGGATTTGACTAGAAAGGGTGCTGATGTGACGAATTGGTCTTCTGCGGCCGTTGAGGCCTTTCAGGAGCTGAAACGTCGGTTTTCTTCGGCTCCTGTCTTGCGTCAGCCTGATGTCTCTCTTCCCTTTCAGGTCGAGGTTGATGCTTCTGAGATTGGAGCAGGGGCTGTCTTGTCACAGAGAAGCTCTGATGGCTCGGTGATGAGACCATGTGCTTTCTTTTCTAGAAAGTTTTCGCCTGCCGAGCGGAATTATGATGTTGGTAATCGGGAGTTGTTGGCAATGAAGTGGGCATTCGAGGAGTGGCGACATTGGCTTGAGGGAGCCAAGCATCGCGTGGTGGTCTTGACGGATCACAAGAATTTGATTTATCTCGAGTCTGCCAAGCGGTTAAATCCTAGACAAGCTCGTTGGTCGCTGTTTTTCTCCCGTTTTGATTTCGTGGTTTCGTACCTTCCGGGCTCAAAGAATGTGAAGGCTGATGCCCTTTCTAGGAGTTTTGTGCCTGACTCTCCAGGAGTTTCTGAGCTGGCTGGTATCCTCAGAGAGGGGGTGATTTTGTCTGCCATCTCCCCTGATTTGCGGCGGGTGCTGCAGGAATTTCAGGCCGATAGACCTGACCGTTGTCCACCGGAGAGACTGTTTGTCCCGGATAGATGGACCAGTAGAGTTATTTCTGAGGTTCATTCTTCGGTGTTGGTGGGTCATCCTGGGATTTTTGGTACCAGGGATCTGGTGGCCAGATCCTTTTGGTGGCCTTCCTTGTCGTGGGATGTGCGTTCCTTTGTGCAGTCCTGTGGGATTTGTGCTCGGGCCAAGCCTTGCTGTTCTCGTGCCAGTGGATTGCTTTTGCCTTTGCCTGTCCCGAAGAGGCCTTGGATTCATATTTCCATGGATTTTATTTCGGATCTTCCAGTCTCTCAGAGGATGTCTGTCATCTGGGTGGTTTGTGATCGTTTTTCTAAAATGGTCCATTTGGTGCCCTTGCCTAAGTTGCCCTCCTCCTCTGATTTGGTTCCGCTGTTTTTTCAGAATGTGGTTCGTTTGCATGGTATTCCGGAGAACATTGTGTCTGACAGAGGATCCCAGTTTGTGTCCAGATTTTGGCGGTCCTTTTGTGCTAAGATGGGCATTGATTTGTCTTTTTCTTCGGCCTTCCATCCTCAGACAAATGGCCAAACTGAACGAACTAATTAGACCTTGGAAGCTTATCTGAGATGTTTTGTTTCGGCTGATCAGGATGATTGGGTGACTTTTTTGCCATTGGCTGAGTTCGCCCTCAATAATCGGGCTAGTTCTGCTACTTTGGTTTCGCCTTTTTTTTGTAATTCTGGTTTTCAACCTCGTTTTTCCTCAGGTCAGGTTGAGCCTTCTGACTGTCCTGGGGTGGATTCTGTGGTGGATAGGTTGCAGCAGATTTGGAACCACGTAGTGGACAATTTGACGTTGTCACAGGAGAAGGCTCAGCGCTTTGCTAATCGCCGTCGCTGTGTGGGTCCCCGACTTCGTGTGGGGGATTTGGTATGATTGTCATCTCGTTACGTTCCTATGAAGGTTTCCTCTCCTAAGTTTAAACCTCGTTTCATCGGTCCTTATAAGATTTCAGAAATCCTCAATCCTGTGTCATTTCGTTTGGACCTCCCAGCATCTTTTGCCATTCATAATGTGTTCCATAGGTCATTGTTGCGGAGGTATGTGGTGCCTGTGGTTCCTTCTGTTGATCCTCCTGCTCCGGTGTTGGTCGAGGGAGAATTGGAGTATGTGGTGGAGAAGATCTTGGATTCTCGTATTTCGAGACGGAAGCTTCAGTACTTGGTTAAATGGAAGGGTTATGGTCAGGAGGATAATTCCTGGGTTGTTGCCTCTGATGTCCATGCTGCCGATTTGGTTCGTGCCTTTCATTTGGCTCATCCTGATCGGCCTGGGGGCTCTGGTGAGGGTTCGGTGACCCCTCCTCAAGGGGGGGTACTGTTGTGAATTCCGTTCTCGGGCTCCCTCCTGTGGTCATGAGTGGTACTTTGTGAGTTCTGTTCTTGGGCTCCCTCTGGTGGCTTTGAGTGTTACGGCTGGCTTTAGCTGGACCCCGGCTGCCTCGTTTCCTGCTAGGCTTGCTGCCTATTTAACTCCACCTGGACCTTTACTTGTTGCCTGCTGTCGTTGTATTCAGTACTGGTTCAGATTTCTCTGGGACTTCCCTTGTGACCTGTCTCCTTGTGGAGAAGCTAAGTTTCATGCTAGTCTATTTTTGCTCATTGCTATTTGAAAATGTTTCTCATTATATGATGAGTTCAGTCCAGCTTGCTTATATGCTATTTGATTGCTAGCTGGAAGCTCTGGGGTGCGGAGTTGCGCCCCTCACATCGTGAGTCGGTGTGGGGGTCTTTTTGTATTCTCTGCATGGATAATTTTTGTAGTATTTTCCTTGCTATCCTCTTACTATTTAGTTATTAGCGGGCCTCATTTGCTAAAACCTATTTTCATTTCTATGTCTGTGTTTTCCTCTTAACTCACCGTCATTATTTGTGGGGGCTGCTCTCACTATGGGGAAAATTTCTCTGAGGCCAGTGAGGCTTTGTTTCTCTCTAGGGGTAGCTAGTTTCTCAGGCTGTGCAGAGGCGTCTAGGCCGAGTTAGGAACGCTCCACGGCTGCCTATAGTGTGTGTTGATAGGATCAGGATTGCGGTCAGTAAAGTTCCCACATCCCCAGAGCTTGTCCTATGTTTTGGTTTACCTATCAGGTCAGTTCATGTGTTCTTACCACCAGAACCATAACAGGAATGCTTGCGGTCAGACGGAGCCTGGTCTCCTGCCGACCGGGTCATTACAATAATTAAACTATTTTCACTTTGCTTCATTAAATATGTAATTGTACTTGTACTTCTTGTCATATAATAAGGGTTTTTACCTAAAAGTGGGCATTCCGACTTGAGGAAAGTAATAGGGTCCAAGATGACCATTTGGAATATAATTTTTTTAAAGAATTATTTCTGAGAGCGCAAGAATGTTCAGAAGAATTATTCTTTTCATTATTTCTGAAATGGAGGGAACATCTATTGATTTCCACTTAGATGCCATAAGTATACAACATTTTCAAAACATCACCATATGTTTTGTATTGAGTATGAACACCACGGGCAGAAATACACCCACTTACCTCCCATGTGTTAAGCTAGTTACTACGCACGGACAAGCCGTGAAGCAGGGTAGTCAAGAGGTCTGGGGTCAAATACCATGAAAGCTTGTCATAAACTAAGGGGAAAGAAGGCACAGTCAGGTCACGGTCTGAGGTCAGAATTCCAGGAAAGTAGCGTATTGAGACAAAGGGGCTAGGGAAGTGGATGGTCAAAGGCAAGGTCTGAGTTCAGACAGCAATAGATCTGAAACAGCACAGAAACACAAGGCACACAAACACCACTGAGCTAAAGCTACGACTGTCAGTGATCAGATATAAATAGCCAGATAAATAGCCAGGTAATAACCAAGGACAGGAGGCATATGGAGAAAATCCAGCATGCCTCATGCCTGATTGGACGGCTGGATTGTCACTTGTAACCCTGATTGCTCAGCAAGCCCTAGCCTCAGATTGGACAGATGAGCTGTCAATCACAATACCAATAGCTCAGCATGCCCGTGCCCCAGATTGGAAGGCTGAACTGTCCCTCACTGCAACAAAATCATAATGCATTGTGGAATCATGACACAATGTCAGGCAATCAATGGTGTTATTAAAGGTTGCCTGTGGAATGTTCACTTGGGCATGCACACATCAAGATTCGCTGCTGGCAGCTCGATTTGCAATCGAGACACTATCACGATCCCTCATGAAGGCATATTCTTGGTGTTCGCCTTGTGGTCTCCAGGTGATACCCCAGTTATAATTGCATCTAAGGGACTCATCGCTGAAGATGATTGACCTCCATTCCAGCCTTCATTATGCTCTGCACCAGGATAGCTTTTGAGATTGGTGGCATTAGGTCAATGGAACATCTGTACTGGATGTTTAGCTTGTAGCCCGATTTTGTGCTAAAACTTTCTGATGGTTTGTGTAGATACTATTTGACGCCTTCATCGTAAAATGTAATGTCCAATTTCATTTTCCAAAATTACTATGCATCATTGTTTGAATATGACAAGATTAAGTGTACAATGTCTTTACAAGGGACATTCACATTAGTTTACTTCCGGGATTATGGTGTGGGGTGGTATATCTTTGGTAGGCGGAACCCTCTAGTCTTCATTCCAGGTACAATAACAACTTGACGTTACATTGATTTCTTCATGGTACCATATGTATGGCCATTTCTCCAAAGTGCCAGGAGCATATTTTCAATGCATAAATGTAAGGCTGCTTATGCTACTGCAAGCAGTCTGTATGACCTAAATATGCTAATATGGCCTGCAGTATCTCAGGACTTATTTCCTGCTCCGCACATCTTGGATATCATTGGTCGGCAATTGCTATTAGCTATCTTAATGATGTCACAACTGGTCACAGGTAGAGCTTCTCATGCTCTGCTCACTGTGAGCCGGCTGGAAAGGAGAGCAGATGCATCACTGATGTGACCACTCTCCAAACCATCCAGATCATTGTGGGACTTGGCTATTAATGGATTATCGGCGGATAGGTGAGTATAAGGGTGCTTTCACACTAGCGTCGTACGATGCATGTCGCAATGCGTCGTTTTTGAGGAAAAACGCATCCTGCAAAGTTGCCCGCAGAATGCATTTTTTCTTCATAGGCTTGCATTAGCGACGCATTGCCACATGTCGCATCCATCGTGCGATGGATGCGTCGTGTTTTGGCGGACCGTTGGCACAAAAAAACATTACATGTAACGTTTTTTTGTGCGTCGTGTCCGCCATTTCTGACCGCGCATGCGCGGCCGGAACTCCGTCCTCTCCTCCCAGGACATTACAATGGGGCAGCGGATGCGTTGTAAAACTGCATCCGCTGCCCCCATTGTCCTTTTTTTTCACAGCATGCGTCGGCCCAAAAATGGGCCAGACAAAAGTATTGGCACCCTCAGCCTAATACTTGGTTGCACAACCTTTAGCCAAAATAACTGCGACAAACGGCTTCCGGTAACCATCAATGAGTTTCTTACATAGCTCTACTGGAATTTTAGACCATTCTTCTTTGGCAAACTGCTCCAGGTCCCTGATATTTGAAGGGTGCCTTCTCTAAACTGCCATTTTTAGATCTCTCCACAGGTGTTCTATGGGATTCAGGTCTGGACTAATTGCTGGCCACCTTAGAAGTCTCCAGTGCTTTCTCTCACACCATTTTCTAGTGCTTTTTGAAGTGTCATTGTCCTGCTGGAAGACCCATGACCTCTGAGGTAGACCCAGCTTTCTCATACTGGGCCTTACATTATTCTGCAAAATTTGTTGGTAGTCTTCAGACTTCATAATGCCATGCACACGGTCAAGCAGGCCAGTGCCAGAGGCAGCAAAGCAACCCCAAAACATCAGGGAACCTCCGCCATGTTTGACTGTAGGGACCGTATTCTTTTCTTTGAATGCCTCTTTTTTTCTCCTGTAAACTCTATGTTGATGCCTTTGCCCAAAAAGCTCTACTTTTGTCTCATCTGACCAGAGAACATTCTTCAAAAATGTTTTAGGCTTTTTCAGGTAAGTTTTGGCAAACTCCAGCCTGGCTTTTTTATGTCTCGGGGTAAGAAGTGGGTTCTTCCTGGGTCTCCTACCATACAGTCCCTTTTCATTCAGATGCCGACGATTAGTATGGGTTGACACTGTTGTACCCTTGGACTGCAGGGCAGCCTGAACTTGTTTGGATGTTAGTCGAGGTTCTTTATCCAACATCCGCACAATCTTGAGTTGAAATCTCTTGTAATTTTTCTTTTCCGTCCACATCTAGGGAGGTTAGCCACAGTGCCATGGGCTTTAAACTTCTTGATGACACTGCGCACGGTAGACACAGGAACATTCAGGTCTTTGGAGATGGACTTGCAGCCTTGAGATTGCTCATGCTTCCTCACAATTTGGATTCTCAAGTCCTCAGACAGTTCTTTGGTCTTCTTTCTTTTCTCCATGCTCAATGTGGTACACACAAGGACACAGGACAGAGGTTGAGTCAACTTTAATCCATGTCAACTGGCTCCAAGTGTGATTTAGTTATTGCCAACACCTGTTAGGTGCCACAGGTAAGTTACAGATGCTGTTAAGAAGCACCACATGATTTTTCGAACATTGCCAATACTTTTGTCCACCCCCTTTTTTATGTTTGGTGTGGAATTATATCCAATTTGGCTTTAGGACAATTCTTTTTGTGTTTTTTCATTTATGACAAATTAAATGAAGATAATAATACCAAACAATTTGTGTTTGTTAGGGCTAGCGGAACGCACCGAGTAAATATAGATGTTTATTATTATTGATGCGTTCGCAGCCCGGGGTTCACCGTGCAGGGGGACCTGCTGCTAGTAAATGGTGGCACTATTTGGTGGTATAGACTAGCTCTGTTACCTCAGAGTAGCCAAGGAAGGAAAGCTCTGCGCCCTGTTAGACTTCACAGGAGCACAGGTTAACTGCCCATCAGAGAGCAGTCAGTGGTCATGCAAACATACAATCTCCTCACCGGAGGAGCCGGTATTCTAGGGGCTTATTTCAGCCGGGGCCCTAAATCCATGCACACAATCTCCTCGCCGGAGGTGTCGGCATTCTAGGGGCTTATTTCAGCCGAGTCCCTGAACACACATAAATGACCACACTGGCGCATGCATGTAACAGATTCAATACTAGCGCATGGCCGTGCGGTCATGAGAGCCTTAAATAGCTGCAGCAAGTACAGGACCTTCCTAGAAGGACCAATGAGAGGCTGCTACAGAGCCTGAGCACCTTCAGGACCTTCCTGGAGGACCAATGGATTTAGCTGCAGTATCTGAACATGTGACCCTCAATCCCCACTGAGAGATCTTACTCTGGGCATGCTCAGAACGAGAAAAGCAGGACTTAGTCCCAGAAGCGTCTGCTCGCCGCTGCCCAGCACTGACTTCAATGGCAGAAGCTGGAAAAGCAGCAGTAATCCTTTGTACAGAGTCAGACTGAGCGAGACACTGGGACTGACGTCTCTGCTGAGCAGGCTCCACTGCGGCAGGAGAAGAATGGGAGACCGCAGCGGAGATGGCCTGAGATTCCCCCTATGCAGAGGTGGGAACTCAACCCCTAACAGTGTTTACAATCATTTTCAGGAAGAATGAAAGAGTATTATCTGACAGAATTGCAGGGGTGTCAATACTTTTGGCCACAACTGTAGATATGTGGTGAGCATTTTGAACGCCCAAGTACTTCACAGAAGTTGGACGCAGAGCCATGAAAATGAAAAATCATTTTTCCCCCACAAAAATGATTTTTTAGCCCCCAATTTTTTTTCTATTTCGTAAGGGTAACAGGAGAAATTGGACCCCAAAAGTTGTTGTCCAATCAGTCCTGAGTACGCTGATACCCCATATGTGCAGAGCTCAGAAGGGAGGGAGCACCAATTGACTTTTTGAACGCAAAATTGGCTGTCGCGTTTGGAGACCCCCTGATGTACCTAAACAGTGGAAACCCCCCAATTCTAACTCCAATCATAACCCCAACACACCCCTAATGCTAATCCCATCCCAATCCATAATCCTAATCAAAACCCTAACCACAAAACACCCCTAACCCTAATCTCAACCCTAATCACAACCCTAACGCCAAAACACCTCTAACCCTAATCCCAACCCTAAACAAATCCCTAAGCCCAACACACCCCTAATCATAATCTGAACCCTAACCTCAAATCTAACCCCAACCTTAACCCTAATCCCAAACCTAACCCTTATCCCAAACGTAACTCTAATGCCCACCTTAACCCTAATACCAACCCTAATCCCAACCCTAACTTTTGCTCCAACCCTAACCCTAAGTTTAGCCCCAACCCTAACCCTAACTTTAGCCCGAACCCTAGCCCTAACCATAACTTTGGCCCCAACCCTAACCCTAACTTTAGCACCAACCCTAACCCTAGCCCTAACTTTAGCCCCAACCCTAATTGGAAAATAGAAATACATTTTTTTATTTTATTATTTTTCCTAACTAAGGAGGTGATAAAGGGGGGTATTTACTATTTTTTTTTATTTTGATCACTGTGATAGGATTTCAGAGTGACCAAAATAAAACAAGAGGAAGAATCTTCCTCTGCCAGCTGGCACATCACGGCGGGTGCACTGCGCCCATTTTCTTCCCGGAGGAAGAAGCCGGCGGCCAGGAGGGGACGGAGGAGGACCCAGGGACACCGGTAAGTATGATAGGGTCCCTGATCCCCCTATTTCCCTGTCCTCTGATGTGCGATCACATCAGAGGGCAGAGAATGACACGCCTTTTTTTTTCTTTTTGTGGTCGCCGGTAAACTGTTATTTACCGGCGATCACAAAACAGGGGGTCTGTAAAAACAGACCCCGATCATGTTCTTTGGGGTCTCAGCTACCCCAGCAGCCGAGACCCCAAAGATCTTCCGGGTGCCGGCCGGCGCACTGCGCCCGCCATTTTTTCCCCGGAAAAAGATGGCGGCGCCCATCGGGAGCCACGAGGAGCATCGGGGAGACGGGTGAGTATCGGGGGGCTATCTGGGACCCCATTTCTCTGTCCTCTGATGTACGATCACATCGAAGGACAGAGAAATTAAATGGGAAATCGCGTTTTTTTTTTTTTGCGGCCGCCGGTAAACGGTTATTTACCGGCGATCGCAACCAGGGGGTCGGTAAAAACCAACCCGAATCATGTTCTCTGGGGTCTCGGCTACTCCTGGCAACCGAGACCCCAGAGAAATTCTGACTCATTAACGGCGCTGTGGCTTAGATACCCTTAACTGCCGCAGTTAAAAGGCGTATCGGCGGTCGTTAAGGGGTTAAAGGACTTATACTGTCTGTGCTTTTATTACATTTGACTACGGAGTTAACAATAAGGGGTGTCTTATAGATGACTCTCCATTACAAACCCATAGGCTTAATGTCAGCGGCCATAAAACAGCTGACATCAACTCCACAACTATTACCCCACTTCCTATCATACCAGGGAATGTGGGAAGAGCCAGTCAAAGTAAAGATGTGCCTTACCTGGGGCAGCTGCAGGCTGCTATTTTAAGGCTGGGAAGGGCCAATATCCATGGTCCCTTCCAAGTCTGAGAATACCAGCCCCCATCTGTCTGCTTTAGCTTGGTTAGTTGTCAAAAATGAAGGGATCCATTTTTTTTTAACCCCTTAAGCCCTGAGGGTGGTTTGCACATTAATGACGGGGCCAATTTTTACAATTCTGACCACTGTCCCTTTATGAGGTTATAACTCTGGAACGCTTCAACGGATCTTGGCGATAATGACATTGTTTTCTCGTGAGATATTGTACTTCATGATAGTGGTAAAATTTATTCGATATAACTTGTGTTTATTTGTGAAAAAAACGGAAATTTGGCAAAAATTTTGAAAATTTCACAATTTTCCAACTTTGAATTTTTATGCCCTTAAATAACAGAGATACGTCACGCAAAATACTTAATAAGTAACATTTCCCACATGTCTACTTTACATCAGCACAATTTTGGAACCAACATTTTTTTTTGTTAAGGAGTTATAAGGGTTAAAAGTTGACCAGCAATTTCTCATTTTTACACCACCATTTTTCTTTAGGGACCACATCTCATTTGAAGTCATTTTGAGGGGTCTATATGATAGAAAATACCCAAGTGTGACACCATTCTAAAAACTGCACCCCTCAAGGTGCTCAAAACCACATTCAAGAAGTTTATTAACCCTTCAGGTGTTTCACAGGAATTTTTGGAATGTTTAAATAAAAATGAACATTTAACTTTTTTTCACACAAAATTTACTTCAGCTCCAATTTGTTTTATTTTACCAAGGGTAACAGGAGAAAATGGACCCCAAAAGATGTTGTACAATTTGTCCTGAGTACGCCGATACCCCATATGTGGGGGTAAACCACTTTTTGGGGACATAACAAAGCTCGGAAGCGAAGGAGCGTCATTTGACTTTTCAATGCAAAATTGACTGGATTTGAGATGGGACGCCATGTTGCGTTTGGAGAGCCCCTGATGTGCCTAAACATTGAAACCCCCCACAAGTGACACCATTTTGGAAAGTAGACCCCTTAAGGAACTTATCTAGATGTGTGGTGAGCACTTTGACCCAACAAGTGCTTCACAGAAGTTTATAATGCAGAGCCGTAAAAATAAAAAATCATATTTTTTCACAAAAATGATCTTTTCGCCCCCAATTTTTTATTTTCCCAAGGGTAAGAGAAGAAATTAGACCACAAAAGTTGTTGTGCAATTTGTCCTGAGTACAATGATACCCCATATGTGGGGGTAAACCACTGTTTGGGCGCATAGCAGAGCTCGGAAGGGAAGGAGCGCCATTTGACTTTTCAATGTAAAATTGACTGGAATTGAGATGGGACGCCATGTTGCGTTTGAAGAGCCGCTAATGTGCCTAAATATTGAAATCCCCCACAAGTGACACCATTTTGGAAAGTAGACCCCTTAAGGAACTTATCTAGATGTGTGGTGAGCACTTTGACCCAACAAGTGCTTCACAGAAGTTTCTAATGCAGAGCCGTAAAAATACAAAATCATATTTTTTCACAAAAATGATCTTTTTGCCCCCAATTTTTTATTTTCTCAAGGGTAAGAGAAGAAATTAGACCACAAAAGTTGTTGTGCAATTTGTCCTGAGTACAACGATCCCCCATATGTGGGGGTAGACCACTGTTTGGGCGTATAGCAGAGCTCGGAAGTGAAGGATCGCCATTTGACTTTTCAATGCAAAATTAACTGGAATTGAGATGGGACACCATGTCGCGTTTGGAGAGCCCCTGATGTGCCTAAACATTAAAACCCCCCACAAGTGACACCATTTTGGAAAGTAGACCCCCTAAGGAACTTATCTTGATGTGTTTTGAGAGCTTTGAACCCCCAAGTGTTTCACTACAGTTTATAACGCAGAGCCGTGAAACTAAAAATTCTTTTTTTTTCAGAAAAATGATTTTTTTAGCCCCCAGTTTTGTATTTTCACAAGGGTAACAGGATAAATTGGACCCCAAAAGTTGTTGTCCAATTTGTCCTGAGTACGCTGATACCCCATATGTGGGGGGGAACCACTGTTTGGGCGCATGGCAGAGCTCGGAAGGGAAGGAGCGCCATTTGGAATGCAGACTTAGATGGATTGGTCTGCAGGCGTCACTGTGCATTTGCAGAGCCCCTGATGTACCCAAACAGTACAACCCCCCCACAAGTGACCCCACATTGGAAACTAGACCTCCCAAAGAACTTATCTAGATGTGTTTTGAGAGCTTTGAACCCCCAAGTGTTTCACTACAGTTTATAACGCAGAGCCGTGAAACTAAAAATTCTTTTTTTTTTTTCAGAAAAATGATTTTTTAGCCCCCAGTTTTGCTTTTTCACAAGGGTAACAGGATAAATTGGACCCCAAAAGTTGTTGTCCAATTTGTCCTGAGTACGCTGATACCCCATATGTGGGGGGGAACCACTGTTTGGGCGCATGGCAGAGCTCGGAAGAAAAGGAGCGCCATTTGGGATGCAGACTTAGATGGATTGGTCTGCAGGCGTCATGTTGCATTTGCAGAGCCCCTGATGTACCCAAACAGTATAAACCCCCCATAAGTGACCCCATATTGGAAACTAGACCTCCCAAGGAACTTATCTAGATGTATTGTGAGAACTTTGAACCCCCAAGTGTTTCACTACAGTTTACAACGCAGTGCCGTGAAAATAAAAAATCCTTTTTTTCCCACAAAAATGATTTTTAGCCCCCCAAATTTTTATTTTCCCAGAGATAACTGTCAAGGTGAAAATATATATCTTTATACTCTTTTTGTACTGCTATACTCTTATACTGTGAAACAATAAGTTTTTCCTAATTGCTTGCTAATGTAAATGTAACTGTATTAAAGATGGCTGCCAGTGTTCATTCTTCATTTCAGTTAGAGTCCAAAAGGGTTAACTTTCATTTCTTCAGAAATGAAACTTAAGGAATGAGAAGAAAAGGAGAATCCACCAGAAGATGTCCAGCGAATCAGGAGGAGATTGAGCACTAGACGTATACTGTTCAAACCCCGCCTAATGCACGCCTTCCCCTAACACTCAATATAGTATTGTGTATTTTAGAATAAAGCCAGTTGGTGTGACCGTTGCGGACATGTGTGGACGCACGGGGCATTAACTAAGTTTGAACCAGCTACCTGTCTGACTCATTCTTATCCGGTACCAGATGCCTTGCACACATATTAATTTGGAATGACTGGTGAATGAGGGTATATTGTCGTTTACGACCCCGACAATTTGGCGCCCAACGTGGGGCGTGGCCAGCGATCCGAGACCCTCTGGACCCATGCCTGGATGTCTGTGGATGATACCCGTAGTGGCTGACCTCGAGGACTGATCACCCTCCGAACACGGTAAGTGGCGATCATGTACACTGTATATGTCACACTTGCTAGTGTCTCAGCCGTTATTGGTTTGTCTGTGGTCTCCTTGGGTCCGGGAGGTGACCGATCGAGTGGTGAGATCGAATGTGATCCTGTGCCATGCTCTGAACCAGCAACTGAGAGACGTCGCATTTTGCGCGTTCTCGTGTACACCACGCCTCCTCCACCGGTCATTGTACTCCGTTCAACCACCCTACCCATGACTGTTGTCTAGTAGTGAAGTGGAGTGATAGATTGAGCTAGTTGTAGATTGTGGGGCGGTTTAGAGGAAGGGATAGGAGACGCAGCCTCTGTGATATTGTGCTGACAGGTAACTAAGGCGTTCCGTGAGGGGACCACCTGTCCAGACAGGTAACTAAGGCGTTCCGTGAGGGGACCACCTGTGCTGACAGGTAACTAAGGCGTTCCGTGAGGGGACCACCTGTCCAGATCGGTAACTTAAGACGTTCCGTGAGGGGACCACCTATATTTTTGTGGAGGGGTCTCATTAGGAGGCTGCCTCCCAACGGTTTAGAATATCGTGGCAGGATAGTCTGTTAATCACTGTGTTCAGGTTAGGGACAGGAAATATTGAGCGCGAGGCTCTTTTCTTAGTACGTTGAACGTGAGGCTCCGTACTGTGGAACACCAGTGTTGACATCGCTGCCAGTGGTTTTACTGCAGAAAACCATAGTATTCTGTAAGAGTCATGCTACGTCTCTTAAAGCAGAAGAAGTCTGTGCCCCACAAGTTAGATGAGGATTCTGTGGAAGTCAAGGCAATAGTGGAGTCACGGGAGGGAAAGAAGGCAGTCAAGAATGTTGAGAGATTGTATAAGCATGTAGGATTGCCCTCGTCAGGGAGATTGTAGCCGGCTATGTGGCCCAATCTCATAGAAAATAAAAGGGGCATGTTGAAAGATAAAGGATTGTTAGAACAAGCGCAAGCTCATCTGCGAGTTGCGCGAAGCTTAAAGAATGAAGGATGAAAATAGGTTGATGGAGAGGAAGGATCAGACAATATAGAACCCGTGTTTGGTTATAAAATGCCTTTGAACTGTGATTTTACAGATTGTAAAATGGCCGCCGTGCCACTGATGATGAAAATGCAGTCCCAGCCATCGCCCTGTAATGGCGGCGGGATGAGCTTTCCAGAAACGTAAGTGTGTCCTGTTTGTGTTGTGCAGAATCCAACCTGGGTGGAAACCTGCTGTGTGTGTGCGTACGGACCGTCCTTGGGGCTCCGCCCAGATCACGGAGGATCATAGGAAAGTTTTGTAGAAATTAAGTCTGAAAACTGCTGTAATTTGTTACTTTGTAGAAGATACTGAGCTTCTATTAATGCTATGTAGGAGATAGGAGGGGCGGAGCGGACCGCTGCGAGATTTCTTTGTCAGTTCTCCTCTTTTCTCCTTATCTGCGCAGAGGAATGCAGTACTAGATGGGAGGGGGTGAGTGAATCCCTGCGCGACCTGCTTGCAATTTTTCCCCTCGGTGCTGCGGGCTAGAGGGACGGGGAACCATGTATTGCATTCCAAAGTTTTCTCTGTCCTTGGTTTAGTACACGCTGAGAGATTTGTGTTTAAAGCAATAAGTACTGTATGAAATTGAAAGTGAAATAGACCTGTGCCTGGTCTTGGAGGAAAACTTGTAAATAATTGAAAGATTGGTAAATTAAGCCTCTTCTTCCGACTGTAAGCTCTGAGCCCCTCAATCCCAAAGCACCAATATATACTGGGTTGCCAAAACTTAGTGTGCCTCTATTCTATGATCCTGTCGGGTGGATTTGTGATGTATGCGGAGTTACTAATTCTCAGTGTAGAGAGGTCTGTTACAATTGTGGAGCGAGTAGATTCAGGGTCGTAGCCCCCACCTTTCGCTTGCTAAACGCTGACAGCAATTCCCCGCTCCAAATACAGCCCCCACCCCACCGCAGTCCGCAGTACAAGGACGAAGCTTCATTCCTTATCAGAGTTCAGCCCCTGCCCTCTCCACCTTACACAAATCTAGTCTCATACTAAAATATCCCTTTTAACCCTGTCTGGGAATCTCCCTCCCCAGCCCCATGTCAATTTTCAGACCAAGAGCTTGCTTTAATCAGTGTAAATGGCAGACCCCCCAGCCCAGAAAGGCCCCTACATCTCCTCTTCCCGTGAAACCTTTACACCTACAAGGCCAGACTTTCCAGGAATCTGAAGTTTGGTTCCCCTGTCATTCACGCTACTACATCACACCTCAGGAATCCCAGGTTCTTTTCTCAGTGGGGTATGGGGACATGATTACCTACCAGGTAGGAGCTATAAGTGAACCCAGCTAACTCTACCCTGTCATATAGAGGGTGTTTGGCCCAGCAGATAGCCAACAAGGGAAGCCCAGCCATAGCCCAAGAGTGTCAGGCCTACCTTGCCACTTATGGCCCCTTGTATCCAGGAGACGCTATGTCCACCCAAAGAGGGAATTTGCCCTGTGATATAGTGTTACACACCGCAGGCCCTGTATATGATTACAAGACACCCGAGCACTGCCGTACAGTATTGCAGACTGCCTTGCAGACAGAGCTCACCTATGCAGGACATGCTACAGGTGTGCTGACTCAGCTTCATGGAGACAAACAGAGATCTGTTGCTTATTACAGCGGCCGCTTGGATACGGTGGCAAGAGAAAGCCCCTTCTGTGTTCGGCCCGTGTTGTCTGTCCAGCTGTTGCTACACAAGTCTTCAGAGATTGTTTTGGATCACCCACTGATGGTCCACACCCCACACGATGTACATAGTATCCTTAACCAAGTACAACCTAGCCACATGTCCATGGCCAGGCAGCTGCGACTTCAGTGTGCTATTCTCATGCCTACTAATGTGACTTTGAAAAGGTGCACTGTCCCGAACCCCGCTACTCTTCTCCTAGTTCCTATGGATCCAAAGGGGGGAGGAGTAGGTGACATGAGCAAGGACACTCTTTTTCTTTTAAGAATGGATCCAGAGGAACAAGATTAGGTTTCCAAACCCCATGATTGTCTAGAATTGATGTCTCAGGAAACGGCTGGTCTCTAGTGTGCCTATTCTAATGCTGATTTTGAGCTTTTTGTAGATGGATCCCGTCACCAAGATGACCAAGGACGCTTCTGTATCAGATATGCTGTGGTCTCAGAACATGAGGTAATCAAGGCAGAGTCAATGCCAGCTCATATGTCTGCACAAGAAGCAGAGCGTGCAAACTAGCAGAAGGTAAGACTGTAAATATCTACACTGACTCCAGGTATGCTTTTGGCATTGCACACGATTATGGGCCTATCTGGAGAGCCAGGGCTTTCCTGACAGCAAATGGCCACCCCTTTAAACGTGCTGAGGCAGTCCAGCAACTTATGAATGCATTACAGTTTCCCACCCAAGCAGGCATTATAAAGGTAAAGGCACATACCAGAGGCACTGATGGACGGACAAAGGGTAACGCACTGGCAGACCAGGCTGCCAAGAAAGCAGCAAGCACTCCTGTAGCCTCTAGAGTACATCACCTAGACACCCCACCATCTCCACTTGTGTTGAAAGACATCTTAGCCCGGTTACAAGAACAGGCAAGAGAGGAGGAGAAAAATAGGTGGCAAAAGATAGGGGCTTGCTCTGATACCATCACTGGACTATGGGGGAGGGGTGAAAAGGTCTGCCTACCACAGGTACTGTACCCAATGATGGCACAGGTTCTGCACGGGAATGTGCACCACTCGAAGACGGCCATGTGTGACACCCTACAGAAACAATGGATTGCCCCCGGGTTTTCCACCTGCGCAGAAAGGCAGGTACAGAGCTGCATGATATGTGCCACACATAATCAGGGTAGGACAGTGAAAACTCCATCCAAACACACTCCCCGGCCCTTTAACCAATTCCAGAGACTGCAGATTGATTAAATTCAGTTACCCAGGGTAGGGACGTATGAGTATGTGTTGGTCTGCATTGATTTATTTTCAGGTTGGCCAGAAGCCTACCCAGTTGCCAAAGCTACGGCAAAGACAACGGCGAAGAAACTGATGGCTGAGATCACATGCAGGTATGGAGTTCCTGAAGTCATTGAAAGCGATCGGGGTTCCCATTTTACTGGAGAGATCATGTCAGAGGTAATGGCAGCACTGGGGGTAAGTTAAGCATTGCATACTCCATCCACAGAGAAGTGGAAGAGTGGAGAGACTAAATGGAATTTTTAAGCTTAAAATCCAGAAGGCAATGGTAGAGACTGGTAAACCACGGACAGAATGCCTTCCTCTAGCTTTGTTTTCAGTAAGATATACCCCAAACAGGAAGACAGGACTGTCACCGTATGAGATTCTGTTTGGCAGGAGCCCCAATTTTGAATGTTTCTTTCCACAACAGTTGCAACTCAAGTACCAGGACTTGACTAGCTATGTGCAGGCCTTACATGGACACCTTGCCAAAGTGCATTTAACTGTCTTCAGTTCTCTTCCAGACCCAGACAAGGTTCCTGGACACCATCCCTTTGTGCCAGGAGACCTGGTGTATGTGAAAAAGTTTGTGCGCAGAGATTGTCTCCAGCCGAGATTTGAAGGACCTCACACGGTGATCCCGGTCACCCCCACTGCAGTAAAATTTGAAGGAAAGAGCACCTGGATCCACGCCTCATATTGTAAAAGAGACCGAACCAGTGTTTAGTCACAGTAGTGACTGAAGGGAAATGTTGCTGTTGTTTTTGGTCCTGGGGCTGGGGGCCATCCTCGCCCCTACCTCTTCGTCCCCTATTGCAAAAATAAGAATTTTGGTCCCACTATTCTCTGGGTAAACCTGACAGCCCTGGTGAATATCTGGCGATTTGATTTCTGTGATGTAGTCAAGTGCCTCGAGACTGAACGGGTGGTAGAGGGAATCATCCAGTTTTATATATGTGTTACCAGAAATGACAACAATAATCGTTATTATTGGTCAGATGCTGCCTGGAATACGGGAGATGATTGGGGATATAAACCTAGCGAAGCCACGTTCCCTAAGGATGGGACGGGTAGGAGTCATCGTGGGAGAATGCATCTAACAGCTTTTCCGCAACCACTTAGGGGTTGTAAATGGGGTAGAAGCTGTCACCCCCTTTTCCTGAATCTTGAAACCCCCAATCTGCTGATCTGCAGACGTATGTACTGGGAAGGCATTATAATTATGTATTTAGTAGTGGATATTATGGGAATTTAGGCCATGTACAGCTCCAGTATATTAGCTTCAGACCAACCATGACCCCTGTTACCAGTACAGTTAAAAACGGGCCCAGGTGAGCGTTTGCAAAATGTAGTTAATGAAGTGATACCCATTCCAGGTCTCAGTTGGCGAGAGGTTTTCTCCATAGAAACACAAACAGCCCCAAGGAAAAAACCTATGGTTAGAATGGGTGAGATACAATGTAAGAGTCCAGAATATCTCTGTAGGATGTATTGCTTGTGCTGCTGCGAATACACACCTATACACACATGCATTGCTTTTTCCTGATGACAACACCACTGCCTGTGTCATGAATCGGTTGAAAGGTTTGAAGCCCACTGATTGCCCAGATTACGTTCCACTAATTCATAAGGAACCTAAACTAAAGGTCCCAGGAGAAGTAACCGTATTAGCTGACAATTACACCTGCTACAATTCCCACAACACCACAGGTATACCAGTAGGGATCTTCGAGACAGGTTTCTGCAAGGAGAACAGTTCTCTAGATACTGACTTGCTAATCAAACATACACATTATATGTACGACATTTATTGGTTATGTGGAGACGGTAAGCTCCGTCCTAGGTTGCCTAATGCCTGGATAGGCCAATGCACCCTTGTTAAACTAGCCATGCAGTTCAAGATTTTATCTTGGGATCCAAAGATACCTGATGAACCTACCAGAAAAAGGAGAAGTCTCGATCAGCTCCACATGAGTTATGAAGAAGATCCACTAGTATATATTGATGCCATTGGAGTGCCAAGGGGGGTGCCTGACCAGTTTAAAGCCCAGAACCAGATTTATGCCGGCATTGTTTCTATAATCCCATAGGTGCAGATTAATAAAAATGTTGAATGGATCAATAATATATATATTACAGTGAACAAAGATTTGTTAATTATAGCTGTGATGCCTTTCAGGATATAGTTGAGGACTTGGGCCCTAACACTTGTATGACCCGTGCTGCAACCCGACCTAAGAGAATTACACTGAATCCTGTCCAGACAAGATCACATGTAGTGATATAAGAAGCTGACACAGGATTGTGGTTGGTGGATAGTGGGGACATTAACTTTTGGAAGTAGGCTGACAGTAATCCTTTTGGGAAGGAGCTGTAGACCAGCATGTCATGTCGCCCCCACCACCAGAGAACCAACCACATCAGGTAGGGTAAGACAGATACAGGAGTGTTATCCCTGGGGGCCCTCTGACTAGCTAGCTATGCAAAAACAAGTGGCTGACCCTGAGAACCAACCTTTCTCATTTTACAAACAAATAATGACAATATGATAGATGTATAAGTGCACCTAGGCAGGCCTAGGTAGTTAGTGAAAGCAATCCCGACTGGCACCTTCCTCAATCAAGAAGTAGACCCACCAGAGTACGATGGTACTGATCCAGGGGAGATCCCTAAGTATATTCCCCTCAAGAGAGTAGACAAAACCCCCCATTCTTAGATGATGCTAAGAGATTTAGTTTAGGGACAGTGGGAGAACTCCATGTGAGGTTAGTGAAGGGTTCAGCTGCCTGGAGGCCTCTCGCTAGGGGAGAGTTTCTGAGGTGTCTGGATGAAGAAATCCACCTCCCCTTTTCCCATCACATGGACAGTCTCAAAGGATCTTTCTTTAAGGGAAAAACTTAGTGTTTAGGGGGGATTGTCAAGGTGAAAATATATATCTTTATACTCTTTTTGTACTGCTATACTCTTATACTGTGAAACAATAAGTTTTTACTAATTGCTTGCTAATGTAAATGTAACTGTATTAAAGATGGCTGCCAGTGTTCATTCTTCATTTCAGTTAGAGTCCAAAAGGGTTAACTTTCATTTCTTCAGAAATGAAACTTAAGGAATGAGAAGAAAAGGAGAATCCACCAGAAGATGTCCAGCGAATCAGGAGGAGATTGAGCACTAGACGTATACTGTTCAAACCCCGCCTAATGCACGCCTTCCCCTAACACTCAATATAGTATTGTGTATTTTAGAATAAAGCCAGTTGGTGTGACCGTTGCGGACATGTGTGGACGCACGGGGCATTAACTAAGTTTGAACCAGCTACCTGTCTGACTCATTCTTATCCGGTACCAGATGCCTTGCACACATATTAATTTGGAATGACTGGTGAATGAGGGTATATTGTCGTTTACGACCCCGACATAACAAGAGAACTTGGACCCCAAAAGTTGTTCTCCAATTTGTCCCGAGTACGCTGACGCCTTATATGTTGGGGTAAACCCCTGTTTGGGCGCACGGGAGAGCTCGGAAGGGAAGGAGCACTGTTTTACTTTTTCAACGCAGAATTGTCTGGAATTGAGATCGGACGCCATGTCGCGTTTGGAGAGCCCCTGATGTGCCTGAACAGTGGAAACTCCCCAATTCTACCTGAAACTAATCCAAACACACCCCTAACCCTAATCCCAACTGTAACCCTAACCACACCCCTAACCCTGACACACCCCTAATTCTAATCCCAACCCTAATCCCAACCGTAAATGTAATCCAAACCCTAAACCTAACTTTAGCCCCAACCCTAACCCTAACTTTATCCCCAACCCTAACTTTAGCCCCAACCCTATCCCTAACTTTAGCCCCAACCCTAACTTAAGGGGGGTTTTATTTACTTTTATAGCGTTTTTTATATCGGATTTTTATGATTGGCAGCTGTCACACACTAAAAGACGCTTTTTATAGCAAAAAAGTTTTTGCGTCTCCACATTTTGAGACCTATAATTTTTCCGTATTTTGGTCCACAGAGTCATGTGAGGTCTTGTTTTTTGCGGGATGAGTTGCCGTTTTTATTGGTAACATTTTCGGACATGTGACAGTTTTTGATCACTTTTTATTCCGATTTTTGTGAGGCAGAATGACCAAAAACCAGCTATTCATGAATTTCTTTTGGGGGAGGCGTTTATACCGTTCCACGTTTGGTAAAATTGATAAAGCAGTTTTATTCGTCAGGTCAGTACGATTACAGCGATATCTCATTTATATCATTTTTTTTATGTTTTGCCGCTTTTATACGATAAAAGCTATTTTATAGAAAAAATAATTATTTTGGCATCGCTTTATTCTGAGGACTATAACTTTTTAATTTTTTTGGTTATGATGCTATATGGCGGCTCGTTTTTTGCGGGACAAGATGACGTTTTCAGCGGTACCATGGTTATTTATATCAGTCTTTTTGATCACGTGTTATTTCACTTTTTGTTCGGCGGTATGATAATAAAGCGTTGTTTTTTGGCTCGTTTTTTTTTTTCTTACGGTGTTCACTGAAGGGGTTAACTAGTGGGACAGTTTTATGGGTTGGGTCGTTACGGACGCGGCGATACTAAATATGTGTACTTTTGTTTTTTGGGTTTTTTTAGATAAAGAAATGTATTTATGGGAATATTTTTTTTTTTTCTTCTTTATTTTAGGAATTTTTTTTTAACTTTTTTACTTTGTCCCAGGGGGAGACATCACAGATCGCCGATCTGATAGTTTGCATAGCACTCTATCAGATCGGCGATCTCAGTCACATCACCGCAGGCTTACCAGCACCTGCACGGCACCCGGAAGTACTTCCTGCAGGACCCGGATGCAGCCCCGCGGCCATTTTGGATCCGGGGCCTGCAGGGAGGAGACGCTCGGTACAAGGTGAGTACATTCCCTTGTACCGATCGTCTCAGGGAAGCCTGCAGGGAGCCCCCTCCCTGCGCGATGCTTCCCTGTACCGCCGGTACACCGCGATCATGTTTGATCGCGGTGTGCCGGGGGTTAATGTGCCGGGGGCGGTCCGTGACCGCTCCTGGCACATAGTGCCGGTGTCAGCTGCGATAGGCAGCTGACACCCGGCCGCGATCGGCCGCGCTCCCCCCGTGAGTGCGGCCGATCGCTATGACATACTATCCCGTCACTGGGAATTAAGTTCCAGGTCACCTTGATGGGATAGTACGTCATATGGGATTAAGGGGTTAATTATTTTAAAAAAAATGTATGGGGACTTCTTTATTTTTGATAACCAGCCAAGATAATGCTGAAAGTTGAGGACTGCAGTCCACAGATGTCTGCTTTACCTGCACTGATTATCAAGAATAGAGGGGACCCCACGACATTTTTTTTAATTATTTTATTCATTTATTGCACAGCCGCAGGCTATCAGTGACACCAGGTGTAAAATAATTAGAGTAGTACTCATCAGCTGATGCCTGTGAATGGTGGTAACCTTTTTACCTCCAAAGATGCTGGCTCCCATGCTATCATCTGTGTGACAGTGTGTGAACTGCAGCACTCTGGTCGGCGGTAACAAACTTACCGCCGATCAGAGCAGGTGTTTCTCGGGCTGTCATACAGGTGACAGCATGTGCAACGCCCGATGTTCAGGCACCCCATTCATTTCAATGAGGTCTGACGGACCCGAACATTCACGGGTTCGCCCATCGCTATATATGAATAAAAACATAGAGCATAAATGAATCAATCTCAAAATACACCATTGAAATGAGAAAAAAACGTGAAAATAAAAAATATAAAGTGCACCAACCAAAAGTAGAAAAAATATGTTTTATTATATTAATTAAAATGAATCTGTCACTAGGATGACCGTTCATAAGGTATCTATATGGTTAAGCTGTTCATGTGAAGTTGAATAAAATGATAATTTGCATTTTTTTGCATGAAATAAGTATTTGATACAATAGAAAAAAAACTATTTCACCTGATTTTTTTTTTTGCAGGAGATATTCCACACTATGTACTTTAACTTCATGAGTGTCAATAACTATGAGCAGGACTGTATATTCAGTAGGGCACAGATAGGACAATCAGGCAACCACTTAGCGCAGGGGGGTTAATGTGTCCTTTCTAATGGCCCTAATCTCGGTAAGCGAGCAGCATTTGTAAAGAATAAATAGCACAAGAAACAGTTAGGGTACCGTCTCACTATACGATTTACCAACGATCACGACCTGCGATATGACCTGGCCGTGATCGTTGGTAAGTCGTTGTGTGGTCGCTGGAGAGCTGTCACACAGACCGCTCTCCAGCGACCAACGATGCCGAGGTTCGCTGGTAACCAGGGTAAACATCGGGTTACTAAGCGCAGGGCCGCACTTAGTAACCCGATGTTTACCGTGGTTACCAGCGTAAAAGTAAAAAAAAACAAACCCGTACATACTCACCATCTGATGTCCGTCAGGTCCCTTGCCGTCTGCTTCCCGCTCTGACTGAGTGCCGCCGTAAAGTGAAAGCAGATCACAGCGGTGACGTCACCGCTGCGCTCTGCTCTCACTTTCCGGCCGGCAGTCAGTCAGAGCGGGAAGCAGACGGCAAGGGACCTGACGGACATCAGATGGTGAGTATGTACGTTTTTTTTTTTTTTTACTTTTACGCTGGTAACCACGGTAAACATCGGGTTACTAAGCGCGGCCCTGCGCTTAGTAACCCGATGTTTACCCTGGTTACAAGCGAACGCATCGCTGGATCGCTGTCACACACAACGATCCAGCGATGACAGCGGGAGATCCAGCGACGAAAGAAAGTTTCAAACGATCTGCTACGACGTACGATTCTTAGCAGGGTCCCTGATCGCTGCTGCGTGTCAGACACTGCGAGATCGTAACTATATCGCTAGAACGTCACGAATCGTGCCGTCGTAGCGATGAAAATGCCACAGTGTGACGGTACCCTTAAAGTGCAAGTGATAAGGCTAATAAAAGGATTGTCCTCAGAAGGGTAGATCTGGTTAGGTAATGTAGTATTATTATAAGCATACAGCAAAAACATCTGCCTTTTTGCCTGACCTCGTAGGTTGGCCACTTTAAAGTAGAAACACAATGTGGCGCCCCTGCTCGTGTGTTGTCTGCCACTATATAAATATTCTAACAAATCACCTACTCTAAATAATACACTGCCACAAAAACTAATATAAAGTATGCGCAAGTGTGTACAAATGCCAGCATCTCATATCTAATGCTGCAAAAGTAATCCGAAATCAATCAGCAGGTAAGACGTAATCACCCCTCAGTAAAGGAATACCTTACAGTGGGGGAAATAGGAGTGCACCAAAATTCCTCCTGACATGTGCACAAACATCATCAACTACAACAAACATGACTGCTGTGCTTGCCAACAAGGGTTTTGCCACCAAGTCTTAAGTCTTGTTTGCCAGACCAGAGGGATCAAATACTTATTTTTCACAGAAAAATGCAAATAAATTTATATAATTTATACAATGTGATTTTCTGGATTTTATTTTTGATATTCTATATCTCAATGTTAAAATTAACCTACCCTTAAAATTATAGCCTGTCCATGTCAGTGGGCAAGCTTACAAAATCATCAAGGGATCAAATGCTTATTTCCCCCTTCTGTATCTTTCAAGATCTGTAGCATCTTGCTCTGATGTGTTTCCCTTCACAATCTAGAGGTTCATCAGGGGGGTTCGCTAGTAGTGATGAGCGAATATAATCGGTACTCGAGATTTCCCGAGCACGCTCGGGTGACCTCCGAGTATTTTTTTTAGTGCTCAGAGATTTAGCTTTCCTCACCGCAGCTGAATGATTTACAGCTATTAGCCAGCCAGCTTGATTACATGTGGGGATTCCCTAGCAACCAGGCAACCCCCACATGTACTTATGCTGGCTAACAGATGTAAATCATTCAGCTGCGGCAAGAAAAACGAAATCTCCGAGCACTAAAAAATACTCGGAGGACACCCGAGCGTGCTAGGGAAATCTCGAGTAACGAGTACATTCGCTCATCACCATTCCCTAGCAGTAGATATATATGGGATGATGCTATTTGCACGTTTCCACTTTTTTACCTTTCAGGAAAATGTGACATTTAATGTAATTTCTTTGACATTTTTTCCCAGTGCAGTTTTAGTGAAGTTCCATGGAAACTTGGAAAAAAGTGGCATTTAAAAATATGGCATAAATGAACACTTAAAACCCACTAAATTGGAAAATAAGGTAACGAGGACAGTTGCGGAGAATAAGCAGTCTAGGAGTTAAATTCTATATATGAATGACAGCTCGCACAGCACCCAGCTATGTGCCCTCTCTCCCCATGGGTGCAGGCAAATATCTGGTGGATGAGGATTTACCACGTATCAGCAGATGCTGCTTCTGCTGTGCAAAGTGAAGCTGTCAGCCTTTATTAAGATGCCGAGTGACAAGAGACAGGATGCAGTGTGTCAGCCGACATAGCAGTATGTGTTATGTACAAGTAAATGTGTAGACACAAGGCAGAAAGATAAAAATACCCTGCAAAAGTCAAGGGTATATATGTATAGTTTTACATATCTATCTAGGTGGTTCTTCTGCCATGTTGATATGGAGGAAGGCAAAAACCCACTTGAAGCAGAAGCCATTATTCCTAGTTTTGGGGAAAAAATCCTTTTCTCCATTAACATCTTATTTTTACACTCCTCATTGAAATTGCAGCATCAAGGGCAAGCCATAAGGTTATGCAAATCACGGAAGTAGCAGGTGTCGGTAAAATCTGCAAGGAATGAAGTTTTCAAGCACTTATCTGCAATCTGTGGCTCATGGGAGAGGCATAAGAGCCAGATTGAAATCATTTTTTTTTAAGCTCATAAAACCTCAAAAAGCAGATCAAGTCTTATGGAAAGATTGCATGATGCCTCCTGTTCATCAACATGCCAGTTAACCCCACTTGTCAAAAACTGAGAGGGACACGATCCTTGAAATAAGGTACCTGAACAAACCATGGGAAGGCATTTGCAGAACATTGGGATTCAGGCCAGATGTCCAGATGCAGGAATTTCACTGACCTCTTGCCATCGCTCACAAAGGCTATGATGGTGCAGAGCGAGACAACAATGGAGATCTATCCTTTTTGATGAGTAGGTACAATTATAGCCATAGATTGGTCTAGTAGCCATATGGGCAAAGCCATGAAGAGGCCTTCAAGAAGGAGAGTCACACTGGTTCTACTCCTGGGATTATGATGTGAGGTGGCATATTGCATAGTTTCCGGACCACTCTAGCCTTTATTCCAGGTACACTATCGGTTTGGAGTTACATGGATTTCTTGGTGGAACCAGTGGTAAGGCAAGTTCTCCAGTGTCCCAGGAGCTGTTTTCAACACAATAATGATAGGCTGCGTGTTCATCAAGCATGGTCAGCAGCATGTATGGTTTAAACATCCTACCATGGCAGCATCTCGGACTAGTCTCCCATCGAGCACATCTGGGACAGCATTGGACACCAACTATATAGGGAGCTGCCTGCACCAAATCTTGATTATTTGTGTGCATAAGAGCATTCATTGTGGAAGAACATTCCTCAGGCAAACATTAATAACCTTACTCATGCCAAAGTGTGTAAGTGTATGTATTTCTGTGTGTGGTGTATATATATTCGATAGTGAATTAATAGTTGGTAGAACCATCCTGGTTTAATGCTCCTTTGACGCATTCCATGAGCTTGTATTGGTTAGCACACTGGTTACTACGGCTGAGCTTACAAGTTCTTTCAAATGTCAACTTTATCGAAGGACTGCTATTCTTAAGATATGTACACTCTTTCAGCAAGTCTGCAGGAGCAGATCTTCACCAAGTGTTTCTGATAATTTCTCCACTAATGATGAGTGAATGTGCTCAGATAACGTGTTATCCGAGCATGCTCGGGTGTTAACCGACTATCTTGGACGTGCTTGGATAATATATTCGAGTCCCTGTGGCTGCATATTTTGAGGCGGTAGACAGACGCAAAAAATCTGGGGATTGCCTAACAAACAGACAATCCCTGCATGTGTTTGGCTGTCTACCGCCGCAAAACATGCAGCTGCCGGGATTCAAATATATTATCCGAGCAGGAGACTGTTGGAGCATCCGCACTGTGTCGGCTGGGAATGTTCAGATATAAGTAGTGCTTACTTTGCCATATTATAAGCGTCACAGCTGTTTTTCCCCATCATTTAAACGAGCCTTTAAAAAACACATTTCTAAATTTTGCCAAGCACCTGTTTTGAGCTTCAATGCTCTATTCTATTCTGTTAGAGGAACAAAGAAATGGAACTCATTAGGAAAAAAGGGTCTTCTGCAAAATAAAGCAGAAAGGTCCAGGTGACTGCGACATGGTCTGCCTAGTTTCAGCTTTGTGCCGCAGTATTATTCCCAACCAATCCTTGCTTTGAAGCACTACAATAATGAATGACCACAAATGCCACAAAAGGGACACCATACAACAATAAAGAAAATACAAACTTTTATTTAAAAAGAACACAATCAATAAAATCCATCTGAAAGAGAAGAAACAATACTTTTTTTTTTTTGTTTTTAATTTTCAAACATTAAATAATTCCTTAATCCCTCAAAAAAATAGAGAGAACGCTTAAGGCTCAATATTTTTGGCCCATTTTGTGCTTTATATGGATTAGAGCCTCTGCTATCAGGGGTGGCATACTCTATAGAGACATAATAAAGGTGGCCATACTTCCAAGTCAGCAATATGTGATGGCTGGCAAGTCATTCTTCTGCACTTTACACGAGTTGGTCTCATTTATTTGAACTGGTTGTCAATCAGCGTTCCTTTCATTTTTGCCTTCTTCGCTTCTAATTCAGCCTGGGGGAAAAAAACACCAGTAAATAAATAAGTATAAAATGAACCTTGAACCAAACGTCTGGCAATCTTAAAGCCCCTGAGGCATCGCAGGAGTGAAACATATGGCACCTGTGCACAGAAACAGCATACATTATCACCATTACATGACTCTTAATGAATGACTAGATGCTAATGAAGGGCGGGTCAGCACACAGAAGACGGGCCAAATTATAGTGAGATGTGGCAACTGGCTAGGTTTACAGTATCAGGGGTACCAAGAAGGATGATCACAGGGGACAAATAGTGTGAAGTGGCAGATGAAGGATTAAAAACTTTCTGCTTTTATCTTTAAGTCAAGGTTTTTTTTTACAAAAATATTACATTAACCATTTCAGAATTAGAGCCCATTGAGTCGTCTGTGAAAATCGGTCCGAGATCAGACTGCAATGCACGGACTGGCACCGGAGCGCGATAGCCTCATAGAAATATGGTATATGAAGTGGTCATGCTCAGTTTTGGAGAGCCGCAGGAAGTCTTGGCTTTATCTATCCGTAGACACTTGTTACAGAACTGGGCAAGACTTTGGCAGCTTTCCAGTCAGACCTTTCTGTTCTTGATCGTTCGTATCACATAAATATTCAGAAAGAAGTCTTAATCGTGGACTTTGGGCAAGTCAAGAACACCCAAAAAGATCAGTGTACCATCACCAAATGTTGGAAAGGGGTTTTCTTTGCCAAGAAAAGAGTTCAGGGATCATTCTCCTTAGTTGCCTGACATGGGCTTCTAGGTCTTAGGTGTTACTGAACTCACCGGTTTCTTCTTTATTTATTTTTTAATGTACCTGATTGCTGATTTGACCTCTCCTAAAGTTTCTGCTATTTCTCCCATAGAGTGATAGTTTTGCACACTGCATTTTTTTCAGTGTTTTTCCAACTTCATTATACCTCAGTTTGCGCTTTTTTGCTTTGTGATGCTTTTTCTTTACGTATGGTTCATTTTTTTAGTGCGTGACAAATAATCTTTCAAAGCACAGCATGGTCTAGGTGTAGAGTTTTCTTCACGCATTTTCCCGCATAGATCGTGAATGTTAACAAAAATGCTATCCAAAAACGGCATAATTTTAATGTCCTTTATATAAGGCAACAGAAATCCACCACTAAGTGTATAAACAAAGCCAATGTCATGAAATACTGGGATGACTGGCCAGACCAGACCATGAAATCTTTTATAGGCAATTTTCCAGTAACTTTTGAGCCTGTGAAAATTATGGTACAATGTACATAACCTATGCAATTCTTAAATGACTAATACAATATATGTTTGTACAAAAGTTGGAACTGAAGCTGAAAGTCCAGCTTTCAAAAATTAAAAAAAATAAATTAATTAATTCACCCTTCCAAGGTCAGTCACAGGGTCTCCACTCACGTCACCAATCAGTGAACTCTATGGCTCATGCTAGCTATTCAGGCAGAGCTCCTGAGCTCACTAATTAGCTGCAGCGCTGTTCACGTGACATTACCACTGCAGATAATAAAAGACACTGGGAGCAGAGGTGTAGACTCAGCGCGGAGCCCGCGAAAGGTGAATAAAGCAAAATTTGTCTTTTTAAGACAAGTTGTGCTTGGGGACACAGGCATTCTGGAAGTGGAAAGCCCCTTTAATGGCTTCATTTCAAATGTGACTATGCATATACACCTGGACGTACAAGTATATATAATAAATTATATATTCTCCAAATTGTGATTGTACTGCATCAATATTAAAAACGGCTTTTTCAGGTTAAAGGGTTATTTTCAAGATGGTACACTAGCCCCTGTAAACACTATTGCTGGTGGTCTGACTTCAGGTCCAAAAGAACAAGGTTCTGTAGTCATATCTTGAAAGGAGATGGGATGTGAACATCCCACCTTTGCTTCGTTCACGGTCATTCAATTGCAGTGCTTTTCAAACTGTGAAGCTTGCATAACCAATAAGGCGCCACCTAGCTGCTGGTGAGGCGACACCTAGCTGTTGGTGAGGCACCACCCAGCTGCTGCCACCCAGCTGCTGGTGAGGCGACACCCAGCTGCTGGTGAGGTGACACCCAGCTGCTGGTGAGGCGACACCCAGCTGCTGGTGAGGCGACACCCAGCTGCTGGTGAGGCGACACCCAGCTGCTGGTGAGGCGACACCCAGCTGCTGGTGAGGCGACACCCAGCTGCTGGTGAAGCATGCTCACAGAAGTGATTATAAGTAGCACAGTCCTTCTTTGGCTTCAGCATGCTGAAGTTAGGTAACATGATTGCCTCGCTTTGTACTTATTTTGTTGTACTACAGAGACAATTAAAATACAATTTGTGAGATATTTTTAGATTTTCTATTGGCTTCAACTACAATTTCTTTAGAGCTTGTGGAAATGGACATTACATTTTTGTGGAAAAAGTTTGAGAAGCCTTTATCTATGAAACTGGAAGAAATGGCCAAGCACTGTACTCCTTTTCTGGCAGCACCATAGACAATAAAGGTAAGGTCACACAACGGTTGGCATAGTTGGAGAAATTTCCAAATTGTGCATCAAAATAAATGGTCAGTATACTGAAGTCACAGATCTTCCACGCCAGCTCTAAGCACCAGTTCACACTGACTACATACCAGTTCCTGTAGTCTTCTCTTGCTCATGCCTTTTCTCTCCAATTGCTTCTCAATCACTTTAGCATTCTGGGCATAGGAGTCGGCCACCTCCCTCTGTAAAAAGCAGGGAAATATTGTAATCTAGCATCTGCAATGTGTGTTTTTTTTCCCAAAATGTCCGATAGACAAGGCGCAGTGTGGATTGTGCATAAGATGGTACGGTAATACACCTACCGCCTCTATCTCCTCCTCTTCTTCATCAATGGTGGAAACAGTAACAGAGCTAAACTTGCCCATGTCTTTGGTGCGTTTGGTCATCATCACCTAAGAATGAAAGGGAACACTATTAGTAGCAGATAAGTGATGTAACACTTGCATGAAGATGTCACAGCAAAACAGACCATAACAACAACCTCCTGCTTCCTCTCCACCTTATACAAGGCCATGTTTTGACCCCCTGTATCTCCTCCTCCACAGGAATATTTAAGTTGAGACTTTAAAGAAGCAAAGAAAGCCTTCTTGAAGAAAAAAAAAATAATAATGTTCCTTATCACTCCAAACCTACACTGCTCTGGTGGTCTCTACCAGGACTGGAAGTGATAAAGTCCCAACTGTCTTCCATGTGTAGCTTTGCAGGCAATTAGTCATCTCCGTAGTCCGGTCACTGCCAGATGGAACTTCATCACATCTGTTCCTGATAGACACCACTGGTGTGGTGAGGGATTATTAACAGTTATTAGTTACCAGTTACTAGGTTTTAGAAGGATATCTTTGCTCTAGACAATGTTGAAAACTCCTGGAGAAACCCCTTTCATTATCATAATAGCGTAGATGACATACCTTTTTAGGTGGATCAGGTTTTTGGGTATAGATGTTGGTTTTGCCGAAACCTTGTCCAAACTTGACCAGAGCTCCATTGAAAATAAAGGTTGCAGGGGCATTCTTTAGCTGGTGCTGGTAGAATAGAGGAAGGCTGCACCTGTGGATGAGCACAAGCACATGGTCAAGTACAAAACTGTTCCCGTACTATTACTAGAAATGTGCATGGTGCAGGGGAACAGCAGGGTCTGACAATGAAACATGAAGTACTCAACCGCACAAAGCGTGTAGACATTAAGGTGGGAAGTTGTGGTTTGCAGGGCAGGGTAGGCTTTAGAGCTGGAGAACCATTGGTTGCATGATTCTTAAATTAATCTTGTTTATAAGGGATATTTTATTTATTTTTGTTTTATTACTGGAGACGAGGGATTCAGTGGAATGGGCATTAGGCGAGTATAACTGTGTCTTATTACATTAACCCCTTCACCCCGAAGCCTGTTTTCACCTAAGTGACAGGGCCAATTTTTACAATTCTGACCACTGTCACTTTATGAGGTCATAACTCTGAAACGCTTCAACGGATCCTGGTGATTCTGACATTGTTTTCTCGTGACATATTGTACTTCATGATAGTGGTAAAACTTCTTCGATATGACTTGCATTTATTTGTGAAAAAAACAAAAATTTGTCGAAAATTATGAAAATTTAGCAATTTTCAAACTTTTAGTTTTTATGCCCTTAAATTAGAGAGGTATATCTCATAATATAGTTAATAAACAACATTTCCCACATGTCTGCTTTACATCAGCACAATTTTGGAAACACAATTTTTTTTTGTTAGGGAGTTAAGGGTTAAAAGTTGACCAGCGATTTCTCATTTTTGCAACAAAATTTGCAAAACCATTTTTTTTTACAGACCACCTCACACTTGAAGTGACTTTGAGGGGTCTATATGACAGAAAATGCCCAAAAGTGACACCATTCTAAAAACTGCACCCCTCAAGGTACTCAAAACCACATTCAAAAAGTTTATTAACCCTTCAGGTGCTTCACAGGAATTTTTGGAATGTTTAAAAAAAATTGAACATTTAACTTTTTTTTCACAAAATTTTTACTTCAGATCCAATTTGTTTTATTTTACCGAGGGTAACAGGAGAGATTAGACCAAAAAAGTCGTTGTACAATTTGTCCTGAGTACGCCGATACCCCACATGTTGGGGTAAACCATTGATTGGGCACATGGCAGAGCTCGGAAGGGAAGGAGCGCCATTTGACTTTTCAATGCAAAATTGGCTGGAATTGAGATCGGAACCCATGTCGTGTTTGGAGAGCCCCTGACGTGCCTAAACAGTGGAAACCCCCACAAGTGACACCATTTTGGAAAGTAGACCCTCTACGGAACTAATCTAGATGTGTGGTGAGCACTTTGAACCTCCAAGTGCTTCACAGAAGTTTATAATGTAGAGCCGTAAAAAAAAATTCATATTAATTTTCACAAAAAATGATCTTTTTGCCCCAAATTTTTTATTTTCCCAAGGGTAACAGGATAAATTGGACCCCAAAAGTTGTTGTGCAATTTGTCCTGAGTACGCTGATACTTCATATATGGGGATAAACCACTGTTTGGGCGCATGGCAGAGCTCGGAAAGGAAGGAGCACCATTTGACTTTTCAATGCAAAATTGGCTGGAATTGAGATCGGAACCCATGTCGTGTTTGGAGAGCCCCTGACGTGCCTAAACAGTGGAAACCCCCACAAGTGACACCATTTTGGAAAGAAGACCCCCTAAGGAACTTATCTAGATGTGTGGTGAGCACTTTTAACCCCCAATTGTTTCACTAAAGTTTAGAATGTAGCACTGTGAAAATTAAAAAATCATTTTTTCTTTCCACAAAATGATCTTTTAGCCCGCAATTTTTTTTTTCCCAAGGGTAACAGGAGAAATCGGACCACAAAAGTTATTGTCCAATTTGTCCTGAGTACGCTGATACCCCATACATTGGGGGGAACCACTGTTTGGGCGCACGGCAGAGCTCGGAAGGGAAGGAGCGCCGTTTGAAATGCAGACTTAGATGGATTGGTCTGCAGGTGTCATGTTGCATTTGCAGAGCCCCTGATGTACCTAAACAGTAGAAACCCCCCCACAAGTGACCCCATATTGGAAACTAGACCCCCCAAGGAACTTATCTAGATGTGTTGTGAGAACTTTGAACCAACAAGTGTTTCACTACAGTTTATCACGCAGAGCTGTGAAAATAAAAAATATTTTTTTTTCCACGAAAATGATATTTTAGCCCCCACGTTTTTATTTTCCCAAGGGTAACAGGACAAATTGGACCCCAAAAGTTGTTGTCCAACTTGTCCTGAGAACGCTGATACCCCATATGTTGGGGGGAACCACTGTTTGGGCGCACAGGAGAACTCGGAAGGGAAGGAGCACTGTTTTAGTTTTTCAAAGCAGAATTGGCTGGAATTGAGATCGGATGCCATGTCGCGTTTGGAGAGCCCCTGATGTGCCTAAACAGTGAAAACTCCCCAATTCTAACTGAAACCCTAACCCCAACCCTAACCCCAGCCCTAACCCTAGCCCTAACCCCAACCCCAACCCTAACCCTAGTCCTAACCCTAGCGCTACTTTCACACTAGCGTTTTTTTTGCATACGTCGCAATGCGTCGTTTTGGCGAAAAAACGCATCCTGCAAAGTCATCTGCAGGATGCATTTTTTCCCTTACAGACTAACATTAGCGACGCATTGCGACGTATTGACACACGTCGCAACCGTCGTGCGACGGTTGCGTCGTGTTGTGGCGGACCGCCAGCAGCAAAAAACGTTACATGTAACTTTTTTTGTGCCGACGGTCCACCATTTCCGACCGCGCATGTGCGGCTGGAACTCCGCCCCCACCTCCCCGCATCTCACAATGGGGCAGCGGATGCGTGGAAAAACAGCATCCGCTGCCCCCGTTGTGCGGCGCTTGCACAGTATGCGTCGGTACGTTGGGCCGACGCAGCGCGACGGCCCCGTACCGACGCTAGTGTGAAAGTAGCCTAACGGGAAAATGGAAATAAATATATTTTTTAAAATTTTATTATTTTTCCCTAACTAAGGGGGTGATGAAGGGGGATTTGATTCACTTTTATAGCGTTTTTTGGGCGGATTTTTATGGTTGGCAGCCATCACACACTAAAAGACGCTTTTTATTGCAAAAAATAGTTTTTGCATCACCACATTTTGAGAGCTATAATTTATCCATATTTTGGCCCACAGAGTCATGTGAGATCTTGTTTTTTGCGGGACGAGTTGACGTTTTTATTGGTACCATTTTCGGGCACATGACATTTTTTGATCGCTTTTTATTCCGATTTTTGGGAGGCGGAATGAACAAAAACCAGCAATTCCTGAAATTCTTTTAGGGGGGCGTTATACCGTTCCACGTGTGGTAAAATTGATAAAGCATCTTTATTCTTCAGGTCAGTACGATTACAGCGATACCTCATTTATGTAATTTTTTTATGTTTTGGCGCTTTTACACAATAAAAACTATTTTATATAAAAAAATAATTGTTTTTGCATCGCTTTATTCTGAGAGCTATAACTTTTTAATTTTTTTGTTGATGATGCTGTATGGCGGCTTTTTTTTTGAGGGACAAGATGACGTTTTCAACGGTACCATGGTTATTTATATCCGTCTTTTTGATCGCGTGTTATTCCACTTTTTGTTTGGCGGTATGATAATAAAGCGTTGTTTTTTGCCTTTTTTTTTTTTTTTTGCGGTGTTCACTGAAGGGGTTAACTAGTGGGATAGTTTTATAGAGCGGGTCGTTACGGACGCGGCGATACCAAATATTTTATTTTTATACATCCTATTTTTTTTTTTCTTTACTTTTTACCATTGTCCCAGGGTGGGACATCACTGTTTTAGATCAGATCGTTGATCTGACAGTGTGCATAGCACTCTGTCAGATGAACGATCTGACAGGCACAGTACAGAGTCTTGTCGGCGCCTGCTCTCAGCAGCTCTCAGCACTGCAGGCGCCGGCAAGCCAGGTCAGTAAATGACCCGGAAGGAGTCCCGCGGCCATCTTGGATCCGGGGACTCCTTCCAGGTCACCGGAGCAGCGCGATCTCATCGCCTTGCTCCGGTGGGAGAGCGCAGGGAGCCCCCGTCCCTGCGCGATCCCCCTCTATGCCGCTGTCACTATTGACAGCGGCATCAGAGGGGTTAAATGCCCGCGATCGGCGATAGCGCCGATCGTGGGCATTGCTGCGGGGTGTCAGCTGTCATACACAGCTGACACCCGCACCCGATCACCGCGGCGCTCAGCGCGAGACCGCAGTGATCGATGTGCCGTACTACTACTGCGGCTGGCACAAATGCAGTGCCGGCAGCGCAGTAATAGTACGGCGCGTGTCGCGAAGGGGTTAAAAAGAGAAGAGTGTGTTTTGTTCTCATTTCAAATAAAATACTTTATTCTGGCTGTGTTTTTATTTACCATATAACTATAAGACTAGTAATGGATAGGTGTCTTATAGATGCTTCTCCATTACTAATCCATGGGATTGATGTCACCAGACAATACAAAGGTGACATCAACCTCACCAATATGAACCCCACTTAGGCTGCTTTCACACTAGCGTCGGCCCGCGTGCCAACGCGCGTTGTGAAAATAAAGCCCGATGTGGGCAGCGGAAGCAGTCTTACGACGCTTCTGCTGCCCAATTGTAAGGTCTGGGGAGGAGGGGGCGGAGTTCCGGCCGCGCATGCGCGGTCGAAAATGGCGGACCTCACACGCAAAAAAAGTTACATGTAACGTTTTTTTGTGCCGACGGTCTGCCAAAACACGACGCAACCGTCGCACGATGGTTGCGACGTGTGGCCATACGTCGCAATGCGTCGCTAATGTGCAGACAACTTTGCAGGATGCGTTTTTTTCTCCTAAACGACGCATTGCGACGTACAGCCAACAACGCTAGTGTGAAAGTAGCCTTACCACCGCTATAGAGTAAGTGGGAACAGCTGGGCAAAGTGCCAGAATTGTTGCATCTAATAGATGTGACTTTTCTGGGCTGCTGTGGGAGGAGCAATATCCATGGCCCCTTACCAGCCTGAGAATACCAGCCCTCAGCTGTTTACTTTAGCTAGGCTGGTTGTGAAAAATGGGAGGTCCCCACGCCGTTTTTTAAATTATTTAAATAATAATAATTTAAAAAAAAAAAAATAAAAAAAAAAAAACAGCATCAGAACCCCTCTATTCTTGATAACCAGCCTTGCTAATGTGACAGCTGAGGGTTGCAGCCCCCAGCTGTGGGTTTTGCCAGAATCAAATCAATCCATTTAAAGGGCTTCGTTTATCAAAATGTTAACGGGAGAACTGGCCTCGTTGTTCATTGCAGCCAATCACAGAGCAGCTCTCATTTTCCTTCTGCAGTCACAGAAATGATGAGTGACGGATTCAGTTTGTCTCATACATTTGGGGAAAGCACGTAAAACATTTTCATATCTTCATGGCTCTCTGTGGACTTCTATGGACACCCACTATATGACAACGTGCGTTGTGTGCTCGCCACTTCTCGTTATTTCTTGTGTTCAGCGCAGTAACATAGGGACCTTTCCAGATAACTGGGCCCCTTAAATATGTCGTCACTGGAGATATTATATATAAGATAATTAGACATCACATAAATGAGCCCCTAATGTATGTGCCACTAGTCAATATGCTGTAGTTTTCACAAGCTATCGGGGCAGTACAACTCATGAGCAGTGCGTAGCCGGCCCTCCACCACCTGCTGACTGGAGAGTCATGGTGCCATGTCATTTTTACCACAAAATTAATGCTGTAAACAGCAGAACAGCGTTTTTTTTTACTATTTTATCTTAGTTGGAAATTATTTTCCTGGTTATTCAGTTCATTGCTTGGTAAAATGAATGGTTCAAACCTACAACTATATGTAGACAGAAAAAGAAAAAAAAAAAAAGTTATAGCTCTTGCAAAAAGCGGACGAATAAAAAAAAACACCACTCGGTTGTGAAGGGGTTAAGTGGAACAACAGACGGTATTGATATCACTTCAAATGGCGAGTTTTTTTTTTTTTGGTAAATATGAATATTTATAAATCTGGATTAACACATTATCGTCTGCTTACTTGCCACATTTCTTCCGATACTGCCGCTCAATGCCATCTGGTCTGCAAGAAAATGAAAATAAACATGAGAAAAATGTAAATTCATTGTTCTATTTTATTTCTTTCATCAAAAAGGAGGAAACCTCAGTGGAAGACTTATTGATGTGAATGGTAATTGAAAGCTAGCCTATCTGGTGCAATGCCAAAGAAAATCTGCAAAAAAAGTTGCAGAAAACGGTAAAGCTGGGCTATGATATAAAGGTGTCAGACGGCCGCGCATCTCAGCTTGGCACCAGAAGCACTATGGTAAAGAGACAAGCTGATGGAGGCAGTATGATGCCTGCTGGGAAATTCTTGGTACTGGTCATTGAGACATAAAACATTGTTGCGTATCAAGTGTCTTCTTGGAAAAAAAAAGCCCAGTTCATGGAATCCTCATTCCACAACTTATAGAACTTAAGAGGGAGGGTCTGAAGTAAAGGAGAAGGGCCTAAAATGGTCCCTAGAACTGGGACCCTAACTATTCCTGACCCGGGGTACTCTTGATGGTAGAGAGGCCTGAGTTTCCAACCTTACTATGTCCCTGTTAAACCCTAAGTTGTCCCCTTCCTTCACCCCATGAGCCATGGGACAGAAATGCAAGGGAAACCAGACACAAAGACAGAAACCCACCATCATACAAAAACACTCACCAAAAATAGGGAGGAAGATATGGAAAGGGAGGAATAAACAAACTAAATAGGAATAAGGACAAGGAGATAAACACTCCAGACTACAGCACACAGAGCACTTCAACTAGTACTCCCAACTACTCAGCTCACTTTCCAAGAAGATTCTTTCACTGGCTAGGAAGAAACACCCAGAGCTTGAATATATAGGGAGAGTAAATGATTTTAGCATCTGCAGCTGGGAGCAACAACCCTGTATGTTTCTAGTCAGCAAGGAAAAGGTCCATAACCCTTTCAGCACTGATGGAAAGGAAATCCATTTAAAATAGGACACACAGTCTCTAAAGAGGACCTGCGATTTATTACCCGTTGTGACCTCCTAACCCAAAGTTTTCCAAGGGGACGTGACACAGGTACCACAGATAGTTCTTGTGGAGCTCATGCCATGATGGGTCAGAGAAGATTTACTGGTAATTGAAGACCCAAGTACTATTTTTTTTAATGTTATTGCTGATTGGTGCATATACAGTACATATGATTCATGAAACCTGAGGGATCTGAGTATGAGGACATAAAGTTACCCTCTAAAAGCAAACGTGGTTGATCCAGACACAGACGTATAATTAGTACCTGTAAATCCCGTATATTAGTAATAGATCTCCATGACTTTTTTTGGCTAGCTGCCATTAAAGGATCTTACTCACAGCTAGTTTTATTACCCAGGAGAGCCTGCTTCATTAACTCAATCATCCAAATCGTCTAATTAACATGTACATGTCATTCTGACATTGATTATCATATGTTAATGAGCACAGAAGCACCTTCACCACAGGACACCATTGTGTTGTGTTCACATGTAGTTTCTGCTTTGAGAGAAATGCCACGCAGTAACAGAATCATCTACAGAAGCACATGGTCAATTTCTAGGTAGTAACAGATTATTCCTTATACATTGCAAACTGGAAGTGCATCGAACGATCTGCATTTAATAGGAAAGATATTGGATATCACATTTGTCAGTGATATGGCCATCAAAAGTGGGACTGTATTTCAGAAAGTAGACCTGACCAACACAGCAAAAAGCCCAGAATGTGGTGAGAGAAGAACGGCTTCTCTCAAAGGGGTTGTGCTAAATACAACAAATTTAGTCTATCCACAGACTTGGAGATAAATATTTGATTGTTGGGTCCCTACTAGTGATGAGCGAGTATACTCGTTACTCTGGTTTTTCCAAGCACGCTCGGGTGCTCTCCGAGTATTTGTGAGTGCTCGGAGATTTAGTTTTTGTCGACACAGCTGCATGATATACGGCTGCTAGACAGACTGAGTACATGTGGGGGTGGCCTGTTTGTTAGGGAATCCTCACATGTATTCAGGCTAAATCATGCAGCTGCATGGATAAAAACTAAAATCTCTGAGCATGCCAAAATACTCAGAGACCACCCAAGCGTGCTCGGGAAAACACGAGCAACGAGTACACTCACTCATCACTAGTTCCTACCGATAAGAAAAACCCAAGGTCCCAAACTCCCGTGTGTGAACAGAGATACTGAGCATGTGCAGCCACTGCACCAGTCACTATATATGAGAGTGGTTGTCATAAGTGCTCCCTAATGCGCCATTCACCCAGGGGACTTTGGGATCCCCATTCTCAGGATCGTAAAGGTTCATACACATCATCTATTCTGTCAATATGTAATAAATGCTGTTTATGAGGCAACCAAACTATTCTGTGCAGATAAGTTTGTGATTTTGGACTTTATCCTAAGTCATGTGACAAGGCTCGTTCGAGTCGATATTGACTTTTAGGATTTCTACTTCCTATAGGTGGCGCTAGAGTTCTAGTTCTCTTCCTCTCTGCAGAGACACTTGTGACATGTCATTTTTCTCATACTGGTTTTCATTGGTTTTAGGAATCCTGTTTTTGGCGGTCACTGTTAAAAGAGACACTTAACACTGAAGTTCCACAATATATACCGTATTTGCATATTTTGACATACTGTTGAAAATCTATCCTACCCCCACATTTGAGCTCTGTCAACATTGGAATATCGGGTTAACATTTTACATGATCAAATTGATTATAATGGGTCTCGTCAGGTTTCTCTTTTGCTTTCACCAGGTACAATTGTTCAGGATTTACCACTATTCAGAACAGTCGGTGTGAACACAGAAGGAACAATTTTGACTACAGGTCCTTCTCAAAAAATTAGCATATAGTGTTAAATTTCATTATTTACCATAATGTAATGATTACAATTAAACTTTCATATATTATAGATTCATTATCCACCAACTGAAATTTGTCAGGTCTTTTATTGTTTTAATACTGATGATTTTGGCATACAACTCCTGATAACCCAAAAAACCTGTCTCAATAAATTAGCATATCAAGAAAAGGTTCTCTAAACGACCTATTACCCTAATCTTCTGAATCAACTAATTAACTCTAAACACATGCAAAAGATACCTGAGGCTTTTAAAAACTCCCTGCCTGGTTCATTACTCAAACCCCCCATCATGGGTAAGACTAGTGACCTGACAGATGGGTAAGACCCAGAAAGAAATTTCTCAACAAATAGGCTGTTCCCAGAGTGCTGTATCAAGGCACCTCAATGGTAAGTCTGTTGGAAGGAAACAATGTGGCAGAAAACGCTGTACAACGAGAAGAGGTGACCGGACCCTGAGGAAGATTGTGGAGAAGGACCAATTCCAGACCTTGGGGAACCTGAGGAAGCAGTGGACTGAGTCTGGTGTGGAAACATCCAGAGCCACCGTGCACAGGCTTGTGCAGGAAATGGGCTACAGGTGCCGCATTCCCCAGGTAAAGCCACTTTTGAACCATAAACAGCGGCAGAAGCGCCTGACCTGGGCTACAGAGAAGCAGCACTGGACTGTTGCCAAGTGGTCCCAAGTACTTTTTTCTGATGAAAGCAAATTTTGCATGTCATTCGGAAATCAAGGTGCCAGAGTCTGGAGGAAGACTGGGGAGAAGGAAATGCCAAAATGCCTGAAGTCCAGTGTCAAGTACCCACAGTCAGTGATGGTGTGGGGTGCCATGTCAGCTGCTGGTGTTGGTCCACTGTGTTTCATCAAGGGCAGGGTCAATGCAGCTAGCTATCAGGAGATTTTGGAGCACTTCATGCTTCCATCGGCTGAAATGCTTTATGGAGATGAAGATTTCATTTTTCAGCACGACCTGGCACCTGCTCACAGTGCCAAAACCACTGGTAAATGGTTTACTGACCATGGTATTACTGTGCTCAATTGGCCTGCCAACTCTCCTGACCTGAACCCCATAGAGAATCTGTGGGATATTGTGAAGAGAAAGTTGAGAGACGCAAGACCCAACACTCTGGATGAGCTTAAGGCCGCTATTGAAGCATCCTGGGCCTCCATAACATCTCAGCAGTGTCACAGGCTGATTGCCTCCATGCCACGCCGCATTGAAGCAGTCATTTCTGCCAAAGGATTCCCGACCAAGTATTGAGTGCATAACTGAACATTATTATTTGATGGTTTTTTTGTTTGTTATTAAAAAACACTTTTATTTGATTGGCCGGGTGAAATATGCTAATTTATTGAGACAGGTTTTTTGGGTTATCAGGAGTTGTATGCCAAAATCATCAGTATTAAAACAATAAAAGACCTGACAAATTTCAGTTGGTGGATAATGAATCTATAATATATGAAAGTTTAATTGTAATCATTACATTATGGTAAATAATGAAATTTAACACTATATGCTAATTTTTTGAGAAGGACCTGAATATGGCACTTAGATGGAAACGGGAGGTGTGGAGGTCTATAACAGGAAAATACACCACTGACCCCCTATAAAGATAAGCTATATGGACAAGAAGTATTGGGCATACTCACCTTCCAGTGCCCCCACGGATCCAGTCCCGGAAGCAGTGCCTGCCCCCATTCTGAAATCACCGCACCTCCACAGCCTCAGCTGGCTGCAGTAGTCATCGGAGTGATATCTGGTGACACACCATTCTAGTGCCGTGACACCAGGCCTCCATTTATTACTTTTTAATCAATACTTGCCAATAAAAAAAAAAAGAAATACATTATTTTACTGTTGGAGAACTCATTTATGGTTTTTCAATTAGTTCAGTTACCACAGGTGTATAAATTCCAGACCATTGCCATGAGGTCTGCCTAATTAACATTTGTGAAAGAATGGGTCCTTCTAAAAAGAGTTCACGATTGGAAGCGTGGTCCTGTAATACGAGGCCTCCACTGCAACAGTTCCCCATCAAGAAATGTCTTCCCTCCTCAGAAGTTCACAGTCAGTAGTGATAGTCCATGAGCCAAGAACCAAATTTGACGATATCGGTACCAAGCGGAGTGACTAATTCTCTTTGGTATTTTTAGGTAGATGCATGTCTGTAGTTTATTTTTTGATATGATAGCCCTTACATATACGTAGCTTATTAACCCCTTCAGCCCTAGGCCTATTTGTACCCAAGTGCCTAAGCCAATCTGACCTGTGCCACTTCATGGGCTAATAACTTTGGAACGCTTTCACCTATCCAAGCCATTCTGAGATTGTTTTCTCGTGACATATTGTACTTCACGTCAGTGCTAAATGGGAGTCAATATATTTTACCTTTCTATATAAAAAAATGCTAAATATTCGGAAATTTTGGAAAAATCGGCAATTTTTTAACTTTGAAATTCTCTGCTTTTTACAAAAATACTGATACCCCCCATAATAGTTATTAATTTACACTCCCCACATGTTTACTTCATATTGGCATCATTTTGAAAATGAAACCTTATTGTTTTACGACGTAATAGGGCTTATAGTTTTATGCGCAATTTTTCACATTTACAGCAAAACCCACTTTTCAAAGGACCAAGTCACTTCTGAAGTCACTTTAAGGGGCTTACATAACAGAAACCACCCATAAATTACCCCATTTTGCAAACTACACCCCTCAAGCTGTTCAAAACTCATTTTTAAAAACTGTTAACCCTTTAGGTGTTCCACAGGAATTTTAGCATGAGCCAAGAACCAAATATGACGATATCGGTACCACCCGGAGTGACTAGATGTAGTATTTGTAACAAAATTTAATCCAAGTTATGTAAATACACACTGAACATGTCATGTGCATATATATATATATATATATATATATATATATATATATATATATATATATATATATATATATATATATATATGTTACTCCATAATATCTTCAACATCGGACTCTGAATCTGACTGTTGTTCTACTGGCTCGTCTTCAGTACCCTTGTTCTGGCATGTCTGTAATCTGCACATGTCTGTGCACTTCAGGCCATTGCTGAGGCAAGTACACTGAGGAAGTTCACATGACCGCACACACTTGCAGGACAGTAGCTGTATAATAGCTTCTGGTGCTGGTGCCCCTTGCATCCACTTGACAACAAGCTTTCCGTCGTTATCTATCATCCAACCGCAGTCTGTTGGGTTTGCAACCCATGGCTGGCTCTGCAGACTTCTCCTCCAGATCGCAGCCTGGTAGTTTGCACGCAGTGCATGCATGAAAAGGCAGTCCTGGCAAGGAGGGAGTTGACTTGACTCTACCACTCCACGTCTGGCACAGAACAGCTGATAACGGAGCCTGTTTACCTCAGTTGTTTGGGTAGTTGGCAGGTACATGTGGCAGGTGATTTCCTGTAACTTCTCAAAAAGTTCGGTAGACACTTCCCATGAACGACCAACTTCCTGAAAGGCATCCTGGTATGTCTTGTTCATCTTCAACTGCTTGAGTGTCGTCATCTTCCCACGGCCAGCGAATGCACTGACGGTGTCACAGCCTGTAAATGCATGCATACCAATCAATGAATCACATACGCTGCCTCCCAATGTTCGGCTCAGAGTGGTGATATCCAGGAATCTTGTCCGGTTCTGTGTACCGCATTTCTGGAACAGGTGGGATGGGATTTTGTGGCACATGCCCAGACACAGGACCATGACATCAGTATCCTCCGAAGTGATGATGACCGACTTGTAACCAGATTCTGCTGCATGAAGAGCATGGAGAAGGAGGCGTGTGTCTGCTTCTTCTTGATTTGACTTAAGGTCAGCAGCCTCTTCCCACTGTTCTTTGGTGATCTTAAAGCAGAGCTGCTCACATGTGACATACAGCTCCTTCTCCTCAAGCTTCTCCCTGTGGTGTTTCGCCTTCCATTCTTCTACCAGAAACTTTATGAGACTTGCCTTGTTGGAGGAACTACTTAGAAGCTTTTTCCACTGCTGGATGTTGTGCCCATGTTGAATGTTCTTGAAATGGATCCCTGTGCCTTCATATCTGTTGACTCTTTCTGTATCTTTGATGGATGTCTCCTTGTAGACGTCAAAGACAATATCAATGCGCTTGCTCTTAGCACCCTCATGGATAGCGCGACTCATTGCTGTGCCTGCTAGCTGGCCAAATGTTGCATTGTTTCCCTTCAGTTTCTGAACCAGGCTCATCCCATCAATGATGGTTGCAGAGGGCTCGGGGATCACTTCTGCAGGACGAGCATTCCTCTCCAACTCCCTTGCGAGGGCAGCCTTGTTGGTCTTGCGGATAGACCCATCACCATTGGCAAGTGCCCATGGCAATGGACCCAGGGGATGAGTCAAGACATCACTCATTTGTAGCTTTCTGTTCTCAGCTACAAGTATCATCTGGCCAAATAGGTTTCTGTCAGCCTTCAAAATTACCTCCTTGCCAAGACCTTGTCTGCGTGTCTTCATTTGGATGTTAGAGAACGTTTTAAGTTTGTTCTTCGTCATCTTGTCATGAAACAATGTAGTTGGCTTATCGGTACCCAAACGCTCATCCTTGAATGTTTGATATGCATCCTCTCCTATACTGTATGCCCCTTGAAGGTCTTTGGCTACATCTGGTGGTGCTACAGTCGCTGTTGACAAACTGATAAGTTCACCATTATGCTCTTTGTTGAAGGGGTTCACCCAACCTGTCTCCAGCAGTTGAACGAAAGATTGGACATCGGCTTCATCTCTTCTAATCCTAGACACCTGTAGGTCTGAATGGCTGAAGTCAGTATATTGTTGGCCTACCAGGGCCCTCAGCTGCCTCAAGTACATACTGCGGTACTCTGATGTCAGGTAGAACCTGGAAACAGCTCCAACTTTGAGGCTGAAGCCTTTTGTGCCCCCTGGTGTCTGGGTGTCTTTGTTGATTGTCTCTTCAATGGTCTGGTCCACAGGAATTCGTCCAAAAGGATTCTTGCTACCGATCTGGACCGAAAAGCCACCTTGCATGAAGTATTCATGGACCTCTGGGTGTTCTATGGGCAGCCGAGACATTGTGGCATAGTAATAGGTTAGGTATCGGGCATAGTTGACCTTGTCATAGGCAAAACACCATGGTATCATCTGTCGGATTGCTCAGTGTGTGTGCGTGTGTTGGGGCACCTCAGGGTGTCTTCAAATGTGACATAGCCCCCTAGATTTCTTCCAGTAAAATTTGCACTCCAAAAGTCATTTGGCGCTCCTTCCCTTCCGAGGCCTGCCGTTCCCCAATACTGCAGTGTACGACAACATATCGGGTGTTGTTGTGTTCGGGAGAGATTGGTGAACAAATAGTGGGGTGCATTTTTTGCTGGTACACCTCTTAAAAATAAAAAAATGAGCCTAAAATGACACCTTCATGTAAAAAATGCACTTTTTCCATTTTCTCAACCAAGTGTTTCCAACTACTGTGAAACACTGGTTGGGTCAAAGTGGTCACTATACCCCCTAAAAGATTCCTTGGGGGTGTAGTTTCCAAAATAGGGTCACTTTTTGGGGTTTCCACTGTGGGGGTACCTCAGGCAGCCTTCAAATGTGACATGGCCCCCTAGATTTCTTCCAGTGAATCCGCCACCCAAAAACCACATAGCGCTCCTTCCGTGTTGAGCTGTGCTGTGTGCCCATACTTTAGTTTACGAGTACATGTGGGGTGTTTCTATAAACTGCAGAATTAGGGTAACCAAGTTTGGGTTTGCCGTTAACCCTTGCTAGGTTGCAGGTAAAATTGGATTACAATGTAATATCTGGAAAAAAAATGAAATTTTGAAATTTCGCCTTCATTCTGCTAAAATTCCTGTGGAACACCTAAAGGGTTAACAGTTTTTAAAAATGAGTTTTGAACAGCTTGAGGGGTGTAGTTTGCAAAATGGGGTAATTTATGGGTGGTTTCTGTTATGTAAGCCCCTTAAAGTGACTTCAGAAGTGACTTGGTCCTTTGAAAAGTGGGTTTTGCTGTAAATGTGAAAAATTGCGCATAAAACTATAAGCCCTATTACGTCGTAAAACAATAAGGTTTCATTTTCAAAATGATGCCAATATGAAGTAAACATGTGGGGAGTGTAAATTAATAACTATTATGGGGGGTATCAGTATTTTTGTAAAAAGCAGAGAATTTCAAAGTTAAAAAATTGCCGATTTTTCCAAAATTTCCGAATATTTAGCATTTTTTTATATAGAAAGGTAAAATATATTGACTCCCATTTAGCACTGACGTGAAGTACAATATGTCACGAGAAAACAATCTCAGAATGGCTTGGATAGGTGAAAGCGTTCCAAAGTTATTAGCCCATGAAGTGGCACAGGTCAGATTGGCTTAGGCACTTGGGTACAAATAGGCCTAGGGCTGAAGGGGTTAATAAGCTACGTATATGTAAGGGCTATCATATCAAAAAATAAACTACAGACATGCATCTACCTAAAAATACCAAAGAAAATTAGTCACTCCGGGTGGTACCGATATCTGGCCCGGCTCATGGACTATGAGGGGTATTAGTGAAAAGTAGAAGCATTTAAGAACCAGAGCAACTCAACCATGACATGACAGAACATATAGTTACAGAGCGGGGTCATACAACATAGGTCATAAATACACTACAGAGTTCGGAACCTCCTCTGCACAAAAAAAGGTCATTATAATTAGTGGTAAATTTGGCATTCTGGATGTTTAGGGATATGGTACAGTCTCAAACTTGAATTTTTGAGATGTTAAGAATTTGATTAAAGGTTTTAAATGAACGATTGTTCTGTGAGATCCATTTTTTTTTTTTACCAGAAAAAGTGAATAAAACCCCCTTTTGTCGTCTTCTGGGGGAATTGTCAGTAAGACGTCTTTTTCCAAGTGGGGAGAAAATGTCCTTGTCAATGGCAGATCAGGATAAGAGGTTAGGGACTTTGTGACCATCAACCTAGTAAGGCTGGTTTCACACTTGCGTTTTGATCTGCAGCGTTTGTAAAAAAAACCGCAGGTGGTGAAAAAACGCATGTAAACGCGTGCAAATGCTGCGTTTTTTAGACGCATGCGTTTTTGCATGCAGTAAAAAAAGCGGCGTTTTGACGCGTTTACATGTGTTTTTTCCTGCGTTTGCGTTTTTGAAACGCATGCTGAGAAGTGTGTGACAGCTGCCAATCATCAAAATCAACTAGAAAACCCACTATTAATAGAATTAGGGTTAGGGTTAGCTTTTTATTACAAGAATGTCCTGGTCACCAGGTCACTGATAAGCCACCCCCCACCATCAAGGTGATAAAGGGATCCAAACCCTAACCCTACCCTACCCCTAACCCTAGGGATCCAAACCCTAACCCTAACCCTAGGGATCCAAACCCTAACCCTAACCCTACCCCTAGGGATCCAAACCCTAACCCTATCCCTAGGGATCCATAGGGATTGGCTATTATGTTGACCTGGTGACCAGGACATTCTTCTAATAAAAAGCTTTGTTCAATGTGGACACCCCAAGATATTCGGTATTGCTATAGAGTACTAAACATATAGACTCGGAGAGTATTCACTGTCATATTGTTAGGGTTAGGAGTAGGGTTAGGGGTAGGGTTAAGGTTAGGGTTTGGATCCCTAGGGTTAGGGTTAGGATCCCTTTATCACCCTGATCGTGGGGGGTGGCTTATCAGGGTGTATTCTTGTTTTTTTTCTATAAAAACGCATGCGTTTAAAATGCAAGCAAACGCATGTACGCAAAAACGCATGCGTTTCCATAGACAATGTATTTTTTGAAGCAAATCAAACGCAATTGAACGCATGCGTTTTTTTGCGGCAAAAAAACGCCTCTAGAAATTACTACATGTTGCATTTCTGCGACTGAACGCATGCAGCAAAAATGTTATAATGTTAAACATAGGGAAAAAAAACACATGCGTTTTTTTCGGTAGAAACGCTGCAGATCAAAACGCAAGTGTGAAACCAGCCTAAGAGGACGGAAACTGAACTGCACTCTTGAATGAATGACGCCCAAGTCCCACTGATTGTATCGCCATCTACAGCCCTTAGTTTCAGCTTTAAGGTTAAAAAATAAAATAAAACTATTGTTTTGGGGTATTAAGTGTGTGTGTGTGGGGGGGGGACTCTCTTTTTAACTCCAGTCTTAACAAAAAGATCATCCAGTACTGTCCTGAAGAGGCAGACTCCCTCGTGAGGAATGTTGGACAAGCGACGTTTAGAAGCTGTCTTTCCTGACCAACTTTTTAGCATAAAGCCCATATAGCGGAGTTAAAAGGGAGGCTGATCTAGCCCAAAATCTTAATACATCAACAGACGTATCTGCTAGAAAACCTACTGCTGTGCGAAGCAATGGCTTAGAGGAAAGTAAACTATCTCTAGAAGCTTTACTTTGAATAAGTATTTCTAATTGATTGAGCCGCGCCGGGAGCGATCTATGCAAGTAGATGACGAATTAGGCTTGAAGGCAGCTGTAGCAGATTCCAAAGCTTTTTTAAGGAAACTTTGCTCTTCTATGCATATAGTCCTTAAGGGACTCCATGTTCTCAAAATATATTTTAACTCTACAAGACATTTTAGCAAACAGAACCTCAATTTTCAGGGCAATATCTCAGATGCTAGTTTGATCTTTATCAAAAAGGATATTTTCTTTTTACAGCTTTGGGGATAAGCAGTTTTCTACCTGGTTTCTTCTATCCTCACTTTAAAGGGAATCTGTCAGCAGGCTTTTGCTATGTAAGCTGAAGACAACATGATGTAGGGGTTAAAACACAGATTTCCAGGATGCCACTCTTATCAAGCCGCAAAGAGGTTTAGTTTGCTTGCAATGATTGTTTTAGCACCAGAAGCTAATCATTGCTGGGACACAGCAGCTCATGTTTCCTGGTCTGGCAACGCCCCCTCCTGCGACAGGCAGCTCACTGTCTATGGACATTGTATATACAGAGCCTGGTGTGGGCTTATACTGAGGTCAGATTGAGTCTGTGCACTCCAATTGGTGAGATCGCAATAATCAGAGCTGGGCCTGGTGATGCTGGGCTTCAGCCTATGATTGATGTCCAACCTATAATTAGTGCTGTAACATCTTCAGTGTTTCAGGTTTTTTTTTCTTTGCTTGAAGCACTGAAAATGTTGTGATTGGCTGTTCAGAATTGAACAGGCAATCAAAGCAACCATAGTTGTGGAGAGGTGGGGTGGGAGCAATGAAACCCCCCTCCCGTGGTGACAAGTCCCGGTGCCATGCTGTGAGAAAACCGCAAGCACCTTCATGCGATCACCATGCCTTCGGACATGGTGGCCACATGATTGCCATCCTGTAACTGTACGTCAGCGTTCTGAGAACCACTTCCAGACCATGAGGTATAGGAACGTCAAATATCGTGAAGGGGTTGAAAGAATTGTTCTGTCACTAAACTATTTAAAAAAAAAACACAACAAAAAAAGGCCATCTCAAAATGGTAGTAAAGAGGTCATCAGAAAACCCAGGCAGCGTGAAAGGATGTGGTGGGGAATCTGCACGGTCAGGTCACAATGCGCCAAAAAAACTACTGCAATATGTAGTACAGTATTCAGCAAAATGGCAAATTAGCACACAGTGCTAGAACCATGCTAATTAATTTCACATACATTATTCAGAATATATGGTGCATTATGAAACCGATTCCCAGGAGTTTAGCCAAGAAAGGTTAAGAATCTCTCTCATAATGAAGCTCATTTTTATAGTACCAATTGCACCAGTCTAGCAAAAGTATTTTTTTTTTTTTTTCATTAAAAAAAAAAAAAAAAAAAAAAAAAAAAAAAGATTCTTACAGATTTGTGTCTATTTGAAGCAGAAAGGAAATCGTCTTCAGTAATTAAGGTCAATCAGCTGAAAAATAAATGATGGTGGGACGCACATTGCCGAGGAATAGCAGCTCAATTATACCTCCTACTGCGACTAATAGGAATTAGTACACTGCTCATTCAAACATATCCCCGTGAACATAAATATCCACGCTACAGTCACCAGCGGCTACGTCCCAAGGGCTGAGATAGAAAAGGCAAAAAATACAACTAAGCCAGGGAAGAACACACAGTATAACAGTGGAACCACAGTGTGATGATATATTTATAGAAATAAGTGTATTCCTAGGATATTGGGAAAAGGGAGCGACTGGGGGGAGGGGGGGGGGGGGGGGGAAATCGATATATATACACACACACACACATTCGGTATCACTGCGTTCAGAAAGGTCCAATCTACCAAAATATAAAGTAAATTAAAATCGATCTGTAAACAGCATAATAAAAAAAAAAAATCAAAACATCAGCATTACATTTTTTGGCCGCAGCAAAAATCTAATAAAGTGCAATTAGAGGAGATCAAAAGTAACTCTGTATGTACCACAAAACTGTATCATTAAAACCGTCACTCACTGTGCAAGAAAATCCTTGCACAACTCCATATCCCAAAAAAATGAAAGGGAAAGGAAGGGACCCAAGATCTGGTGCTGGACGCACTGATGTAGGGGAGGTTGTTATATGTGTGACTACAGTGTATATTGGGTGTGTGCATGCATGTATATATACACAGTGTGTGTATATTCTGGTTGCTCTTCCCATTTACTGTGTTCTGTGGATGGTCTCTTTCGGCTGTATTTCTTCCTCCGAAAGGACTGCCTGAAGGACAAGAAGAGAAGTTTTGGGAACCCTTTCTTCTTACCAGCAGCTTTTTCTAAGATGGCATCCAAAGTTGAACCAAATAAGTATTGACCTTCACAAGGGAGAGAACCTGGTTTCCCTTTTGCCTGTACGTCCCCTGGGCAACCTTTTAAAGGGAACCGGTCACCAGGTTTAGCCGATACAAGTTACGGCCACTGCCTTTCAGGGCTTATCTACAGCATTCTATAATGCCATAGATAAGCCGCCGATCCGACCTGCAAGAGAAGAAACATAACTTTTATTATACTCACCTGGGGGCGGTCTGGTCCAATGGGTGTTTCAGGTCCTGGTCCAGTACCTTCCATCTTCTTGCGATGCCGCCCTCCTGATTGCTTCATGTGAATGACGCGTCCATGCCTCATCCACATGGGCTCCCTGGCATCGCGCTCCTGCGCAGGCCTACTTATCTGCCCTGTTGAGGGCAGAGCAAAGTGTGCAGGCGCCAGGAAAGGTCAGAGAGGCCCAGGGCCTGTGCACTGCAGGAAGTTGCTCTGCCCTCAACAGAGCAGATAAGTACGCCTGAGCAGGAGCGCGACCCCGGGGAACCTGTGAAGCAAGCAGGAGGGTGGCATCACAGGAAGATGGGAGGCGCCGGACCAGGATCTGCAACACCCATCGGACCGGACCAGAAAGGCAAGAGGACAGAGAAGGAGAGAGGGAGAGAAAGAGTTTTGCATTATTAAAATAACATTCTTGCAGCTCACTCACCACTCGTAGGAAAATTGAAGGGTACCGGAACAGGAGGTAGGATGTCGTCCGAAAGGTCTCCTTTAGGGACTGCGGAATCTTCCATCTTGGTAGACCTGTGCCAACTTGGCCTAGAGTCTTTGGGCCTGCGTGCCCTGCTGGAGCATCCAGAACTCCTATCCTGGTGTGGTCGCATCTGACGTCGCTGCGGCTGCTCTGGCTCCAAATGCTGCTACTGTGGCTGCAGCCCTTACTGCGGCAGCTGTGGAGAGGGCTGCTGTGCATCCATCGCTGCACTGGCGCCCCTGCCTGGCCGGTGATCTACCCTTAAGTATTGTGCTGTAGGGGATTTGCCGGCGTCCTCCTGCAGCTTCCAGTAGCCGCCCCAGAAGTGCTCCGGGTAAAAGGTCCCGGCCACGTCAGAGTGCGACTTCCGGTTTCCGGCTGCACTCTATGACCGCGCCGGTTCGCGGAGCGGATGGCTAACCATGCGGTGACGACCGACGGCGCTTCCAACAATCTCGGTGCTGGCCGCAGCAGAGAGTGTGCCTTGCCCCAATCGACCGGCCAAGGTCTGGGAACTTGCTTTTCTTAATCTTCTTTCTTCTGCCGCCATGCAGGACTGAAGGAAACCACTGATGCAGAGAGAGGAGCCACCCTTTGTTATCTTGAAGGTTTCCTGTCCTTGAAGGGCGGATCCCCACTCTCCGTGCTGTCATGGGTGACTGGAAAACAGTGTTTTCCATGCTGTCATGCACATGGATGTTCGGGCCATCCATTCAAGTGAATGGGGTCTGGGTACTGTTCTGGTACAGAAGAGGCCCAATCCCACCAATGTTGGTATCCCTTTCAGGATGAGCTCCAGCAGCGTCCAGAGCCAAACAGAAGTTTTCAATCTTGTGCACAGTTCACACTTAACAGACTGCAGCATCCACATGGTTCTCTTCTGCTCCAACACACAGACTCCTCAGCTTTCTGAGTTCACCCATGGAGTCTCCATTCAGAGAGAGAGACCTCCAGCACGTGTCTTTCTCAGCTACAGGTCATATTTTAGCTGGACAGTCACCAGTTTGTAGTCAAAATAAGGCAGGTGCATGTAATCAAGACTTGAAGTCCTGTCCTACCTGGCTTTGCTAAATGGGCAGCATGAATCAGAACCCAGCTGGTGTATATCTTTCTATGAAAAGCTCCAGCACTTCAGAGGAAATATCCTCTAATGTTCTTGTTCCAATATTTTTATTAGGGTTTTAACAGTTTAACTGGGTAAGGTAAACCAGGAGGGGGAGGGAGGGAGGGGATATGAATTTAGGAAAGGAAATCCCTATGAAAATAGGGGGAAAATGGCAGGTTTACAAACGTATAGAAGTCATATTTTTACGATACATCCTGAAACAGAGTTCCTATGCGTACGTTAGCTTATGATATAAAGTATTATTGAAAAAGCTTAAACAGTGTAACTGAGATATAAGATTGTGTTGTAGCTTCATTAAACCAGAAACAAGAGTTCCTACATGCGTACATTAGCTTATGATGTAGCATAAAGTATTATTGAAAAAGCTTAGACTGTGTAACTTAAATGTAAGATTATGTGTTATAGCTTCATAGAACCTGAAAACTAGCATAAAATAGATTTCTTATATGAGTACATGAGCTCGTGTTTGTGAAGTTATTATGTTCACAACGCTTCTCTCGTGAAAATAATTATTCAAACTGAAGTATAAAACTAAAATCTGTATCACTCAGTAATACGTGAAAACCTGCCCGGCCCAGAGTCACCTGAAGTGACCCGGAAACCTCTTGGAGGGCAATGTCCGGTTCAATATCAGTAAGACATTCAAGTAGAAAGGACACTTTTTCAAGTAGGGTATGCTTCTGGTGTGACCAGAGGGACGGCATCAGGTGAAATTGAAGAAAACGATAGCCCCGCTCTTTTAAGGAGAGTCATTCCCTCCTCGGGGCTTGAGAGGGTGAACGCCCTTGAAGCAATTTTGACATATAGGTTGGAAGACTTTGTCCACAGGTAGCGGATTCCAGCTTGCGTGAGACTCCGGGTGGTTTGGAGAAAAGATTTACGTCTTTGTAACGTTATTTTTGACAGGTCCTTAAAAAAGGATAAGTTGCTGTATGGGGCCGGGGAGAGCTTTTGAGTTTCTTGTCAACCCCAGAAGGTCGTTTTTAACCCCTGTGGGGAAGAAGGACACAATGACGTCACAGGCAAGATGTGGAGGAAGAGATGGAGGCCTTTGGATTCTGAAGACTTTCTCAATTAAGTTTTCCCCTCCTCTTTTGGGTAACAGGTGAGAGATCATTTTAGAAATAAACTCTTTTAGTTGTGCAGGTTGAATCGATTCGGGTATGCCCCTTATTTTGATATTGTCTTTTCTTCTGAAGTCCTCATAGTTGGCCAGATAATCTCTGAAGAAGGTGATGTCTTTTTGAATCCCCTCCAGAGAGTCCAAGAATGCGTGCGGATTGTCAGTCTGGGCAGGAAGCGAGGCACGATAATTTTGGACCGGGGGTTCCATCCTCCTTTGGTCTAGAAGCAGAGTACCGCTGTCCCTGTTAGGGCGAAATGTAGAGTCACCAGCAATAAAAAGAGCAAAATCTTTGAAGAGCTGTTTAATAAATGATTCAGAGGCTCTTTCCGTGTTTGGTTGTTGAGAAACTGAAATTTTTGGTTCATAACCAGTATGATTATTACCCCTCTTCAGGATATTTGTTGATGTTAAAAGAGCTCTGCATATGTCGATCATAAAGCTTTCGGATGGATAGTCGTCGGAAGCTGGGATGCTATCTATTGAAGTAGTCGGAGAATGGGTCACGGGTCTCTCTTCCTGATTCTTTTGACCTTGTTTTGTAGGCACATGAGTCTCAAACTCCAAAGGGCTCCCCCGGAAGGGAATTCTGGGTGGAGATTGCATTAGAATCTGTGGAATTGTGGAAGTCACTGTCCTCACCATCAGAGTAGTCTGTCATTTTTATAAATTCTTCAGAGTGGAAATTTCCTGACCCCTCTGATAAGTCAGAGGAGTTATCTGAGTCATAGTTTACAACCTCCTGTTCCTTAAAAGGGGTGAGATAGGGGGTAAATACTGTCGACATTTCTCTGAATCCTCTTTCACATATCAGACTGATATTTTCTAGCAACATATTACGTTGTGTCTTGAAATATGTGAGAGAATCACCCCCTGGAGTATCAGAGGGCTGGTCGCAGTCACAGGCATTTGACTTCCCATCACTATTAGTAGTCCCAGTTAAGTCCCTTGTCTTGTGCCCATTGGGGCTTGGCAGCTCTGATGGGGTGTTGGAGCGACTTTTCCCTGGTGTGACCACGTGGATAGTATCCGCATTTACATGCCCTGTAATTTTCGTGCCTCTATCGGGGGATTTAGGGGTGTCACAACTTGTTTGAAAGTTATGGGGCTGCTGCATACTGTGGCGGTGTTGTAGCGGTGTAGTGGTCACCTCATCTTGTATTGTCTGAGTGACACATCTTTTTTTCCCTGGTCTCCGTCTTTGTGGGCATATTGAGGGGTTCTGAGTCAAACATATGGTGGTCTTTTGTCTGCATAAGGGGCTTGCTGCGGGTGTCATAGATGCTGCAGCGTTCATGAGCGCCTCCATCCCCCTGCAGAGTCTCATAGCTGACAGCCGCCGCCATTATCCCCCTCCCCCTGCGGTCTGATCTTCCCGGGTATGTTCCACAGCTGGCTCCCTCGTTCTTACCCGTCTGCAGCTTCTTGGAATGGTCTTGCTGCAACGGCGTGCTGTCCCTCTTTGGCGCTGCTGGGTTCCGGTGCTGTGTCTCTTCAGCCGCCCGCAGCCCCGGCACAAACTCAGGAGCGCTGTGCCTGAGCTGCGGCGGCGTGGGCGCCATTTTGGAGATGCGGGCGCGCTGACCGGTCGCTGCACTCCTTCCTCGGCGAGCGGTGCCCCTTTCTGTGCCCTCTGTACTGCGGTCTGTGCCGCGGTCTCAGTCCGGGTTCCTGCAGCAGCTAAGATCTTCGGCACAAACTTCTGTGCCTTGTGGATTAGGCTACTGCTTCTGTTCTGGTCGGTCAGCTGTTCCTTGCCGGGCGGCAGATGCAGGGGAGTCGGCGCTTTGTTCCCTGTTGCCGCCTGCTTCTTCCCGGCGCCCGAGTCGACCGCAGCTCCATACCTCTTTCTACAGCTGCTTGCGAGTGGCTGCGCCGCTGGGAGAGGAGCCTTTAGCCCGGTCTGTGACCCGAAAGACCGCTGTACTCCAGAGGTCTCAGGCTTAGCTGGGGCTCCACTTAGAGACAGCTTACAGGAAGCAGGTCCGCCATGTTTGATTCCATGCAGGGGCAGCGCTCCTCCAGAGCCGCGTCTGATTCTCTGTCCTGGAGAGGGATTTCTCTCCACAAATTTGGATCCCTTCTTCTTATAATGAGTACCAGGCATGTTTATAAATGCTTTGGTACCAGAATTGTCCACTTTTGTAGGCTTTTTAGTAGCTTAAGTCAGGGAAATTACAGGAGCTTCTGTAAAGTAGGTCCGCTCCTATTCCCGTGCAAACCACGCCCCCCATATCCTCTAATGTTCTGGCCGAGAACCATAGCTGGAGACAAGAATACTTTGGCACCGCCCCTGGCCGGCCATTCTCAGCGCCAGTCATGGTGATTGACAGGTCTCTGCTTCATGTGTACATATAGAGACCTGTCAACCACCCTTAGCAGCGCTGGGAAGAACCAGTCACGGAAAGTGACAGTCTAGTCTCGTTTCTGGCTCTGGTCCCCGGACGGACTTTTAAAGTGTATTTTCTCTGAAATACTATACCATTTCAAAGAATAATATACTTAGCTGCAATTGTGCAGCCAGGCTATGATTAATGTTGCCCGTGTTTTGGGCACCATGAAACAGGTGACAAGTTCCTCCTTTAAGTTAGTGAAAAACTGGTGGTAGGGGGCGCCATTTCATTTTTTGCATCAGGTAATCTAGGATCAGCCCTGCCTGAGACTTCTGCACAGTGGAGCGGCTGGACACATAGGAACTTTGACGGCTTTGTAACTCTGCACAGTCCTGTTCCCAGACCCTCAAGTAGCTACAGACACATACTACATGGCAGCACTGAAAATCTGAGAATAACAGACATAAGAAATGTAAAAAAGGATAAAAGTAATAAGCAAATTGATGCAGTCAAAAGGTTATTACCATTTGATTAATCACTGCGTAATAGAGCTGCTACATGCCCTTGTGCAGGGGCAGGGGGTTGGCTGTCACACATCTAGGCTCCCTGCAAAGAAGGCAGACATGATTTATTATCAAGTCTACCTTTTCAATCAGCCATGAACAAGCGGTGTGTATACAGATTAGGGAGGGATTAGGGAGCACTTACCTTGCTTCCTCCTCCAAACCTGGAGATCAGGTGACCTCTGGGTGTGGGGAAAGAACATGAGCTGCTAAGTCCTAGGAAACCCAGACCGCTCTACTGTGCAGAGAAGAGACTGATTTCTCCTGTAACTGGGGCTAACATACCAACCCCATTTATAGGGGAAATCAGATATAAAACAAACACATTAATGTGTTTAACTGCTCCCCCCAAAAAGTCTTACAAAAAACATTAAAAGGTGCATAATGTACAAAATAAATAAAAAAAATAAATTGAAAAAGCATGATAAAAAGAACAAAACAAAGACACTAAGTCCTAAATGCTTTTTCTGCCTGTATTTAAATAAATACGTCCAATATATAAAAAAAAATAATAATTTCAATAGAAAGGGGAACACAATTTTAAAAGGTATTTGGTGGTTCGTATGAATATCAAACAATATAATATTTTTGATGCATTAAAGTGCATGTATGATACAGATTTTTTGCTTTTTCTATAGTGTTCAGAATTTTTTTTAAACCACTAAAATCTAGAAAACCCTACAAGTGCACTGTGCAGTACAATGAAAGCCATAAAAATACAATTATAGTACAGTTTTAGGGTTATTTTTTACTATCCTGCTTACTACCCTTTTACGTTTTCAGCACATTATATGGTAAGAAGAATGGAGTCACTCAAAAGTACAACTTGTCCCACAGTAAGCGAGCTCTCATACAGAAAAAAAGAAAGAACAGAAGGGGAAAAATGGCAGGGTCTTGGTAAAGTCTAGAATGTTCTCCACTTAATATGTTTGTAAAATATAAATGTAAAGAAGTCAGACCAGCGGCGGCCCGGACTTCCTCTTCATGTTTCCGCCGTACGAAGGCGGGGACAGTGACGGCAGCGCTGATTGGGCGACGGGGTCACATGTCACAACACCGCGACGGCGAGTGCCGACACGGTGGGAATGGCACCGACACAAGAGGTGAGTATAGGCTTTATTATTTTATCAGGGTCAAACATTTAGAGCAAGAACGGGGTTGTCCTAGTAGAGGACAATCCCTTTAACATGGTGGAGACCCAAAGCCGACGGCTCCTTCTCTGCAGTTATTTCAGCAGCATTTATGACGGTCCGAGATAAACACACGTTGTTCTAAGGCACTGAAGAGGTTAATTGTAGCGGTCACATGCACAGCATCACTGCGGGATAAGTCAACAGACCGATTCATAGTCAATTTTTCCCCGTTTTGAGTATTTTTTTTTTCCAAATCCTAGATAATTCTAAGTAAATCTGTCATCAGGTTTTTGCAATCCCATTTGAGAGCAGCATGACGTAGGGGCAGAGACTCCAATTCAAGCGATGTATCACATACTCGGCTGATTGATATCATTTTGATAACATCATTATTTTATCTGCTGCAGTTCTCTGAACGCTGAGCTCTGTATAACCCCGCCCACGCCACTGATTGGCAGCTTTCTGCTCGTGCACAGTGTATGCAAAAAGCTGCCAATCAGTAGTGGAGGCGGGGTTATACAAAGCTCATGAATATGGAGGACTACCTGGCAGCAGGATCAATAGTCCTCTAGTGAGAATCTCCTGCTGATAAAACAGTGATTGTATAAAAACTGCAGCAAGCAACCCAGTAAGTGACACATCGCCGGATTCAGGATTTCTATCTCTACATCATGCTGCTCTCAGATTAGGGGGCAAAAACCTGGTGAAAGATTCTCTTTAAATGGATGTCCAGGCAAAAAGGTGTTTGGATCTGTAAAAAATAAACTAAGGGAGAATCACCTACTGACACCCATCTGGATCCAGGGTCTGTGCTGACACTGGAAGACGAGACATCACTGTTCCACCAGCAGCAGGACCACTGCAGCCTATGATTGGCTGCAGCAGTGACTTGAGCAAAACATCACACTCCTCAGCAGTCCTGCTGCTGGTGGAACAGTGGGGTCTCCTATTCCTGTGTCAGCGCAGACCCTAGATCCAGGTGGATGATGATAGGTTAGTATCACCCGATTTGGTATTTCTTCAGGCTCCGAACCACTGGAGAACTTTTCTTTGTGCCAGCTCATGAACTGGTTAAAGAAGAATGCCAGTAAAAAAAATTTAAATCTCCCCATCTATTAGCAAATTGCAGAAAACTTTGTGAATAAATGAAGTAATAAAAGAAGTGTTGTGAGGTAATGTACAACTTTCCTGATAAGTCATGTGTCGGACGTACAAGGCTTGATCCATAGGCCCCAATGTCTGACAGAAATCACTTCGCCGCCGACACACTTGTCATGGCGCAGTAAGATATGGAAAGACTGTAAGCTGCTTTCTGACACAAGAAATTCACAGAGGACAGATAAAGGTATAACAATAAAATCGACATGGACGGCAATAGAACATATCTGTAACAGGGCAAATGGAGGCAAAACAGGAAACGAGGCCCGGGGGAGCTACCTGCGCAGAAACACCGCCTCCTCCTCTTCGGTGTTACAGAACTTGTGAGCGTGCTTTGCTGCATCGATAACTCTCGCTCTGTCCCGAGGCCTCATGGGAAGCTTTTCCAGCTGGCAGTCTGAAAGCGAGGAGCAGAAGCGAAAAAATACATAAGACACGGTAACACGGATATAGCAGATATAAGGTGGATATGTGCCCCCTGCTCTCCTCTGGGCACAGCAGCTGGTGGGCACCCCCTCCTGTCAATCTACATCTATGGCACAAAATAAGGAGACAGCCGAAACCAACAGTGATGAGCGAGCGTGCTGGGATAAGGTGTTATCTCATCATGCTCGGGTGCTAACCGAGTGTTTTCGGCATGCTTGAAAAATATGTTCGAGACCCCGCGGCTGCACATCTCGATTCTTAGGCAATCCCTGTATGTGTCGAACAGTCACAAGACATGCAGCCACGGAGTCTGGAACACATTTTTCTACCACGCCGAAGTCACTCGGTTAGCACCAGAGCATGCTCAGATGACACCTTTATGCTCATCACTAGTAACCAGTGACCTGGCCTTGGAGCCATGGAAGGAGGAAAATATGTATTTTGTTCTTTGCTTAGTGGGGGTCCCTGACGTAGGCCCCAAAATGATCTAACAATTGTCAATTATTCCAGTGTGAACTTATGTAGTGCAAAAAGAGGAAAGCATTCACTAGTGGAACCCCATTTTCCCCAGATTGGGGTCCCGTGACCGTACCCTTAGCTAGAAGCCATCATGTGGCCCCAGCAAATCGGGGCATCTAACAGAACGTCTGCCCCTCATTCCCTTGGAGCCCACTCGGGTTGTGCCATGTAATCAGAAAATGTCCACCTGCTTCAGTTAGGACAGCGCCACTTGTGGGGTCCCAGAAACTTTTGTGGATTTGTGAAAACATACACAGAAAGGCTTCAAGGACGCGGAGGGGTTAGACCGCTACAGCTCTCCGGGGCATAGGACGCATCATTATTTCCCGCAGACAGCAGTAATGGGGGTCTGGTCATTACCACTGAAAGGTCTGTGATGAACAGAACATTTAAGCGGAGAATCCTTATCGGCGCGGCGCTGAGCAGGGTCACAAATTAAATAATTACTGCAGCACAGCAGGCAGCGGAGCCGGCGCACACAAGGACTCAAATCCAATTACATTAGCGCACCACTCGAGTGCCGCCTGCCTAAAGACCCCAGCTCACAAGACTTCACTCTGCGATGAAACGCAAATAATCATGGATGTCATCTTAGAAATATGAATATTTTCAGGGAACGCTCCAAGGGCAGATAACACGGCACAACCGCAGGGCGTCAACACCAGCTGGGCTTAGGGCGAGAGAACGGCATGGGATGTCCGCCGTCCTCCCCATGCCCAGAGCGCAAAGAAAAACTCAAGGAATTTTATTTAAAGGGGTTGTCCAGAAATGATAAATATTGATTACCAAGTCTAAGAATAGGTCCTAAGTATCAGATCGGTGGTGGTCCGACACCCAGCAACACCATCGATCAGCTGTGCTCAGCTCCGGAGGCGGACGGATGTAAACAGAGCCAGAATAGCACAGCTCACGGTGTAGTGTCCATTGCCAAGAACCGCAACTCCACTAAGGATAGAGCACCAATACTAGAAGTCTGCACAACCCCTTTAATGGGAAAAACACGGATTTACTGAAACCAACATGTAACACTTTAACCCTTCGCCGCCACAGACAATTTTCAATTTTATGTTTGCATTTTTCACTCCCCTTCTTCTAAGACGCGTAACTTTTTTTTTTCTCTCTCGTATACCTATATGAAGATTCGTTTTCACGTGGGACGAGTTCTAATTTTGAATGACACCATTCCCTTTATCGTACAATGTACTGAAGAATGGGGAAAAAAAAAAGTGAACAGAATGATACGGTGAAAACAATGCAAGTCTGCCATTGCTTTTGGGGTTTGGTTTTGACAGCATTCATTCTGTGTGATAAAAATGTCCTGGCAGCATGACGCGATTATAGCAATAAACAGGAACATACTACGGTATATATTTTATTTAAGTGGTGAATAAAAGTTCAGCAATTTGTGAAAAAAAAAAAAAAAAAAAGTTTGTGTTGCCATTTTGCAAGACCCTAACAAAATGTTACGGGGCTTGGAAAATGGCGACACAAACCGCCAATGTGATTTTTCCATGGATGGAGCTGTTTGGGGGCTTTCTTTTCGCGTGATGAGCTGAAAGTTTTATTGACTTCAATTTAGGGTCCGTACACCATTTTTTTCTCTTTACAGTATTTACTGAATGGGTTAATTGTATATTTTGACAGACTGAACTTTTATGGATGTGGTGATACCAGATATTGTCTTTTTTTTTATTTTAATAAAGAGAAGGGAGATTCAAATGTTTATAATTTATAAAAATGTTTTATATTAGAAAACTAGAAAGTCCCCTAAGGGGACTTGATACTATATACTGCTAGACTACTGTATGGCAGTATATAATGAAAATGGCAGTCTCCTATGAAAATCAGCATGTGGCTCTGCTTCCAAGGAGGACCAAGATGACAGTGACAGGGGGAATGAAGGATGTCACTGGCTGCCATGGAAGTCGCTCCGTCTAGATGTTGCTTAGAAAGATTGACAGCAGCATATAAATAGTTAACAGCGATGAAGGCACAGCTCCAGATGCTGCCGTTAGTAACAGATAACATGGCTGACATATACCGCCTGTGGGGAGGAGAGCTCAGCTCCTAAGATGTCTCCACATGCAGTGACCCCAGGGCTCACATGCATGTACGTCACTTTGTGCTATGATGTTTAAGGGGGTCTATTAACCACATTCAGCACCAAACGTACATTTACATGACTGGCGAAAGGTAGCAAGGCTGACATTCAGCTGTAATGTCAGGGATCAGAGCCAATTCTGTTTCTGGTCACTTAACCCCTTCATGACCCAGCCTATTTTGGCCTTAATGACCTTGCCATTTTTTGCAATTCTGACCAGTGTCCCTTTATGAGGTAATAACTCAGGAACGCTTCAACGGATCCTTGCGGTTCTGAGATTGTTTTTTCGTGACATATTGGGCTTCATGTTAGTGGTAAATTTAGGTCAATAATATCTGAGTTTATTTGTGAAAAAAACGGAAATTTGGCGAAAAATTTTAAAATTTTGCAATTTTCACATTTTGAATTTTTATTCTGTTAAACCAGAGAGTTATGTGACACAAAATAGTTAATAAATAACATTTCCCACATGTCTACTTTACATCAGCACAATTTTGGAAACAATTTTTTTTTTTGCTAGGAAGTTATAAGGGTTAAAATTTGACCAGTGATTTCTCATTTTTACAACAAAATTTACAAAACCATTTTTTTTAGGGACCACCTCACATTTGAAGTCAGTTTGAGGGTTCTATATGGCTGAAAATACCCAAAAGTAACACCATTCTAAAAACTGCACCCCTCAAGGTGCTCAAAACCACATTCAAGAAGTTTATTAACCCTTCAGGTGTTTCACAGCAGCAGAAGCAACATGGAGGGGAAAAATTAACATTTAACTTTTTAGTCACAAAAATGATCTTTTCGCAACAATTTTTTTTTATTTTCCCAAGGGTAAAAGGAGAAAGTGGACCACAAATGTTGTTGTCCAATTTGTCCTGAGTACGCTGATACCTCATATGTGGGGGTAAACCACTGTTTGGGCGCACGGCAGGGCTCGGAAGGGAAGGAGCGCCATTTGACTTTTTGAATGAAAAATTGGCTCCAATCTTTAGCGGACACCATGTCGCGTTTGGAGAGCCCCCGTGTGCCTAAACATTGGAGCTCCCCCACAAGTGACCCACCCCATTTTGGAAACTAGACCCCCCAAGGAACTTATCTAGATGCATAGTGAGCACTTTAAACCCTCAGGTGCTTCACAAATTAATCCGTAAAAATGAAAAAGTACTTTTTTTTTCACACAAAATTTCTTTTAGCCTTAATTTTTTCATTTTCACATGGGCAACAGGATAAAATGGATCCTAAAATTGGTTGGGCAATTTCTCCTGAGTACGCCAATACCTCATATGTGGGGGTAAACTACTGTTTGGGCACATGGTAAGGCTCGGAAGGGAAGGAGCGCCATTTGACTTTTTGAATGAAAAATTATCTCCATAGTTAGCGGACACCATGTCAGGTTTGGAGAGGCCCTGTGTGCCTAAACATTGGAGCTCCCCCACAAGTGTCCCCATTTTGGAAACTAGACCCCCCAAGGAACTTATCTAGATGCATAGTGAGCACTTTAAACCCTCAGGTGCTTCACAAATTGAGCCGTAAAAATGAAAAAGTACTTTTTTTTTCACACAAAATTTCGTTTAGCCTCAATTTTTTCATTTTCACATGGGCAACAGGATAAAATGGATCCTAAAATTTGTTGGGCAATTTCTCCTGAGTACGCCGATACCTCATATGTGGGGGTAAACCACTGTTTGGGTGCACGGCAAGGCTCGGAAGGGAAGGCGCGCCATTTGACTTTTTGAATGGAAAATTAGCTCCAATCGTTAGTGGACACCATGTCGCGTTTGGAGAGCCCCTGTGTGCCTAAACATTGGAGCTCCCCTACAATTGACCCCATTTTGGAAACTAGACCCCCCAAGAAACTAATCTAGACGCATAGTGAGCACTTAAAACCCCCAGGTGCTTCACAGAAGTTTATAACGCAGAGCCATGAAAATAAAAAAATTATTTTTCTTTCCTCAAAAATGATTTTTAGCCCGGAGTTTTTTATTTTCCCAAGGATAATAGGAGAAATTGGACCCCAAATGTTGTTGTCCAGTTTGTCCTGAGTACGATGATACCCCATATGTGGGGGTAAACCACTGTTTGGGCGCACGGCAGGGCTCGGAAGGGAAGGCACGCCATTTGGCTTTTTGAATGGAAAATTAGCTTCAATCATTAGCGGACACCATGTCACGTTTGGAGAGCCCCTGTGTGCCTAAACATTGGAGCTCCCACACAAGTGACCCCATTTTGGAAACTAGACCTCCCATGGAACTAATCTAGATGTGTGGTGAGCACTTTGAACCCCCAAGTGCTTCACAGAAGTTTATAACGCAGAGCCATGAAAATAAAAAATTATTTTTCTTTCCTCAAAAATGATTTTTTAACCCACAATTTTTTATTTTCCCAAGGGTAACAGGAGAAATTGGACCCCAAAAGTTGTTGTGCAGTTTCTCCTGAGTACGCTGATACCCCATATGTGGGGGTAAACCACTGTTTGGGCACATGCCGGGGCTCGGAAGGGAAGTAGTGACGATTTGGAATGCAGACTTTGATGGAGTGGTCTGCGGGAATCATGTTACGTTTGCAGAGCCCCTGATGTGCCTAAACAGTAGAAACCCCCCACAAGTGACCCCATTTTGGAAACTAGACCCCCCAAGGAACTTATCTAGATGTGTGGTGAGCACGTTCAACCCCCAAGTGCTTCACAGAAGTTTACAACGCAGAGCCGTGAAAATAAAAAATCATTTTTCTTTCCTCAAAAAAGATGTTTTAGCAAGCAATTTTTTTTTCACAAGGGTAGCAGGAGAAATTGGACCCCAATATTTGTTGCCCAGTTTGTTGTGAGTATGCTGGTACCCCATATGTGGGGGTAAACCACTGTTTGGGCGCACGTCAGGTCTTGGAAGGGAAGTAGTGACATTTGAAATGCAGACTTTGATGGAATGGTCTGCGGGCGTCACGTTGCATTTGCAGAGCCCCTGATGTGCCTAAACAGTAGAAACACCCCATAAGTGACCCCATTTTGGAAACTAGACCCCAAAAGGATCTTATCTAGATGTGTGGTGAGCACTTTCAACCCCCAAGTGCTTCACATAAGTTTATAACGTAGAGCCATGAAAATAAAAAATAATTGTTCTTTCCTCAAAAATTATGTTCTAGCAAGTAATTTTTTTATTTTTGCAAGGGTAACAGGAGAAATTGGACCCCAATAGTTGTTGCCCAGTTTGTCCTGAGTACGCTGGTATCCCATATGTGGGGGTAAACCACTGTTTGGGCGCACGTCGGGGCTTGGAAGGGAGGGCGCACCATTTGACTTTTTGAACGCAAGATTGGCTGGAATCAATGGTGGCGCCATGTTGCGTTTGGAGACCCCTGATGTGCCTAAACAGTGGAAACCCCTCAATTCTAACTTCAACACTAACCCCAACACACCCCTAACCCTAATCCCAACTGTAGCCATAACCCTAATCACAACCCTAACCCCAACACACCCCTAACCACAACCCTAACCCCAACACACCCGTAACCCTAAATCCAACCCTAATCCTAACCCTAATCCCAACCCTACCCACAACTGTAACCCCAACACAACCCTAACCCTATCCTTAACCCTAACCACAAGCCTAATCTTAACCCTATTTCCAACCCTAGCCCTAATTCCAACCCTAAGGGTACCGTCTCACATAACGATTTACCAACGATCACGACCAGCGATACGACCTGGCCGTGATCGTTGGAAAGTCGTTGTGTGGTCGCTGGGGAGCTGTCACACAGACCGCTCTCCAGCGACCAACGATGCCAAGGTCCCGGGTAACCAGGGTAAACATCGGGTTACTAAGCGCAGGGCCGCGCTTAGTAACCCGATGTTTACCGTGGTTACCAGCGTAAAAGTAAAAAAAAAAAAAACGTACATACTCACATTTCGGTGTCCTTCAGGTCCCTTGCCGTCTGCTTCCCGCTCTGACTGAGTGCCGCCGTACAGTGAGAGCAGAGCGCAGCGGTGATGTCACTGCTGTGCTGTGCTCTCACTTTCCGGCCGGCAGACAGTCAGAGCGGGAAGCAGACGGCAAGGGACCTGAAGGACACCGAAATGTGAGTATGTACGGTTTTTTTTTTTTTACTTTTACGCTGGTAACCACGGTAAACATCGGGTTACTAAGCGTGGCCCTGCGCTTAGTAACCCGATGTTTACCCTGGTTACAAGCGAACGCATCGCTGGATTGCTGTCACAACGATCCAGCGATGACAGCAGGAGATCCAGCGACAAAAGAAAGTTCCAAACGATCTGCTACGACGTACGATTCTCAGCAGGGTCCCTGATCGCTGCTGCGTGTTAGACACAGCGATATCGTATGGATATCGCTGGAACGTCACGGATCGTACCGTCGTAGCGATCAAAGTGCCACTGTGAGACGTTACCCTAACTCTAATTCCAACCCTAACCCTAAGGCTATGTGCCCACGTTGCGGATTCGTGTGAGATTTTTCCGCACGATTTTTTAAAAATCTGCAGGTAAAAGGCACTGCGTTTTACCTGCAGATTTACAGCAGATTTCCAGTGTTTTTTTGTGCGGATTTCACCTGCGGATTCCTATTGAGGAACAGGTGTAAAACGCTGCGGAATCCGCACAAAAAATTGACATGCTGCAGAAAATACAACGCAGCGTTTTTGCACGGAATTTTCCGCACCATGGGCACAGTGGATTTGGTTTTCCATAGGTGTACATGGTACTGTAAACCTGATGGAAAACTGCAACGAATTCGCAGCGGCCAATCCGCTGCGGATCCACAGCCAAATCCGCTGCGGATCCGCGGCCAATCCGCTGCGGATCCGCGGCCAATCCGCTGTGGATCCGCAGCCAAATCCGCACATGCCATAACCCTAACCCTACCCCTACCCGTAACCCTAACCCTACCCCTAACCCTACCCCTAGTTCTAACCCTAACCCTAGTTCTAACCCTAACCCTAGTGGAAAACGAAAAAAAAAATATATATATATATTTTCTTTATTTTATTATTGTCCCTACCTATGGGGGTGATAAAGGGGGGGGGTATTTATTATTTTTTTTATTTTGATCGCTGTGATAGAACCTACCACAGCGATCAAAATGTACTTGTAAGGAATCTGCCGGCTGGCAGATTCGGCGGGCGCACTGAGCATGCGCCCGCCATTTTCCAAGATGGCGGCGCCCAGCGAGGAGACGTACGGACACCGGGAGGATCGGTAAGTATGAAGGGGTGGTGGGGGGGTGGATTGGAGCACAGGGGGGGTGATCGGACCACAGGGGGGGTTTATTCAAACAAGGAGGGAGCGGGCAGGAGGACGGGGGAGCCGGCAGGCGGACGGAGGGGACCGGACCCCATAACGGAGCACTGGGGGGGCGATCGGTGGGTGTGGGGGGGACATATTAGGTTTTCCAGCCATGGCCGATGTTATTGCAGCATCGGCCATGGCTTGATTGTAATATTTCACCAGTTTTTTAGGTGAAATATTACAAATCGCTCTGATTGGCAGTTTCACTTTCAACAGCCAATCAGAGCGATCGTAGCCACGGGGGGGTGAAGCCACCCCCCCTGGGCTGAAGCACCACTCCCCCTGTTTCTGCAGATCGGGTAAAATGGGAGTTAACCCCTTCACCCGATCTGCAGGAACGCGATCCCTCCATGACGCATACGCTGCGTCATAGGTCGCATTGGCACCGACTTTCATAACGCAGCGTATGCGTCAAAGGTCGTGAAGGGGTTAAGCCTCACATGCAACGATCAATATGACCACTGGTTAGATAAAGAGATAGCAAAAACCTTTTGCTTTAACCTACCTCATCTGAGCGCATGATGTAGACAAAGAGACCCTGAATCCAATGATGTATCACTTGGATTACTGGGTGTAGCCATTCTGACATCAGGGCGTTTAGATTTAGGAATGCAGCAGAGCTGAGAAAGCTAACCCCGCCCACACCGAGCTTTGGATATATAATGTCCATAGACAGTGAGCCGCTTATCACAGGGCGGGGTGAAGTCAGATGATTGCTGTGACCATCAGGCGGGCAATGATAATCACCAGGTGATTAATCCTTCATTGTAAGTAAACAGCACACAGCTATTGAAGAAAGCTGGCTCTAACCTTCTATGGGGGCATGCGCTTTTTTTTCCCTGAATAAGGACTCCTGCTTTTGAATAGTTAATGTCAGGCAGGGGGAAGGTAAATACCCCAGAGATAATCTCTGATAAGGTCCCATTGGCCTCAGCTAACACCCTCACAATGGAGATCATCAAAAACAAAACTATGTTTTATTCAGCTCTGCAGTGATTATTCAATAATGTAGTCAGTTTAACGAGAACAATCTGGTAAAAGGTCATCTTTGAGTTGAAAAAAAGCAGCCAATATACTGCATCGCAGGGAAAAAGTGAATGCGCATAAACAAAGAGGACTAGAGATGGGCGAAACCAAACAGAAATGTTCGGTGTTCGCACCAGAAAGTTACTGTTCAGGCACCTGAACGCCGAACACGTGCCTTCTGCCGAAGTCCAGTAGAGTGTTTGGGCCAAGTCCGTGGTCGTGCGGAGGAGAGACAGATTTCTTTTTCATTCTGGACATCCATATCCACTATTTTCAATGGGTTTCGGGTTCTGGTGGAATTTGGGTAGTGTTCTGGTGCCCAAACCAAACATTCTAAAAAGCGTGGGTCAGGTACCAGAACCCGAACTTCCACTGGTCCACACCCAAGAGGATCTATCATGAGTAGTAATAATATCCTTATCGCGTATAGGTCGTACCCAAGGCACAGATGACAATGCTCCGCAGAATTCAGGTCTGAAATTCTTTATATAGAGGTCCCATCATGCACGGGCCTCTCCATAACCCCTCAAGGTGACATCCAGTGAAAAGCATCAAAATCTTCAAGTTCTCACTGAAAGAGCGTGATCTACAAGTGCTATACACAGATAGTCCTGGGATAGGTCCTCTTTAGCGGATGATCCCAGGTGGAGGAGAAGGGTCCAGCGATAAACACTAGCTGCACGGTGGTGCACCCCCTGACCTCCAATGCTCAACAGTCGTGTTTTTGGGGAAAGACAGAGAATGAGAAGACAGCACATATACCACTATATGAAAGACGCAATACCACACAGAGATGGCGCGTCCTTATGTTGCCCTGCCGTTAATAGCAGAAATGTGCGTCACGACCGCACTTCACCATTCACCACCATCTCCCAAATGACCTGACCCACATTGATCCACTCCTCATGCCGGAATAGAGAAGTGCTGGGTCATCAGATGTGACATTAATACAGAGTCATCCAAAATACCCTCGGCTGTAACAGGAGATGGCCGAGGCGAGGGACGTGCATTTTTTTGTCTCAGTTCACACTGATGCCACACTTCAGTTCTAGCGTAAAAGTCCACCTTAAAAATGTTAGTCAATAATTTTCCAAAAAATATATACGGTACATTTCTAATATAGTCCAGTAATTAGGTCCCTGCTTCTGCAACTTCCAAGGATTTATCCATGCGTTAACGAATGACGGTGGCGTAATGTGCTTTTTTCGTCTCCTGGCGGTATTGTCGTTGTATTTCTTCTACATGGAAAGAGAACCTGTCACCAGGGTTATATACCCCAAACTAAAGGCATGCAAGGTGCTTTTAGGTGGACCTCGATAACATTTTTAAAGTTTGGTCCTGAAATATTTGGACAGTGACAAGTTTTGGCATTTTCGTTGTTTGCCAAAAAATATTCAAGATGCAGTTCTATGTTCAATATGGGCTTAAAGTGCAGACTCTCAGCTTTAATTTGAGGTATTTACATCCTAATTGGAGTAAGGGTTTAGGAATTAGAGCGTTTTAATATGTAGCTACCTCTTCTTTTAAGGGATCAAAAGTAATTGGAAAATAATCTCAAAAGCTCTTTAATGGGCTATTTTCTTGTTAATTTGCCATCAATTAAGCAGGTAAAAGGTCTCGAGTAGATTCCAGCTGTGGCATTTGCATTTGGCAGCTGTTGATGTGAACCCACAACATGCGGTCGCGGGAGCTTTTATTGGGAGAGACACATACCCTCATTAGGCTGAAGAAAGAAGAAGTCCATCAGAGAAATAGCAGAAATGTTATGAGTGGCCAAAGCAACAATTTGGTACATAATGCATAAAAAGAGTTTGGGAACTCAAAAAGTCCTGGGCGTCCAAAGACGACAACAGTAATGGATAATCGCAAAATCCTTTCCATGGTGAAGAAAAAACCTCTTCCACAGCATCCACCCGAGTGAAGAATACTCTCCAGGAAGTAGGTGTCTCAGTATCTAAGACCACCATAAAGCGAAGACTTCATGAGAGCAAATACAGAGGGTTCAGCACTAACCATTAATCTGTGTTAGGCCACGGTCACACTATCAGTATTTGGTCAGTATTTTACCTCAGTATTTATAGGCCAAAACCAGGAGTGGGTGAGAAATACAGAAGTGGTGAAGTGTTTGTATTATTTCCTCTGACTGTTTCACTCCTGATTTTAGCTTACAAACACTGGGGTAAAATACTGACCATATACTGAAGATGGGAACGTGGCCTTAAAAACAGAAAGGCCAGATTAGACTTTGCCAAAAAAACATCTAAAGAAGCCGCCTAGTTCTGGAAAAGCATTCTGTGGACAGATGAGACTAATATCAACCTCTACCAGAATGATGGTTAGAAGAAAGTATGGAGAAGGCTTGGAACAGCTCATGAACCAAAGCACAGGACATCCTCTGTAACACATGGTGGAGGCAGTGTGGTGACATGGGCATGTATGGCTTCCAATGGCGCTGGGTCACTAGTATTTATTGATGATGTGACAGAATCAGCCGGATGAGTTCTGTAGTGTACAGGGCAGTACTTAATGCTCAGATTCAACCACATGCAGCAAGGTGGATTGGACGCTTCACAGGATAGAGGACAAGGACCCAAAACATCCTGCAAAAGCAACACAGGAGAAAGCAAAGTGTAATATTCTGCAATGACCATCACCGGATCTCAATGCCATTGAGCAGCATTTCACATGCTTAAGACAAAGCTTAAAGCAGAAAGATCCACAAACAAGGAACAACTGAAGTCAGCTGCAGTGAAGGGCGGCAAAGCCTCACAGAGGAGGAAACCCAGCGTTTGGTGACTTCCATGGTTTCCAGACTTCAGGCAGTTGTTGTCTGCATCAGATTTTCTACAAAGTATTAAAAATGAAAATTGTATTTATGGTAAAGTTAATTTGTCCAATTACTTGAGAATTTGTAGATAAATAGCTGCAAGTCCTAAACGCTTCGCAGTCTGCACTTCAATTGCATCTCAGCTGTTTCATTTGATTCATTCATTCCCAAAATTCTCAATTCACTGCTCAGATCTGTATTTAGACTTTCCCATTACTGAGACAGGAGATGTGATGGCAGCTACTCCTGTACAGACTCTATAGGCCAATGGAGCAATACTAATCGCACTGCGGCCGCTGGAGATATTACATGGCTCTCCATGTCCTGTATTAGTAGAATAGTTACCTATATAAAACATACAAATAGCGCCAAGATATTTCTGTATGTCAATGACAACTGCTTAAAAGGCAACGCCCTGCAAAAAAGGGCAACAACTAAAAGGGCAACTCCCAGAAGTAGCTAAACACTACACAATAAAAAAAAAAAAAAAAAAAAAGAAAAAGAAAAAAAAAAAAGAGATCAACTAATAAGAATAAAAAAAAAAATAGAACAACCAAAAAGGCAATATCAAAATGTCAGAGCCCGCCCACTGCAATTACAACTTATTAGCAAACAACATTAATTATGAATTTCACAAAAATGGCAAAACAGACTTGTACAACCAAGGTAAGGACTCACTCTGCATTAAAGAACCTTCTCTTCACACGCCATTAGTTTGGGGTATAAATCCTCATTACGGGTTTTCTAGTTTCAGAAAACCCTTACCCCCTGGAAGCAAATTGTGGTTTTGTTTTATTTAAACATTGCTGGATGATGGTGACCTTAATGACCACTAATTCCACAGGCCGGCCAGGCTGCAGCGTCCCGATTCCACAGGCCGGCCAGGCTGCAGCGTCCCGATTCCACAGGCCGGCCAGGCTGCAGCGTCCCGATTCCACAGGCCGGCCAGGCTGCAGCGTCCCGATTCCACAGGCCGGCCAGGCTGCAGCGTCCCGATTCCACAGGCCGGCCAGGCTGCAGCGTCCCGATTCCACAGGCCGGCCAGGCTGCAGCGTCCCGATTCCACAGGCCGGCCAGGCTGCAGCGTCCCGATTCCACAGGCCGGCCAGGCTGCAGCGTCCCGATTCCACAGGCCGGCCAGGCTGCAGCGTCCCGATTCCACAGGCCGGCCAGGCTGCAGCGTCCCGATTCCACAGGCCGGCCAGGCTGCAGCGTCCCGATTCCACAGGCCGGCCAGGCTGCAGCGTCCCGATTCCACAGGCCGGCCAGGCTGCAGCGTCCCGATTCCACAGGCCGGCCAGGCTGCAGCGTCCCGATTCCACAGGCCGGCCAGGCTGCAGCGTCCCGATTCCACAGGCCGGCCAGGCTGCAGCGTCCCGATTCCACAGGCCGGCCAGGCTGCAGCGTCCCGATTCCACAGGCCGGCCAGGCTGCAGCGTCCCGATTCCACAGGCCGGCCAGGCTGCAGCGTCCCGATTCCACAGGCCGGCCAGGCTGCAGCGTCCCGATTCCACAGGCCGGCCAGGCTGCAGCGTCCCGATTCCACAGGCCGGCCAGGCTGCAGCGTCCCGATTCCACAGGCCGGCCAGGCTGCAGCGTCCCGATTCCACAGGACGGCCAGGCTGCAGCGTCCCGATTCCACAGGACGGCCAGGCTGCAGCGTCCCGATTCCACAGGACGGCCAGGCTGCAGCGTCCCGATTCCACAGGCCGGCCAGGCTGCAGCGTCCCGATTCCACAGGCCGGCCAGGCTGCAGCGTCCCGATTCCACAGGCCGGCCAGGCTGCAGCGTCCCGATTCCACAGGCCGGCCAGGCTGCAGCGTCCCGATTCCACAGGCCGGCCAGGCTTCAAATGTGCCCTGAGCGATCACTATACTGTTCTGTGCACACAGACTGCCATCATCCTCAGCAGCACGGGTCTGTCTACACAGGACAATGTGCTGCCGAGAACAAGGAATGTTATGCACTCTGTGGTAGAGACTGCGGCCTGATTACATCGGCCGATTATCAGGATAGCAGTGATCCCAATAACCACCATATCCACATGCCCAGCACGGAGATCTGTAGGGGCAGCTCATCCTGGCACCCTGAGGGGCAGCTCATCCTGGCACCATCTCCTGAGAGGCCCCATACACAATCCTACTGTGGAGGCAGCACCCTGTATAGTATGTATACGCCGGTGTGGGCAGCAGATGACAGGCGGGCGACAGCCATCACCTGCAATAAGGCGCCTCTATAGAGCCCCGTGCAGATGAGCGGTCACCAGGCACAGCAGAGGCGCCGGCACATAACCGCAGCACACACTGATAATGGCTCTCCGGCGAGGCCGCACTCACCCAGCACCAGCACCATCTGACCGCACAGGCAGTAATACACGTGCAGCGGCTTCTCGCCGTCGTCATACTCCTCCCGATCACGGGTGTCCGAGCAAACCACCGACCGAGACACCACCTTCGGCATCGCGACACAAACACGGACCGCCGCGGTGAAGATAGAGCGCTCTCACATTGGTCGCGGTAAGATGACGTCACCGCAGATTTTTCTTTACAACTTTATTGATACTTAACAAGAACATTTCATAGCGTGAACGCAGCAGACTCACTCACGCTGCAGACCCGGCTCCCATCGTTCACAGCAGGGAGCCGGCTCTTTGTGTCGGCTCGTTCACGAACGACACATCACTACAGCAGAGCTTCAGTGCACAGCGAGGAGCGGGTGTCACCCTCACCCAACCTGTCTGTGGGCTGAAGTCCGGGAATCCACTATTCTCATACAGACGGGTGATCGTATGGCAGCCCCTGACTATTCTCATACAGGCTGTGATAGTATGGCAGCCCCCGACTATTCTCATACAGGCAGTGATAGTATGGCAGCCCCTGACTATTCTCATACAGGCTGTGATAGTATGGCAGCCCCCGACTATTCTCATACAGGCGGTGATAGTATGGCAGCCCCCGACTATTCTCATACAGGCAGTGATAGTATGGCAGCCCCCGACTATTCTCATACAGGCAGTGATAGTATGGCAGCCCCCGACTATTCTCATACATGCGGTGATAGTATGGCAGCCCCTGACTATTCTCATACAGGCAGTGATAGTATGGCAGCCCCCGACTATTCTCATACAGGCTGTGATAGTATGGCAGCCCCCGACTATTCTCATACAGGCGGTGATAGTATGGCAGCCCCCGACTATTCTCATACAGGCAGTGATAGTATGGCAGCCCCCGACTATTCTCATACAGGCAGTGATAGTATGGCAGCCCCCGACTATTCTCATACATGCGGTGATAGTATGGCAGCCCCTGACTATTCTCATACAGGTAGTGATAGTATGGCAGCCCCCGACTATTCTCATACAGGCTGTGATAGTATGGCAGCCCCCGACTATTCTCATACAGGCGGTGATAGTATGGCAGCCCCCGACTATTCTCATACAGGCTGTGATAGTATGGCAGCCCCCGACTATTCTCATACAGGCGGTGATAGTATGGCAGCCCCCGACTATTCTCATACAGGCGGTGATAGTATGGCAGCCCCCGACTATTCTCATACAGGCGGTGATAGTATGGCAGCCCCCGACTATTCTCATACAGGCGGTGATAGTATGGCAGCCCCCGACTATTCTCATACATGCGGTGATAGTATGGCAGCCCCCGACTATTCTCATACAGGCGGTGATAGTATGGCAGCCCCCGACTATTCTCATACAGGCAGTGATAGTATGGCAGCCCCCGACTATTCTCATACAGGCAGTGATAGTATGGCAGCCCCTGACTATTCTCATACATGCGGTGATAGTATGGCAGCCCCCGACTATTCTCATACATGCGGTGATAGTATGGCAGCCCCCGACTATTCTCATACAGGCGGTGATAGTATGGCAGCCCCTGACTATTCTCATACAGGCTGTGATAGTATGGCAGCCCCCGACTATTCTCATACAGGCAGTGATAGTATGGCAGCCCCCGACTATTCTCATACAGGCAGTGATAGTATGGCAGCCCCCGACTATTCTCATACATGCGGTGATAGTATGGCAGCCCCTGACTATTCTCATACAGGCAGTGATAGTATGGCAGCCCCCGACTATTCTCATACAGGCAGTGATAGTATGGCAGCCCCCGACTATTCTCATACAGGTGGTGATAGTATGGCAGCCCCCGACTATTCTCATACAGGCTGTGATAGTATGGCAGCCCCCGACTATTCTCATACAGGCGGTGATAGTATGGCAGCCTCCGACTATTCTCATACAGGCTGTGATAGTATGGCAGCCCCCGACTATTCTCATACAGGCGGTGATAGTATGGCAGCCCCCGACTATTCTCATACAGGCTGTGATAGTATGGCAGCCCCCGACTATTCTCATACAGGCGGTGATAGTATGGCAGCCCCCGACTATTCTCATACAGGCGGTGATAGTATGGCAGCCCCCGACTATTCTCATACATGCGGTGATAGTATGGCAGCCCCCGACTATTCTCATACAGGCGGTGATAGTATGGCAGCCCCCGACTATTCTCATACATGCGGTGATAGTATGGCAGCCCCCGACTATTCTCATACAGGCAGTGATAGTATGGCAGCCCCCGACTATTCTCATACATGCGGTGATAGTATGGCAGCCCCCGACTATTCTCATACAGGCGGTGATAGTATGGCAGCCCCCGACTATTCTCATACATGCGGTGATAGTATGGCAGCCCCCGACTATTCTCATACAGGCGGTGATAGTATGGCAGCCCCCAACTATTCTCATACAGGCAGTGATAGTATGGCAGCCCCCGACTATTCTCATACAGGCAGTGATAGTATGGCAGCCCCTGACTATTCTCATACATGCGGTGATAGTATGGCAGCCCCCGACTATTCTCATACATGCGGTGATAGTATGGCAGCCCCCGACTATTCTCATACAGGCGGTGATAGTATGGCAGCCCCTGACTATTCTCATACAGGCTGTGATAGTATGGCAGCCCCCGACTATTCTCATACAGGCAGTGATAGTATGGCAGCCCCCGACTATTCTCATACAGGCAGTGATAGTATGGCAGCCCCCGACTATTCTCATACAGGCAGTGATAGTATGGCAGCCCCTGACTATTCTCATACATGCGGTGATAGTATGGCAGCCCCCGACTATTCTCATACATGCGGTGATAGTATGGCAGCCCCCGACTATTCTCATACAGGGCGTTATAGTATGGCAGCCCCCGACTATTCTCATACACGGGGTGATAGCATGGCAGCCCCTGACTATTCTCATACAGGCAGTGATAGTATGGCAGCCCCCGACTATTCTCATACAGGCTGTGATAGTATGGCAGCCCCCGACTATTCTCATACAGGGCGTTATAGTATAGCAGCCCCCGACTATTCTCATACAGGCGGTGATAGTATGGCAGCCCCCGACTATTCTCATACATGCGGTGATAGTATGGCAGCCCCTGACTATTCTCATACAGGCGGTGATAGTATGGCAGCCCCCGACTATTCTCATACAGGCAGTGATAGTATGGCAGCCCCCGACTATTCTCATACAGGCGGTGATAGTATGGCACTCCCCGACTATTCTCATACAGGCTGTGATAGTATGGCAGCCCCTGACTATTCTCATACAGGCGGTGATAGTATGGCAGCCCCCCGACTATTCTCATACAGGCGGTGATAGTATGGCAGCCCCCGACTATTCTCATACAGGCGGTGATAGTATGGCAGCCCCCGACTATTCTCATACAGGGCGTTATAGTATAGCAGCCCCCGACTATTCTCATACACGGGGTGATAGTATGGCAGCCCCCAACTATTCTCATACAGGCGGTGATAGTATGGCAGCCCCCGACTATTCTCATACAGGCGGTGATAGTATGGCAGCCCCCGACTATTTTCATACACGGGGTGATAGTATGGCAGCCCCCGACTATTCTCATACAGGCGGTGATAGTATGGCAGCCCCCGACTATTCTCATACAGGCTGTGATAGTATGGCAGCCCCCGACTATTCTCATACATGCGGTGATAGTATGGCAGCCCCCGACTATTCTCATACAGGCGGTGATAGTATGGCAGCCCCGACTATTCTCATACACGGGGTGATAGTATGGCAGCCCCCGACTTTTCTCATACAGGCGGTGATAGTATGGCAGCCCCCGACTATTCTCATACAGGGGGTGATAGTACAGCAGCCCCCGACTATTCTCATACAGGTGGTGATAGTATGGCAGCCCAAACTATCCTCATACAGACGGGTGAGAGTATGACAGTCCCCGACTATTCTCATACAGACGGGTGATAGTATGGCACTCCCTGACTATTCTTATACAGGCGGTCATAGTATGGCACTCCCTGACTTTTCTCATACAGGCTGGTGATAGTATGGCAGCGCCCGACTCTTCTCATACAGGGGGTGATAGTATGGCAGTCCCCGACTATTCTCATGCAGGCGGGTGATAGTATGGCAGTCTCAAACTATTCTCATACAGGCGGTGATAGTATGGCAGCCCCCGACTATTCTCATACAGGTGGTGATATTATGCCAGCCCCAGACTATTCTCATACAGGCGGTGATAGTATGGCAGCCCCCGACTATTCTCATACAGGCGGTGATAGTATAGCAGCCCCCGACTATTCTCATACAGGGGGTGATAGTATGGCAGCCCCCGACTATTTTCATACAGGCGGGTGATAGTATGGCAGCTCCCGACTATTGTCATACTGGCGGGTGATAGTATGGCAGCCCCCGACTATTCTCATACAGGTGGTGATAGTATGGCAGCCCCCGACTATTCTCATACACGGGGTGATAGTATGGCAGCCCCTGACTATTCTCATACAGGCTGTGATAGTATAGCAGCCCCCGACTATTCTCATACAGGGGGTGATAGTATGGCAGCCCCCGACTATTCTCATACAGGCAGTGATAGTATGGCAGCCCCCGACTATTCTCATACAGGCGGTGATAGTATGGCAGTCCCCGACTATTCTCATACAGGCGGTGATAGTGTGGCATTCCCCGACTATTCTCATACAGGCGGTGATAGTATGGCAGCCCCCGACTATTCTCATACATGCGGTGATAGTATGGCAGCCCCCGACTATTCTCATACACGGGGTGATAGTATGGCAGCCCCCGACTATTCTCATACAGGCGGTGATAGTATGGCAGCCCCCGACTATTCTCATACAGCGGGTGATAGTACAGCAGCCCCCGACTATTCTCATACAGGTGGTGATAGTATGGCAGCCCAAACTATCCTCATACAGACGGGTGAGAGTATGACAGTCCCCGACTATACTCATAGAGACAGGTGATAGTATGGCACTCCCTGACTATTCTTATACAGGCGGTCATAGTATGGCACTCCCTGACTTTTCTCATACAGGCTGGTGATAGTATGGCAGCGCCCGGCTCTTCTCATACAGGGGGTGATAGTATGGCAGCCCCCGACTATTCTCCTACAGGTGGTGATATTATGCCAGCCCCAGACTATTCTCATACAGGCAGTGATAGTATGGCAGCCCCCGACTATTCTCATGCAGGTGGGTGATAGTATGGCAGTCTCCAACTATTCTCATACAGGGGGTGATAGTATGGCAGTCCCCGACTATTCTCATACAGGCGGTGATAGTATGGCAGCCCCCGACTATTCTCATACAGGTGGTGATATTATGCCAGCCCCAGACTATTCTCATACAGGCGGTGATAGTATGGCAGCCCCCGACTATTCTCATACAGGCGGTGATAGTATAGCAGCCCCCGACTATTCTCATACAGGGGGTGATAGTATGGCAGCCGCCGACTATTCTCATACAGGCGGGTGATAGTATGGCAGCTCCCGACTATTGTCATACAGGCGGGTGATAGTATGGCAGCCCCCGACTATTCTCATACAGGTGGTGATAGTATGGCAGCCCCCGACTATTCTCATACAGGTGGTTATAGTATGGCAGCCCCAACTATTCTCCCACAGACGGGTGATAGTATGGCAGTCCCCGACTATTCTCATGCAGGCGGGTGATAGTATGGCAGTCTACAACTATTCTCATACAGGGGGTGATAGTATAGCACTCCCCGAATATTCTCATACAGGCGGTGATATGATAGTATGGCACTCCCCGACTATTCTCATACAGGCGGGTGATAGTATGGCAGCTCCCGACTATTGTCATACAGGCGGGTGATAGTATGGCACTCCCTGACTATTCTCATACAGCCGGTCATAGTATGGCACTCCCTGACTTTTCTCATACAGGCTGGTGAGAGTATGGCAGCCACCGGTTCTTCTCATACAGGCGGTGATAGTATGTGTTGTGAATTCCGTTCTCGGACTCCCTCCTGTGGTCATGAATGGTACTTTGGTTAGTTCTGCTCTTGGACTCCCTCTGGTGGCTTTGAGCGGAACTGCTGGTCACTGAGGTTGGCTTTGTCAGCTGCTCTCGTTTATTGCTTGCTGGCTTCCCTATTTAACTCCACTCAGATCGTTACTTGATGCCAGCTGTCAATGTTTCAGTATTGGTTCAGATCTCTCTTGGACTTCTCTGAGGACCTGTCTACTCCAGCAGAAGCTAAGTCTTTGCTAGTTCATTTGTTGTTACTGCTTCCTGAATATATTTCTTAGTACTGCTAATTTCTAGTCCAGCTTGCTATCATGATATTCCCTTGCTAGCTGGAAGCTCTGGGGTGCAGAGTGGCACCTCCACACCGTAAGTCGGTGTGGGGAGTCTTTTTGCTTACTCTGCGTGGTTTTTTGTAGTCTTTTGTGCTGACCGCATAGTTCCCTTTTCTATCCTCTGACTATTTTTAGTGAAGTCTGGCCTCCTTTGCTAAAACCTGTTTCATTCCTGTGTTTGTGACTTTCCTCTTAACTCACAGTCAATATATGTGGGGGGCTGCCTTTACCTTTGGGGATTTTCTCTGAGGCAAGGTTAGGCTTCTATTTCTATCTTTAGGGGTAGTTAGCTCTTAGGCTGTGAAGAGGCGTCTAGGGAGAGTTAGGTACGCTCCACGGCTATTTCTAGTTTGTGTGATAGGAGTAGAGTTTGCGGTCAGCAGAGTTCCCACTTTCCCAGAGCTTGTTCCGATTACTAGTTTACTCATCAGGTCATTCCGGGTGCTCCTAACCACCAGGTCCATAACAGTACAGCTGGCCCACAAAGTGTTAATGCATCTCAAAAGAGGGATAAGAGAAGTTCTGAACCCATTTTTTTTTCTTTGCAGTGTGTTTTGTCTCTCTTTTCCCCTTAGGGTATGTGTCCACGGTCAGTAAACGCTGCGTGTTTGACGCTGCAGCGTCAAACACGCAGCGTCCAGATGTTCCAGCATAGTGGAGGGGATTTTTTAAAATCCCGTGTCCACTATGCGTGGAAACCCGCACGCGGCGGGCCTGCGACTCCGGACATGCTGCGCGTCTTTTCAGATCGCAGCATGTCCGTTGTTGTGAAATTGGATTTTGGGCTCCCCCGGTGGCCACTGGTGGAATTGAACTGGTGTGCATCATCCCCTCTGTTCACCTGCTTCCATCAGGATGTGGGAGTCGCTATTTAACCTTGCTCCTCTGTCACTTCCATGCCGGTCAACATTGTAATCAGAAGCATTTCTGTGCATGTTCCTGCTGCTAGACAACTCCCAGATAAGTTGGACTTTAGTCCTTGTTTGTTTTTGCATTTTGTTCCAGTTCACAGCTGTAGTTTCGTTTCTGTGTCTGGAAAGCTCTTGTGATCTGAAATTGCCACTCTGATGTTATGAGTTAATACTAGAGTCTTAAAGTAATTTCAGGATGGTATTTTTGATAGGGTTTTCATCTGACCATGAAAGTGCCCTTTCTGTCTTCCTGCTATCTAGTAAGCGGACCTCAATTTTGCTAAACCTATTTTCATACTACGTTTGTCATTTCATCTAAAATCACCGTCAATATATGTGGGGGCCTCTGTCTGCCTATCGGGGAAATTTCTCTAGAGGTGAGCCAGGACTATATTTTCCTCTGCCAGGATTAGTTAGTCCTCCGGCCGGCGCTGGGCGTCTAGGGATAAAAAACGTAGGCTACGCTACCCGGCTACTGTTAGTTGTGCGGCAGGTTTAGTTCATGGTCAGTTTAGTTTCCATCCTTCCAAGAGCTGGTACTTATGTTTGCTGGGCTATGTTCTCTTGCCATTGAGAACCATAACAGTTTGACCGGCCTAAAAAAGGGTTAAATTAATTGACAGAGAAAGGAGAGAAAAGAGAAGTCTGCTGAAGATTTTTTTTTTTTTTTTTTTTCCTTCCCTTCAGTTCTGAGTGTGCTTGTAATTGAATCTCTTGCAAGTCTGCCTATATTGCAGCCTTTCTCTCTCTCTCTCTCCTTCTAATCCTGGAATGGCTCTGTGTTCACCTGTTTAAAATGGATATTCAGAGTTTAGCTGCAGGTTTGAATAATCTCACCACGAAAGTTCAAAATTTACAAGATTTTGTTGTTCATGTTCCTATATCTGAACCTAGAATTCCTTTGCCTGAATTTTTCTCGGGGAATAGATCTGGCTTTCAAAATTTCAAAAATAATTGCAAGTTGTTTTTGTCCCTGAAATCTCGCTCTGCTGGAGATCCTGCTCAGCAGGTCAGGATTGTGATTTCCTTGCTCCGGGGCGACCCTCAGGATTGGGCTTTTGCATTGGCTCCAGGGGATCCTGCGTTGCTCAATATGGATGCGTTTTTTCTGGCCTTGGGGTTGCTTTATGAGGAACCTCAGTTAGAGCTTCAGGCGGAAAAGGCCTTGATGTCCCTATCTCAGGGGCAAGACGAAGCTGAAATATACTGCCAGAAATTCCGTAAATGGGCTGTGCTTACTCAGTGGAATGAGTGCGCCCTGGCGGCGAATTTCAGAGAGGGTCTCTCTGATGCCATTAAGGATGTTATGGTGGGGTTCCCTGTGCCTGCGGGTCTGAATGAGTCCATGACAATGGCTATCCAGATCGATAGGCGTCTGCGGGAGCGCAAACCTGTGCACCATTTGGCGGTGTCTACTGAGAAGACGCCAGAGAATATGCAATGTGATAGAATTCTGTCCAGAAGTGAACGGCAGAATTTAAGACGAAAAAATGGGTTGTGCTTCTATTGCGGTGATTCAACTCATGTTATATCAGCATGCTCTAAGCGTACTAAGAAGCTTGATAAGTCTGTTTCAATTGGCACTTTACAGTCTAAGTTTATTCTATCTGTGACCCTGATTTGTTCTTTATCATCTATTACCGCGGATGCCTATGTCGACTCTGGCGCCGCTTTGAGTCTTATGGATTGGTCCTTTGCCAAACGCTGTGGGTATGATTTGGAGCCTCTTGAAACTCCTATACCTCTGAAGGGGATTGACTCCACCCCATTGGCTAGTAATAAACCACAATACTGGACACAAGTAACTATGCGGATTAATCCGGATCATCAGGAGATTATTCGCTTTCTTGTGCTGTATAACCTACATGATGTGTTGGTGCTTGGATTGCCATGGCTGCAATCTCATAACCCAGTCCTTGACTGGAAAGCTATGTCTGTGTTAAGCTGGGGATGTAAGGGGACGCATGGGGACGTACCTGTGGTTTTTATTTCATCATCTATTCCCTCTGAGATTCCTGAATTCTTGACTGAATATCGTGACGTTTTTGAAGAACCTAAGCTTGGTTCATTACCTCCGCACCGGGAGTGCGATTGTGCCATAGATTTGATTCCGGGTAGTAAATACCCTAAGGGTCGTTTATTTAATCTGTCTGTGCCTGAACATGCTGCTATGCGAGAATATATAAAGGAGTCCTTGGAAAAGGGACATATTCGTCCTTTGTCATCTCCCTTAGGAGCCGGTTTTTTCTTTGTGGGTAAGAAAGATGGTTCTTTGAGACCGTGTATTGATTATCGGCTTTTGAATAAAATCACGGTTAAATATCAATATCCGTTGCCACTGCTGACTGATTTGTTTGCTCGCATAAAGGGGGCCAAGTGGTTCTCTAAGATAGATCTCCGTGGGGCGTATAATTTGGTGCGAATTAAGCAGGGGGATGAGTGGAAGACCGCATTTAATACGCCCGAGGGCCACTTTGAGTATTTGGTGATGCCTTTTGGTCTTTCAAATGCCCCTTCAGTCTTTCAGTCCTTTATGCATGACATTTTCCGTGATTATTTGGATAAATTTATGATTGTGTATCTGGATGATATTTTGATTTTTTCGGATGACTGGGACTCTCATGTCCAGCAGGTCAGGAGGGTTTTTCAGGTTTTGCGGTCTAATTCCTTGTGTGTGAAGGGTTCTAAGTGCATTTTTGGGGTTCAAAAGATTTCCTTTTTGGGATATATTTTTTCCCCCTCTTCCATCGAGATGGATCCTGTCAAGGTTCAGGCTATTTGTGATTGGACGCAACCCTCTTCTCTTAAGAGTCTTCAGAAATTTTTGGGCTTTGCTAACTTTTATCGTCGATTTATTACTGGTTTTTCTGATGTTGTTAAACCATTGACTGATTTGACTAAGAAGGGTGCTGATGTTGCTGATTGGTCCCCTGCTGCTGTGGAGGCCTTTCGGGAGCTTAAGCGCCGCTTTTCTTCCGCCCCTGTGTTGCGTCAGCCTGATGTTGCTCTTCCTTTTCAGGTTGAGGTCGACGCTTCTGAGATCGGAGCTGGGGCGGTTTTGTCGCAGAGAAGTTCCGATTGTTCCGTGATGAGACCTTGTGCCTTTTTCTCGCGTAAATTTTCGCCCGCCGAGCGGAATTATGATGTTGGGAATCGGGAGCTTTTGGCCATGAAGTGGGCTTTTGAGGAGTGGCGTCATTGGCTTGAGGGGGCTAGACATCAGGTGGTGGTATTGACTGACCACAAAAATCTAATTTATCTTGAGTCCGCCAGACGCCTGAATCCTAGACAGGCGCGCTGGTCGTTGTTTTTATCGGTTTAATTTTGTGGTGTCCTACCTGCCGGGTTCTAAGAATGTTAAGGCGGATGCCCTTTCTAGGAGTTTTGAGCCTGACTCCCCTGGTAACTCTGAACCTACAGGTATCCTTAAGGATGGAGTGATATTGTCTGCCGTTTCTCCAGACCTGCGGCGGGCCTTGCAGGAGTTTCAGGCGGATAGACCTGATCGTTGCCCACCTGGTAGACTGTTTGTTCCTGATGATTGGACCAGTAAAGTCATTTCTGAGGTTCATTCTTCTGTGTTGACAGGTCATCCTGGAATCTTTGGTACCAGGGATTTGGTGGCAAGGTCCTTCTGGTGGCCTTCCCTGTCTCGAGATGTGCGAGGCTTTGTGCAGTCTTGTGACGTTTGTGCTCGGGCCAAGCCTTGTTGTTCTCGGGCTAGTGGATTGTTGTTGCCCTTGCCTATCCCGAAGAGGCCCTGGACGCACATCTCGATGGATTTTATTTCGGATCTTCCTGTTTCTCAGAAGATGTCTGTCATCTGGGTGGTGTGTGACCGTTTCTCTAAGATGGTCCATTTGGTTCCCCTGCCTAAGTTGCCCTCTTCTTCTGAGTTGGTTCCTCTGTTTTTTCAAAATGTGGTCCGTTTGCATGGTATTCCGGAGAATATCGTTTCTGACAGAGGAACCCAATTCGTGTCTAGATTTTGGCGAGCATTCTGTGCTAGGATGGGCATAGATTTGTCTTTCTCGTCTGCTTCCCATCCTCAGACTAATGGCCAGACCGAGCGGACGAATCAGACCTTGGAGACATATTTGAGGTGTTTTGTGTCTGCAGATCAGGATGATTGGGTTGCTTTTTTGCCTTTAGCGGAGTTTGCCCTCAATAATCGGGCCAGCTCTGCCACCTTGGTGTCTCCTTTTTTCTGTAATTCGGGGTTTCATCCTCGATTTTCTTCTGGTCAGGTGGAATCTTCGGATTGTCCTGGAGTGGATGCTGTGGTGGAGAGGTTGCATCAGATCTGGGGGCAGGTAGTGGACAATTTGAAGTTGTCCCAGGAGAGGACTCAGCTTTTTGCCAACCGCCGGCGTCGGGTTGGTCCCCGGCTTTGTGTTGGGGACTTGGTGTGGTTGTCTTCTCGTTTTGTCCCTATGAGGGTTTCTTCTCCTAAGTTTAAGCCTCGGTTCATCGGCCCGTACAAGATATTGGAGATTCTTAACCCTGTGTCCTTCCGTTTGGACCTCCCTGCATCTTTTTCTATTCATAATGTTTTTCATCGGTCATTGTTGCGCAGGTATGAGGTACTGGTTGTGCCTTCCGTTGAGCCTCCTGCTCCGGTGTTGGTTGAGGGCGAGTTGGAGTACGTGGTGGAAAAAATCTTGGACTCCCGTGTTTCCAGACGGAAACTCCAGTATCTGGTCAAATGGAAGGGATACGGTCAGGAGGATAATTCTTGGGTGACTGCCTCTGATGTTCATGCCTCCGATCTGGTCCGTGCCTTTCATAGGGCTCATCCTGATCGCCCTGGTGGTTCTGGTGAGGGTTCGGTGCCCCCTCCTTGAGGGGGGGGGTACTGTTGTGAAATTGGATTTTGGGCTCCCCCGGTGGCCACTGGTGGAATTGAACTGGTGTGCATCATCCCCTCTGTTCACCTGCTTCCATCAGGATGTGGGAGTCGCTATTTAACCTTGCTCCTCTGTCACTTCCATGCCGGTCAACATTGTAATCAGAAGCATTTCTGTGCATGTTCCTGCTGCTAGACAACTCCCAGATAAGTTGGACTTTAGTCCTCGTTTGTTTTTGCATTTTGTTCCAGTTCACAGCTGTAGTTTCGTTTCTGTGTCTGGAAAGCTCTTGTGATCTGAAATTGCCACTCTGATGTTATGAGTTAATACTAGAGTCTTAAAGTAATTTCAGGATGGTATTTTTGATAGGGTTTTCATCTGACCATGAAAGTGCCCTTTCTGTCTTCCTGCTATCTAGTAAGCGGACCTCAATTTTGCTAAACCTATTTTCATACTACGTTTGTCATTTCATCTAAAATCACCGCCAATATATGTGGGGGCCTCTGTCTGCCTATCGGGGAAATTTCTCTAGAGGTGAGCCAGGACTATATTTTCCTCTGCCAGGATTAGTTAGTCCTCCGGCCGGCGCTGGGCGTCTAGGGATAAAAAACGTAGGCTACGCTACCCGGCTACTGTTAGTTGTGCGGCAGGTTTAGTTCATGGTCAGTTTAGTTTCCATCCTTCCAAGAGCTGGTACTTATGTTTGCTGGGCTATGTTCTCTTGCCATTGAGAACCATAACAGTCCGTACACTTTGCGGGGACGCAGCGTCCCCGCAAGGCATAACACAGGGCCCTATGGGAGGGGGGCGATGATCCCGGATGTGTACAGTTAACACATCCGGCATCATCGCGTCCCAGAAGGGGGCGATACCGCCGGCCATCCTGAACGTGGACACGCAGCCTTAATCTCTGGGTGGTTCAGGACTCAGGTGTAGATATGGATATTCAAGGTCTGTCCTCTTGTGTGGATCATCTCACTGCAACAGTACAAAGCATTCAAGATTATGTAGTTCAGAATCTGATGTTAGAGCCTAGAATTCCAATTCCTGATTTGTTTTCTGGGGATAGATCTAAGTTTCTGAATTTCAAAAATAATTGTAAACTGTTTCTTGCTTTGAGACCCCGCTCCTCTGGTGACCCCATTCAGCAAGTAAAAATTATTATTTCTTTGTTGCGTGGCGACCCTCAAGACTGGGCATTCTCCCTTGCGCCAGGAGATCCTGCATTGCTTAATGTAGATGCGTTTTTTCTGGCGCTTGGATTGCTTTATGACGAACCGAATTCAGTGGATCAGGCAGAGAAAATCTTGCTATCTTTGTGTCAGGGTCAGGATGAAGCGGAGATATGTTGTCAGAAGTTTAGAAAATGGTCTGTGCTTACTCAATGGAATGAGTGTGCCCTGGCAGCAATTTTTAGAAAGGGTCTTTCTGAAGCCCTTAAGGATGTTATGGTGGGATTCCCCACGCCTGCTGGTCTGGATGAATCAATGTCCTTGGCCATCCAGATTGATCGGCGTTTGCGTGAGCGCAAAATTGTGCACCATTTGGCGGTGTCCTCTGAGCAGAGGCCTGAGCTTATGCAATGTGATAGAACTTTTACCAGAAATGAACGGCAAGAACACAGACGTCAGAATAGGCTGTGTTTTTACTGTGGTGACCCCACTCATGCTATCTCTGATTGTCCTAAGCGCACTAAGCGGTTCGCTAGGTCTGTCACCATTGGTACTGTACAGCCTAAATTTCTTTTGTCTGTTACTCTGATTTGCTCTTTGTCATCCTACTCAGTTATGGCATTTGTGGATTCAGGCGCTGCCCTGAATTTGATGGACTTGGAGTTTGCCAGGCGCTGTGGTTTTTTCTTGGAGCCTTTGCAGTATCCTATTCCATTAAGGGGAATTGATTCCACGCCGTTGGCCAAGAATAAACCTCAGTACTGGACTCAGTTGACCATGTGCATGGCTCCTGCACATCAGGAAGATATTCGCTTTTTGGTGTTGCATAATTTGCATGATGTGGTCGTGTTGGGTTTGCCATGGCTACAGGTTCATAATCCAGTATTGGATTGGAAATCAATGTCTGTGTCTAGTTGGGGTTGTCAAGGGGTACATGGCAATGTTCCATTAGTGTCAATTTCTGCTTCCACTCCTTCTGAAGTCCCTGAGTTTCTGTCGGATTACCAGGATGTATTTGATGAGCCCAAATCCAGTGTCCTACCCCCTCATAGGGATTGTGATTGTGCTATAAATTTGATTCCTGGTAGTAAGTTTCCTAAGGGCCGACTTTTCAATTTATCTGTGCCAGAGCACGCCGCTATGCGGAGTTATATAAAGGAGTCCTTGGAGAAAGGGCATATTCGCCCGTCTTTATCACCGTTGGGAGCAGGGTTCTTTTTTGTGGCCAAGAAGGATGGTTCTCTGAGACCCTGTATAGATTACCGCCTTCTCAATAAAATCACGGTCAAATTTCAGTACCCTTTGCCTCTGCTGTCTGATTTGTTTGCTCGGATTAAGGGGGCTAGTTGGTTCACCAAGATAGATCTTCGAGGGGCATATAACCTTGTGCGTATTAAACAGGGCGATGAATGGAAAACAGCATTTAATACGCCCGAGGGCCATTTTGAGTACCTGGTAATGCCATTCGGGCTTTCAAATGCTCCATCTGTGTTTCAGTCCTTTATGCATGACATCTTCCGCAAGTATCTGGATAGATTCATGATTGTATATTTGGATGATATATTGGTCTTTTCGGATGATTGGGAGTCTCATGTGAAACAGGTCAGAATGGTATTCCAGGTCCTTCGTGCTAATTCCTTGTTTGTGAAGGGGTCTAAATGTCTCTTCGGAGTTCAGAAGGTTTCCTTTTTGGGCTTCATTTTTTCCCCTTCTACTATCGAGATGGATCCTGTTAAAGTTCAGGCCATTTATGATTGGACTCAACCTACATCTGTGAAGAGCCTCCAGAAATTCCTGGGCTTTGCTAATTTTTACCGTCGCTTCATCGCTAATTTTTCTAGTGTGGTTAAACCTTTGACTGATTTGACAAAGAAAGGTGCTTATGTGGTGAATTGGTCCTCTGCGGCCGTTGAGGCTTTTCAGGAGCTGAAACGCCGTTTTTCTTCGACCCCTGTGTTGCGTCAGCCAGATGTTTCGCTCCCTTTTCAGGTCGAGGTTGATGCTTCTGAGATTGGAGCAGGGGCTGTTTTGTCTCAAAGAAGTTCTGATGGCTCTGTGATGAAGCCATGTGCCTTCTTTTCTAGAAAGTTTTCACCTGCTGAGCGTAATTATGATGTTGGCAATCGGGAGCTGCTGGCTATGAAGTGGGCATTCGAGGAGTGGTGACATTGGCTTGAGGGAGCCAAGCACCGCGTGGTGGTCTTGACGGATCACAAAAATCTGACTTATCTCGAGTCTGCCAAGCGGTTGAATCCTAGACAGGCTCGATGGTCGCTGTTTTTCTCCCGTTTCGATTTTGTGGTCTCATACCTTCCAGGTTCTAAGAATGTGAAGGCGGATGCCCTTTCTAGGAGTTTTGTGCCTGATTCTCCGGGAGTCCCTGAGCCGGCTGGTATTCTCAAAGAGGGGGTAATTCTGTCTGCCATCTCCCCTGATTTGCGGCGGGTGCTGCAGGAGTTTCAGGCTGATAGACCTGACCGTTGTCCAGCGGAGAAACTGTTTGTCCCTGATAGATGGACTAGCAGAGTTATTTCTGAGGTTCATTGCTCAGTGTTGGCTGGTCATCCTGGGATTTTTGGGACCAGAGATTTGGTGGCTAGGTCCTTTTGGTGGCCTTCCTTGTCACGGGATGTGCGTTCTTTTGTGCAGTCCTGTGGGACTTGTGCTCGGGCTAAGCCCTGCTGTTCTCGTGCCAGTGGGTTGCTTTTGCCCTTGCCAGTCCCGAAAAGGCCTTGGACGCATGTTTCCATGCATTTTATTTCAGATCTTCCTGTCTCTCAAAGGATGTCTGTCATCTGGGTGGTTTGTGATCGCTTTTCTAAGATGGTCCATTTGGTACCCTTGCCTAAATTGCCTTCCTCCTCTGATTTGGTGCCATTGTTTTTTCAACATGTGGTTCGTTTGCATGGCATTCCGGAGAACATTGTGTCAGACAGAGGTTCCCAGTTTGTCTCTAGGTTTTGGCGGTCCTTTTGTGCTAGGATGGGCATTGATTTGTCTTTTTCTTCGGCTTTCCATCCTCAAACAAGTGGCCAAACCGAACGAACCAACCAGACTTTGGAAACCTATCTGAGATGCTTTGTTTCTGCTGATCAGGATGATTGGGTGACCTTCTTGCCATTGGTTGATTTCGCCCTTAATAATCGGGCTAGTTCGGCTACTTTGGTTTCGCCTTTTTTTCTGCAATTCTGGTTTTCATCCTCGTTTTTCTTCGGGGCAGGTTTAGCCTTCTGACTGTCCTGGTGTGGATTCTGTGGTGGACAGGTTGCAGCAAATTTGGACTCACGTAGTGGACAATCTGACGTTGTCCCAGGAGAAGGCTCAACGTTTCGCTAACCGCCGTCGTTGTGTTGGTCCTCGACTTCGTGTTGGGGATTTGGTTTGGTTGTCTTCTCTTTATGTTCCTATGAAGGTTTCTTCTCCTAAGTTTAAGCCTCGTTTCATTGGTCCTTATAAGATTTCTGAAATTCTCAACCCTGTGTCATTTCGTTTGGTCCTTCTAGCTTCTTTTGCCATCCATAATGTGTTCCATAGGTCGTTGTTGCGGAGGTACGTGGCGCCTATGGTTCCCTCCGTTGATCCTCCTGCTCCGGTGTTGGTTGAGGGGGAGTTGGAGTATGTGGTGGAAAAAATTTTGGATTCTCGTATTTCGAGACGGAAGCTTCAGTACCTGGTTAAGTGGAAGGGCTATGGTCAGGAGAATAATTCCTGGGTTGCTGCCTCCGATGTCCACGCTGCCGATTTAGTTTGTACCTATCATTTGGCTTGTCCTGATCGGCCTGGGGGCCCTGGTGAGGGTTCGGTGACCCCTCTGTTATGGTTCTCAATGGCAAGAGAACATAGCCCAGCAAACATAAGAACTAGCTCTTGGAAGGATGGAAACTAAACTGACCATGAACTAAACCTGCCGCACAACTAACAGTAGCCGGGTAGCGTTTGCCTACGTTTTATCCCTAGACGCCCAGCGCCGGCCGGAGGACTAACTAATCCTGGCAGAGGAAAATATAGTCCTGGCTCACCTCTAGAGAAATTTCCCCGAAAGGCAGACAGAGGCCCCCACATATATTGGCGGTGATTTTAGATGAAATTGACAAACGTAGTATGAAAATAGGTTTAGCAAAATTGAGGTCCGCTTACTAGATAGCAGGAAGACAGAAAGGGCACTTTCATGGTCAGCTGAAAACCCTATCAAAACACCATCCTGAAATTACTTTAAGACTCTAGTATTAACTCATAACATCAGAGTGGCAATTTCAGATCACAAGAGCTTTCCAGACACAGAAACGAAACTACAGCTGTGAACTGGAACAAAATGCAAAAACAAACGAGGACTAAAGTCCAACTTAGCTGGGAGTTGTCTAGCAGCAGGAACATGCACAGAAAGGCTTCTGATTACAATGTTGACCGGCATGGAAGTGACAGAGGAGCAAGGCTAAATAGCGACTCCCACATCCTGATGGAAACAGGTGAACAGAGGGGATGATGCACACCAGTTCAATTCCACCAGTGGCCACCGGGGGAGCCCAAAATCCAATTTCACAACAGTACCCCCCCCCTCAAGGAGGGGGCACCGAACCCTCACCAGAACCACCAGGGCGATCAGGATGAGCCCTATGAAAGGCACGGACCAGATCGGAGGCATGAACATCAGAGGCAGTCACCCAAGAATTATCCTCCTGACCGTATCCCTTCCATTTGACCAGATACTGGAGTTTCCGTCTGGAAACACGGGAGTCCAAGATTTTTTCCACAACGTACTCCAACTCGCCCTCAACCAACACCGGAGCAGGAGGCTCAACGGAAGGCACAACCGGTACCTCATACCTGCGCAATAATGACCGATGAAAAATATTATGAATAGAAAAAGATGCAGGGAGGTCCAAACGGAAGGACACAGGGTTAAGAATCTCCAATATCTTGTACGGGCCGATGAACCGAGGCTTAAACTTAGGAGAAGAAACCCTCATAGGGACAAAACGAGAAGACAACCACACCAAGTCCCCAACACAAAGCCGAGGACCAACCCGACGCCGGCGGTTGGCAAAAAGCTGAGTCTTCTCCTGGGACAACTTCAAATTGTCCACTACCTGCCCCCAAATCTGATGCAACCTCTCCACCACAGCATCCACTCCAGGACAATCCGAAGATTCCACCTGACCAGAAGAAAATCGAGGATGAAACCCCGAATTACAGAAAAAAGGAGACACCAAGGTGGCAGAGCTGGCCCGATTATTGAGGGCAAACTCCGCTAAAGGCAAAAAAGCAACCCAATCATCCTGATCTGCAGACACAAAACACCTCAAATATGTCTCCAAGGTCTGATTCGTCCGCTCGGTCTGGCCATTAGTCTGAGGATGGAAAGCAGACGAGAAAGACAAATCTATGCCCATCCTAGCACAGAATGCTCGCCAAAATCTAGACACGAATTGGGTTCCTCTGTCAGAAACGATATTCTCCGGAATACCATGCAAACGGACCACATTTTGAAAAAACAGAGGAACCAACTCGGAAGAAGAAGGCAACTTAGGCAGGGGAACCAAATGGACCATCTTAGAGAAACGGTCACACACCACCCAGATGACAGACATCTTCTGAGAAACAGGAAGATCCGAAATAAAATCCATCGAGATGTGCGTCCAGGGCCTCTTTGGGATAGGCAAGGGCAACAACAATCCACTAGCCCGAGAACAACAAGGCTTGGCCCGAGCACAAACGTCACAAGACTGCACGAAGCCTCGCACATCTCGAGACAGGGAAGGCCACCAGAAGGACCTTGCCACCAAATCCCTGGTACCAAAGATTCCAGGATGACCTGCCAACGCAGAAGAATGAACCTCAGAAATGACTTTACTGGTCCAATCATCAGGAACAAACAGTCTACCAGGTGGGCAACGATCAGGTCTATCCGCCTGAAACTCCTGCAAGTCCCGCCGCAGGTCTGGAGAAATGGCAGACAATATCACTCCATCCTTAAGGATACCTGTAGGTTCAGAATTACCAGGGGAGTCAGGCTCAAAACTCCTAGAAAGGGCATCCGCCTTAACATTCTTAGAACCCGGCAGGTAGGACACCACAAAATTAAACCGAGAGAAAAACAACGACCAGCGCGCCTGTCTAGGATTCAGGCGTCTGGCGGACTCAAGATAAATTAGATTTTTGTGGTCAGTCAATACCACCACCTGATGTCTAGCCCCCTCAAGCCAATGACACCACTCCTCAAAAGCCCACTTCATGGCCAAAAGCTCCCGATTCCCAACATCATAATTCCGCTCGGCGGGCGAAAATTTACGCGAGAAAAAAGCACAAGGTCTCATCACGGAGCAATCGGAACTTCTCTGCGACAAAACCGCCCCATCTCCGATTTCAGAAGCGTCGACCTCAACCTGAAAAGGAAGAGCAACATCAGGCTGACGCAACACAGGGGCGGAAGAAAAGCGGCGCTTAAGCTCCCGAAAGGCCTCCACAGCAGCAGGGGACCAATCAGCAACATCAGCACCCTTCTTAGTCAAATCAGTCAATGGTTTAACAACATCAGAAAAACCAGCAATAAATCGACGATAAAAGTTAGCAAAGCCCAAAAATTTCTGAAGACTCTTAAGAGAAGAGGGTTGCGTCCAATCACAAATAGCCTGAACCTTGACAGGATCCATCTCGATGGAAGAGGGGGAAAAAATATATCCCAAGAAGGAAATCTTTTGAACCCCAAAAACGCACTTAGAACCCTTCACACACAAGGAATTAGACCGCAAAACCTGAAAAACCCTCCTGACCTGCTGGACATGAGAGTCCCAGTCATCCGAAAAAATCAAAATATCATCCAGATACACAATCATAAATTTATCCAAATAATCACGGAAAATGTCATGCATAAAGGACTGAAAGACTGAAGGGGCATTTGAAAGACCAAAAGGCATCACCAAATACTCAAAGTGGCCCTCGGGCGTATTAAATGCGGTTTTCCACTCATCCCCCTGCTTAATTCGCACCAAATTATACGCCCCACGGAGATCTATCTTAGAGAACCACTTGGCCCCCTTTATGCGAGCAAACAAATCAGTCAGCAGTGGCAACGGATATTGATATTTAACCGTGATTTTATTCAAAAGCCGATAATCAATACACGGCCTCAAAGAGCCATCTTTCTTAGCCACAAAGAAAAAACCGGCTCCTAAGGGAGATGACGAAGGACGAATATGTCCCTTTTCCAAGGACTCCTTTATATATTCTCGCATAGCAGCATGTTCAGGCACAGACAGATTAAATAAACGACCCTTAGGGTATTTACTACCCGGAATCAAATCTATGGCACAATCGCACTCCCGGTGCGGAGGTAATGAACCAAGCTTAGGTTCTTCAAAAACATCACGATATTCAGTCAAGAATTCAGGAATCTCAGAGGGAATAGATGATGAAATGGAAACCACAGGTACGTCCCCATGCGTCCCCTTACATCCCCAGCTTAACACAGACATAGCTTTCCAGTCAAGGACTGGGTTATGAGATTGCAGCCATGGCAATCCAAGCACCAACACATCATGTAGGTTATACAGCACAAGAAAGCGAATAATCTCCTGGTGATCCAGATTAATCCGCATAGTTACTTGTGTCCAGTATTGTGGTTTATTGCTAGCCAATGGGGTGGAGTCAATCCCCTTTAGGGGTATAGGAGTTTCAAGAGGCTCCAAATCATACCCACAGCGTTTGGCAAAGGACCAATCCATAAGACTCAAAGCGGCGCCAGAGTCGACATAGGCATCCGCGGTAATAGATGACAAAGAACAAATCAGGGTCACAGATAGAATAAACTTAGACTGTAAAGTGCCAATTAAAACAGACTTATCAAGCTTCTTAGTACGCTTAGAGCATGCTGATATAACATGAGTTGAATCACCGCAATAGAAGCACAACCCATTTTTTCGTCTAAAATTCTGCCGTTCACTTCTGGACAGAATTCTATCACATTGCATATTCTCTGGCGTCTTCTCAGTAGACACCGCCAAATGGTGCACAGGTTTGCGCTCCCGCAGACGCCTATCGATCTGGATAGCCATTGTCATGGACTCATTCAGACCCGCAGGCACAGGGAACCCCACCATAACATCCTTAATGGCATCAGAGAGACCCTCTCTGAAATTCGCCGCCAGGGCGCACTCATTCCACTGAGTAAGCACAGCCCATTTACGGATTTTCTGGCAGTATATTTCAGCTTCGTCTTGCCCCTGAGATAGGGACATCAAGGCCTTTTCCGCCTGAAGCTCTAACTGAGGTTCCTCATAAAGCAACCCCAATGCCAGAAAAAACGCATCCACATTGAGCAACGCAGGATCCCCTGGAGCCAATGCAAAAGCCCAATCCTGAGGGTCGCCCCGGAGCAAGGAAATCACAATCCTGACCTGCTGAGCAGGATCTCCAGCAGAGCGAGATTTCAGGGACAAAAACAACTTGCAATTATTTTTGAAATTTTGAAAGCAAGATCTATTCCCCGAGAAAAATTCAGGCAAAGGAATTCTAGGTTCAGATGTAGGAACATGAACAACAAAATCTTGTAAATTTTGAACTTTCGTGGTGAGATTATTCAAACCTTCAGCTAAACTCTGAATATCCATTTTAAACAGGTGAACACAGAGCCATTCCAGGATTAGAAGGAGAGAGAGAGAGAAAGGCTGCAATATAGGCAGACTTGCAAGAGATTCAATTACAACCACACTCAGAACTGAAGGGAAAAAAAAAAAAAAAAAAATCTTCAGCAGACTTCTCTTTTCTCTCCTTTCTCTGTCAATTAATTTAACCCTTTTTTGGCCGGTCAAACTGTTATGGTTCTCAATGGCAAGAGAACATAGCCCAGCAAACATAAGAACTAGCTCTTGGAAGGATGGAAACTAAACTGACCATGAACTAAACCTGCCGCACAACTAACAGTAGCCGGGTAGCGTTTGCCTACGTTTTATCCCTAGACGCCCAGCGCCGGCCGGAGGACTAACTAATCCTGGCAGAGGAAAATATAGTCCTGGCTCACCTCTAGAGAAATTTCCCCGAAAGGCAGACAGAGGCCCCCACATATATTGGCGGTGATTTTAGATGAAATTGACAAACGTAGTATGAAAATAGGTTTAGCAAAATTGAGGTCCGCTTACTAGATAGCAGGAAGACAGAAAGGGCACTTTCATGGTCAGCTGAAAACCCTATCAAAACACCATCCTGAAATTACTTTAAGACTCTAGTATTAACTCATAACATCAGAGTGGCAATTTCAGATCACAAGAGCTTTCCAGACACAGAAACGAAACTACAGCTGTGAACTGGAACAAAATGCAAAAACAAACAAGGACTAAAGTCCAACTTAGCTGGGAGTTGTCTAGCAGCAGGAACATGCACAGAAAGGCTTCTGATTACAATGTTGACCGGCATGGAAGTGACAGAGGAGCAAGGCTAAATAGCGACTCCCACATCCTGATGGAAACAGGTGAACAGAGGGGATGATGCACACCAGTTCAATTCCACCAGTGGCCACCGGGGGAGCCCAAAATCCAATTTCACAACACCCCTCCTCAAGGGGGGGGTACTGTTGTGAATTCCGTTCTCGGACTCCCTCCTGTGGTCATGAATGGTACTTTGGTTAGTTCTGCTCTTGGACTCCCTCTGGTGGCTTTGAGCGGAACTGCTGGTCACTGAGGTTGGCTTTGTCAGCTGCTCTCGTTTATTGCTTGCTAGCTTCCCTATTTAACTCCACTCAGATCGTTACTTGATGCCAGCTGTCAATGTTTCAGTATTGGTTCAGATCTCTCTTGGACTTCTCTGAGGACCTGTGTACTCCAGCAGAAGCTAAGTCTTTGCTAGTTCATTTGTTGTTACTGCTTCCTGAATATATTTCTTAGTACTGCTAATTTCTAGTCCAGCTTGCTATCATGATATTCCCTTGCTAGCTGGAAGCTCTGGGGTGCAGAGTGGCACCTCCACACCGTGAGTCGGTGTGGGGAGTCTTTTTGCTTACTCTGCGTGTTTTTTTGTAGTCTTTTGTGCTGACCGCATAGTTCCCTTTTCTATCCTCTGACTATTTTTAGTGAAGTCTGGCCTCCTTTGCTAAAACCTGTTTCATTCCTGTGTTTGTGACTTTCCTCTTAACTCACAGTCAATATATGTGGGGGGCTGCCTTTACCTTTGGGAATTTCTCTGAGGCAAGGTTAGGCTTCTATTTCTATCTTTAGGGGTAGTTAGCTCTTAGGCTGTGAAGAGGCGTCTAGGGAGAGTTAGGTACGCTCCACGGCTATTTCTAGTTTGTGTGATAGGAGTAGAGTTTGCGGTCAGCAGAGTTCCCACTTTCCCAGAGCTTGTTCCGATTACTAGTTTACTCATCAGGTCATTCCGGGTGCTCCTAACCACCAGGTCCATAACAAGTATGGTAGCCACTGACTATTCTCATACAGGAGGGTGATAGTACGGCACTATCCAACTATTCTCATACAGGTGGTGATAGTATGACAGTCTCCGACTATTCTCATACAGGCTGGTGAAGGTATGGCAGTCTCCGACTATTCCCATACAGGCGGTGATAGTATGGCAGTCTGTTGTGAATTCTGTTCTCGAACTCCCTCCGGTGGTTATGAGTGGTACTTCGGCGAGTTCTGTCCATGGACTCCCTCTGGTGGCTGTGAGTGGAGCTGCTGGTTCTGAGGTTCTGTCCTCAGCTGACCGCGTTTAGTCCTAGGCTGGCTGCTCTATTTAACTCCACTTAGATCGTTACTTGATGCCAGCTGTCAATGTCCTAGTACTGGTTCAGTTTGCTCTTGGATCTTTCAGATGACCTGTCTACTCCAGCAAAAGCTAAGTCCCTGCTAGCTTATTTGTTTACCACTGTTTTTTTGTCCAGCTTGCTATCATGATTCTGCCTGGCTAGCTGGAAGCTCTGGGATGCAGAGCGGCACCTCCACGCCGTGAGTCGGTGTGGGGTCTCTTTTGCACACTCTGCGTGTTTTTTTGGTAGTTTTTTATGCTGACCGCAAAGATACCTTTTCTATCCTCAAGTCTGTTTAGTTAAGTCTGGCCTCCTTTGTTGAAACCTATTTCATTCCTGTGTTTGTGACTTCCATCTTAACTCACAGTCAATACGTGTGGGGGGCTGCCTATTTCTTTGGGGAATTTCTCTGAGGCAAGTTAGGCCTTATTTTCTATCTTTAGGGGTAGTCAGCTCTTAGGCTGTGAAGAGGCGTCTAGGCAGAGTCAGGTACGCTCCACGGCTATTTCTAGTTGTTGTGATAGGTTTAGGGGTTGCGGTCAGCAGAGCTCCCACTTCCCAGAGCTTGTCCTGTATTACTAGTTTGCTCATCAAGTCATTCCTAGTGCTCCTAACCACCAGGTCATCATAACAGCAGTCCCCGACTGTTCTCAAACAGGCGGGTGAGAGTATGGCAGTCCCTGACTATTCTCATACATGCGGGTGATTTTGGCAGTCCCCGACTGTTCTCATACAGGCGTGTGAGAGTATGGTAGCCTCCGACTATTCTCATACAGGTGGGTGATAGTATGGCAGTCCCTAAATATTCTCATACAGGCGGGTGACAGTATGGCAGCTCCCGACTATTGTCATACAGGCGGGTGATAGTATGGCAGCCCCCGACTATTCTCATACAGGTGGTGATAGTATGGCAGCCCCTGACTATTCTCATACAGGTGGTGATAGTATGGCAGCCCCAACTATTCTCCCACAGACGGGTGATAGTATGGCAGTCCCCGACTATTCTCATGCAGGTGGGTGATAGTATGGCAGTCTCCAACTATTCTCATACAGGGGGTGATAGTATAGCAGTCGCCGACTATTCTCATACAGGCGGTGATATGATAGTATGGCACTCCCCGACTATTGTCATACAGGCGGGTGATAGTATGGCACTCCCTGACTATTCTCATACAGCCGGTCATAGTATGGCACTCCCTGACTTTTCTCATACAGGCTGGTGAGAGTATGGCAGCCACCGGTTCTTCTCATACAGGCGGTGATAGTATGGTAGCCACCGACTATTCTCATACAGGAGGGTGATAGTACGGCACTACACGACTATTCTCATACAGGCGGTGATAGTATGACAGTCCCCGACTATTCCCATACAGGCGGTGATAGTATGGCAGTCCCCGACTGTTCTCAAACAGGCGGGTGAGAGTGTGGCAGTCCCTGACTATTCTCATACATATAACAGAACCAGAACACATGTTTCAACACAGAAAACAACAGAGGGCTATTTAACACCAAATAGTGTAAAGTAACCCAAAGCCTGCAGAGGAGGCTACCCACTCCATGCTAATAATGAGAACAAAGAGGATACAGGAGTATACTGGGTATTCAAATTTATTATTAATACAAAATGTAAATACACACATAAACTGCATAAATATGAGGCATATATAAGATACATATAAAGTGCATAAGGATGGAGACAAGTTCTCCCCCGGGTGAACGGAGCCCAGAAAATCAATCTGTCTGCAGACCACGGCAGACTAATAAAGTATAAAGCCGCAAGACACAACTTAGAATATAAGTGCGATCAAGTGACCAAAAGTCACTACTAGTAGGCACTGTGGGGTATGCTTACCGCAAATGTAGTGGGCACACAGGACACCGGGCAGGAACCGGAATGGAGGGACCCCCGACGCGCGTTTCGCTTGAATAGGTGGCTGCTTTCTCAAGGGGATGAATAACGGGGCCGAGAAGGACCTTAATATGGGCCGGGCTCTGAGCATGTGACGTCTCACATGCCGAGAGGCGGCCAATGATAGGCGGCAACAACGGCGCATGCGCGGATCGGATCGCAGGTCCTACAGCCAGGCGGGTGATAGTATGGCATCTCCCGACTATTGTCATACAGGCGGGTGATAGTATGGCACTCCCTGACTATTCTCATACAGCCGGTCATAGTATGGCACTCTCTGACTTTTCTCATACAGGCTGGTGAGAGTATGGCAGCCACCGGTTCTTCTCATACAGGCGGTGATAGTATGGTAGCCACCGACTATTCTCATACAGGAGGGTGATAGTACGGCACTACCCGACTATTCTCATACAGGCGGTGATAGTATGACAGTCTCCGACTATTCTAATACAGGCTGGTGAATGTATGGCAGTCCCTGACTATTCCCATACAGGCGGTGATAGTATGGCAGTCCCCGACTGTTCTCAAACAGGCGGGTGAGAGTATGGCAGTCCCTGACTGTTCTCATACATGCGGGTGATTTTGGCAGTCCCCGACTATTCTCATACAGACGGGTGATAGTATGGCAACCCTCCGACTATTCTCATACAGGAGGGTGATAGTATAGCACTCCCTGAACTATTCCAAACAAGAGGGTGATAGTATGGCACTTCCCGACTAATCTCATACAGGCTGGTTATACTATGGCAGTCCCCGACTGTTCTCATACAGGCGTGTGATAGTATGGTAGCCTCCGACTATTCTCATACAGGTGGGTGATAGTATGGCAGTCCCTGAATATTCTCATACAGGCGGGTGATAGTATGGCAGCTCCCGACTATTCTCATACAGGCGGTGATAGTGTGGCAGCCCCCGACTATTCTCATACAGGCGGTGATAGTATGGCAGCCCCCTGAATATTCTCATACAGGCGGGTTATAGTATGGCAGCTCCCGACTATTCTCATACAGGCGGTGATAGTGTGGCAGCCATCGACTATTCTCATACAGGGGGTGATAGTGTGGCAGTCCCTGACTATTCTCATACTTGCCATCTTTCCCAGAAACAGGGAAGACCACCGGTACTTTAGTTGTCAATGTCCTGTCCAACTTTGAACTATGTATCCTTGGGCAGTAGATAAATTTGAAAAACTGTGGTGCAGCAGAAAGTTATTGGTTCACTTTTGTAAGCCAGAAGCAACTTTAGATCTGTGGTCTTCTAGCCATCTGGAACTCGCACAGGGCACCAGGTGGCACAATGACATGAGCCTCAGGCTACAAGGGAGAAGGAAGATGAGAACATCACTCATCATCGGAGCAGGGTGAGGCAAGAGTAAATTTATTTTTATTTTATCGTAACAAAAGTGGAGAACTAGAAGAGGAATGTGCTGTATGGGGTGAGGGCACAAGGATATCTCTACCTGACCTATCTGGACCTGGCTATCCTGACCTTGTTGATTTTTGTCATTGTCGCCATCTTGACTCGTTTTCCATTCTGTGAAATCACTCTATTGGACTGTAGTGACTCTGTGGACGCACCCTATGGTAGCCATGTGTGCCTAATCTCAGACATTGCAAGTGGCACAGAAAAGTGAAATGTCGATAAATATCTAATCATTGTTGAAAAGTCTTGTGGGATAGGTTTGTTTACTGACATTCATTTTTAATAGCATCGGTAAATGGGCTATATGAATTGGACGTTTTCCTTTTAGCATTTTCACAGTCTAGCGAAATGAGTAACACTTCTAAAACAACAGTGCGATTATTTAGCTCTTGTCCCCAGTGGCTGGGGATTGAACGGTCACTTCACACACTTCCTTCTTAAGTCCAGGGGCGATGCTTTTACTTTATAACTAAAATACCAAGGGAAACATCTCTGAGGCTTCAGAATATCTTCCTATTCATCGTCATCACTAACAAACACTCCGCAGGTATATTTATATATGTGTCACAGATGCTGCTGGTCTAAGAAGAACCAGAAAACCTCGTTCACAAATGGAAATCCCTGTCATCCTTGACTCTGACACTTGTGCTCTCTGACTTTATATATAACTTGTGACTCATGAGCAGGTCCGGACCGGGGATGAAATTCAGCCCTGGCAATTGAAATCACACAGGCCCATGCTGTCCCCGTCCCCAAGCAATTGTTGGGATATATTACTAATATTACCCTGGATGGAAGAAAGGAAGATTTTTTACAAGACCAATATTTCTAATGATACCGGTGGCCTGGTGGGGTAAGTAATGGAGTTATCGACTTTGTGCTCCGTCACAACTCTTAACAGTATGGGTGTCTTGAGAACACAGATTTTGTTAACAACACAGCAGCAAGGCAGCCCACCATTAGACAGGCCCTTCTGACATTTGCCAGAATTGCCAGTCTGGCCCTGCCCATGAGACTCAAGTACTTTTCAGATAGAACTAGAGAAATTATTTATTTCATCTCATGTATTCCAGCATAAAAGCTATTGAGTTGATTTGATGCTTTGTATCTACTGGTTGGTTGCCAACTTGTAGAGTTTTAGGGGTTTCCCATGATGCCCCCCCCCTGTGTAATCTCATTTTTTTTGTAAAAAAAAAGTTGGTTCAGCCCACACTTAGAGAGGAATTTGTGAGTTCCATTAGTGTAGCACGGGATCTTGTCTCTGCTGGACGTGGAGGCAATGTGCATGAGTAGAAATGAAGATCCAGCTACAGCAAGGTAAAACAGTAAATCTTTATTTAGGTCACAATAAAAATTGTTGGCATGGTTGTGGTGGACCAGTTGCAATTGTTGGAGTAGGTAAAAAGCATGTTGTTTACTGGACGCATTTAAACTCTGACTGTGTTTGAAACGCGTTTGGTTAATATCATGTTTTTTACCCACTCCAACCAATTGTAATTGGTCCATCACAACCATGCCAACAATTTTTGCTCAGAGCCTGGACTTGGGATGGGTAGTCATAGGATACAGTATGTATGCGTGGATCGACCAGGAGTTGACTTCTTTAGAACTTACGTGCATGGGGATGGGCACACAACCTTCTGTAAGACGTGTCCTTATTACTACGAGGTGAAAGAGAAATCTCCAAACCTCATACAGCTGCCTGACACCATTCCTCCCCCCTACACTGACCACTTGGGAAGATCAGTGTTTCATAAAACTAAGGATGACAATAAACTAGCCTTGTCAGTAGAAGATAGAACATTTGTCAAGATAATGGACAGTGAGTTTTTTTTAAAGATGAAACCAAACACTGAGTTTCTGCCTTACCATTCCGAGCTACCAGGGTAAGTCTCCCAAACAGGCGAGAACAAACTTTGTCCAGATTCAACTCTCTTCAACGTACACCAAGCAGCAAACGCTGTAAGTGGAGCAGGCCAAGTGTAGACCTGCAGGAGAGCATTATTGGGTTGATCAGTTCTGTATCTGTCGGTTCCCAAGGCTCTGAGCTCGGAGATAGATGAGAGTCTGTTGAGGATGAAGCAACAAGCTAGAAATGAGGCTCCGACAGCAAAGAAAGGGAAAACTGAACACAGTAAAGCCACATCAGTGCCGTCACGGGGTCACAAGCCTGGGACCTTCAAGATCATCACCAGCGACTTGATCCAGGACCTAATAATGCCCTCTGAGGACCCCTCTGGCCTGTCCCTGATCATGACCAACCACAACTTCAGTTGCATTAAGCACCTGGCGCGAGTCCTAACCAAGAAGAAGGTAATGCAGGCTAGCTATGAAAGAAGACAAAAGGAGATACTCAAGAAGAACAAGAAGCTGTGCAAGCTTGATGAGGAGGCCCAGAATAGGGCACAATACCTGCTACTCGCTAATACCATGCACATGGAGCAGGAGGATGAGACCAAGAATCCCAACAAATGCTCCACTACCTGGAGGAGCTACAGATGGAAGACTACAGGGACATGTGAAAGAAAAAAAACAAGAACAGCGGTAAGTCCAAGCAGAGATCAAATGCTTCTACCCTGAGAATACAAGAAAGAAGATGGAGAGGAAGGAGCAAGAGGGTCTGGCGGATCTGCGGGTACTGGAATAAACCAAGAACAAACTCGAGAAGCAGAATTTGAGGTGGAACAGGAAAAATTGAATATAAAACAATATGTTTAAGTGTTTACTGTTGCATTCTAACATTCCTTTATCATTACAGATTTTCGATCAATATTCAAAGGACAGTAGTTCAATAGCAAAATCTCTAATGGAATTTCAGACAGGGAGTATGCTGTTTCCCCAGATATAATTATTATTCAGCTGTTTGGTTTGCATATCCTAGAAAATAAGTTCTGCATTTGCTTCTTACCTGCTAAATGTATTATCTTTCTATGCCGCCATCTCCTGGTCATTATTTGTTTACCACTTGCTCTTGTTCAATCCAATTAAGTTGGTTCAAACTGAGCGTGGCTTCACACTGCGGTTCATGGGTCACTTGCTCTAGCCATGTCATAGCCTGAGTTGCTGTCACTTGTGCTGGGCTTTTGAAGTTATCAATTTCTGACCAGCAGCAACCGATTGTCTGCTGCTTCAGAGAAAGTTGCAGTATCTTACCAACAAGTATTACTTCTGTATCTGGGTTTGAATAAACCAGGTCTTGACTTGTACCCACACTATGGTTCTACATTCGTGTCTACGGACGCCGAGTCCGAGCTGGTCCTATCTGCTTTTCACCTTGGATATGGAGATGGGAAAAAAATCTCACAGTACCTTATCAATCAGCTGTACCTCCATTCGCCTTGTGTGGAGACAGCAAAATGCCACTGTTATTTGTTATAATGGCATCAGACGAGTTAAACAACCACAAACAATTCGTGCTAGCAACGATCTTGGCCATAACTGCAGGGTGTCAGCTATGATATATAGCTGATATCCGCTGATGATTTTACAGACTCTGAATATACGGCGGTATGCAGGAACGCACTTCTTGATGCATTGTACAACAGAAGCTGGGAAGTGGTTAAAGCCTCCATACACTTTAGATGGCTGATAGCCAAACGATGGTTCGGCAGATCATTTGGCAAAAGGCCATCTCGGCTTTCCCTGTAACACCCAGTAGCGTTTGGCCAAATGCCCCTGTATTCTCTGAGAAAATAAACAACAAACATCTCTGCTGGTGTTTTATTGCCAGGAGAACAAAGAGACTAGCAGTCCGAAATCAGACATGCCTGATTGACATCTCCCCAGGCAATCAGTTGGCTGGCACCTCCAAAAACATTAGTGTGTCAGCCAAACCCATTGATAGTGTTGGCTGACACTATCATACCACTTTTTTAATTGTATCCAGGTTTCCTGTATATAAGTCTATGCAATTCTATGTGAATTAAGTGCTGTTTTAGATGGATTATTTGTGTTTTCTTTTACAATAGGGGTGGCTATACTTTACCTTTTGACTGTGTAAAGGTACATCTTAAAGGGGTGTACAGGATGTTTATAGGATTTGACTCTAACCTGCAGAATCTTAATATTATGTAAAATATACGCTGTTGTCTTACTCATTCAATCCCATGGTATAACTCTTCTGCTTTTTTTTAGAGGTTTCAATTGAAAGAAACTGAAGAGAAAGAGGTTGACACATGCTCATAAGTATACAGTACATACTTCCCACGGAATGGTCACATGATGACCATCCGATGTGTGAAAACTGATATATACTCAAATATACTCTGAGTATATTATTGTATAACACAATATTGGTCAGAGTCAAATCCTATAAATAATATATAGAATAGAATGACTAGAAAATCGCTCTCATAAGCAGGATTGTATAATAGGTTTTGTAGATTAGTTCACTCATCTGGACTGCTATGTAAATAAGCATAGCACAAAAAAATATTCTTGGTTGACTGCTGTCTTTTTCCTTCAGCCAGAACCTGCAAACAAAAGGGGGAACCATCTTGTGGAAATAGGTAATAGCAAATGTAGTAGGTTTTGTTCTGTTGTCGTATCTATGTAGTAAGTTTGTCTCGCTCTACTTTATGGTGCTGTCATCAGCAATGCAGCCAGGAATAAAACTTTCTTTCCAAACCTTCGTGGATATGGCATATATCAATGTCAGTTGGTTTATATCTGATGAAGGTCCTTGTTCAGGGCTGAAAAACGTTCAGTTTTTAAACACTGTTATGCCTATCTATTAATAAAGAAGAAATATACTTTATTCACAATGGCATAAAAAAAGCTTTTACTCATTGCTACAGTACTGATGACAGCACCATAAACCAGAGCCTCCCATTTGTTACTATCTAACTGTGAAATCCTATAAATTGTCCCTTTAGGTTCAGATATTCTGACCAAGGAATTCCATAAATACTTCATATATGCAGTGTGAAAATAAAGTTTCCAAAAGTTTTTAGAAAATATGTGCAGAAGGGCCTTTTTTCTATGTAACTTTTCTATAGTTGACAGGTTGTTGTTTTATAATACACCACATGCTTTTTATAAATAAGGCAAAACTAAGAGGAGAACATGCAATTTCCAAGTCACACGCTTAACTTTCTGACATCCAGTTCTGTTTCTGTATATATGTAGTAACCTCAGTTCTGTTCCCGTATCTATGTAGTAAACTGTGTTCTGCTACCGTATCTGTGTAGCAAGATTGGTTCTGTTCCTGTGTCTATGTAATGAACATAGTTCTGTTTCCGTATATATGTACTTTGGCTACTCCTCCACTGTAGACTTCAGTTTCCAGGTACTGCATATGGGTTTTTATTTATTTTTACAGGCTGCTTACTCAAAATACCTAAATAATTTACAAAATGGTAGGTGTGTGTTAGGGCACAAGCTAAGCATAAAGTTTTGTTGAAATGGGATAGAGCATGTTATTTATAGCCAAAGGCCCTGGGGCTAGGTAATGTCAAAAAACAAAGTAGAAGAGCCAAGCTGTGTTCAAGCGAAAGCTTTTAAGGACAGACCAGATGGACATCTGTAGTCCTCTTTGTTGCACTCATGCGGAGAGTGTTTGCATCTTGGTTCATGAGTTGCACTGTAAGAAGAAAATATTGATGGCAAAGGAGAAGTCGAACCGGCCCATAGAGAGGAGTGGGGCCAGTAAAGGAGAAGAGATGGCCTCCCGCTGTTGTGAACAGCCTTCAGCATCCCAGCAGTTAGCAGCCTGAAATACAATACACTTGAGGGATAGACAAAGTGACGCATGGTAGGTAGGACCTTCATTCCTGCATAGTACTACAGGTAAGTGACACCACGAAACAGAGGAACCGTCTAGCTGCAGGAATCGAAAACTGAAGTGAATGTATTATATTATTCCAGTTATAGTTTAAGTAGTAGTTGCACCACAATACCCCTTTTTTTACACGGTCAGTGACATACACCTAGCATAGAAAGACCGTTCCAGTTGAAGGGATTTTCTCAAAATAGTTATCTTTCCAGCTGAAGGTCACTGGGAACCCCAAAATTTGCCCCAACCCCCAGTAATCCCCAAAATGGGGCACACACATCTCCACTCTATTTATTTCCCAACAAGCCTGCCGCAAAAGGCTGAGAAATGTATGCAGCTATTTTTGGCATTTAAATAGACAATTATTGGAGCGTCCAGAGCTGGCAGATGACAGAGATTGGACTGACCTGCCAGTGAAATCCAGGAGCCAGGCAGTGAGCAAGGAGTGAGGCCAGTGAACTGCACGCACCACAAAGTTCTTGCAGGTAATTAACATATTACCTTAATGATTTCTACAAGAAAAATATGGAGTTACTTAAGGTAACAGCACTTATGAACCCATACAGTTGTGGCCAAAAGTATTGACACCCCTGCAATTCTGTCAGATAATACTCAGTTTCTTCCTGAAAATGATTGCAAACCCAAATTCTTTGGTATTATTATCTTCATTTAATTTGTCTTAAATGAAAAAACACAAAAAGAATTGTCCTAAAGCCAAATTGGATATAATTCCACACCAAACATAAAAAAGGGGGTGGACAAAAGTATTGGCACTGTTCGAAAAATCATGTGACGCTTCTCTAATTTGTGTAATTAACAGCACCTGTAACTTACCTGTGGCACCTAACAGGTGTTGGTACCCTTAGTTTTAGGCCTCATTGAAGTATCAGGGATTTTTCATATATGCAACAAATGGTCGATGTTTGATCAGTGTTGTGGATCTGATTTTCATCAGTGTTTGCTCAATGTTTCAGTTTTTATCATCAATGTTTCATTCGTGATATTCTCATATGCAAAAAAAAATTTGCAAAGCTTCCCCACTACTAGACAACCCCCCAGCATAATCAATTCAGGACCCAATTAAAATAAAAACAGTGTACACTCACCTCCAGCCCTGTATAGTAGTTCCAGTAAAGCTTATAAACCTTCATACTGGACTATTTAAAGGGTAAAAAAAAGCTTTATACTAGGGTTGAGCGACTTTAACTTTTTTAAGATCGAGTCCGGTTTCGCGAAACCCGACTCTCAAGAGTCGAGTCGAGTGAAATCGGCCGATTATCGCGAAGAGTCGGGGATCGACCGAAACACGAAACCCAATGCAAGTCAATGGGAAATAATCCTCCCCGTGCAAGCCCCTGACACCTATGTCATCACGCTGCCCACGCTCCTTCATTGGCTGAGAAATGGGGCTGAACGCGTCATACGAAACGTGACTTTGGCGTGAAGATCTCCGACCGCGTGGCCGATCCCACGCTGGGATCAGGTCGGGTTTCATGAAATCCGACTTTGCCAAAAGTCGGCGACTTTTGAATTTGTCCGATCCGTTTCGCTCAACCCTACTTTATACTTCTACTGTTCCAGCTTGCATTTATAGCAAATATTTGCCATGCACACTTAGGGTATGTGCACACGTTGCGGATTCTCTGCAGATCCGCTTTTTTTGCAGTGCAGAAACGCTGCAGATCCGCAATTGATTTACAGTACAATGTAAATCAATGAGAAAAAAAATGCTGTGCACACTTTGCGGAAAATCCGCTGCGGAAACGCTGCGGTTTTCAAGAAGTAGCATGTCAATTCTTTTTTGTGAATCTGCAGCGTTTTTGTACCCATTCCATTATAGAAAACCACAGGGGTAAAAACCGCAGCAAATCCGCAAGAAAACCGCAGCAAAACCGCACAAAAAAACGCTGCAGAACCGCACAAAAAACCGCAGGTGCGTTTTCTGCCAGGAGAGGCAGAATCCACAACAGAAATTCCTAAGCCGAATCCACAACGTGTGCACATACCCTTAAACTTAATGCCGTTGTGATTACTAAGACTATGTTTTTATCTGCTTAAATTTAGCATATGTTTGGCCATCAGTTTCTCTCTTATATTATCTGTTTATATTTTTAGCCTCCAGAGTCCATTCTCGCTGCCGCCTACATGTCACAGTTTTTGTATATACATATCTGAGCATTGGATGCCTTTGGAATTTCAGCATTTGTGCATCCAAAAAACGAAGCACTTGTCTGAAAAACACCTTACAAATCTTCAGAATCTGAATGTAGAATCGCTTTTTTTTATTAAGACCACTTTATACCTGTAAAGAGCGCAATAAAAAGTATATGAGCTTCTTATTGTCTTGAATCCAAACATCTGAAATGTTAACAGAGCTTCAGAATGCAGCCGTTTATAATTTCTTACTATTACTGTATGAACCATTGGAGGCCATCACTATCACAGATCATTCTTTTCATTGATTGAAGTGTCTATTTTAAACAATTATGTGCAATTTTATTCAAAAACCTATTTTTGGGCTGTTGCAATATCCTTTGTTTGCCCATCCACGATTATGATGATTGTTGTCCCTGGTACTGTATTTGGGATCACTTATAAGACAACCAATATGGGAAGTAATATCTTCGACAGGGTGGTTTGAAGATTCACTCTTCCAGAGCTCCAGTCATCATTACCATGCTGTTACCCAACTTCTGCTGTGATATCCAAAGAGAGGGACCTGGAGTCTCTAGTTCCTGACTTGTCCCTGAAAAGAGTCCTGTCACTGTGCCCCCAGCATTTCCTACTTGTGCCATTGTCTGAGCCTGCAGTAACAGCTTGTTATGTTGAAAATGATATCTGGTCTGCAAGCAGGATGATATAGAGTAGAAGAAGCTGGTCAGATTTATATACATTTTTGTGGAAAAGTTTCAGTAAAACTTGTGTTTCATTAATAAAAATTCCTGGTATTTGTATGCATAAGATTGAAGTGGGCTGTCCTATTCAGTGATTGACAGTATTTATTGTATTACTGTGCAAGCAGATACAGTGGGTAAGGAAAGTATTCAGACCCCTTTACAGTTTTCACTCTTTGTTTCATTGCAGCCATTTGGTAAATTCAAAAAAGTTCATTTTTTCTCATTAATGTACACTCTGCACCCCATCTTGACTGAAAAAAAAAGAAATGTAATTTTTGCAAATTTATTAAAAAGAAAAACTAAAATATCACATGGTCATAAGTATTCAGACCCTTTGCTCAGTATTGAGTAGAAGCACCCTTTCGGGCTAGAACAGCCATGAGTCTTCTTGGGAATAATGCAACAAGTTTTTCACACCTGGATTTGGGGAACTTCTGCCATTCTTCCTTGCAGATCCTCTCCAGTTCTGTCAGGTTGGATGGTGAACGTTGGTTGACAGCCATTTTCAGGTCTCTCCAGAGATGCTCAATTGGGTTTAGGTTGGGCCTCTGGCTGGGCCAGTCAAGAATGGTCACAGAGTTGTTCTGAAGCCGCTTCTTTGTTATTTTAGCTGTGTGCTTAGGGTCATTGTCTTGTTGGAAGGTGAACCTTTGGCCAAGTCTGAGGTCCAGAGCACTCTGGAAGAGTTATCATCCAGGATATCTCTGTACTTGGCAGCATTCATGTTACCTTCAATGACAACCAGTCATCCTATCCCTGCTGCTGAAAAACACCCCATAGCAGGATGCTGCCACCACCATGTTTCACTGTTGGGATTGTATTGGGCAGGTGATGAGCAGTGCCTGGTTTTCTCCCATATACCGCTTAGAATTATCACCAAAAAGGTATATCTCCATCTCATCAGATCAGAGAATCTTATTTCTCATAGTCTGGGAGTCCTTCATGTGTTTTTTAGCAAACACTATGCAGGCTTTCATTTGTCTTGCACTGAGGATAGGCTTCTGTTGGGCCACTCTGCCATAAAGGCACGACTGGTGGAGGGCTAGAGTGATAGTTGACTTTGTGGAACTTTCTCCCATCTCCCTACTGTATCTCTGGAGCTCAGCCACAGTGATCTCGGGGTTCTTCTTTAACTATCTCACCAAGGCTCTTCTCCCACGATTGCTCAGTTTGGCTGGACGTTCAGGTCTAGGAAGACTTCCCGTGGTCACAAACTTCTTCCATTTAAGGATTATGGAGGCCACTGTTCTCTTAGGAACCTTGAATACTGTAGAAATTCTGTTGTAACCTTGGCCAGATCTGGTCCTTGCCACAATTCTTTCTCTGAGCTCCTTGGCCAGTTCCTTTGACCTCATGATTCTCATTTGGTCTGACATGCACTGTGAGCTGTGAGGTCTTATATAGACAGGTGTGTGCCTTTCCAAATCAAGTCCTATCAGTTTAATTAAACACGGACTCCAATGAAGGAGTAAAACCATCTCAAGGAGGATCACAAGGAAATGGACAGCATGTGACTTAAATATGAGTGTCTGAGCAAAGGGTCTGAATACTTATGACCATGTGATATTTCAGTTTTTCTTTTTTTATTAAATTTGCAAAAATTTCTACATTTCTGTTTTTTTCAGTCAAGATGGGGTGCAGAGTGTACATTAATGTGAAAACAATGAACTTTTTTGAATTTACCAAATGTCTGCAATGAAACAAAGAGGGAAAAATGTAAAGGGGTCTGAATACTTTCCGTAGCCACTGTATATATATATATATATATATATATATATATTTATATTTATATATATATACATATATATATATATATAAACATTCTGTATCATAGAAAAAAGGTTAGTAGCCCTACATACCAGCAAAATTCATCACTGAAATACATATGACCTTTTATAAATACAGCGAGATTCTCTTAACATTTACAACAATCTCTTAAAACTATACACTCCATCACCATCATCCCAGCTTTTCCACATCAATATGCTTCATCTGTTATTATCAAATGGCAAGAATTTTACTTGAGGAGAGGAGGAGGTTTCCAAATCAAAGCTTTTCCATTTCTATGGAGAATGGAATATTTGGACGAAAACATTAAATTGCGCAGATACTAATCCATGGCTGCTCCAGTAACAAAGGAGTTAACACGCATTCTTTTTCTTTCCTGTGTTGGTACATTTATTATTGTATTTATCACAGTCATACAAAGACAGGCAGATAATGATGAGAGATGGATTCATATCATATTTTTCATTTCATCCCTTGTATTACTATTCAGAGGCTGCAGATGCACAATATATCTGCAAGGAAGCCATTTACTGACTTTTATTATTGCAGTGTTGGAGGCTGTCAATTCTCATGCATAGCGGAATGAATCAATCATTCAAATAAAGCCAGATTTACGCATTCAAAAATAGAAAGCTTTGGTAAAATTCCCCAGTGTTGTGTTAATAAGGTCTGAAGGGTCCCCATTCACATAATTAATGTCTAGTAGGACTGCAGAAAGGAATGTTTACATCAAGTCATAGAGAGATAACCCAGACCACTGCTAACGAAGCTCTTGTGTCTGTGAATGGGGTATTCCCATGGACTAGGGTAGGGGTAACAAACTGATAAAAAGTGTTGAGCAGGGTAGTATCAGTGCACTGCCACGAATAGGAAGTCTGGTCAGTGTGACAAGTTGGTGACACATGGATGCTGCTGGGAAGAGATGTAAGTCAGTGCAAAATAGGTCAAACTTGGCTTATCATTTCGTCTTCTTGTTTGACAGATACAAAGCATCACAGCAGAAGATACTTATTAAGGAAAATTCCATTATTTAGCCACATTGAACATGATGCAGAGTTTACAAAAGGTCACATTTCATAATTCAGTGTCTTGCTGAATGAAATTGGTTATTGGAAGTCATTAAACTATAAATAAATTGTAACGCTTGTGCATAGACTGGATACTGCGAGCGAGGATTGTGGCCTCACTGTGCCACAAACCAAACTTGCCCTAGAGGGCCGTGACTAAGCAGCTAGCTTAGTGTTCACTGGACCCTCTAGTGGTGATGTGAGGCTTGTGCGGCAGGTAACTGCCAGCTACCACTCCAGGGCGGCATCTGGAAGTAGCATCCGACCCCAGGGGGACAGAACTTTGTAACGACAGGTGCAGGCAAGTACTGTAGATATACTGTCTGGCTCAGCTGATGTATAGACAGGTAAGTACTGGCGAGTGTGGGTGATGTACAAGTGGGCACGGTCTGACAGGCAGGTGGGCACGGTTGATAATCTGGCAGGCACAGCTGACACAGGCGAGTGGGCAGGCACAGACTGGAGGCACAGGAACAGTTTTGGGAACGACTGGGACGCAGGCAGGTACGAGTGGGATACAGAGACAAGTATGACCCAATTCAGATTGGACAAGTAGGAACAGTTTCGGGAAGGACTTGGACACAGGCAGGTACGACTGGAAGAAAGGGACAGGTAGGACCCAGTTCACACAAGGAACAGTTTCAGGAAGGACTGGCACACAGAAAAATAAGGCACGAATACAGGAACATATAGGACCCAGTTCTAACTGAACAGACAAGTGCAGAGCAGAAGCAGAGCTACAGGTGCTGAACAGAAGACAGGGCCAGATTCACACAGGTACTTACATTGAAGTAGCAATTGTATACCGAGGTCGCTAATGTTGTTCAGAGACAACAATAGAGATAGGTGCTGGTTCAGATACTGCAAGCATAAGGAGTAGGAACAAGGACAGACAGCAGGGTAGAGAGAGATCCAGACTAGGATACAAACAGGTTCAGGGATAGGTACTAATTCAGACAAGGATGGAGCACCCGCTAGGGCCTTGGGGTACTCAGAACTGGGCCGGTTCTTAAAGAGATGTGTCACGGCGGCAGTGACCAGGTCCGTGGCCCTGGGAGTCCAATATAAGGGCACACAGTATATGGAAATAAAGTCTATGGTAGTAGTGTTCGTGACACCACCGGTGGTACTCAGTCAGGGATGACCGACACTGCTTAAAGGGGTCCACTGGGGTGATGTTATGGCAGCAGGGATGGTATGGCTTCCCACAGGTGAAGCAGGGTCCCCTGGGCTCACGGTGAAGTAGATAAAGATGGTGTAGTGCCAGAAAGAACTAGAGGACACAAGGTGGCAGTCTCTTTACCTTTTTACTGGTGCATGGCAGCCACAGTCCAGGGTACCGATCACAGGTGCTGGTGTGGTTTGGCCAGCTTAGAAGCAATTCAGGAATCCCCCTAGCCAGGTGGGGTTGGAAGCCTTCCTCTCTTTGCTGTGTTGTAGTCCCTTGCTGCCTTAGGCCTTCCACAAGGTCCTCACTTTCTCTGTCCCTTTTAGTAGGACACTACCTGCATGGCAGGCAGTGCAAGCCTATTTACAGGTGCCTCTAAGTATGACTCTGGACTCTATGTGCTGCTGTGCCTTTGGGTGTTAATGGTGGGCAGGCAGCCTGCAATCTCCTGTCTGCCAGTTTCTACTGTGGTGCATATAGTTACCCCCACAACCTCGGTCTTCTGGCTACCGGTATTCTTGCGCTTCAGCATGGAGGGAGCTCAGTCGCAGCTTCCCTCCAGCTCTTTACTTCTCCTGTGCTTCTCTTCCCCTATCAGTCTCCTACAGACTGCTCTGTGTCTCTCTCCTTCCAGGAGCTGCAGATCCACGTGTCTGCACGGCCCCAGCTTTCCTCTCTCAGACCCTCTCTGTCTGCTTCCTCTTTCCTCTGTCCCCCTTACAGACTAACTCCTCTAGCCAGAATATATAGGGAAGTTCCCCTGAATCTGGGTCTCAAGCTCCCCCTTCTGGCCTGAAGTCAGAACAGTGTTGCATGTTCTTGTTACCTGCTAAAGGGGATCCTTCCTCGCTTCCAAATATGGCATCACCCTCCCCGAGAGGAAGGCAATACCACTGTAGCAACTGGTTACCTGGGGTGTTACAAGGACAGTCTAAGGTACAAGTTCGGGATTCAGAATTCAGGCCTGGGTACTCAGCCCCCAGGGTGGCGAAAACAAGACAGGTCATGTAGAGGTAAGGATTCAAGGTACAGACCTGGGTATACAGCCCCCAGGGTGGCAGAAACAGTACAGGACCTGGCAACTCAGTAGTTGAACACAAACTGAGAACGTTGCTCAGGCATCTTCCCATTGGTGGAGATGCCTTAAGTACCAGGTGCCTCTTGGCAATAGGCTGGGGACATTGTATTCTGCTCTCTAAACTTTGTTCAAAGCACTTTATTTTCATACTATTTTGTCTCATAACAGCTTAAACTGAGAAAATATACAAGATCCCAATTCCAATAAAGTCGAGACACTGTAAAATTGTAAGGAAATCAATGAAATTTGGAAATATTTCCTAGCCATATTTAATTTACAACATTTTCTGTGTTATTTAAAAAAAATAACTCATTTCGAAATTGATGGCAACAACCTAGGTTTTCCTGCACCCGGGGTCAAAAAATTCCATTTTGAGCACCCTCCTATATACAGCTTCAGCTGTTTGAGTAGTCATCATGTCACTGCTCACATTGCGATTTGCATACTTTTGCCATATGTCATATGCCAACTAGCTGCTGTTCCTAAGTCTCTCTAAGTTCAGTGAAAAACTACAGCCCCTGCTTCAATAAGAGAAGCAGGACGAGAAGCTAGTTGGCAAGTGACTGTAATTATATAAATTGCATATGAGTGGAACCGGCAAGTGAAACCAAATCCTGACAGTAAGGATATTACTCACTGTTAGGATTTGGCATCTCACAGTGCTTAGTTTTATAATTAATAGTCCTAACATACATACAGGTGTAGTAACCATTCACTTGTCAGATGGTACAATACTTTATTAATATAGACATTATTTGACAAGTACCGTAATTAATTTCTACATATGTACTGTATATCAGAACTAGGATCAGAACCAATAACAGTACATGAATACATCACAAGAACCACCATCAGTACAAAAATACATCACCAGAAACACAACGTTACAGAAATACAGCATCAGAACAACCATCAGTACAGGAATACATCACCAGAAACACCATTAGTACATGAATTTATCACCAAGCTTAGTACAGCAATCAATTGCAATGTCAGGTGAGCCCCATATACAAATGTATTATATGTAGTGATGAGCGAATATACTCGTTGCTCGAGATTTTCTCGAGCATGCTCGGGGGTCCTCCGAGTATTTTTTAGTACTTGGAGATTTAGTTTTTCTTGCTGCAGCTGAATGATTTACATCTGTTAGGCAGCATAAGTACATATGGGGGTTGCCTGGTTGCTAGGGAATGCCCACATGTACTTATGCTGGCTAACAGATGCAAATCATTCAGCTTCGGCAAGAAAAACTAAATATCCGAGTACTAAAAAATACTCGGAGGACTCCGAGCATGCTTGAGAAATTTCGAGTAACGAGTATATTCACTCATCACTAATTATATGTATCTACAACTCCCAGTATGTCCATAACAATAGTATGAAATACTGATAGTTGTTAAAGGGGTTATTCTGGACTAATGTATTTTCCTTATGGGCTTAAGTACTTGCTAACTACCTACCTGTACTGCCCACCGACAATTTCTGCCAGCTCAAAGCGGTAATAGACCACTACTGCCTGCGATTCTTCCGCATCAGTTGATATCACATTGACAGAGAAACTGCTTCTCTTCCGCTCTATGTTGACTGGGTGTGACTGTGATATCATGCTGATTGACAGACTGCTTACAAATGCATAACTGCAGTGAGCCAGCTGTCAATCAATATGATGCCGGAAGTCACATCTCATTGACAAAGCAGCCCAAAAGATGAAAAGTTACTTGATTTATGTGAGCAGCAGGCTTGCTGGCAAGAGTGGTCCGTGATCGCACAGGCAGATAGCTACCAATGTTTTACTGAATAGAGTTTGTTATTGGAAGTTGTTAAATTATAAAGAAATATTGGTACTGCTCATGGTAAATGAGGCTTTTAATGTACATTGATCTTTTCAAGAGACTTACTTACTTCACTATCACATGCCTTAATGTGCTTGAGGGTAAAACAATGCTCATTCAGAAATGGAAATTAAAACACATGGGCATAGATGCTAACCAAGTCTGCTTGCATCTCTAACCTGTGTCATAATTGCTAACTATAAGAACCTAAACGGTTCATAGTTAAGTACTCTTTCTCGATCTGTATACATGTTCATGGTAAACCCCTTTAACTGCTATCATCAGATTGTTGACAATTCAGGAACCACAGTACTGATAAGACACAGTCTGAATCACAAATATTTACATCCAAGTACATTAAAAATGACACCTTTCGATGATTGGAATAATTCTTTCTTTTCCTCTGCGTCTTGTCCAGACGCCATGATGACATTTTACATCCACAGCTTTTCTTTGCAGACTTTCGTCTTTTTCAATCTTCTGCAGCATATTCTGACATGTTACTCTTAAAAATGACAGTGTGATTATAATGCTCTGGAATAAAATCTGTCCTATGCTGTTCCACTGAATAAGTGATTGGCGCTCCCTGTATTCTCTGCATAATATATGACCCTCACACTGTCCCTTTTATGTTACATGCCCTCCACACTACCCTCTCCTGTAAAATATTGCCTCCTCACTCTCCGCCCTTGCAAATGATAATCACAACTGTCTGCACTTATTAGCTGTAACCATCACATTGTTCCTATCTTAGGAGTCCCCACCACACTGCTCCCTTTCCATACTTGGTCTTTTCACATAGTGTCCCCCTTTAACTGCCCAATCTCTATATTGAGTCAGCCTCACACTCTCCTACTCTGCATACTTTTTCTATTTGCTGTGCATTCACACTGGCCCTCCCCACGCTTCCCAGTTTATATACTGTGACCCCCTCCACACTTTCCCCCCATACTTTCCAATTACACTTTCCACCATGCTGTCCTTTCACACAATTCCCTCTATACTGCCCCCTCACATTTTTTCCCCCCACACTGTACCTTCACACAATTCCCTCTATACTGCCCCCTCACATTTTTCTCCCCCCACACTGTACCTTCACACTATTCCCTCAATACTGCCCCCTCACATTTTTCTCACCCCGCCCCATACTGTCACCTTACAATTTTCTCATTCATACTGTCCACACAAACTCCTACATTACTATCCCTTCACAAACTTTCCTTCTTAGTGTCCACAAAAATTTCTCTGTATCATCCAGTAATTCTTCCACCAAACAGTTCTGCATCTTCAGCTCCATTGGAGCGCTCACCTTATTGCCTCCTGTCCTCTTCCTCTTTGGTGCAGGAGTGATGTCAGCAGCATCATCAGGTGATCATGTCATCTGATGACACTGCTGATGTCATTCTGACCCTGGAAGTGCAGACAGTCAGGGCTTCTACTTTATATGCTCCTGAAAGATGCAAGTACAATTAAGTGCCGAGAACCCCCACTTTTCATGCTCTGTGCTGGGTGTCAGTTTGACAACTGGCTCAGAGAATGAGCAAATTCCACTCAAGAGGCATCAAAATTCCATCGCCTTAGAGACAACTCGGATAGCCACATTAGGCGGCCTGACAGTGCACCCTTGCTAGCTGGGCAGGAGCAGATGCTATGCTTGCCCGCCTTAGCTATGCTTATGACAGCACATGTCAAGAAAGGTGCGTCAGAACTATGTCTATCATAGTGTAGCATCCCCTCTTCTTTTGTAGAACTGCCTGTAAATGTCTGGAAAGTGAAGAGATCAATTTCTGGAGCTTTGGGAGAGGAATGTTGTCCCACTCTTGCCTAATGTAAACTTCTAGCTGCTCAACAGTCCTTCCTGGGACTTTTTTGCTGGATTTTTTTTTCATAACACAGCAAATGATTCTAATAGTGTAAGGTCTGGACTGTAGGTGGCCATTTCATCACTTAAACTCTTCTAGGAATCCATGATGGAGTGACAAATGCAGTATGTGGTTTAGAATTGTCTTGCTGAAATATAGACATTGTATGAATGGGAGTATATATTGTTCTAAAACATCTATATATGCTCAGCATTGATAGTGCCTATCAAGATGTGTAAGCTGCCAATGCCATAGGCCCTAATGTAATCCCATGCCATCAAAGATGCAGGAGCTGTGCCATGATAATCTGCTAGTCCACTACTCCATTGAGTCCGCAGGGCACAGCATCGCTGGTTTCCATAAAGAATTTTAAATTCTTATTCATCTGACTTTAGAATAGTTTTTGCTTCAGACCATTTTAAGTGAGCTTTCACTCAGAGAAGATGGCAGTGTTTCTGGATTGTGTTGATATGTGCCTTTTTCCTTGCATGATCGAGCTTTAACTTTCATTTGTGGTTTGCTCGATTATCTGTGTTCACAGACAATGATTTCTGCATGATTTTTAGCATGACTGAATCATGCCTGTTAATGCAGTCCTATACTGTATGAGGGTGAGTGTTGTGAACTCTGTTTTCGGGCTCCCTCTTGTGGTCACTGGTGGTATTGTGTGACTTTTGCTTTGGGCTCCCCCTGGTGGCTTTGTTTGTTATCCTGCTGGTCTCTGGCTATCAGCTGGTTCGTTATCCTCTGGGAGGTTCCTATATAGCTCTGTTTTACTTCCACTTGTGGCCGGCTGTCGATGTAATCAGTGCTACTCAGATTCCTTCTGACTTGCTCCCAGTCCATCCAGGATAAGCTAAGTTTTGTTTGCTCATTTTTTGATCAGCAGTGTTTATCATGTTTTCTGTTCCAGCTTGCTAAAATGTAATTCCCTTGCTTGCTGGTTGCTCTAGTGGGCTGTGTTTCTCCCCACACACCGTTAGTTGGTGTGTGGGTTCTTGAAATCTCAGGATGGATATTTTGTAAGGGTTTTTTATTGATCGCATAGACCCCTGCTCTATTTTCTGCTTTCTAGTACTAGTGGGCCTCTTTTGCTGAATCTGATTTCATCCCTATGTATGTGCCTTCTTCTTACTTCACCGTTAATATTTGTTGGGGGCTTCTATATCTTTGGGGATTATTTCTCTGGAGGCAAGCGAGGTCTTTCTTTCTCTTTAGGGGTAGCTAGTTCCTCAGGCTGGCTCGAGACGTCTAAGAATTTTTTAGGCACGTTCACCGGCTACCTCTAGTTGTGTTGGATAGGTTCAGATTTGCGATTAGTCCAGTTACCATCTCCCTAGAGCTCGTCCTTAGTTTAATCACTTGCTGATCTATTTGTGATCCTCCGCCACTAGGGATCATAACAGGTGAGTAGATCACAAGCATCCAATATTGACTATCGATCTTGTCCCTTGTGCATCTGGATTTCTCCAGAATTTCTGAATATATTGTCAATATTAAGTATTATAGACTGTGGGATATTCAAAGTCTTTGCAATTTTATGTTGCGGAACATTTTTTTCAAAAATTGTTCTATGCTTTTTAGACTCAATTATTCACAGATTGAGGAATCTTTGACCAACTTTGCTTCTGAGAAACTTTTTAATATATATATTTTTTTTTAACAATCATGTACGAAAATTGACCCTATAGATGTTTTTCATTAGTACCACTTTTCCATCCTCTTAATAACTCTGTCTCAGTTTTATTGAGAAGCGTTACTGTCATTAAATTTCTAAATAGGTTAATTTTTTTAAATAAAATGGAAACATTTCTAACTTTCAACTTTTGATCTGTGATCTATGTTCTGTTGTGAATAAAATATGGTAACTAGAGATTTCCAAATTGTAGCATTCTTGTTACCTTTACATTTTGCACAGCATCTCAAAATTTATGGAATTGGGTTATATAAATGTTTTCATTGATAAAATGTCAGGGTTTTACCATATAAAAAATCATATTAAATATTAGTCAGTACACAGCAGCCATCAAGTAATTCTGATTGACCCCATAAAAAGTTTAGCTTTTCTAATAAGATTTTCCTGATCCTGACATTTTCTTAGATGCATTCTACAGTAAAAGCCATTGTCCATGAAAGTGGTGTCATTATTGAAAATCATCAGGTAGGAGAAAGATGCAAACATTTTTCCAATGCATTAGATATGCCATGAAACAATGCAAAGACTATCTTCAAGAAATGGCTTAAATTTGGCAGAACAGTGACATTACCTAGACCGGATTGCCCCTCAAAAATTGATGAAAAGACAAAAAGAAAATTGGTCTTGGATGCTTCCAAGAGGCTTTTAGCAACATTAAAAGAGCTGAATGAATTTCTGGCAAGTACTGGTTGTGTACTACATGTCACAATATTCTGCAATATTTTTCATATGTCAGGCCTGTGAAGAAGGCTGGCAGGCCAAAAGCTTTTTCTTCCAAAGAAAAGCATCCAAGGCTGCTATGTTTTGCCAAGACTTACATCAAGTCTGCCAAAAGAGTGTGTGAAAATGTTTTAAGGTGTGATGAGATCAGGGTTGACCTTCCAAAAGGTTTGTTTGACACAAAAGCCAACACTGCACATCACCAAATGAACACCATACCCACAGTGAAGCATGATGGAGGAAGCATTATACTTTTGGCTTTTTTGGCCAACTGGAACTGCATCTTTAAGCAAGATGGAGAGAATAATGAACAGTTCCAAATATCAGTCAATTTTGTTTCAAAAACCTTCAGGTCCTTGCTACAAAAGCTGAATATAAAGAAGATTATCATTTTTCAGCATGACATCAACCCTAAGCATACACCTTAATCAACAAAAACTATTCTGCAACAGCAGATGATCCTAATTTTGGAATGACCCATCCAGAGCCTATGCCTGAAACTAATTAAAAATGTGTGGTTGATGTGAAGAGGGTGGTGTACACAGGAGATGACCTTGCAAACTGGCAGATTTGGAGCACTACTGCAAGGAAGAGTGAGCAACAATTAACAATTTTAGATATACCAGGCTAACAGACCGCTTCCTAAAAATAATTATTGCTGTTATAAATTCAAAGGCTACTGCAACAAAGTATTAGTTTAAGAGTGTGCATGGGTATGCAGCCACATTATTTTAGTTCTTTATTTCACTTTTACCACCAGAAAAAAAAACACTTTGTTTTAAATTGAATTTATACAGCTTAAAGGTGGAAACAGTTCAGAATTTATTCTTCTTGGTATGGTTGTCACGCTCACGCCCTGACTGGTGGGCGTGAGCTCGGGGGGTTTGTGGCCCCACTGTGCCACAAACCAGACTACCCTGGAAGGGGGGTGACTATGACAGCTGCCTGGGTTTTCACTGGAGCCTCTGATGGTGAGGTCAGGCTTGTGCAGCAGGCAGCTGCCAGGTGCTACTCCAGGGTGGTGTCTGGCTGTGGCTGCTGATCCCACTTGGGAGACTGGAACACCAGGATTGGTGCGGGCATCAGGCAGGACTGACAGAAGAGCACGACTGAAACTCAGACGAGTAGGCTGGCACAGCTGAGACACAGGGCTGGCAGAGAACACAGGGCTGGCAGAGACACGGCAGAGAACACAGGGCTGGCAGAGACACAGGACTGGCAGGAAACAGGACTGGCTAGGACGGCAGGAAAACAGGACTGGAAGGCACACTGGATTGAAAGGCACGGCAGAGAACACAGGACTGGTTGATGTGGTTTATGAAGGAACAGGTAGGGACCTGTTCACACTGGAGGTGCAGGTATGGATATGTAGTGTGCAGGAACAGGTAGGGACCTGTTCACACAGGAGGTGCAGGAATGGATATGAAATATGAAGGAACAGGTTGGGACCTGTTCACACAGGAGGTGCAGGAAAGGAAACAAGCAGAAAGGAATGAGGTATGAAGGAACAGGTTGGGACCTGTTCACACTGGAGATGTAGGTACGGAAACAAGCCAGAAGGAAAGGAGAACGAAGGAACAGGTTGGGGCCTGTTCACACAGGAAGAGAACCGCAAGGCTGCGGATAGGAATGGTAGAGCAGCAAGAGATAGTGTAGCAACAAAAGCTAAGCAGAGCAGAACCGCAAGGAATATGGAGAGGAGCTGCAGCGAGAGGTTTCTGCAGCAAAGCAGAGCGGAGCCACAAGGAATGTGGAGAGGAGCTGCAGCAAGGGATAACTACAGCAGCAGAAGATAAGCAGAGTAGAAAGGAGCAGAACCGCAGGAGTGTGGAGCAGAGGTAAAGCCACAAAGGTACAGAGCTGCAAGAGTGCGGAGTGTAAGCAGACTGAGAACACGAGGAAAGACACAGCAGGGAAGGAAGCCACAGACAAGGAGACCGAGATAAGACTAAGTTCAGACAAGAAAATGGAACAAGACAAGAAACAAGGACAAAGACACAGGGACCAGGATATTCTGCCTCCTGGAGGGCGGACAACAAGACCAAGGCAATAGCACAGAGAAAAGCCTCCAGAGAGGGAGTAACTCAGAGCAAGGCCTGGCAAACTCAGCAACTAAACACAAACTGAGCTAACACATTGCACAGGCCCAGACCACTGGGTGGAGCTGCACTAAATACTGAGGCCTCTTGGTAATTTGTCAGGAACAGATTAGACAGATGCACCTGATTCCTATAAGAACCAGAGAGTTCAGGCCCCCCCCCTATACACAAAGCCATGAAGCATGCAGAGAGCAGAGACACAGAACATGGAGCTGGCATGAAACAGAAACCACATCATGACCTTGAGCAGTGGGTAAGATAGTGTGAGAGATGCGAGGCCATGCCGTGATGCCAGCAGAGTTGCTACAATGGTTTTTGCATGAAAAAGCCTTAGATTGCTTATATTCCCTATACATGTATCAAAATTCTGTGTCTTCTAAAAGCTCCTTGTAAATCTCATATGTGAGTAGGAGTAGACCGCCACTGCTGCACTAGTCCTGAACTATCTAAGTTGTACCGGGTCAGAACATACAGGTGCCCAGCCACAGAATAAGCCAAAGCGAATGTCCATATCCTCAAGTGGCAAATGGCACTCACCGTCCTTCAATGTCTTTTATTGGATTTTACATAATACAGGTGAACATATGGTAGAAAAGTAACAGATGACAGCCGTTTCGCACATACAATGCACATCTACGGGTCCGGGACTTTTTCTTGTGAGGATTATGTTCTAAGAGCTCAGATGTATCCCCTTCGCCTCCTCACGGTCTTGTTTCTGGCCGAAAGCCTTCCTGCTGTGCCCTTTGTGCAGTAGGGCAGATATTGCTAAGCCCCACCAAATTCGCTGAGGGGCTTGGCTGTAGTTGGTTACTAGCTAAAGAAAAAACTGATCAGCCGGAGAAGAGCCCCATTGGTCTCTGCGGGATTTCTACAAGAATCCTAATGTAAAGACTCATGAGCGGAGTCTTAATGCTGTATATATTACACCATTAGTTCTCAGTTAACTGAGCCTTAGCCAATAAAGACACTTTAGGAACACATCATTTAGAAAATTCTAAACACATTAGATTTACAAGATGGTATGTAAAACCGGCGAAAAGCAGTTTTGCACATTATGTATAAAATAGCGTTACATAAAACAGTGCCATGAAATTGAATAATCGACAGATACTAGACCATTCACACACAGGCTATGCATCCATATCGTAAAACCTGCCATATAAATGTCATAGATGGCTCTATTAGACTCAGGGGCGTTATAAAGAGGGATTTATTTATATCCTGACAAACCTCAGCGTTAATGAATTTACAGGATCCCAGGGAATGAGATGTTATGTTGATGCTATTAAGGGCACAGCTGTTGGTTTTACAAGGATGTAAAGATAATGGAAGATCACAAGTCTGCAAATCATTTGAAATATTGCCAGATCATTGAGCCAATAAATATATAAGGCATAAAACATGTTCTTCAGAGTTTACTGATACAGCCTACAATGTGCTACGGATGGAAACATGGAGAACTCAACCCCCAGATTCCCACTCACCTAATGGATAGAAGCCGCCAGAACAACATGGTGAACTGCCTTTCACATACGATAAACCATGGATGATCAGTAAAAGCACACCACTGGAATTTATTTATGATCTGCTCCTGTCATGTTGAACAATATTTTACTATCCATAATGTACATCCATCTGTACGTAAAATCCACCACCTATTAAAATAGGTTTTAACTCTTTTCTGTCATTAGACATACATGTACATCACTCATCAGGTGTGGGTGTATGGGGCAGTCTCAGTAGCTGAGCCTGCTCCATACATCGCAGCTGCTGGCTTTCCTATACCCTAACAGAAGCAACCAAACCTAGCTCCAGTCACTGCTGGTTAACTATTTAAATGCTGCTGTTGCAGCCTTCCCAGCTCCCATCTGTTAGGTCTCGAGTTCCCTCTGCTGCACAGTGGAAATCTCGAACCATCTCCGCTGTGGTCTCCCATTCTTCTCCAGCCGCAGTGGAGCCTGCTCAGCGGAGACGTCGGTCCCAGCATCTGGCTTGGGCAAATACTGTGCACTTGGTTGCTGCTGCCCTTCCAGGCTCTGCCATTGTAGTCAGTACTGGTCAGTCCTGCTTTTCTCCTTCGGAGCATGCCCAAGGGAAGACCTCTCATTGGAGGTCGAGGGTCACATGCTCAGGTCCTGTTGCAGCTCCTATTGGTCCTACTAGGAAGGTCCTGAAGAAGCTACAACTATAAAAGGTTTGCATGGCCACACGGCCATGCGCTAGTATCAATTGTATTTGGCTGTTGCCAGTGGATACTCTACCACTCAGTCATATGTGGAAAGTCTGTTTAGCTCTGGGGCTGTACACTCAGGCAGGCAGCTAGCGTCAGTGGCGGCAATTAGCCTTGGCTTAGCATCTGGTTCCTTCATGTGTGCGGTTAGCACAGAAGAGTTCCAGAGCAAGCACAACCCTAGTTAGGGTGACAGTTTTCTGTATACAGCGCGACTCGGTGAAGCAACAGAGGTCGCTTACATTTCACACGGGGTGAGGTTAACCCACGTGTGAGCTCAGTGTCCATCCGCCATTACTTAGCAGCAGGTATCTCTGCACGGTGGACCCCGGGCTGCGAATGCACCTCGTATCTATCTCTCATTACTCGGTGCGTTCCACTAGCCCTAACCCCATCAAGTGGCCATGACATCCGGATGCCTGCTGAAACTAGGCCTGTTGCTCGGCTTCATAGGAAATCATATATATTCATATAAATACCGAGATACCGTAGTATTGCAGTGTACAGAACCAGCAATAAAATGATTACCATTTGAAGTCCCCTAGGGGCAATAAAAAGGGCTTGCTTCCATGTTTCTATTGTTGCGTTTCATCCATTCGACATAGCCATACGAGGGATGTTTTTCTGAAAATGAGATGTAGTTTAATGGTAGCATTTTTCCTTACATATGGGTTGAAAAATTTTTAGTATCGTTTTTAGGCCTCATTCCCACATCCGTGATTAGACATGCAGGTGAAAAATGGTACGAGTGTCATCAGTGTTGTGTGTCATTCATGTGTCCGTTTTTACCATCAGTCATCAGAGATTTTTGCAGATGGATAAAGAAATGACAAAGCTTCTCCCATACTTTGCAATGTTAAACACAAACCGCACACACTGTACTGATGCCATCCGTGTGCTGAACGTGTTTTTCAATAGAGTAACAAAACCCTTTAGGGATGAGGAATCATACTAACAGATTACCCAGAGGGTAAATGGACCCAACATAAGGGATAATGTGATTAAAACTTCACTTTTATTGTAATTAATTAATATGGCCAAACAAGTAAGGATTAAAATAAGTCAAAGAAAATAAAAATAATGAAAACCAGCTCACCTGCTAGGCATGTGTTGTGGGGAAGCCCGGATAACGTGCAGTCATCACGTGGAGCAATAGGGCAAAACAGGAGAAAAATCCAGCTTCCAAAGATAATCAAATTTATTGAAGATAAAATGCAAAGTCCAAAAACATGGTTCACAGGAGAATGTGTAGCAGCAGGCTACGCGTTTCGAACAGTATGTTCTTTTTCAAAGGCCCCGGAAGTTGATACGGTCTGGAAACAGCGAGACGAGAAGATGCGTCGCTGGACCGGTAAGTATAATTATAATGTTTATTATTAATTTTATGCATTGTTTTACAGCCCCCATGCCCCATCCCATATCTGTAAAGTCCAAGCTCAGGGTTCGGACGCAAGTTCGCATCATCTCCGGCCCCGAGCTCGAACTTTACAACAAAACTCAGGCGAACCTGCCGATCCCGATTTACGGGGTGTTCGCCCATCACTATAAGGAAATTGGAGAAACTAAAAAGGCAAAAATTACTTGTAGTTTACACTCCAGCCATCATTATAATAAACAGAAGTATTCAAAGAACCTGGTGTGTACCAGTCATAAATAATAAAAATTTTATTTCTATAGCGCCAACATATTCTGCAGCACTTTGCAATAAAGCGGTGACATGTACAGACAATAAAGACATCACAAAGTAACACAGAGTTCTCCAGTTACAGGAGGAGTGAGGGTCCTGCTAGCAAGCTTACAGTCTATAAAGAAATAGGAGGACACAACAGGTATAAAGTACTTGTCACATATGGTCCAGCCATCATTACAATAAATAGGACATTTCAAATAAGCTGTGTGATCCATCATCAGACAGTATCTGTGTAAGTACTGTTATTAAGTGCTATTGGGTATATGGAGAACGTGGAGACTGATGATGAGTAGAAAGGATGAAATAAAAATTTAGAAAGAGGGACAGGCAAGAGTTAGATTAGTGAAGTGAGGTGATAGGCCTGTCTAAAGAGATGCGTTTTTAAATTACACATAAAAAATATGGGTGCTATGTATTAGTCAGATCGCTTGGGGTAGTGCATTCCAGAAAACTGGGGCAGCACTAGAGAAGTCTTAGAAATGGAAGTCAGATGTTGTGGCGGATGTTTTTAGATCTGCGCCAGTCAGTCTTTTGTTATTTCTATGTTAGTTTACTGACTGAGCACTCCGCCCTTCAACACCGATAGTAAGGGGAAGATTAGAGAAATAAAATCTGGCAAAAGATACAGTGAAGGACTGGTCACAGATTTAGGATGATAACTAAGGGTACTTTCACACATCTGGTTTTTGCTGTCAGGCTCAATCCAGCAAATTTTGAAAAAAAAACGGATCTGTCGCAAATTGGGAAAAACTGATACGACGGATCCGGTTTTTAGCTGGATCCGACTAGCTGATCTGGCTAATTATATTCTGGGGAGGGAGACCCCGGAATGGAAAATGCATGCTTAGTTTAAAAAAATGGAATTTGTCGCCGGATTCAATCATTTGATGGATCCGGCACCATAGGATTACATTATAGCAAACGCCGGACCGCAACAGATCTGTCACTTTCCGTTTTTTCAACAGACACAAAAAACGCTCCTATGTCCGTTTTCTCCAGTCGCCGGAAAACAAATTTTCAAATGGATCCGGCGAAAAACGGATGAAACGAGAGGCCATCCGTCGTAATCCGTCACTAATAGAAGTCTATGAGAAAAAAAACGGATCCGGCGGCAACTTTTACCGGATCCGTTTTTTTCAAAACTCGCTGGATTGTGCCTGACGGTAAAAAACTGATGTGTGAAAGGGGCCTAAGAGAGTTCAGTTTCTTTGAGACCTGTAGAGCAGTGCATAGTGAGTATGTGCTGGTGATCAATAGTTTCAAATGCAGCAGTCAGCAGCCATTAGATTTAACTGTTAGTAGATCTTTAGAGACATTAATAAGGGAATTTTCATTAGAGTACAAAGAGTGGAAGAGAGCAGAGAGCAAAGTATCAAGAAGAGAGTTATCTGAGAGATAGCAGATTAAACAAGAGTGGACCAAGTATTCTAAGGCCATGTGCACACGTTCAGTATTTTTCGCGTTTTTTTCACGTTTTATCGCTATAAAAACGTGATAAAAACGTGAAAAAAACGCTAACATATGCCTCCCATTATTTTCAGTGTATTCCGCATTTTTTGTGCAAATGAAGCCTTTTTTTCCGCGAAAAAATCGCATCGCGGAAAAAAAAGCAACATGTTCATTAAAATGCGGAATTGCAGGGGATTCCGCACACCTAGGAGTGCATTGATCTGCTTACTTCCCGCACGGGGCTGTGCACACCATGCTGGAAGTAAGCAGATTATGTGCGGTTGGTACCCAGGGTGGAGGAGAGGAGACTCTCCTCCACGGACTGGGCACCATATAATTGGTCAAAAAAAAATAATTAAAATAAAAAATAATATACTCACCTTCGATGTCTTCCCGCCTCTCAGCTGCATGCTGCCGCTTCGGTTTCTATAGCTGGTGTGCGGTGAAGGACCTGCGATGATGTCACGGTCTTGTGATTGGTCGAGACCGGTCATGTGACCGCTCACGTGACCGCGACGTCATGGAAGGTCCTGAACCACACCGGCATTTATAGGAACGGACGCCTGCAGGTGAGTATAACCATTTTTTTTATTTTTTTTATTATTTTTAAACATTCTATCTTTTACTATAGATGCTGCATAGGCAGCATCTATAGTAAAAAGATGGTCACACTTGTCAAACGCTATGTTTGACAAGTGTGACCAACCTGTCAGTCAGTTTTCCAAGCGATGCTACAGATCGCTTGGAAAACTTTAGCATTCTGCAAGCTAATTACGCTTGCAGAATGCTAAAAAAAGGCAAAAAAACCGCAAAAAAAAAATGCGGATTTCTTGCAGAAAATTTCCGGTTTTCTTCAGGAAATTTCTGCAAGAAATCCGGACGTGTGCACATACCCTCAGAGTTTAGAAATGAAGGGAAGATTAAAGACAGGTCTGTAGTTAGCAGTGTAGTTCTGGTCGAGGGACATTTCTTTTTAAGCAAAGGGATTATGATGGCGTGTTTGAATAAAGAGGGGAAGATACTAAAAGAAAGAGGTTAAATATTTTAGTTAGGTGGGTAGTGACAGCTGGGAAGAATGCCTGAAAAGAAGATGTGAGGGAATAGGGTCACTGGTGCAGGTTGTAGGGAGAGAAGAAGTGAGGACTCTGGTACCTTCTTCTTCTGTAACAGGTTTAAAGGTGGAAAATGAGATTGAAGTGCAAGAGGGAAGGGAATCCAGGCTCTGAGGGGATTGTGCAAAAATGTCCTGATGGATATTGTTGATTTTTTTGTAGGAAACAAATGGTGCTCATCAGCACTGTGGTTTTTGATGGGGGCCTGGACTTTAGAGCTTAGGAGGAAGTGTAAAGTTTTGAACAGTCATTTTGTATTGTCAGCTAGTGATGTGATGAAGGTGGTGAAGTAGACTTTTGTTTGGCCAGATAAGGAGCAGAGTTGTAAGCTTTGAGCATAGACTTATAGTGGATGAAATGTTCTGCTGAAAGTGATTTTCTCCACTGATGCTCAGCACATTGGCTAGTCATCAACAACATATGTGCATATGTCCACATACAAAGTGTTATTGGGTGCTTTAGCAGGGTGGAAACAGGTGATAAAAGGGACCAGATTTCTGGAAAAAAGTTAGGAAGGGGAAACATTCCAGAGCCCTGGAGCGACTCTAGAGAAGTCTGGAGATGGGAGTGTAAGGTTTGGATTATAGAGGATGTCAGTCTTAGATCATTAACAAAACAGAGAGCATAAGTAGGGTTGTAGACAGAGGTGAAAGCGAAGATATATGGTGGTGCAGAACTGTGGAGAGCTTTGTGGCTGAAAATGATACATTTATATTGGAATCTGTAGTGTATGGGCAACAAGTTCAATCACTGGCACAGGATGAGGCAGCTGGATAGAAATGTCACCCTGGTTGTTGTTTTCAGGATAGATTGGAAAAAGAAGAGTTTAGTAAAAGGGAGACTGATAACTGAAAAGTTGCAGTAGTGCTGATAAAGCAACAATAAGAGCTTTTGCCATGTCAAAGGTAAGGAAAAGTCAGATTCTAGAAAAGTTTATGAGTTATAGGATATAGGGAGGGAAGCAAAGATTTGAGTCAAAAATTAAGAGACCACCACATCAAAACCCTGTCATGGGCAGTCCAGTCTCCAGACCTGAACCCCATTGGAAACCTCTGGAATGTAATCAAGAGGATGATGGATAGTCACAAGCCATTAAACAAAGATCTGCTTACATTTTTGCGCCAGGAGCAGTGTGAGAGACTGGTGGAAAGCATGCCAAGACATATGAAAGCTGTGATTAAAAATCATGGTTATTCCACAAAATATTGATTTCTGAACTCTTCCTGAGTTAAAACATTAGTATTGTGGTTTCTAAATGATTATGAACTTGTTTTCTTTGCATTATTTGAGGTCTGAAAGCACGGTTTTGTTTTGTTTTTTAATTTTGACCATTTTTCTTTGTCAGAAAAAAATACAAAACTTATTGCTTGGAAATTCGTAGAAGTTTATAGACTAAATGAACAATTTACATTTTACTCAAAAATATACCTATAAAAAGAAAAATCAGACAAACTGAACATTTTGCAGTGGTCTCTTAATTTTTGCCAGAGCTGTAGCACCAAGACAGAGAAGATGGTGCTTGGGGGGTTATGGTAGAAACATACCCATGGAGTCAAAATCGTCACTACATCTGTAGATAAATTCCCAAAGGGTTATCATTTCCAAAATAAGGTCACTTGAGGGATTATTCTGCTTTTCTAGCACTTAGGGGCTCTTTATATGAAATCCGCAAACTAGCTTAGGAAAACGTGCGCTCCAGGAGGCAAATAGCGCTCCGCCCCTCCCGAGTCTCACCATGTGGCTAAGCAGTACCGTACATCCACATATAGGGTATTTCTACATTCATCAGCAATTGTGGCACAAATTTTGGTGCCATTTTTACCAATTTCCCAGTATGAAAATATAAAACATGGGGCTAACACACAATCTTGGTGGTAAAAATGTAAATTATTTTTTCTTCACTGCCTAATGGTATAAAAGTCTGTGACACACCTGTGGTGTCAATATAATCACTGCACCCCTAGATTAATTCATTGGGAGGTTTAGTTTGTAAAATGGGGTCACTTATGGGGGGATTTTTGCTTTTCTGGCACCTCAGGGGCTCTGCCAAAGAATCCTGTCACCCTCAAACAAGTGCAGCAAAATCTGTACTGTAATATGCCATTTCTTCCCTTCTGAGCTTTGCACTGTGCCTCAGTAGTTTTCGACCCCATATGGGGTATCGATGAACTCAGGAGAAATTGCACAACAAATTATATGGAGCAATTTCTCCTGTTACCATTAAGAAAATGCAAAATTTGGATCTAAAAAAAGATTTTTTGGGGAAAAATGTGTTTTATTTTTGTTTTATCATGGCTCAACGTTATAAACTTCTATGAGGCACCTAGGGGTTCAAGGCGCTCAATACACATCTAGATAAGTTCCATAAGAGGTCTAGTTTCCAAAATGGTGTCACTTGTCCGGGGTTTCCACTGGTTAGGCACATCAGATGCTCTCCAAACATGACATGGTGTGCGCTAATTATGCCAGAAAATTTTACATTCAAAAAGTGAAACGGCGCTCCTTCCCTTCCAAGCCCTGCCATGCACCCAAACAATGGTTTCCCCCCACATATGGGGTATCAGCATGCTCAGGAGCAATTGCACAACAAAATGTATGGTCCATTTTCTTCTGGAATTAGGTCTAAAGGGAATTTTTTTGTGAAAGAAAGTTAAATGTTTAATTTTTCCTTCCACATTCCATTAATTCATGTGAAACATCTGAAGAGTAAATAAACTTTTTGAATGTAGTTTTGAGCACCTTGAGGGGTGCAGTTTTTAGAATGGTGTCACTTTTGGGTATTTACTGTCATATAGGCCCCTCAAAGTCACTTCAAATATAATGTGGTCTCTAAAAAAATGGTTTTGCAAATGTTGTAAAAATGAGAAATTGGTGGACAAATTTTAACCCTTAACTTGCTAACAAAAAAATTGTTTCAAAAATTGTGCTGATGTAAAGTAGACATATGGGAAATGTAATGTATTAACTCTTTTTTGTGATATGACTTTCTGATTTAAAGGCATAAAAATTTAAAAGCTTGAAAATTGCAAAATTATCAAACTTTTTGCCAAATGTTTTTTTTTTACAAACGCGTCATATCAAAGAAAGTTCACCACTATCATGAAGTACAATATGACATGAGAAAGAAATCTCAGAATCAGTGGGATACAGTGAAGAGTTCCAGAGTTATGTCCTCATAAAGTGACAGTGGTCAGAATTGTAAAAATTGGCCCGGTCAGGAAGGTGAAAACAGTCTTCGGGGTGAAGGGGTTAATGCCATCTATTGATTATACCCACTCTCTATATATTTTCCTGTGATTTCCCTGAATATGATTTTTTATTCCCTCCTAAATGTTTCTTCAATGTTTTAATAAATATATAGATTTTATTGTTATGTATTAATAAAAAAAAATGTATTTTTACTGAACATGTTTGTGTCTATTCTCTGGGTTATACATTATTTATTAGTAATCTGCACAGGTTATGAATAATTGGATGGCCGTGCTGCAAACAAGTAAACAAAGGATTTGTGAACATTTCTATCGGATTGTGTATTGTGCATATGCCAAAAAATCGCAATGAAGCTGGCAGGACAAAGAACTTCCTTGCTGGGAAAGGCAGGACACATAGCACCTCTAGGTAAGAGCCTGGAAAAGTGACACTTGCCTGGGGGGTCATTTTTTCTTTGCTAAATGAAAAAGCCATAGTTTTTCATAAGCTGTCCAAAAGTATTCCTTTAATTAGGGAGACAAAGCAGATATACTGTTTTGAATATGATGAAGTATTGGCCTTTCAACTATTAGTTATACAATATTTTTCAGGGGGGGGGGGTCTGCTTCTGGTTTGCTAATAACACAATGATTAGGAGATTATAAAGGATTTTTATCAAGCTGTCCAAAATTTATAGAGACAAAACAAGCATACTACAGTGGCGTGTAAATGTTTGGGCACCCTGGATCAAAATTACTGTTATTGTAAAATGATCTCTAAAAGGGCTAAAGTTAAAGGGGTTGTCCACTACTTGGACAACCCTTTCTTGATCTAAATGTTTGGCCCCAATAAATAAAAAAGCCTATACTCACCTTCCTTGCCAGTGCCATTCCAGTGGTGTCAACACTCACGGTCCCAGGGCTCTCATGCATTGGTTGTGACTCCGATCACCCGATCAGCTCTGGCGTTACTGTCTCCGCCTTCAGACAGATCGAACATGAAGAGGAAGTCCGGACTGCAGCTGATCTCTGGCTTCCCATTCATGTTCAATTCAACAGAAGGCAGGGACAGCGACGCCAGCGCTGATTGGACGCCAGGGTCACATGTCACAACAACTGCACGGGAGCCCTGGGGAGAGCGAATGCCAACAAGCCAAGAAGGAGTTTTCCAAGTAGTGGACAACTGATTTAAAGATTACACATTTCTTTTGTATTTTAGGCAAAAAAAAATAAAAAATATATGTGTATATATATATATATATATATATATATATATATATATATATATATATATATATAGTCATGTTTTACATTTTAAAAGTTACAAAACAGAAAATGGGCAGATGGAAAAGCTTGGGCACCCTTAGAGATTTCTGTGCTCAGATAACTTTGACCAAGGTATCAGACCTTAAGTGGAACCTGTCACCAGGTTAGGCTGACATGAGATGCGGCTAAGTCGCCCGTCAGGGCCGTGGGGTACTTGGTACCGGGTCCGGTACTCACAGGGGGATGTCACGGTGGCGGTGACATGGTTCGTGGCCCTGGGCTCCCATATTAAATCGAAGGTTTTTAAAGGGGTTTGAATAAAGTTTGTGTTTGTGACACCACCTGTGGTATTCGCTCAGTGGGGACCGACGCTGCTTAAAGGGGTCCACTGGGGTGATGTTAAGGCAGCTAGATGGTATAACTTCCCACAGGTGAAGTAGGTCCCCAGGGCTCCCGATGTATAGGTGAAGATGGTGAATGGTTCAGTAAAGAATGAGGACACAGATTTGCAGTCTCTTTACCTGGTTTACTGTAGGCTTCAGGCAACCGCAGTCCAGGGCACCAGATCACAAGTACAGGAAGGGTCTGGCCTGCTTGGAAGCAAGTTCAGAGTCCCCTCTACCAGATGGAGATGAAAGCCTTCCTCTTAGCATGGTGGTATTGCAGTCCCTTACTGCCTATGGCTTCTGATAAGGTCCTCACAGTTCCTCTCTGTCCTCCATGAAGGTAGGACACGAACCCGTATGACAGGTGGCTCGAGCCTTTTTTATAGGGTCTCTATCACGACCTGGGCTCTGTGTGCCATTGTGCCTCCTGGGTGTTAGGGCGGACAGGTGATATCTAATCAAGCTGTCCTGCCAGTTTCTGCTGTGCCTCTTAAAGTCCGACACAACCTCGGCCTTCCGGCTACAGTGTTGGCGCTCTGCCAGGGAGGTAGCCCAGTCGCAGCTGTCCTCCCCTGGTATCACTCGCCTATGCTTCGTTCTCCTGCATGCTCTCTACAAACTGTTCTTTCCTTCTTAAGTCACTATCCAGGAGCTGCAGCACCTCTGGCTGCACGGCCCCTCACATGTCCTCCTGCCTCAGACTGCTCCAGTCTGCTGTCCGGCACTAACTGTCTGTCTTTCCCTCCAGACCAGAATTTATATATAGGGTAGACACCCATAAGAAAGATCAGAGCTCCCCCTTCTGGCCTGGAGTGTGAACTGTTGCATGTTTGTGTTTACCTGATAGAAGAGATCTTCCCCTGCTTCCAAGCGTGACATCACTCTCCCCATGAGGAAAGCAAAGCCACAGTAACAACCAGGACCCTGGGGTGTTACACGGCCACCGCCTTTCAGAGCTGATATACAGCACTCCATAATGCTGTATATCTGGCCCGAACCCAACCTGGAAGAACTAAAAAATAACTTTTATTATACTCACCTGCAGGGCGGTCTGGTCCGAGGGGTGCCACTCTTCTTGATTCAGCACCTCCCATCTTCTTGTAATGCCGTTCTCCTTCTTGGTTCCTGTGGATGAAGCATCCCTGCATCATCCACACAGTCTGCTTGGCATCATGCTATTGTGCAGGTGTACTTCTCTGCCCTGTTGAGGGCAGCGCAAATTACTGCAGTGTGCAGGTGCCGGGAAAGGTCAGATTCCTCGCAGATAGGGGCGCTCAGTTTGTTTTCAGGTGCAGGAGAATGTAAGCCGCTCTCTGGACTTGTCTTTGAGCTTCAAAATGCACTGCACTAGAGATACCTGGAACAGGAAATATGGCCAGGGACAACAAATAAGTTTCCCAGCTCACTGGGTGAAAGTTTTGAGCGGCAGCGATGAACTACAGCATCTGGCACAGGATGAATCTGTTTCCACCGCCAGGTGATGGCAATCTATCTCTTCCTGTGGCTGTGCATCAAGAGGCAACCTGCCTGTTGGCTGGTTCCTCGTGAACTGCAACTTGGAGTTGTGAGCTACAATGCCTAGACCATACTGGCTGCATAACGGTTAAGTAAACTAACCCATCATCCATGCATGGCACATCTTGAAGTCATCACAATCCACACACCAAAATGATTACAGGGTCAAACAGATATAGAATAATTTATTGATTAAAATGACCAAACATAAGGTCAAACACCAAATGAATACAACAAACAAGAGGGAGATATGCAAACGCTGATAATATGCATTGTGGATTGTTGAATGTGTCAGAACATACCAGGACACTGGGAAATAAGTGAGACCAGAATTAAGAGCTCACATATAGGCAGAGTATAATACACTATGCACACCCCTAGACAAAAGGCCAAGGGTCAACCGCAATTACCACCAAGACATGCCTATACTCAATATCAGCATATTGCTGAACTAAGGGCACCCACCACACCTCCATAGCATAACCATAATTACCTGCTAGTAGGCGATGCCCGGCACAAGAAACTCCCAGTGGCCCTGTCCGTCCGCCCCGACGCGCGTTTCGGACCTTCCTTCTTCAAAGGGGGCCTGCTATCACATTAAGTGTCCCACCTTATATACCTGCGCCGCTCAAATACCAGCCAGCCATGTGTGGCCGAAAACCAGAAGTTGCGGACCCGACCGGAAGTGACGCGCACATCTCCCCGGCAACCGCGACGCCGGATGGCGTCGGCATCACATGACCGCAGGTCCTGAAAGGACACCACAGCCACAAACAGACACCGAAGGCCATCCAGAGGCGCAGTGCCCCGCCGATGAGCGCGTACAGGTACGGGAGGCAACTTACCCAGCCGCGCAGTAATAAAGGCGATCACCCAGGTGCAGCCCCTGTTAGCCCACATTACATTATCTCCTAAACAATATCACCAAGGCTAAACGGGGAACAGGGAAAGCACACATAACAAACAAACATAATATAACACAAAAATAAAACAAAATCACAAATGGCACAATGGATACAATGATCATATATTATTTACTATTGTAACATTAGATGATGTCCATTGATTATCAAAGTGTCCTTAATCAGATCATCGTCGTCACTTGTCCATAGATCTCTTTGCACCAAATCATCAATCAAACATAAATGTAAGGGAGACACGTAGGAACTATAAAAAATATAAAAGAAACAATTAAAAACAGAACGCAGGGTAACAACTGGTGAAAGTTTTGAGCGGCAGCGATGAACTACAGCATCTGGCACAGGATGAATCTGTTTCCACCGCCAGGTGATGGCAATCTATCTCTTTCTGTGGCTGTGCATCAAGAGGCAACCTGCCTGTTGGCTGGTTCCTCGTGAACTTCAACTTGGAGTTGTGAGCTACAATGCCTAGACCATACTGGCTGCATAATGGTTAGGTAAACTAACCCATCATCCATGCATGGCACATCTTGAAGTCAGTACTGCAAGATTTCTTTTGCAAATGTACACTCTTGAGAAAGGTAGTGGCTATGGCCAGAAAATGTTGGCCTATTTCAATAGATTTTATGTGGAAAACCATGCCCTACCAGTACTTTAAAATAGGCTTGTTGTTTCATTTTTTTCGAAAATGACCCCAGTATGGCATGGAAACTGGTTGTCCAATAAAAAAACCATCATCTACTATTTTTGAAACCATTTCAAGCTGCAAAGTCTATTTTAAGTGTTATTCTTCTGGTGAGTTTTACCTGGGGGGTCTCCCACAGCCACGAAGCAGCAGCAGTTGGATCTTTGAAACCAGAGGTTACCACACTATCCCATAGGTGAGCCTTATCATATTTTTTACTTTTTATCCCCCTATTCTGTGTACTCTTTACTTCCACAGATTTTATCACATAATTTGTCATTATCTCACTAATCCCCCTAATCCTGAAAAAATGCCCAATGAGATTCAAGAGTGAATGGAGATAGAAAATCAAATTGCACTTGTTCAATGTCACCTTTTGTGTTTTGGAGACCCTCAAGGTCCATGTCACAAGCTACAGGATTTTAAGGAGGAAGAAGAGAAGTGAGTGGAATCGGAGGAGGACACAAACTTGGTACACGCAAGGGACAAAACTTATAGTCTGAACAAAAATGATGATGGCTACAATGCTGGTAATGACAACTAATTTTTGCAGTAGGGTTACAGTAGCGAAAAAATCTGTCCCTCAGTCTTGCTGGCAAGAATGGCAAGCTGTTACGGCAATACTTTTGAGAGGACCGTTGTAGTGTTTACATGAAGAAAAGCGATGTCTATTGGATAGACTATTAGACATCTGCTAAAAAACCTAAATTGGGTATTTTTACCGGCTTCTGAAAGGGAGTCCGGAGTGCCTTACTTCCAGGATAAGCTCTGTTTCCTCGTCTGCAAAGCTTTCACAGAGAAAACACTTGCCACTAGTGTTGAGCGATACCGTCCGATACTTGAAAGTATCGGTATCGGAAAGTATCAGCCGATACCGGCAAAGTATCGGATCCAATCCGATACCGATACCCGATACCAATACAAGTCAATGGGACTCATGTATCGGACGGTATCCCTGATGGTTCCCAGGGTCTGAAGGAGAGGAAACTCTCCTTCAGGCCCTGGGAACCATATTAATGTGTAAAAGAAAGAATTAAAATAAAAAATATTGCTATACTCACCTCTCCGACGCAGCCTGCACCTTACCGAGGGAAGCGGCAGCGTTCTTTGTTTAAAATTCGCGCTTTTCTTTCCTTTACGTGAAGTCCCGGCTTGTGATTGGTCGCGTGCCGCCCATGTGGCCGGGACGCAACCAATCACAGCAAGCCGTGACATAATTTCAGGTCCTTCAGGATTTTAAAATTACGTTCCGGCGTTGTGATTGGTTGCGTCGCAGTCACATGGGCGACGCAACCAATCACAGCAAGCCGTGACGTAATTTCAGGTCCTTCAGGATTTTAAAATTACGTCCCGGCTTTGTGATTGGTTGCGTCGCGGTCAACCAATCACAAGCCGGGAGGCTGGACACGCGCGCATTTTAAAATGCGCGCTTGTCCAGCCTCCCGGCTTGTGATTGGTTGATCGCGACGCAACCAATCACAAGCCGGGACGTCACGGGAGGCTGGACAAGCGCGCATTTTAAAATGCGCGCGTGTCCAGCCTCCCGGCTTGTGATTGGTTGATCGCGACGCAACCAATCACAAGCCGGGACGTCACGGGAGGCTGGACAAGCGCGCATTTTAAAATGCGCGCGTGTCCAGCCTCCCGTGACGTCACGGCTTGTGATTGGTTGCGTCGCCCATGTGACTGCGACGCAACCAATCACAAAGCCGGGACGTAATTTTAAAATCCTTAAGGACCTGAAATTACGTCACGGCTTGCTGTGATTGGTTCGTCGCCCATGTGACTGCAACGCAACCAATCACAAAGCCGGGACTTCACGTAAGGAAAGAAAAGCGCGAATTTTAAACAAAGAACGCTGCCGCTTCCCTCGGTAAGGTGCAGGCTGCGTCGGAGAGGTGAGCATAGCAATATTTTTTATTTTAATTCTCTCTTTTACACATATTTACATTAATGTTGTTTCGATACCGATACCCGATACCACAAAAGTATCGGATCTCGGTATCGGAATTCCGATACAGCAAATATCGGCCGATACCCGATACTTGCGGTATCGGAATGCTCAACACTACTTGCCACCCATACAATTGACCAGTAGACCCTGCTGCAATCCAAGCAGATGCAACGTTAGCCCACCTGTGCCAACGATAGGGCTACAAGAAATAGCCAATTCAGCAGCAGCAACACCTATAATATATTTAATATGATGGATCAGATGATTTTACTGCCATTGCAACAACCTTGTGCACATCTGCAAACACAGACGCACAATCTGAACAGCCAGGTTCAGCCATACCTAGACTGCATCATTTCTCAGGCAAATACCCTGAGCCATGATCCCATGGATTTCTGGGTCAACAAATTGGACCATTGGCAAGAACTGACCTAGTTTGCTATCAGAGTACTGTCGTGTCCAGCCTCTGGTGTCATGTCAAAACCAGTATTCAGTGCAGTGGATTTGTCATTTCAAAGTGGATTAAGTTATCAGCAACAACAGTAAAAGATGTAACTTTTATCGTAATGAATCAGGCATGTATCAGTGCACACTTTTCTGCACCGATGGCTGATAACAATGATTAAATTGGCCATACCATTTGACTGTCGTCTAAACCATTTTGCTACCACCATTGTTGATGGACCACACTATTTAAATTCTCTAACATGCTGCTTCTGCCATAGCCACTGAACAGCAACACCAGCCACACACTTCTTGCCTTCCCACTGTGTTTTATGGTGCTTGATTGTACTATTGATATAGGGAAATGTACAGTCATGTTTTTGTACCCTCAAGAAACATTTCTAAAAATAGGGCTCATTTTTTAAAAGCATTTTTGATAACAAGCCAGAACATTTTATGTTCAAAACAGTGCCACCCTTTTGTCTCCAGACATAAGGGGATAATTTTTGGATGGCTAGTGTTATGGACTGGTAATTTAGGAGCGACATGCGACTAGCTCTGAGCAGGTGGTAACTATACAGACCGCAGTTCCTGATCTTAACACAACACTAGAAGTAGCCGTGGGATGTTCCTGTCACTCCCTGGACACCTCGTCACAGCCGGAGAACTAGCTACCCCTAAAGGTAGAAATAGGAAAGCTATCTTGCCTCAGAGAAAATCCCCAAAGGATAGGACAGCCCCCCACAAATAATGACTGTGAGAGGAGAAGGAAATTACATACGTAGTATGAAACAAGATTTAGCAAAGGAGGCCACTTCTAGCTAGATAGATAGTACAGGAAAGAACACTGTGCGGTCAGTAATAAAAACTAGAAAAAGTCCACCGCAGAGATATGCAAAAATCTCCACACCTGACTAAAGGTGTGGAGGGCAAAATCTGCAGCCCAGAGCTTCCAGCTTAGCTGAATAGATCCATACTGATAAGCTGGACAAATGAACAAAACATAGAATGTGCTGAACAATAAGTCCACAACAAGTGGACTGCAAAAGGACAGGCAAGGACTTATCTTTGCTGAACTGGTCAGAGTGTCAGGGAAATCCAAAAGAGCCGTGCCTCCAAGCAGGAACAAGTGACAACTGGCATTGATTGAGGGATAAAGCCAGACTAAAATAGCCGAGCAGAAAGACGATCAGTGGAAGCAGCTGCTGATGCTAAATCCAAGAAGCAGCTATACCACTCAAAACCACAGGAGGGAGCCCAAGAGCAGAATTCACAAAAGTGCTACTTACAACCACCGGAGGGAGCCCAAGAGCGGAATTCACAACAGGCTAGATAAAAAGCCTTTGTAATTGTCTAATGATTTTGTGGCTAGCAAACCATTTGTGAATGACAAAAAAGTGAGTATTTTTTTCACTTGCAGTTGAGAGGGCATTAGTTTTTCACATTCAAAAAAGTATAGTACACTTGTCCCTATTAAAGGGATAATATTTCAATGGCTTCTAAGAAGCTATCGCTTCTTCATAGTGATGAGCGAGTATACTCGTTGCTCGGGTTTTCCCGAGCACACTCAGGTGGTCTCCGAGTATTTGTAACTGCTCGGAAATTTAGTTTTCATTGCCACAGCTGAATGATTTACAACTACTAGCTGGCTTGATCACATGTGGGGATTCCCTAGCAACCAGACAACCCCCACATGTACCCAGGCTGGCTAATAGCTGTAAATCATTCAGTTGCGGCGATGAAAACTAAATCTTCGAACACTAACAAATACTCGGTCTACTAGTGCAGCGCCCCAGAGTCCTGGTCGTTGCAGTACTGTGGCTCCGCCACTATGGGGAGCTATGGTGCGTTCGATGGCACTGAAGGAGTTCCTCTGAGCAGGTATCACAGACACCAATATGTTTCACAGCAGGGCCTCCGGGGGGAGCTAAGGGCGCTATTCATTAGGCCACTCCCCACCATAGTGGGTAAACTGGGGGTCAGGCAGGAAGTTAGAGGAGAATGCTGACTGGATTGAACGAAGCAACACCTAGTGAGAGAGGGTGTTGCGGAGAAAGAGACAGTAGGGCCTCTGTCAGGGGTGGGATCCTGACAGGGGCTTGGCATTGGAAAGAACGTAACGGGACCGTGCCTGCTCAGCATAGCGGCGGTGCCCAAGAAAGGACTAGAAGCGAGATAGATTGTGCTGAGTGAGAAACGAGATCAAGCAGAAGGAGAATACCAGCAGGGGTTTTGTTGAAAGAGGCAGCACCTTGCTGAGGCGCATTACCGGTGGCCGGAACGCCGAGGGAGTGGAATAATATACAGCTTTAAGCCATACTCCAAACAGCGGCAGGACAGTCAGTCTCAGGCGGGCTGTCTACCACATATCACCTATGAAGTCTTGGGGGGCAATTGCGGGAGAGGGGCGTCTCTAGGGTCCCGGAAGAACTCCAGGCCTACCTGACAAACGGGTGCCGTTCTTACTGTAACATCAGGAAGGGACGGAAGATTAGCAGAAGACCAGTTAATCGAGTTGTGAGGGAACTTAAGAAACAGACACAACAGTTGTGAGGTACTTTCCGTGAGCACAGCAGGGAAGGACTACAACACATAGCGCTAAGAAGGAAGGCACTGATTTCCACCTGTGAAGAGAACTCTGGAGGTGCCATTGGACCGGCCGGACTTGCGCAGCCTGGTGAACCGTATTCTGGACTGAGGACTCAGAGATCTCCAGTAAAGAGGTAAAGAGACTGCAACCTGGTGTCCTCGTTATTTACCGCGACCTGCACCCCACAACTGCACCGCTACACCCCCGTTATAACATCACTTATTTGCACCGGACGTCCCCCACTGACGGACAGGGCCACGGACCGGGTCTAGCCACCGTGACAACCCCAGGCCTGAGATCCCAGAGGCCCGGCTCCGGGTACCCCTCGGCCCTGCGGCGGTGTGGGGGCGCTCCACTAGTCAGTACAGTGTGGAGTCTAGTCAAGTCAGAGTCAGGTGTGTGATTGGGGTTCAGAGGAAAGGCGAGACACTTCTGTGTTAACAGGTTTTAAGATGGTGGATGCAGTAGATCCCAGAGGCCCGGCTCCGGGTACCCCTCGGCCCTGCGGCGGTGTGGGGGCGTTCCAGAACTTGGCGTCACGAACAGGATCTACTTAAACCTGAAGAATCGGGTCATGTGTGCCTAGGAACTGTGATTTATCGTGCTTGGACTGTGCTTTATTACAAGGACTGTGTGTTGCCACTTGCCGCCAGAAGTTCCCGCCAAAACCGCCGCCATTACAGCGCTAAGGAGAGCGCAGGAGAAGAAGAAGGGCGTGGAAGTGGGCGTGAACAAGCTGAAGAGCGCGAAAGACAATGGCCGCCCAGTCTAAATATCTCGGCCCCTTGAGGACGTGTCCGTCAGCAGCCGAGATCCGCCTCCTGATCCTTAATGGTGGGCAGAGACAACGAAAACGAAACCGCCCACGAAGAAGAGAGCGGGAAAAGGACCAGGAAGAAGGAGCGAGCGACATGGAGAACGCCATGGCGAGCCGCCCGGAGCCGGAGCGTGGGGTCTGAGCAGAGGACTCCCCCAGCCACCCGGAGGGGCACCGCAACCAGGCCTCCACCGCTGATGCTGAATTCCTGCAGGCCGGAGTGGACGAGCTCAGCGACCGACCCCGGCGGACGCAGCTGAGCACCGAGGCCGGGTGGAAGAAGGCCATCATCAGGAGCCTCACCGGACATCTGTCGGCAGCCTCATCTGGTCCGGAGCAGGGAAGAAGTCCCAGCGCTCCGAAGCTGGAAAGCAAGGCCCTGCCGGAAAGCGAGGTGCTGCAAGCAGAGATGACAGCGTCGCAGAACAAGGCCCCGCAGCCAGCGTTCCAGACCCCAGAGGAGACGGAGCAGACCGGCACCGGAGGGACCGCATCTGAAGCAGGTAGGAAGAGCCACCCTGCCCTGACGACCGACACCACTCCAGTGACTGCTAGTGCCACAGCTGCTGACTCCGTTCCAGTGACTGATCTTGCAGCAGCCGCTACCTCTGCTGCAGCAGATGCCCATACTCAAGCTGCGCAGACCTCCATCGCTGCTCATGATTTAATCGTACATGAAAGACGGATTAACGGCATTTGTCCAGCACTGGGTGTAACCCTGGACCTCACTTTGCCCAGGCCAAGAAGGGTTAAGTGCCAGGTGCAGCCCTGGAAGCCGTCCAACTAAACCTCGGAAACCTGAAACTGTAGATAGTTAACTGTTTATTTCCTTGCTGTTTTGCTGCTAAAACCCGTCCTGGTTTTACTTAAAGACACTTTGCGAAGATGCCATTCCGGAGCCCTGGTATGGACTGGTAGGCTGAGAAGAAGAGCTACCTCAGAAAGACTTGATCTCCTCTTAAAGGGGAGGTGAGAATTGAACTTGAAAGTGATACTGTTTTAGAACAGTAATGTCATGATGATGCTTTGCAAGAAATGTAACTGTTTTTCATGGAAAAGTTATGTGTGTTTAATTTGTTTAAAATGTGAAACCTAGATAATGTTCTTTGAAAAGAAAGATGCAGAAAGCCCGTAGGGGTAGATGTAGAGTTCCGTTTAACTGAAAGTGAAGAAGTAATAATGAAGGTGAGGATAGAAGGTAAACCCTGCGTCCCCATAGAAAGTTAGTTCGTTACTAAGGACAGAAAGTAAACCCGTAGGGGTTAGTGAGTGAGTCCTTATAGGAGCCAAGCAGAGTGGGCTCCATGTTCTCAAACTGAAAGGAATGTTATGTCTATACCATGTATAGTAGCGAAAGGCAGTAGGCCCTGGCTGAACGGGGCGGTCCTGTAAAAGAAAGGAGAGGCAGTAGGTCTGGTGCCATAGGGACAGGTGGTCCTGCAGGTTCAAAGTAGGAGAATGAAAAGTTAACTTGCCCTGTAATGTGATTATGGGAAGGCCTTTAGCGAGCTAGGAGTGTATGTTCCTTGAAGGCAACGTTAAATTATTGTTCATAAATTTGCACTTAGTAGAATACCCGGTTGGGTAAATGAGAGTTAATTGTAGCCTGTTGCTATGATGTTTAATTATGTTTTGTAACGTTAAAGTGTCCTCACCTCCCATAATGGGAAGCCTGTTCAAGTATACTTATTGTTTTGCACTCAACAAAATTGTATGTCTTTTTGCTAACCTGTATTGTTGTTTTCTTCCCAGTCCCGGAGTACTGTGTTTAACCAGGGGGGAGTGCAGCGCCCCAGAGTCCTGGTCGTTGCAGTACTGTGGCTCCGCCACTATGGGGAGCTATGGTGCGTTCGATGGCACTGAAGGAGTTCCTCTGAGCAGGTATCACAGACACCAATATGTTTCACAGCAAGGTCTCCGGGGGGAGCTAAGGGCGCTATTCATTAGGCCACTCCCCACCATAGTGGGTAAACTGGGGGTCAGGCAGGAAGTTAGAGGAGAACGCTGACTGGATTGAACGAAGCAACACCTAGTGAGAGAGGGTGTTGCGGAGAAAGAGACAGTAGGGCCTCTGTCAGGGGTGGGATCCTGACAGGGGCTTGGCATTGGAAAGAACGTAACGGGACCGTGCCTGCTCAGCATAGCGGCGGTGCCCAAGAAAGGACTAGAAGCGAGATAGATTGTGCTGAGTGAGAAACGAGATCAAGCAGAAGGAGAATACCAGCAGGGGTTTTGTTGAAAGAGGCAGCACCTTGCTGAGGCGCATTACCGGTGGCCGGAACGCCGAGGGAGTGTAATAATATACAGCTTTAAGCCATACTCCAAACAGCGGCAGGACAGTCAGTCTCAGGCGGGCTGTCTACCACATATCACCTATGAAGTCTTGGGGGGCAATTGCGGGAGAGGGGCGTCTCTAGGGTCCCGGAAGAACTCCAGGCCTACCTGACAAACGGGTGCCGTTCTTACTGTAACATCAGGAAGGGACGGAAGATTAGCAGAAGACCAGTTAATCGAGTTGTGAGGGAACTTAAGAAACAGACACAACAGTTGTGAGGTACTTTCCGTGAGCACAGCAGGGAAGGACTACAACACATAGCGCTAAGAAGGAAGGCACTGATTTCCACCTGTGAAGAGAACTCTGGAGGTGCCATTGGACCGGCCGGACTTGCGCAGCCTGGTGAACCGTATTCTGGACTGAGGACTCAGAGATCTCCAGTAAAGAGGTAAAGAGACTGCAACCTGGTGTCCTCGTTATTTACCGCGACCTGCACCCCACAACTGCACCGCTACACCCCCGTTATAACATCACTTATTTGCACCGGACGTCCCCCACTGACGGACAGGGCCACGGACCGGGTCTAGCCACCGTGACAACCCCAGGCCTGAGATCCCAGAGGCCCGGCTCCGGGTACCCCTCGGCCCTGCGGCGGTGTGGGGGCGCTCCACTAGTCAGTACAGTGTGGAGTCTAGTCAAGTCAGAGTCAGGTGTGTGATTGGGGTTCAGAGGAAAGGCGAGACACTTCTGTGTTAACAGGTTTTAAGATGGTGGATGCAGTAGAGGCAAAAGGTTCTATCAGTGCCAAGTCTCCATACAGTATGAGGACACATCTGAGGGTTTGTAAGGATGTCAGGGCAGTCTTGGGCCTAGGCCCAGAAGAGTCATTGAGTACCATGTCTCTGTCTTCCCTGTAAGGAAGATGTCAACTGGATCTCAGCAGAAGGGACGTATGGTGGGCCTCAGGGAAGTTGTTTTGCCAGATAGAAGATCCCTAGTACCATCAGTGAAGGTTGAGGCGGGGGCAGGTCAGGCAGAATGTAGGTAAGGACTGATAGTACACTGGACACTGTCTCAATTTATATGCTGCAGTTGTGTGCAACTGAATTGCACAGTAAAGCTGAACCGGGAATCATGTCTGTAGCCGGATCCAGTCACATGGACGGGGACGTAACAACGACTCCCAAACGACAAGTGAGTAAAGAACAAACTCCACAACAGACACAAGTCAGACTTCTTTAGAAGAGGGGTTTCAGGGCAAAGACAACTCAGTTCCAGCCCACAGCAAACCATCCCTGGCCCCGCTACACCATCTCTTGTTCTGAACCAGAAGAGTTGCCTCACAATTAATAGAAATGAAATAATGTCTCTATATCCATTTATGTATGTGCTGTTATCCCAGTTAACTTGCATTACTTTGTTCCTTAAATTAGAGTACTTATACAGTATTTATATGTTAGGAACATTTTATGTCCATGATTTGGCATTATTATATACTATTACGTCTTTTGTGAGCACACCTAGCACTTAGTTCTAGACACAGAAATAATGTTAGCCTGCCATTATTGGTAAAATTACTTTTTTGAAAGCAAGATAAGAGTCATAGAAAAATACCAGAATACATTTTTATGCACTCTTTAAGTAAAGTTATGGAATGAGCTCCAAAGCGTAGTAGTAATCATTGACTGCTAAAATAGCGGGATAAATAATGGACAGTGACCTGTTCTGAACATGCAAGTTGTACTTTTATGGATACATTCAGATGCTCCTACCTGTCTGCTTACCTTTAAAGTGAGATTGTGAAAAGGCAGTAGGTTCAAAGTAATAGTGAAGTAGTTAGTCATCTAGTGAATGTAAGTATATCACAGAGGTGTAGATAGCACCAACATCTTCTTGTTTTATTCTCTTTAAACTTCAAATTCGCTCTTACTTTATGGTCCCAATTCATAAAGACTGGTATTGTGCACTCCAGTCTTGATGTGCAGTGCTTTAGAGTAAGATTTGCAAACTTCTTTAAGAGACGTGCTGAACTCTCAATCAAGTTGGCACATCTTTTCAGCTCCTGAGTTAGAGACTGGAATACATTTCTGTTGTAATTTACATTACTTTTGTAACATAAATTATGTGGTAGAGTGGCTCACTCGGCTGCACACGGAGGTAGACACGGGTGCACTGCGGCTTTAAGAACTTCGTTTGGTTTATTTTAGGCAGCATAAACCAAGGTGTGGTAAAGGAAATACAGCCCTCTGGGAAAAACAGGAACACAAAACAAAATGGTGGCAGAACAAACAAAGTCCTTCTGTGAGCGGGGTTCCTCCCGCTCACAGCTGACAGAACACACACTGTTCAGGTTCACTAGTCCATGCAGCACTCTCCTGCAGTGCTCCTTTTCCAGGCAAACACACCAAACACTGAAAGTTCTTTCCTTCAGACATTTAAAGGGCCACTGTCACCCCCCCCCCCCAGCCGTTATAAACTAAAAGAGCCACCTTGTGCAGCAGTAATGCTGCAGTCTAACAAGGTGGCTCTTTTAGTTTTTGATTCATTTATTAGCTCAATAAAGCGTTTTATAAATTGGCCACACATACCAGATATTATACCTGGAGACGGTCCGAAGCGTCCTGTATGAATCCCCCAACTGCCGTCACTCTTCTCTTCAGGGCCGATGGTACCCGCCCCCTTCGCGTTGTTGCTTCTTAAATCCGGCGCCTGCGCTGTGCGTGCCTGCCTGGGGCCTGCGCAGTCTTCATTATCAGTAGCAGCTCAGATGCAGGGTGCCTGACTGCGCAGGTGCGGGCAGTGCGGCCTCCCTGTTACTGAATCCCCGCCCCGCACTGTGTTATTCATTATGCACAGTGCGGGGCTGGCATTCCTGGGCATGCGCACTGCGCTTGTCAGACGCTCCCCCGGTCCCCCGCCTTCCAGCGTTGTTCTTTGTGGCTGTTCCAAACGTCGGCAATGAAACCTGTATATTCGGGCAATGCTGGAAGGCGGGGGACCGGGGGAGCGTCTGACAAGCGCAGTGCGCATGCCCAGGAATGCCAGCCCCGCACTGTGCATAATGAATAACACAGTGCGGGGCGGGGATTCAGTAACAGGGCGGCCGCACTGCCCGCACCTGCGCAGTCAGGCACCCTGCATCTGAGCTGCTACTGATAATGAACACTGCGCAGGCCCCAGGCAGGCACGCACAGCGCAGGCGCCGGATTTAAGAAGCAACAACGCGAAGGGGGCGGGTACCATCGGCCCTGAAGAGAAGAATGACGGCAGTTGGGGGATTCATACAGGACACTTCGGACCGCCTCCAGGTATAATATCTGGTATGTGTGGCCAATTTATAAAACGCTTTATTGAGCTAATAAATGAATCAAAAACTAAAAGAGCCACCTTGTTAGACTGCAGCATTGCTGCTGCACAAGGTGGCTCTTTTAGTTTATAACGGCTGGAGGGGGTGACAGTGGCCCTTTAAGTGCAAACCATGTGACTCCTCAACCATGTGACTGATCACATGACTGTGACTTCACCCAGGTCCTGTCAGCACACAGCGGTGCTAGCTCTGTAGGTGGAGATATAGGGGGACACTCTCCCACCCGCTCTATGAATGTCCCCCTAAAAACCAGCCCATAACATAACTTAACCCTCACAACACTTACTGTGCTGAAGGAAATAAAACTCTGGATTTTATATCATTGATGCTATTAGGCGTAGGGAAACATATCTCCCCTCTATTACATTACCAGTGACTATGTCACAATTAGGATGAATTTGTGCTTGTTTGGACCCTCACTGATTTGATAATTATTACCTATGCAGTGAATAGGTGATGATTTATGTAGATTTGAGTACCTATGTAAAAAAATAGATAGCTGGTGTAAACCAATTCGTAGGACTAAGTACAGTAGCAAAGAACCACTTCATACTTCCCTGCATTTGTGTGTCTTTTGATAACTGTAGCTAGCCTGGTGCGATATTACATGAGGATCATGCTGCAAAGATAACATTGCATCAGGACAGCTAATCAAAAGAAGATTCCAGCAGGTAGGAGACATTTTTTTTCTCTTATTTATTTTGACTTATATACAAGTCATTATCCTGGAAAGAATGTTTCTTTACATTTTTCCAGTAAAATACATTTTATGTTCAGTTTTGTACTTTTTAGTCTCAGTCCGTAAAAGTAGTGTATTATTCTGACAACAATGTTCCCAGCAGCGACCTGGGAATCAGAGATGCTTCCAGGGTTCTCCCCCATGCTGTTCCCATGCTATTTCAGCTCTGTTTCCATCGATTTGAGCAATTTTTAGACCCCTCCAGACAGGGCCGGACTGGGACTAAAATTCAGCCCTGGCATTTGAAGTTACACAGGCCCACTTGTCACATGGTGACTGTATAATATCTTTTTACACTTGTAGGCAGGACCGGTTTTAGGCAAAGTGGGGCCCTAGGTAAAGTTTAAAATGGGCCCCAAAATGCTAACATATTGCACATCACACAAAAGCATTTCTGTTGTATTTACGTGCGCTGAGTTCAGGCCGCTAAATGAGTTTGATCGACAATACTGAAGTTGTTCAACGCTTGTTTCCCGGCCTCTTTCCACCAGCTGAGGAATAATGATGGGACAGAACGATCACTAATAGATCACTAACAGATCACCATACAGTATCATGTTATCAGCAGCACATCTACAGTTTACACCCGCGATGTGCTGCTGAGAACAATGATTTTTGTTCCAGCAAAAACAATCTGAATATGCAGCAATTTACTTGTTTAGTAAAATACACCCCATAGTCCTCCATATATTATAATGTGCTCCACAGTCCTCCATATAGTATAATACACTTCCTATAGTCCTCCATATTACAATACACTGCTCAGTCCTCCACATAGTATAATACACTCCTCATAGTGCTCCATATAGTATAATGCACCGCCATAGTCATCCATGTACTACAATTCACTTCCCATAGTATAATGCACCCCATAGTTCTTCATATAGTATAACGTATTCCCCATAGTCCTCGATACAGTATAATGCAGCCCACATATAGTATAATGCAGCCACCCCAGAGTATAATGCAGCCACCCCACAGAGTATAATGTAACCCCCCATAGAATATAATACAGCCCACCTCCCCATAATATATAATGTAGCCCCCCATAGAATATAATGCAGCCCCCCATAGTATATAACACAGCCTCCCCCATAGAATATAATATACCCCCACAATAGTATATAACACAGCCACATAGTACATAACATGGCCTCCCCCATAGAATATAATATACTCCCCATAGTATATAGCAAAGCCCGCATAGTATATAGCACAAACCGTATCGTATACAGCACAGCCTGCATAATATAGCACAGCACATGTAGTAGATAACACAGCCCACACAGCAGTATACAGCACAGCCCACGCAGTAGTATACAGCACAGACCACGCAGTAGTATACAGCACAGACCACGCAGTAGTATACAACAGCACAGCCCACGTAGAAGTATACAGCACAGACCAAACAGTAGTATACAGCACAGCCCACAGAGCACTATATACAGCACAGCCCACAGAGCACTATCATGATTAGGGGTGCTGTGCCACCGGAAACGCGTTGATCTTGGATTTTATTCTATTGCACGCTGATGTTTTATCCTTACACTATACTATTGGAAGTGAATAAAGTTATGGATTTTTCACTGCATCGTTGAGCTGGATCTCCTTTCTTCTCCTGTTCGTCCACGCCTTGACACAGCGGTTCCGTGCTCCGAGTCCTTGGGAATGTCAGTATGGTGAGCAGGACTTTGCTTATTTCTAATACAGCACAGCCCACAGAGCAATATATACAGCACAGCCCACAGAGCAATATATACAGCACAGCCCACAGAGCAATATATACAGCACAGCCCACAGAGCACCATATACAGCACAGCCCACAGAGCACTATATACAGCACAGCCCACAGAGCAATATATACAGCACAGCCCACAGAGTACTATACACAGCACAGCCCACAGAGCAATATATATAGCACAGCCCACAGAGTACTATATATAGCACAGCCCACAGAGCACTATATACAGCACAGCCCACAGAGCAATATATACAGCACAGCCCACAGAGCAATATATACAGCACAGCCCAGAGCACTATGTACAGCACAGCCCACAGAGCAATATATACAGCACAGCCCAGAGCAATATATACAGCACAGCCCACAGAGTACTATATACAGCACAGCCCACAGAGCAATATATACAGCACAGCCCACAGAGTACTATATATAGCACAGCCCACAGAGCAATATATACAGCACAGCCCACAGAGTACTATACACAGCACAGCCCACAGAGCAATATATACAGCACAGCCCACAGAGCAATATATACAGCACAGCCCACAGAGTACTATATACAGCACAGCCCACAGAGTAATATATACAGCACAGCCCACAGAGCACTATATACAGCACAGCCCACAGAGTAATATATACAGCACAGCCCACAGAGTACTATATATAGCACAGCCCACAGAGCAATATATACAGCACAGCCCACAGAGTAATATATACAGCACAGCCCACAGAGTACTATATACAGCACAGCCCACAGAGCAATATATACAGCACAGCCCACAGAGTACTATATATAGCACAGCCCACAGAGCAATATATACAGCACAGCCCACAGAGTACTATATACAGCACAGCCCACAGAGCAATATATACAGCACAGCCCACAGAGTACTATACACAGCACAGCCCACAGAGCAATATATACAGCACAGCCCACAGAGCAATATACTGTATATAGCACAGCCCACAGGGCACTATATATAGCACAGCCCACACAGTAGTATACAGCACAGAGCACAGCCCGCATCTCTTCTCTTCCTCCACCCCCCCCGAGAATGGCCCACAGTCCAGTAAAAAAAAAAAAAACACTCTCCTCACCTCTCCTCTTGCCAGCGTTGCTTCCTGGTTCCTGCTAATGTCTCAGCAGCTGCAGTCTGCCCGGGAAACAGCAGGTGCGCGATGATATGACGTCATCGCGCACCCGCGGTGTCACAGGCAGAGCGGGGAATGATGGGAGAGGGAGCGTCTGTAGACGCTCTCTCCTCCGTCATTGCATCCAACTGTACCGGCGTCTATACGCCGGTATAGTTGAATGCGACGGCGAGGGGGGGGAAGGGAGGCGGATTGAGCGGCCCACTACTGGCACCGGCCCTTCTGGCATTTGCCAGAAGTGCCCGATGGCCAGTCCAGCCCTGCCTCCAGATCACTGGGGAAAGGTCGCTGGAAATACTCGTTACTCAGGTCGAGCACCCAAGCATTACGACTTGCTTGACTCATGTAACAAGTATTTTAGTGCTCGCTCATCACTAATGCTGTAGTGCTACTGATGCTGGGGCTGATTTTGCTGATTTTAAACTGTCAAACATCTTCTTGCCGCCCAATCTAAATTTTCTATCATGCTGCTCCTGCTGCAGCCATTACACACAATGCCAGCCACACACTTATTGGCTTTTTTTACAATGCTACAGATAGTACTGCTGCTGCCATTGCCAGCCCTAAACTGCCAAGCATCTTTTTGCCTGCCTCATCCTAATTCTCTACTGTTCTGCTCCTGCCTCTGCATAACCACACCAGCCACTCCAGTTTCTCCAGGCCCTCCACTAGTCACCGCCTTCTGTCCAGTCCTTTCCCCATCTTCCGATCTCCCACTGCTTGCACTGGAACCCAGAATTTCTGGAGTTCATGGCGCCCAGAAGTGTAATATACACAAGTGTGGGAAAGGACACGGTATCATACCATCATGTTATGGGCCGTGACGTTTAAAGAACCCGCCTGGGGATCACAAAAGCAGGAAATCCTGGCTGAGCCTGAGAGGTGGGGGATCAGAAGTTGCATGAGAGGTGGGGGATCGGAGGAGCCAGAGAGGTGAGCAGTAAGGTGAGTATACGGATTGTTTTTAGTTGTTGACCTTTTCATGGCCATTTTTTATTTAGAAAAATGGAGGCTAGTGGCTGACATTTTGCTCAATGGTTTCAAAAGCACACTACAAAACATCTGTATTTTGGCAAGTATGGAAATTTAAAAAGTGTGAGTAGGATTCATTTCCAATCAAATTTATTCACTGATCTCTTGGTACAATAGAAATGGTGCTCTATTATGGGAGAACAATTCCTCATAGAAAAAAGTGTAGGAAAAAAATACGGCTCTCAAAATGTGATATCACATCCACAAAAATGTTGTAAAAAGATTTATCACTGCAAATGTAGTAGTATATATATATATTGTGACAGAGTCACTGGTAATGTAATAGAGAGGAGATATGTTTCCCTACGCCTAATGGTGTCAGTGATATAAAATCCAGAGTTGTATTTCCTCCAACACAGTAAGTGTTGTGAGGGTTAAGTTATGTTATGGGCTGGTTTTTAGGGGGACATTCACAGAGTGGGTGTGAGACTGTCCCCCCATATCTCCAGCTACAGAGCTAGCACCACTGTGTGCTGACAGGACCCTTGTGAGGTCACAGTCATGTGATCAGTCATGTGGTGGAGGAGTCACATGGTCTGGGCTTAAATGGCTGAAGGGAAAAACTCTCAGTGTTCAGTGTGTTTGCCTGGAGAAGGAGCACTGCAAGATAGTGCTTCATGGACTTGAGAAACTGAACAGTGTGAGTTCTGTCAGCCGTGAGCGGGAGGAATCTCACTCACAGAAGGACTGTTTGTTCTGCCACCATTTTGTTTTGTTTTCTTGTTTTGCCCAGAGGGCTGTATTTTCTTTACTACACCTTGGTTTATCCTGCCTACAAAAAACCCAAGGAAGTTCTTAAAACCGCAGTGTACCCGTGTTTACCTCTTTGTGCAGCCAAGTGAGCCGATCTACCACAATATACTGTATATATACATATATTATATATAAATTGGGTATCACTGTAATCGTATTGAACTGCAGAATAAAGATAACATGTTAATTAAATAAAAAACTTTTCTAGGTTTTTTTTTTTTTTACTCACCGTTGAAACAAAAAGATCTAAACACAAAGGTGATCATCAAGTCGCAAGTAACCAGAAGTGGTAACAGTGAAAAAAAAAGAGAGAAATAATGCTTCATCCTGAAGGCCCAAGATAGGTTAGTCCTTAAGGGGTTAAACCTATTGCAAGAAGCAGAAATCTACACTGATGAGTTATACGGCTCGGTGGGTATTAAAACAAAAGAATCCCAACTATGAATGATAGTTTCATGTAGATATAAAGGTTTCCATGCCCATGACCGACATGAGTTCTATAATTAGAGCAAGACAAAGATAATGCTTCCATATACATTCACCTACTCATGTAATAATGAGGCCAGACTGAAAGAACATATCTGAGTTTTTGGGAATAAATTGGATTCTTTGGGTAAATATATTTTTATTAAAGAGAAAAGAATTTTACAAGAAAAACAGTAGTCGAAAACTACGACAATGATCAAAGTACTTTTCCTCAATATACAATTCGAGAAGAGTAACACAAAAAACACTCGTTCACAAACCATAAATTGGATTCTTGATCCGAAATTAGTATTTTAAATACATCAGCATGGACTATATAATTAACAGGTACATCGTAATAGTAATAATATTCTGTATATAGCCAAATTATGTATAGCCGTAAAGTGTCATCTGTCACTGTATATACGAACAGTTAGCAACATCTTGTATTAATATACCCAAGTGGAGGCATGATGCCAAACCTTCTAATAATACAATGCTATGAATGCTCAAAAGTAATGTTATTGTCCTTAGTGTTATTACCATGGACCCTGGTTTCCCGGTGCCCACACCTTTTATAGACAAGCTCCACAGCTGAAGAATGGAAATATACACCTGGGGCCAAACTGAAGGACTCTCAGATGAATAATTCAGTTAATACGGACAGACGGACCGACCGATAAATGGGTTGATTGATCGATGTGTAAATTAATGGATAGATGGATAGGACTGTGAATGGATAGATAGTGGTGGCGCATGCACAGATTGAGATCTCCTCCAAGATCTCATCTCCTGAGATCTCAATCTGCGCATGCGCCACCTCTGTCAGTCATTTTCCCAAAGCTCACCCCAGGGATATGTACAGGAGATTGGACCTCCACACACCGGAACCTTATGAAATTAGTACAGAATAGCACCATAGATGACTATAGGTGCAGTTGTATAAAAATTTAATAAAAATGGAAGTATGTGTGTAGGTACTATAGTATGTATTTCACATGTTATACTGTTGTATAGCTGTATTTAATGATATTTATTCAACCTACTCATGTAACTATTCTCTGTTTTATTGTTTTTCACAAATAAAATATATCTAGATAAGTGCTGACCATGTTAGGTATGTACAATCAGGATAAATAAAACAAAACAACTTCTAAAATGTTTCACTGTATAAGACACATTTATGAAGACCTCCTCTCCGACACATGTAGTACAATAAAATGTGCTAAACAGATTATGTGAAGGGATGCGAAAATAATGAATGTGAGGATTGATGTCTGGAAGGCATTGTATACATTCTTTTCATAGCTGAAGTTATATCAATATATCCATTCAGATGCCTGCTGTATGCTCCATTAACCATGGCTCAATATACCCGAGCATTTTTATTTAGTATCTTCTTAACATATTCATTGAGCTGCAGGTTACGTTGGAAAAGGTGTTGGACTGGTAACAATTGTATAAAATGTGTCTTTGTGTGAACATTGCAGATATGATGACCTTTTTGCTTAATGTGTATAATTATCATTTTCATGTAATGTAGGGTTTTCTTACAGTAGAGTTTTTTCCATTGCCCATGACTGTAATTCTCGAAAGCATCTATTTGATTTCTTACAGCAAATTAGACCTCATATGCAACATGCCAAAGACATCGGACAATTAAAACCTCCATGGTCTCCTCTTATTGGCTTCATCTACCTTGTTAAACCTCCTGGTTCATGACGGATGCTACAGCCTGACGAAGGACATATTTCGAAACGCGCGTCGGGGCGTGAACCGCACTTGATCCCAGGATGACCCAGGTAACATTTCATGCACTCTGCTTCTTTGTAGGATATCAGTGTCTACTGTCTCATCCATCCATTTGGCTACAGCCCCCCCTTCTGCTGCAGACTGTCTAGTCTACATACCCTTTCCCCACTTAGAGACACAGTCTTTTTTCTATATTTCACATGGTATATATGATATACTCTGTGTGTTACATCATTGAGCTATTTAGAGGCTTAATATAGCACATCCTATAACTCCATCTATTTATGCTGAATATTGCAATTACATCAGGTTGCCTACCCAATCAGTGTCATATACAGTAATTATCTCTATTGTGGTCCTTTAGTGATTACCATTGTCTGATATTAAGCATTGCATATTTGATATATATAAGTTTGGGCACTCTTTTGTTTGTAGTGCCACTTTTCACCCTGTTTGTCCAATAAAAGCTTTTCACTTTTCCAAATCATGTTTCTGTACCCTTCATGCACCACATGTTCAGTTTGTTTCTCCTTTGTTTTCATTATAGAAAGTAGACATAGCCATTAGGTAGTACCACTTCACTTTGGTAAGTTGGCATCTAAAGGAAATCTAAAATTCTAGGAATGTTCCTGCTTATATCCCATGTGACCTATTTTTGAAAGGACAATCCAATCATTTGATCCAAGTTCCTTTACCTGTAATTGTTTAAGAAATAACTTTCACATAAAGAGAAAGATTTCAGAGATTAGTCCCAATATAGTACATTTTTTCATGATTTATTGCTATTTGGTGCTTTTAAGTTTCTATATACAGCTGCGTGTATGGGGACGTGTAAATTTGGGATAAGGAACAACAGCGATGTGCATAAAAAAAGTGGATCTCTTGCAAAATGTTCATTAAGTGTTCTTCTCTGAACATACGAAATACAACAGGATATCTGTTATGACCCCAATGGCGAGGGTCTCAGAGATATCAGCAAGTCTGCGAAGTACAAAAATCCAGCTCATAGGGCAGTGGTAACTGGGTTGACCATATATCTACTCCTAACGCCAACACTAGAAGTAGCCGGGGAACATGCCTACGTTGGTCGCTAGATGTCTCGCGCCAGCCGGAGAGCTAACTACCCCTAGAAGAGGAAAACAAAGACCTCTCTTGCCTCCAGAGAAAAGACCCCAAAAGTTGGATACAAGCCCCCCACAAATAATAATGGTGAGGTAAGAGGAAATGACAAACACAGAGATGAACTAGGTTTAGCAAAGAGAGGCCCACTTACTAATAGCAGAATGTAGTAAGATAACTTATATGGTCAACAAAAACCCTATCAAAATCCACGCTGGAGATTCAAGAACCCCCGAACCGTCTAACGGCCCGGGGGGAGAACACCAGCCACCCTAGAGCTTCCAGCAAGGTCAGGATACAGATTATATACAAGCTGGACAAAAAATGCAAACAAAAACGAATAGCAAAAGCAAGGAAGCAGACTTGGCTTAATCAAGCAGGAAACAGGATCAGTAGACAAGAGCACTACAGATTAGCTCTGATATCAACGTTGCCAGGCATTGAACTGAAGGTCCAGGGAGCTTATATAGCAACACCCCTGACCTAACGACCCAGGTGAGCATACAAGGGATGACGGACATACCCAGAGTAAAATCACTAGTAGCCACTAGAGGGAGCCAAAAGGTAAATTCACAACAGTACCCCCCCCTTAGTGAGGGGTCACCGAACCCTCACCAAGACCACCAGGGCGATCAGGATGAGCAGCGTGAAAGGCACGAACTAAATCGGCCGCATGCACATCAGAGGCGACCACCCAGGAATTATCCTCCTGACCATAGCCCTTCCACTTGACCAGGTACTGAAGCCTCCGCCTGGAGAGATGAGAATCTAAGATCTTCTCCACCACGTACTCCAACTCGCCCTCAACCAACACCGGAGCAGGAGGCTCAGCAGAAGGAACCACAGGCACAACGTACCGCCGCAACAAGGACCTATGAAATACGTTGTGAATGGCAAACGACACCGGAAGATCCAGGCGAAAGGATACAGGATTAAGGATCTCCAATATCTTGTAAGGACCAATGAATCGAGGCTTAAACTTGGGAGAGGAGACCTTCATAGGAACAAATCGAGAAGACAGCCATACCAAATCCCCAACACGAAGTCGGGGACCCACACCGCGGCGGCGGTTGGCAAAACGCTGAGCCTTCTCCTGTGACAACTTCAAGTTGTCCACCACATGATTCCAGATCCGCTGCAACCTATCCACCACAGAATCCACTCCAGGACAGTCAGAAGGCTCCACATGTCCCGAAGAAAAAAGAGGATGGAAACCGGAGTTGCAGAAAAATGGCGAAACCAAGGTGGCAGAACTAGCCCGATTATTAAGGGCAAATTCAGCCAACGGCAAGAAGGTCACCCAATCATCCTGATCAGAAGAGACAAAACACCTCAAATACGCCTCCAGAGTCTGATTAGTTTGTTCCGTTTGTCTGTTAGTCTGTGGATGAAAAGCGGACGAAAACGACAAATCAATGCCCATCCTACCACAAAAGGATCGCCAGAACCTGGAAACAAACTGGGATCCTCTGTCCGACACAATATTCTCAGGAATGCCGTGCAAACGAACCACGTTCTGGAAGAACACAGGAACCAGATCAGAAGAGGAAGGCAGCTTAGGCAAAGGAACCAGATGGACCATCTTGGAGAAACGATCACATATCACCCAGATGACAGACATGCCCTTAGACACCGGAAGATCCGAAATGAAATCCATAGAGATGTGTGTCCAAGGTCTCTTCGGGACAGGCAAGGGCAAGAGCAACCCGCTGGCACGAGAACAGCAAGGCTTAGCTCGAGCACAAGTACCACAGGACTGCACAAATGACCGCACATCCCTTGACAAGGAAGGCCACCAAAAGGACCTGGCCACCAGATCTCTGGTGCCAAAAATTCCCGGGTGCCCTGCCAACACTGAGGAATGAACCTCGGAAATGACTCTGCTGGTCCATTTAGCAGGCACAAACAATCTGTCAGGTGGACAAGAGTCAGGCCTACCAGCCTGAAATCTCTGCAACACACGTCGCAGATCTGGAGAAATAGCTGACAAGATAACTCCTTCCTTAAGAATACCCTCAGGTTCAGCGACTCCAGGAGCATCAGGCACAAAGCTCCTAGACAGAGCATCGGCCTTCACATTCTTAGAACCTGGTAAATACGAGACCACAAAGTCAAAACGGGAGAAAAACAATGACTAGCGGGCCTGTCTAGGATTCAGGCGTTTAGCAGACTCGAGGTACATCAGATTTTTGTGATCAGTCAAGACCACCACACGATGCTTAGCACCCTCGAGCCAATGACGCCACTCCTCAAATGCCCACTTCATGGCCAACAACTCCCGATTGCCCACATCATAATTTCGATCTGCCAGCGAAAACTTCCTAGAGAAAAAGGCACAAGGTCTCATAGTAGAACAACCAGGACCTCTCTGCGACAAAACGGCCCCTGCCCCAATCTCCGAAGCATCCACCTCAACCTGAAAGGGAAGTGAGATGTCAGGCTGGCACAAAACAGGCGCCGAAGTAAACCGGCGTTTCAACTCCTGGAAAGCCTCCACGGCAGCAGGAGCCCAGTTAGCCACATCAGAGCCTTTCTTGGTCATATCCGTCAACGGTTTAACAACGCTAGAAAAATTAGCGATAAAACGACGGTAGAAGTTAGCAAAACCCAAGAACTTCTGAAGACTCTTAACTGACGAGGGTTGAGTCCAATCATGAATAGCTCGGACCTTGACTGGGTCCATCTCCACAGCAGAAGGGGAAAAAATGAACCCTAAAAAGGGAACCTTCTGTACACCAAAGAGACACTTTGAGCCTTTAACAAACAAAGAATTTTCACGCAAAATCTTGAAAACCATCCTGACCTGCTCCACATGCGAGTCCCAATCATCAGAAAAAACCAGAATATCATCCAGATAAACGATCAAAAATTTATCCAGATACTTCCGGAAAATGTCATGCATAAAGGACTGAAAAACTGAAGGTGCATTAGAGAGCCCAAATGGCATCACCAAGTACTCAAAATGACCTTCGGGCGTATTGAATGCGGTTTTCCATTCATCTCCTTGCTTAATGCGCACAAGGTTGTACGCACCACGAAGGTCTATCTTGGTGAACCACTTGGCACCTTTAATCCGGGCAAACAAGTCTGACAACAGCGGCAAAGGATACTGAAATTTGACAGTGATCTTATTTAAAAGCCGATAGTCAATACAAGGCCTCAAAGATCCGTCCTTTTTGGCCACAAAAAAGAATCCCGCACCAAGAGGGGAAGAAGAAGGACGGATATGCCCCTTCTCCAGAGACTCCTTGATATATGAACGCATCGCGGTATGTTCAGGTACCGACAGATTAAACAGTCTTCCCTTAGGAAACTTACTGCCTGGAATCAAATCTATTGCACAGTCACATTCCCTATGAGGAGGCAATGCACTTGACCTAGACTCGCTGAAGACATCCTGATAATCAGACAAATACTCCGGAACTTCCGAAGGCGTAGAAGTAGCAATAGACACGGGCAGGGAATCTCCATGAATTCCATGACAGCCCCAACTTGACACTGACATTGCCTTCCAGTCCAAGACTGGATTATGGGTCTGTAACCATGGCAAACCCAAAACAACCAAATCATGCATCTTATGCAGAACAAGAAAACGTATCACCTCCCGATGTTCAGGAGTCATGCACATGGTAACCCGTGTCCAAAACTGCGGTTTATTTTCTGCCAATGGCGTAGCATCAATACCCCTAAGAGGGATAGGATTTTCTAATGGCTCAAGAACAAAACCGCAGCGCTTGGCAAATGACAGATCCATAAGACTCAGGGCAGCACCTGAATCCACAAACGCCATGACAGGATACGATGACAGTGAGCAAATCAAAGTTACAGAAAGAATAAACTTAGGTTGCAAATTACCAATGGCGACAGGACTAACAACCTTAGTAAGACGCTTAGAGCATGCTGAGATAACATGTGTAGAATCACCACAGTAGTAACACAAGCCATTCTGGCGTCTATGAATTTTTCGCTCATTTCTAGTCAGGATTCTATCACATTGCATTAAATCAGGTGCCTGTTCAGATAGCACCATGAGGGAATTTGCGGTTTTGCGCTCCCGCAACCGCCGGTCAATTTGAATTGCCAGGGCCATGGAATCATTCAGACCTGTGGGAATGGGAAAACCCACCATCACATTCTTAATGGCTTCAGAAAGGCCATTTCTAAAATTTGCAGCCAATGCACACTCGTTCCACTGGGTCAGCACGGACCATTTCCGAAATTTTTGGCAATACACTTCAGCCTCGTCCTGGCCCTGAGACATAGCCAGCAAGGCTTTTTCTGCCTGAATCTCAAGATTGGGTTCCTCATAAAGCAAACCGAGCGCCAGAAAAAACGCATCACTATCAGCCAATGCCGGATGTCCTGGCGCCAGCGAGAAAGCCCAATCCTGAGGGTCGCCCCGTAAAAAAGAAATAACAATTTTCACTTGCTGAGCGGAGTCTCCCGAGGAACAGGGTCTCAGGGACAAAAACAATTTACAATTATTCCTGAAATTTCTAAACTTAAATCGGTCTCCGGAAAACAGTTCAGGAATCGGTATCTTAGGTTCTGACATAGGATTTCTGGTAACATAATCTTGTATGCCCTGCACACGAGCAGCAAGCTGGTCCACACTTGTAATCAAGGTCTGGACATTCATGTCTGCAGCAATCACAAGCCACTCAGAGGTAAAGGGGAAAAGAAAAAAAAAATGAGAGAGAGAAAAAAAAAAACTCAGAACTTTCTTTCTTATAATCCCGCTTCTGCAATGCATTTAACATTTAATACTGGCCTGGCAAACTGTTATGACCCCAATGGCGAGGGTCTCAGAGATATCAGCAAGTCTGCGAAGTACAAAAATCCAGCTCATAGGGCAGTGGTAACTGGGTTGACCATATATCTACTCCTAACGCCAACACTAGAAGTAGCCGGGGAACATGCCTACGTTGGTCGCTAGATGTCTCGCGCCAGCCGGAGAGCTAACTACCCCTAGAAGAGGAAAACAAAGACCTCTCTTGCCTCCAGAGAAAAGACCCCAAAAGTTGGATACAAGCCCCCCACAAATAATAACGGTGAGGTAAGAGGAAATGACAAACACAGAGATGAACTAGGTTTAGCAAAGAGAGGCCCACTTACTAATAGCAGAATGTAGTAAGATAACTTATATGGTCAACAAAAACCCTATCAAAATCCACGCTGGAGATTCAAGAACCCCCGAACCGTCTAACGGCCCGGGGGGAGAACACCAGCCACCCTAGAGCTTCCAGCAAGGTCAGGATACAGATTATATACAAGCTGGACAAAAAATGCAAACAAAAACGAATAGCAAAAGCAAGGAAGCAGACTTGGCTTAATCAAGCAGGAAACAGGATCAGTAGACAAGAGCACTACAGATTAGCTCTGATATCAACGTTGCCAGGCATTGAACTGAAGGTCGAGGGAGCTTATATAGCAACACCCCTGACCTAACGACCCAGGTGAGCATACAAGGGATGACGGACATACCCAGAGTAAAATCACTAGTAGCCACTAGAGGGAGCCAAAAGGTAAATTCACAACAGTACCCCCCCCCCTTAGTGAGGGGTCACCGAACCCTCACCAAGACCACCAGGGCGATCAGGATGAGCAGCGTGAAAGGCACGAACTAAATCGGCCGCATGCACATCAGAGGCGACCACCCAGGAATTATCCTCCTGACCATAGCCCTTCCACTTGACCAGGTACTGAAGCCTCCGCCTGGAGAGATGAGAATCTAAGATCTTCTCCACCACGTACTCCAACTCGCCCTCAACCAACACCGGAGCAGGAGGCTCAGCAGAAGGAACCACAGGCACAACGTACCGCCGCAACAAGGACCTATGAAATACGTTGTGAATGGCAAACGACACCGGAAGATCCAGGCGAAAGGATACAGGATTAAGGATCTCCAATATCTTGTAAGGACCAATGAATCGAGGCTTAAACTTGGGAGAGGAGACCTTCATAGGAACAAATCGAGAAGACAGCCATACCAAATCCCCAACACGAAGTCGGGGACCCACACCGCGGCGGCGGTTGGCAAAACGCTGAGCCTTCTCCTGTGACAACTTCAAGTTGTCCACCACATGATTCCAGATCCGCTGCAACCTATCCACCACAGAATCCACTCCAGGACAGTCAGAAGGCTCCACATGTCCCGAAGAAAAAAGAGGATGGAAACCGGAGTTGCAGAAAAATGGCGAAACCAAGGTGGCAGAACTAGCCCGATTATTAAGGGCAAATTCAGCCAACGGCAAGAAGGTCACCCAATCATCCTGATCAGAAGAGACAAAACACCTCAAATACGCCTCCAGAGTCTGATTAGTTTGTTCCGTTTGTCTGTTAGTCTGTGGATGAAAAGCGGACGAAAACGACAAATCAATGCCCATCCTACCACAAAAGGATCGCCAGAAACTGGAAACAAACTGGGATCCTCTGTCCGACACAATATTCTCAGGAATGCCGTGCAAACGAACCACGTTCTGGAAGAACACAGGAACCAGATCAGAAGAGGAAGGCAGCTTAGGCAAAGGAACCAGATGGACCATCTTGGAGAAACGATCACATATCACCCAGATGACAGACATGCCCTTAGACACCGGAAGATCCGAAATGAAATCCATAGAGATGTGTGTCCAAGGTCTCTTCGGGACAGGCAAGGGCAAGAGCAACCCGCTGGCACGAGAACAGCAAGGCTTAGCTCGAGCACAAGTACCACAGGACTGCACAAATGACCGCACATCCCTTGACAAGGAAGGCCACCAAAAGGACCTGGCCACCAGATCTCTGGTGCCAAAAATTCCCGGGTGCCCTGCCAACACTGAGGAATGAACCTCGGAAATGACTCTGCTGGTCCATTTAGCAGGCACAAACAATCTGTCAGGTGGACAAGAGTCAGGCCTACCAGCCTGAAATCTCTGCAACACACGTCGCAGATCTGGAGAAATAGCTGACAAGATAACTCCTTCCTTAAGAATACCCTCAGGTTCAGCGACTCCAGGAGCATCAGGCACAAAGCTCCTAGACAGAGCATCGGCCTTCACATTCTTAGAACCTGGTAAATACGAGACCACAAAGTCAAAACGGGAGAAAAACAATGACTAGCGGGCCTGTCTAGGATTCAGGCGTTTAGCAGACTCGAGGTACATCAGATTTTTGTGATCAGTCAAGACCACCACACGATGCTTAGCACCCTCGAGCCAATGACGCCACTCCTCAAATGCCCACTTCATGGCCAACAACTCCCGATTGCCCACATCATAATTTCGATCTGCCAGCGAAAACTTCCTAGAGAAAAAGGCACAAGGTCTCATAGTAGAACAACCAGGACCTCTCTGCGACAAAACGGCCCCTGCCCCAATCTCCGAAGCATCCACCTCAACCTGAAAGGGAAGTGAGATGTCAGGCTGGCACAAAACAGGCGCCGAAGTAAACCGGCGTTTCAACTCCTGGAAAGCCTCCACGGCAGCAGGAGCCCAGTTAGCCACATCAGAGCCTTTCTTGGTCATATCCGTCAACGGTTTAACAACGCTAGAAAAATTAGCGATAAAACGACGGTAGAAGTTAGCAAAACCCAAGAACTTCTGAAGACTCTTAACTGACGAGGGTTGAGTCCAATCATGAATAGCTCGGACCTTGACTGGGTCCATCTCCACAGCAGAAGGGGAAAAAATGAACCCTAAAAAGGGAACCTTCTGTACACCAAAGAGACACTTTGAGCCTTTAACAAACAAAGAATTTTCACGCAAAATCTTGAAAACCATCCTGACCTGCTCCACATGCGAGTCCCAATCATCAGAAAAAACCAGAATATCATCCAGATAAACGATCAAAAATTTATCCAGATACTTCCGGAAAATGTCATGCATAAAGGACTGAAAAACTGAAGGTGCATTAGAGAGCCCAAATGGCATCACCAAGTACTCAAAATGACCTTCGGGCGTATTGAATGCGGTTTTCCATTCATCTCCTTGCTTAATGCGCACAAGGTTGTACGCACCACGAAGGTCTATCTTGGTGAACCACTTGGCACCTTTAATCCGGGCAAACAAGTCTGACAACAGCGGCAAAGGATACTGAAATTTGACAGTGATCTTATTTAAAAGCCGATAGTCAATACAAGGCCTCAAAGATCCGTCCTTTTTGGCCACAAAAAAGAATCCCGCACCAAGAGGGGAAGAAGAAGGACGGATATGCCCCTTCTCCAGAGACTCCTTGATATATGAACGCATCGCGGTATGTTCAGGTACCGACAGATTAAACAGTCTTCCCTTAGGAAACTTACTGCCTGGAATCAAATCTATTGCACAGTCACATTCCCTATGAGGAGGCAATGCACTTGACCTAGACTCGCTGAAGACATCCTGATAATCAGACAAATACTCCGGAACTTCCGAAGGCGTAGAAGTAGCAATAGACACGGGCAGGGAATCTCCATGAATTCCATGACAGCCCCAACTTGACACTGACATTGCCTTCCAGTCCAAGACTGGATTATGGGTCTGTAACCATGGCAAACCCAAAACAACCAAATCATGCATCTTATGCAGAACAAGAAAACGTATCACCTCCCGATGTTCAGGAGTCATGCACATGGTAACCCGTGTCCAAAACTGCGGTTTATTTTCTGCCAATGGCGTAGCATCAATACCCCTAAGAGGGATAGGATTTTCTAATGGCTCAAGAACAAAACCGCAGCGCTTGGCAAATGACAGATCCATAAGACTCAGGGCAGCACCTGAATCCACAAACGCCATGACAGGATACGATGACAGTGAGCAAATCAAAGTTACAGAAAGAATAAACTTAGGTTGCAAATTACCAATGGCGACAGGACTAACAACCTTAGTAAGACGCTTAGAGCATGCTGAGATAACATGTGTAGAATCACCACAGTAGTAACACAAGCCATTCTGGCGTCTATGAATTTTTCGCTCATTTCTAGTCAGGATTCTATCACATTGCATTAAATCAGGTGCCTGTTCAGATAGCACCATGAGGGAATTTGCGGTTTTGCGCTCCCGCAACCGCCGGTCAATTTGAATTGCCAGGGCCATGGAATCATTCAGACCTGTGGGAATGGGAAAACCCACCATCACATTCTTAATGGCTTCAGAAAGGCCATTTCTAAAATTTGCAGCCAATGCACACTCGTTCCACTGGGTCAGCACGGACCATTTCCGAAATTTTTGGCAATACACTTCAGCCTCGTCCTGGCCCTGAGACATAGCCAGCAAGGCTTTTTCTGCCTGAATCTCAAGATTGGGTTCCTCATAAAGCAAACCGAGCGCCAGAAAAAACGCATCACTATCAGCCAATGCCGGATGTCCTGGCGCCAGCGAGAAAGCCCAATCCTGAGGGTCGCCCCGTAAAAAAGAAATAACAATTTTCACTTGCTGAGCGGAGTCTCCCGAGGAACAGGGTCTCAGGGACAAAAACAATTTACAATTATTCCTGAAATTTCTAAACTTAAATCGGTCTCCGGAAAACAGTTCAGGAATCGGTATCTTAGGTTCTGACATAGGATTTCTGGTAACATAATCTTGTATGCCCTGCACACGAGCAGCAAGCTGGTCCACACTTGTAATCAAGGTCTGGACATTCATGTCTGCAGCAATCACAAGCCACTCAGAGGTAAAGGGGAAAAGAAAAAAAAAATGAGAGAGAGAAAAAAAAAAACTCAGAACTTTCTTTCTTATAATCCCGCTTCTGCAATGCATTTAACATTTAATACTGGCCTGGCAAACTGTTATGACCCCAATGGCGAGGGTCTCAGAGATATCAGCAAGTCTGCGAAGTACAAAAATCCAGCTCATAGGGCAGTGGTAACTGGGTTGACCATATATCTACTCCTAACGCCAACACTAGAAGTAGCCGGGGAACATGCCTACGTTGGTCGCTAGATGTCTCGCGCCAGCCGGAGAGCTAACTACCCCTAGAAGAGGAAAACAAAGACCTCTCTTGCCTCCAGAGAAAAGACCCCAAAAGTTGGATACAAGCCCCCCACAAATAATAACGGTGAGGTAAGAGGAAATGACAAACACAGAGATGAACTAGGTTTAGCAAAGAGAGGCCCACTTACTAATAGCAGAATGTAGTAAGATAACTTATATGGTCAACAAAAACCCTATCAAAATCCACGCTGGAGATTCAAGAACCCCCGAACCGTCTAACGGCCCGGGGGGAGAACACCAGCCACCCTAGAGCTTCCAGCAAGGTCAGGATACAGATTATATACAAGCTGGACAAAAAATGCAAACAAAAACGAATAGCAAAAGCAAGGAAGCAGACTTAGCTTAATCAAGCAGGAAACAGGATCAGTAGACAAGAGCACTACAGATTAGCTCTGATATCAACGTTGCCAGGCATTGAACTGAAGGTCCAGGGAGCTTATATAGCAACACCCCTGACCTAACGACCCAGGTGAGCATACAAGGGATGACGGACATACCCAGAGTAAAATCACTAGTAGCCACTAGAGGGAGCCAAAAGGTAAATTCACAACAGATATCCTCTACTTTAAAATTTCCATTTGCATGTTTCGCTTGAAGCCTTATCATTAAATTACTCCATCAATCATGGTTTATTAGTACTACAACTCTTAATCTCAAACCATAGCAAAACATTGGTCAAACTTTTTTTTATCATATTTATACACTATGTTTTATTAAGGATATGAGAAAATTATGCTATATTATGTGTTAGTACACATTGTGACACTTATTAGTAGTGCTTAGCTTTTAAACTGGAGGATTCAGATCCTTCAAACTGTCTCACATGATTTACATTTTAGGACATTTAAAGACCATATTGAGCCTTGCCATTTAAGGGTGGTGGAGGAGAAATAGTTCTGGCTTGTAACTTTCCTCTATAAATTTGCCCATACACTATCGACAACATTAGCCAAATTCACCAGCTGCCCTGACTGGCAATCTGTTCTGTTGATAGGCTGGTATTTGGGAAATTTGGTGGCATTTTTACATTACTATGAAGAATGTAACACTAATCTGCACTAATGGTGAGTCGATACTTACTGCAACACTAAGTACTAGTTCTAGATGTGTGGTAGATTCATCAAAAATTATGTAAAACTATAGCAATAGTTCTATTGGTAGCAATTGCTTATGTGTGTTGCTGATAAATACAAGATTTCTCCTATAAAAAGCTTTTTTCAGTGATTATAAATGGCAAATGTTTCATAATGTTATATATGAGTGATCATAACAATGGATACCTAAGCTACTGCAATGCCCTGCACATAGGGTAAGTGACATAGCATATCAGAAGGAATGTAACACTGGTGTGTAGGTCTGGCTTACCCTGGAGGGGCGTGACTAAGCGACTATTCGGTGTTAACTAGAGCCTCTGATCGTGAGGTTAGATATCACTGCAGGTAGGCGTCAGGTATCACTCCAGGACAGTCCCAAGGACTGCAGCAGCCGACTGGATGGTCAGAGGCATGTGTGCATGGAACAAAGGGGCGAGGCAGAGTTAGATGGTCCGAGGTTGGGGTAGGCAGCACAGGATCAGAAAACGTAACCCAAGGTGAGGAGCAGAGAGGTCAGGCAGGACAGGTAAACTCGTGGGGTCTTTAGCGGGAAGCTGAAAACAGGAGGATGCATACACATGGGCCTACAGAGCAGGAAACATGTTCGAGCAAGGAGTGGTGGGTGGAACTGCCTAAAATAGGACCTGCTGGCAAAAGGTACTCCAGGGAACCAAATCTCTGTAGGACACAGCAGGACTAAATTCTTGCAGAGTCTGACCTCTCCCCCCTAAGATTAGATAGATTCCACATGCAGCATGAGCAACACAGAGGAGTACAGGAAGAAACTATTTCAGTGGCATGGACTGCCGCAAGAAAAGACTACACACTGAGTGGGTCAGCAAAGAGGATACATGCTAGTTGCCACCGTGACAGAACTCCCCCTTATGGCCCCTCCTTTCTTGGCCAGACGGTCAGAGGAAGTTCTCAAAAATGGCAGAGGCGTTAATATTCCTTGTGGGCTCCCGAGACCTCTCCTTGGGACCAAAACTCCTCCAGCCCACCAAATAGAAGTTCCTTTCTAGAACCTTCTTAGAGTCCAATATGTCCATTACATCAAACACGTCTGAAGAATCTCCAGAAACGGACATAGGGACAGGAGAACGGACCTTGGAGAACCGATTCAGGCTTCGGCCGGGGTCACACTTGCGAGTGCAATGCAAGAAACTCGCGCGAGTCTCTCGCATCAATACCCGACACTGCTGTTGGCACTCGGGACAGGAGGGTGCGGTTACATGCATTTCTAGAGCAAGATGTGCAAATTGTCTCTTCAGAGAAGAAGAGGACTAGAACTCTAGTGCCACCTATTGGAAGTTGCAATCCTAACAGTCAATGTCGACCCTTTAACAAGCCTTGTCACATGATAGAATAAAAGCCAAACCAGAATCTCAATTTGCAGACACTGTTTCGGGGCATTACCCTGCTTCCTGCCACATGGAAAACCCAGACCGGAAATTAAACGGACTGCACCACTAACATACTGCAGACAGTTTCAAACCACACATTCATATGTCTCCATGCACAACCTGGAGAGAATACACAGCGACCCTTACCTGTGACAGCTGTCACTGCTTCACCATTGCAATCACAGCTACACCTGTGACTGCAATACCCCATCATGACCTCACTATGCCTCCGTGCGTGGAGCATAAACAGTGACCCCTACCTGTGACAAGGGTCACTGCCTCACTACCTCCACATGTTTCCTGCACCCCCCATATGTACCCCCACATGTAGCATGCACCCCTGTATGTAATGCCACATATAGCCTGCACCCTATGTACCCCACATTTAGCCAGAACCCCAACATGTAGCCTGCACCACCCATATGTAGTTCCACATGTAGCCTGCAACCCTACATATGCATCCCCACATGTAGCATGCACCCCCATATCTACCCTTCATATATACTCCCACATATAGCCAACACCCCCTTATGTGTCCCCACATGTAGCATGCACCCCCATATCTACCCTTCATATATACTCCCACATATAGCCAACACCCCCTTATGTGTCCCCACATGTAGCATGCACCCCCATATGTACTCCCACATGCAGCCTGCACCACCATATGTACCCCCAACTGTATCATGCGCCCCCCATATGTACCCCCACATATAGCCTGCACCCCCCATATGTACCCTAAAATTCCACCCACACCCAGACTCCTAATAAAACAGGTGGTCAGGAACAATGTCCCCACCCCTGTGCGTATAACTCCCAATAGGAACTATATAAGAGGAGGACAACGGGAGTATATATAGAAAAGTAACAATTTTATTGAAAAACACAATTAAAAACACACACATTTAAAAGACACCAAATGAATGTACCAGGAATCCATATTATATCCCATTTTAACAACCAACCATTGGAATGTACAAAGAGAAGATGTGCGGTAACTCCATGTAATCCTACCAAGTGGACCCAGTTCCCAATGACCACCCTATATCCGCAGTAATACATATAAGCCTGTGCAACTATGAAGTTAGAAAAGGTGCCAATACAAGAACCTGATCCACAATGGAGACTAACATGGAGAGTGCCCGGAGGAGCAGCAAGAGTAACAAGCCATGCGGCGTTAGAAAATCCACCTCCCAGAGCACAAGCACAATCTTACCCACATGAGGATCCCTGGACTGAGCGTCACCCCCGACGCACGTTTCGCTGCTATCCTAGCGGCTTTCTCAAGGGGAAGTGTCATTTCCTCAAAACACCTAACCTTATATCCTGTAGGACCTGCGTCACATGACAGTCATGTGACCGGGTATTTACACCACTGCTTGTATCGGCACATGTGTCCACCGCTCTCCGCCCCGCAGCCCCGAGGGCTGGCCCACGTCTGAAAAACAGTGAATGGCAGCCAGGTAACCCCAGCAACCAAACAGCCACTCACAGACGCACCGCGGCCGGACTTTGGAGGTGAAGGGGGGGGGGAGGCAAGTGAGCACACGCGCACTGCAGCCTATAATTTGCACCCTACCACAAACTTATAATTTTATATTCTATTATTCAACACCGCAACTATACAGTCTGTACAATGCCCATTATAACAAAAAAAACCCAAAAAACGCAATTTAAGCAATATTCCAATTCCGCAGTTGCAGCGAAGTATGATGTCATCATTAGCATGATAGATTAGGATGCATCCTTCTTCAACCAGGATATTTAGATGTAATATAATAAAATCACTAAATACAAAACAAATAAGAAAAATACAACGTTAAAAAAAGAGAAGAGAAAACAACAGAAAGGAGGGAAAAACCACAACAATAAATTTCCATAGGCTTATAAATCACTCAGACATTACAGGAATGGGGCAAAATTTAGAGCTTCATTTAAACCATATGGTTTAACTGTATTCAGGGTGACAATCCATTTCAACTCCCGTTGAGCCAGCATTTTTTTGACATTGCCTCCCCTTATCCCCATATGTATCACATCAATCCCACGCACCTTAAAACTCCGTGGGTCACAATTATGGACTTCTCTAAAGTGCCTGGGAATGGTGGTTAACTCAGACAAATCCTCCACCGTCTTTGCTGCGCCAATGCCCCGCACATGTTCCCTCACTCTCACTCTCAGTTCCCTGGACGTCAAACCCACATATATTAGTGGGCAGCCACACGTGGCATAGTACACCACATTCTCGCTACTGCAAGAGATGTACTCCCTAATTTGATATTCTCTTTTTCCATCTGAAGAGTGAAAGGAGGTACTGCGAAGGACATTGGCGCAGGCCAGACAGTGGCCACATGTATGGCACCCCCTAATTGGTCTTGATGCCCCAAATAGGCTAGTAGTTGGTGCCATATAGTGACTTTTGACCAGCATGTCTTTTAAATTTCTGGCCCGCCGTGGGGTCATTAGTGGACAGTCGGATAGAAACGGACCCAAGGAGGGCTCGGTGCTCAAAATGCGCCAATGTTTTTTTAGGATGGCTCTGATGTTATCCCACTCATGATTATATTCAGATATGAATCTGATTGATTTGTCACCACCCTCCTTCCTTTTTTTATTATACAATAATTGATCACGTGGGGTTCTCTTAGCCCTGTTATACCCGTATCGAACACAACGTCTACTATAACCCCTTTGTTGAAAGCGTCTGCTCAAGTCATCAGCCTGTTGTTCAAATGTCTGATCAGTCGAGCAAATTCTCCTCATCCGGAGGAACTGTCCGACTGGGACGGCCCTAATCGTGGCTTGGCTGTGCCCCGAAGATGCATGTACAAGCGAATTAACCGCCGTTTCCTTACGAAATACATCCGTTTGAATAAGTAAATCAGAATCCACCCTCAAACAGATATCCAAAAAATCGATTGTATTATAGTCATATCTGTAGGTAAGTCTGATATTAAAAGAATTTTGATTGAGCACAGCCATAAAATCCCTGAGCTGTTGTTCCGTCCCCCGCCAAAGAAACAAAACATCATCAATATAGCGCAGCCAACACAGCACATGGTCGGCGGCCTGTGCCCCCGCGTCCCCAAAAACCAACCTCTCCCAATACCCCAGGAAGAGGTTGGCATACGCGGGCGCACAGGCCGCACCCATGGCTGCGCCGCGCTTTTGTTGGTAAAATGTATCCTTAAAAGTAAAAAAATTATGCGTAAGGACAAATTCCAACAGCTCAAGGATAAGTTCACACAGAGGGCCGTCCAGGTCGGAGGTCCCCAGAAAGAAGCGAACCGCCCGTAGACCATCCAAGTGATCGATACAGGTATACAGGGCCTCCACGTCAGCTGTTACCAGAAGGGTCCCCTGCTCCACAAAGACCCCGTCAACCCTGGTAAGGACATCCGTTGTGTCTTTGACAAAGGATGGTAAAGTTTCCACCAAACCTTTTAGGTAGTAATCTACAAACTTACATGCGGGGTCGCACAGACCCTGCATTCCTGACACAATCGGACGTCCAGGGGGGTTGACTGGGTCTTTGTGGACCTTCGGAAGGAGGTAAAAAGTTGGGACCTTGGGAAAAATCAACCATCAGACCATCCAAAACTTTTTTATTTATGATCCCATCCTCAAATGCCTGGTACAGTATCCTCTGCAGCTGCCCCGAGAAGGAGACCACCGGATTAAAGGAGAGCTTTACATAAATATTATTATTACGGAGCTGTCTAAATGCTTCCTTTTCATATTTTTCCACCGGCCAGACCACAATGTTTCCCCCCTTGTCTGCCGCCTTAAAGACCACATCTTTCATAGATTGTAACTGCCTAACCGCTTCTCTCTCATCATTTGTCAGGTTATCGAATTGCCTCCGCGTCGAAAGTTTTTTAAAATCTTCTGTTACCAACTTGGTAAATACCTCCACAGCGGGGCAGAGAGACAAGGGGGGAAAACTCGTGGATCTGGGCAATATTGCCGATGGAAACTCACCTCTCAGTGTAGTTGTTTGCTCCTCCAATAGCTCCTCCAAAATCCGGAGAGTCTCCTCCTCAGTGCAACCCGGGGATTCCGATCCATGTCCTGCCCCAGAGTGCAATTTCTTCAACACTAATTTCCGAGAAAAAAGGTGGAGGTCTTTTAAGGCTGTAAAAAAATTAAAGCCATTAGTAGGTGAAAACGAAAGACCTCTACCCAGTACCCTAAGTTGACTATTGGAGAGGACATGGTGGGACAAATTGATTACCTGTAGCCCCCCCTGGGGCTGACCACCCGACTGTTTCGCCACTGACCCCTTCTTGGTATTTTGTCTAGTGGTCATCCTGTCAGTCCCCTGAGCACCATCCTTATTACCGTCTCGAAAGCCCATTCTTCCTCCATGGCCATTTTCTGCTGACTTATATGATGCAGATCGTGATCTGGAACGTGACTCATTACGGAAATAGGGACGTGAGCGTTCATTTCCATTTCTCCACTTATACATTCTATTAGTTTGTTTGTCATTGATGTCCCGCTGGAATTTTTTGGACTTTATCTGTTGGATGTCCTCCACCCACTTTTGGACCTCCTTATCCACATCATTGGTAAATTTCTTCAGGGTTTCACTGGGCATCTCTTTCTTAATTGTGGATTGTAGTACCTCTATCTCCACTTCCATTTCCTTCAGAGATTTAGCATTCATATCTTTAAGTATCCCCATAAATCCCATGGAACATTTACTGGCACATTCCTCCCACCTTTCCCTAATGTCACCATCCTCCACAGGGAAAGATGGGAATACTTGTACTCTCAAACCCCTCGGAATGAGTCCCTTTTGGAGATATCTCTCCAAAAACGCATGGTTCCACCAGACCTTGGTGCGTTTTCTTAACAGATCTTTAAATGTGGCCACTGTTTCCTGTAGTCCTTTAGAATTTCCCTCCAAGCCCAATTCATTGGTGTCATTAAAAACATTATCAATTTGCGTGAGCCATGTACCGTCACGGGCTCTAAAGTCCATTTCTATAATGCTGGGACCTACTGTGAAAAACACAGAAATAATTAGCATTCCACCCACACCCAGACTCATAATAAAACAGGTGGTCAGGAACAATGTCCCCACCCCTGTGCGTATAACTCCCAATAGGAACTATATAAGAGGAGGACAACGGGAGTATATATAGAAAAGTAACAATTTTATTGAAAAACACAATTAAAAACACACACATTTAAAAGACACCAAATGAATGTACCAGGAATCCATATTATATCCCATTTTAACAACCAACCATTGGAATGTACAAAGAGAAGATGTGCGGTAACTCCATGTAATCCTACCAAGTGGACCCAGTTCCCAATGACCACCCTATATCCGCAGTAATACATATAAGCCTGTGCAACTATGAAGTTAGAAAAGGTGCCAATACAAGAACCTGATCCACAATGGAGACTAACATGGAGAGTGCCCGGAGGAGCAGCAAGAGTAACAAGCCATGCGGCATTAGAAAATCCACCTCCCAGAGCACAAGCACAATCTTACCCACATGAGGATCCCTGGACTGAGCGTCACCCCTGACGCACGTTTCGCTGCTATCCTAGCGGCTTTCTCAAGGGGAAGTGTAATTTCCTCAAAACACCTAACCTTATATCCTGTAGGACCTGCGTCACATGACAGTCATGTGACCGGGTATTTACACCACTGCTTGTATCGGCGCATGTGTCCACCGCTCTCCGCCCCGCAGCCCCGAGGACCGGCCCACGTCTGAAAAACAGTGAATGGCAGCCAGGTAACCCCAGCAACCAAACAGCCACTCACAGAAGTCCGGCCGCGGTGCGTCTGTGAGTGGCTGTTTGGTTGCTGGGGTTACCTGGCTGCCATTCACTGTTTTTCAGACGTGGGCCGGCCCTCGGGGCTGCGGGGCGGAGAGTGGTGGACACATGCGCTGATACAAGCAGTGGTTTAAATATCCGGTCACATGACTGTCATGTGACGCAGGTCCTACAGGATATAAGGTTAGGTGTTTTGAGGAAATGACACTTCCCCTTGAGAAAGCCGCTAGGATAGCAGCGAAACGTGCGTCGGGGGTGACGCTCAGTCCAGGGATCCTCATGTGGGTAAGATTGTGCTTGTGCTCTGGGAGGTGGATTTTTTTATGCCGCATGGCTTGTTACTCTTGCTGCTCCTCCGGGCACTCTCCATGTTAGTCTCCATTGTGGATCAGGTTCTTGTATTGGCACCTTTTCTAACTTCATAGTTGCACAGGCTTATATGTATTACTGCGGATATAGGGTGGTCATTGGGAACTGGGTCCACTTGGTAGGATTACATGGAGTTACCGCACATCTTCTCTTTGTACATTCCAATGGTTGGTTGTTAAAATGGGATATAATATGGATTCCTGGTACATTCATTTGGTGTCTTTTAAATGTGTGTGTTTTTAATTGTGTTTTTCAATAAAATTGTTACTTTTCTATATATACTCCCGTTGTCCTCCTCTTATATAATGTACCCTAAAATGTAGCCTGCACCCCTTCATGTAACTTGTACTCCCATATTTACCCCCACATGTAGCATGCACCCCCTATATATACTGCCACATATAGCCAGAACCCTTATATAGTTCCACATGTAGCCTGCAACCCCACATATGTATCCCCACTAGTGATGAGCGAGTATACTCATTGCTCGGGTTTTCCAGAGCATGCTCGGGTGGTCTCCAAGTATTTATGACTGCTCGGAGATTTAGTTTTCCTTGCCGCATCTGGATGATCTGCGGCTAGTAGACAGCTTAATTACATGTGGGGATTCCCTAGCAACCAGGCAACCCCCACATGTACTCACGCTGGCTAGCAGTCGTAAATCATCCAGCTGCTGTAAGGAAAATTAAATCTCAGAGCAGTCATAAATACTTGGAGACCACCAGCGTGCTCTGGAAAACTGGAGTATTCGCTCATCACTAATCACGTAGTAGCATGTAGCATGCACCCCACATGTAGCCTGCACAATTCATATCTATCCCAATATGTACCCCCACATATACACTGCACCCCCCCATATGTACCCCCTCATGTAGCCTACACCCTCATATGTACACTCACAAGCAGCCTGCACTCCCATATGTAACCTGCACGCCCACATATGTACCTCTAAATGTATCATGCACTCCCAATATGTACCCATACATGTAGCATGCACCCCCGTATGTGCTCACATATGTAGCCTGCACCCCCAAATGTACCCTCACATGTAGCCTGCACCCCCATATGTATCACTGCATGCAGCCTGTATTCCCCATATGCACCTCCACATGTAGCCTGCACGCCTCATATGTATTCACAAATATAGCCTGCACCCCCTTATGTACCCCTACATTTAATTTGTACCCATATGTATCCCCACATGTAGCCTGCACCACCCATATGTAGTTCCACATGTAGCCTGCAGCCCCCACATGTACCTCCACATGTAGAATGCACTCCCATATGCAGCATGCACCCCTCATATGTACCCCCACATGTAGCCTGCACACCCCATATGCACCCACACATATATCCCTGCACCCCAATATGTACCCCTACATATAACTTGTATCCCCAAATGTAGCATACACGCCCTATATGTACTGCCACATGTAGCCTGCACCACCCATACATGGACAACCATGCACCACCCATACATGCACCACCCATACATGGTTCCTCATGTAGCCTGCACCCCCCACATGTAGAATGCACTCCCATATGTACCCACACATGCAACATGCACCCCTCATATGTACCCCCACATGTAGCCTGCACCCCCCATTTGTACCCCCTCAATCACCCCGTAGCCTCACATTTAGAATGCACCCACATATGTAACCCCAAATAGTCTGCACTCCAAATATGTCCCTCCACATGTAGTCTTCACCCTATATGAACCCCACATATGTACCCCCACATGCACCTCTATATGTACTTCACATATAGCCTGCACCCCCACATGTAGCCTGCACCCCCAAATGAAGCATTCACCCCAATGTAGCCTTTACCCCCACATGTACCCCCACATATAGCCTTCACTCCCTGTTTGTACCCCACACACAGCCTGCAACCTCATGTACCCTTGTTCCCTAATTATCTGTCACCAGTGCCTCTTCTACTGCTTCCTGCCCAAGAAAACATTTCACTTGTAATCTGTAGCATGCTTCACCCATAAGAGTCACATGGGCACAATGTCATCACAGGTCCTTCACCTCTATCATTTATCTTCCTCCATCGGGGAAGGGAGGCGATCGGTGCTGTGCTGCCTATTCACACCTTCCCCCAATAAAGATGGCGGCTTTTATACTCAATCCTGCAGAGGTAAGAGAAAAAGGGAAGGTGATTTTTTTTTTTAAATCTGCCTTCATGGTGGCGGCGCCCCCTTTACCTGCTGCCCTAGGCACTTGCCCTTGGGTACCTGGTGGCAAATATGGCCCTGCTGAGGATACATGCTAGTTGCCGCTGTGACAAAAACTATGCTACATTTTAGGATCGGCTCTTGGGGGTGGGAATGCCCTTTACTGCCGTAGAGCACCAGTGCAGCCAGAACTCAGTCATGGTTCTGCAGTGTTTGGAATATGCTCTAGGGTTCCCTTCACTCATTTATTTTTTATTATTTAACAAGTTAAATGTTCCCTCAGTGCAAAGTGTGTAGGCCATCCCTACCTAGAAATCATCACTGTCCACGGGCCTAAAGAAAGGGCCAGAAACCTCCGCTACGGCAGCTAGCATAAAGCACAACTCCTAATATGCACTGACTATTCAGGTAATTATTGCTTTCCAAGGGTGTAGACCCAGAGAAAGAGTGGATGCTGTGATCTGTGCACAGGCCTATGTACAAGGATGGAGAGATGGGAGCTGTGACCATCAAATGCAAAGATCACAGATCACAGAATCTGATTCTTATAACTGTAATGTATAAGAATTAGATCTGTCTCTTTAAGAAAGTGTGTGGGCGGGAGTTGAGTTGAGTTTCAGTTTCTGTTATAGCCTGAGGAGAAGATGTTATGGTGTGTGCTGGAGGAAAAGAGGAGAAGAATAAACTACAGTTAAAACTTACTCTCTCTTAAACTCCTTACACCGTGTGGATGCTACAACTGGCGACGAGGATGGGATGTAATCACCTGCTGCTGTGAGTACTGACCCCTGCTTTACTGCTTCACACGCCAGCACCACTGAGAGACTCCATCATGGCTGAATACTTGCACACGTTCCCACAGTTTGATATGACTGATGTCACTAATCTCTCTCATAACTGGAGAAAATGGTTAAATCGGTTTGAGAATTTCCTGGAAGCAATAGATATAAAGGATGATAAAAGAAAGCGAGCCGTGTTCCTGCAATGTGCGGGCACAGAAGTCTATGACATATACAGCACATTACCAGCAGCGGAGACAGACACGTACAGCAACTGCTCCAAAGCTCTCACTGACTACTTCAACCCTAAACAAAACATCAGATATGAAAGATACAAGTTCAGGATTGCTAAGCAGCTTCCAGAAGAATCCATAGACACCTATGTCACCCGGCTAAAAGAACTAGCACATGGGTGTGCATTTACTGACGTAGATGATGAAATTCTAACTCAAGTAATTGTCACCTGCTCGTCTAATAACATAAGGCGTAAAGCTCTGCAGCAGGATCTCTCTCTGCATGATTTACTCAAGATGGCCCGTGCTATAGAAATAGCAGATAGGCAACTGCAATGGAGAATGGGGATAATTTACATGTGCATAATCTCAAACATAACAGTGCACAAGGCAAGCAAGCCCCGCAACAGAAGAAATGTTATAGATGTGGACAAGATTTCCCTCACCACATGAACAAATGTCCAGCTATAGGACAAACTTGCAGCAAATGTGGAAAAGGGAACCATTTTGCAGTTGTCTGCAAATCAGCGCCCAACAAGTCTCCTCTGCCAATGACAAAGCCTGCAAATATAAAAATGGTAAATCAGGATATAGAAGAAATGTCTGTGGCTGAGAACTACAGGTCCTTCTCAAAAAATTAGCATATAGTGTTAAATTTCATTATTTACCATAATGTAATGATTACAATTAAACTTTCATATATTATAGATTCATTATCCACCAACTGAAATTTGTCAGGTCTTTTATTGTTTTAATACTGATGATTTTGGCATACAACTCCTGATAACCCAAAAAACCTGTCTCAATAAATTAGCATATTTCACCTGACCAATCAAATAAAAGTGTTTTTTAATACCAAACAAAAAAACCATCAAATAATAATGTTCAGTAATGCACTCAATACTTGGTCGGGAATCCTTTGGCAGAAATGACTGCTTCAATGCGGCGTGGCATGGAGGCAATCAGCCTGTGACACTGCTGAGATGTTATGGAGGCCCAGGATGCTTCAATAGCGGCCTTAAGCTCATCCAGAGTGTTGGGTCTTGCGTCTCTCAACTTTCTCTTCACAATATCCCACAGATTCTCTATGGGGTTCAGGTCAGGAGAGTTGGCAGGCCAATTGAGCACAGTAATACCATGGTCAGTAAACCATTTACCAGTGGTTTTGGCACTGTGAGCAGGTGCCAGGTCGTGCTGGAAAATGAAATCTTCATCTCCATAAAGCATTTCAGCCGATGGAAGCATGAAGTGCTCCAAAATCTCCTGATAGCTAGCTGCATTGACCCTGCCCTTGATGAAACACAGTGGACCAACACCAGCAGCTGACATGGCACCCCACACCATCACTGACTGTGGGTACTTGACACTGGACTTCAGGCATTTTGGCATTTCCTTCTCCCCAGTCTTCCTCCAGACTCTGGCACCTTGATTTCCGAATGACATGCAAAATTTGCTTTCATCAGAAAAAAGTACTTGGGACCACTTGGCAACAGTCCAGTGCTGCTTCTCTGTAGCCCAGGTCAGGCGCTTCTGCCGCTGTTTATGGTTCAAAAGTGGCTTTACCTGGGGAATGCGGCACCTGTAGCCCATTTCCTGCTCACGCCTGTGCACGGTGGCTCTGGATGTTTCCACACCAGACTCAGTCCACAATCTTCCTCAGGGTCCGGTCACCTCTTCTCGTTGTACAGCGTTTTCTGCCACATTGTTTCCTTCCAACAGACTTACCATTGAGGTGCCTTGATACAGCACTCTGGGAACAGCCTATTTGTTGAGAAATTTCTTTCTGGGTCTTACCCTCTTGCTTGAGGGTGTCAATGATGGCCTTCTTGACATCTGTCAGGTCGCTAGTCTTACCCATGATGGGGGTTTTGAGTAATGAACCAGGCAGGGAGTTTTTAAAAGCCTCAGGTATCTTTTGCATGTGTTTAGAGTTAATTAGTTGATTCAGAAGATTAGGGTAATAGGTCATTTAGAGAACCTTTTCTTGATATGCTAATTTATTGAGACAGGTTTTTTGGGTTATCAGGAGTTGTATGCCAAAATCATCAGTATTAAAACAATAAAAGACCTGACAAATTTCAGTTGGTGGATAATGAATCTATAATATATGAAAGTTTAATTGTAATCATTACATTATGGTAAATAATGAAATTTAACACTATATGCTAATTTTTTGAGAAGGACCTGTATGTGTTCACAACTTCTGTCACTGGCTCAGTGCAGTCTCCATGTATTACACTCACCATCTGCAACACGGATGTCACCTTTACAATAGATACAGGAGCTTCGGTGGATATCATAGACAGCAATACTTATGAACAGTTGAAAACAAAGCCAGTCTTACAGCAAGTGCATACTAAAATCTTTCCATATGGATCTAAAACACCTTTAGTTACAATGGGACAATTTGATGCTGAACTTAGCTATAAAGAAAATAGGCAGAAAACCACTTTTATTCGGACTCCCATGACAGCACCACGAGAGAGGGGATCCGCCCCTTTAGGAACAGGAAACCCACAGATACAAAAGGGCGGCACCTCTCCCATGCATCAGTTGGTTTCCTGTTCCTAACGGGACGGGATCCTGCAGATTTCACAAAAGGATCCCAGGCCGGCCGGCCGACTCAGGTAGCGAGGGGGTCTCCTACCTCGGCCGGTGCGGGGTTCCTGGTAGATGTCGCAATGGTCCTGGCAGGGCTGCATGTGGCGACATTCCAGCAGGGAGCAGCCACCGGTGGTGTCCTGTCTCCGGGCCAGCGCCGGGTGAGTATGTCCCCTGGGTCTCCTCCTTCTGTGGTGGCTGGGGTCTCAGGTATGCGGCGGTGCTCGGGGGCGCCATCCGGGGGTGATGCGGCTCTGTCCGGCGTCCTCGCCGCTCTGTGCGCCGATACTGAAGCGCTGGGAGCCCGGGTGACGCCGGGGGAGGAGTCGGCGGTCACTTCCGGGTTTCCGGGGTCCTGCGCATGCGCAGTGAATCCAAGATGGCGGCGCCCACCGGTAATAGCGTCGCCGGCGTTCTGAGCCCCAGGGCTTACCGCCTGCACCAGGGGGAGGCCGAAAGAAGTAATCAGGGGAGCGCTAGGCACAGCTGCTGACCGGAGGAGGGGTTATAAAAGGAACTCCGGATCGTGATCCCTTGCTTCTGGCCTCATATGGTGAAGATGGAGGACGAGCACGTGCAGTTGCTGCAAGAGGTGTCCCAGAAGCCCAAAGGGAAGGATCGCGACAGGAGGAGTAGTGAGTCTGGCCACAAGAGCACCTCCAGACAGGGGTCTGGAGCATCAGCCAGTGGAAATCCCCCTCGTATTCCGGTACTTTTTCTTTGGGCAGCGCTGGTAAGTGATCTTCGTGAAAGTTCACCCAGTGACACGATTCCCCTCATATGTTCCATTATAGGGGAAGAAATGTGCCGGGAAGGCGAAACACAGGGAATGTGGTATCTGCGGGGTTCCCCTACCTGATTCGTGCCCTAAAAAATTATGTGGGCCCTGTATCCAGCAGACGGTGAGGTCTCAGGAAAGGGGTGAGGGGGAGAGCATTATATCTACAGGGATTAGATTGCTTTACTTACCCCCCTCAGGTAGCGGAGGAATCCCTTACTATGACCACCAGCTTGAAGGAAATGATCAGAATGGAGGTCAGACAATCCTTAAAGGATCTTTCTCAAGGAGGAAGCTCTAAGTCCAAAGCTCCGTTACTCTCCGATTCTTCAGTGGAAGAGGATAAGGAGGAAGTTTTTTCCGGTTCAGCTGCGTCATCCTCTTCCTCGGATGAGGACACCGCCCGCTTCTGTCTACCCCTTGATCGAGTGGATAAGCTGGTTAAGGCGGTCAGAGGAACGATGGGCATAACGGAACCGAGACCCCAACTTTCCAAGGAGGAAATTATGTTCAGTGGGTTGGAGCAGAAAAAACGGAGAGTCTTCCCGCTCAATGAAAAAATCCAGGATCTCATCAATAAAGAATGGAAAAAACCCGAAAGAAAGGGTTCCTTACCTCCAGCGCAGAAGCGCAGATATCCATTCGATGATCCTGCAGTCACCAACTGGGAAAAAGCCCCTAAGTTGGACGCGGCAATAGCCAAAGTGGCAAAACGGGCCTCTCTCCCTTTTGAGGACATGGGGACCCTTAAGGACCCCCTTGATAGAAAAGCGGACACCTTTCTAAAAAGTACCTGGGAGATGGCGGCCGGTTCTTTAAGGCCTGCGGTGGCTTCAACCTGTACAGCCAGATCAATGATGGTCTGGTTGGAACAGTTAGAGACTCAGTTAAAAGAAGGTGCATCAAGGGATTCTATTTTGACTGCCTTACCACTGATCCAAGAAGCGGCTGCTTTCTTATCAGATGCATCTATTGACTCTGTCAAAATGGCTGCTAGAGCAGCAGGTCTCTCGAATGCGGCCAGGAGGGCTCTTTGGCTGAAATGTTGGCCAGGCGATATACAATCAAGGTCAAAACTCTGTATCATTCCTTGTAAAGGGGAGTACCTATTCGGGCCCACCTTAGACGAACTCCTAGAGAAGGCGGGAGATGACAAAAAGAAGTTCCCCAATCTGCTGGGGTCCTACCGTCGTCCCTTTAATAAAAGAAGGTTCGGTCGCGGAGGGAAGCGTACCTTTTCACCTTCAAGGGATCGGTCTAGGTGGGATGACAGACGTAGACGAGGTACGGGATATATGTTCCGTCGTTCCTCAAAAGAAAGGAAGAAGGAGGACAAATGACTAGGAGCCCCGGTGGGGGGTAGACTTTTACATTTTGGTTCAGAGTGGTCAGAGATCACGAATAGTATCTGGGTGCAAGATACTATTTCTCGGGGTCTTACTCTTGAGTTCTGCCATACCCCACAGGATAAGTTTATGTTGACTCCATTGCGTTCTAATCCCCTAGAGCAGTCTGCTCTGGAAGAAGAGGTGTGGTCTCTCTGTTCAAAAAATGTCCTTTCACAGGTTCCAGAGGCTGATAGAGGGAAAGGGTTCTATTCTCCCTTGTTTCTTATTCAGAAGCCCGACAACACGTATAGAACCATCATAAATCTCAGACATCTTAACAGTTATTTGGTTAAGCATACCTTTAAAATGGAGTCCATCAGCTCAACAATAAAGATACTGTTCAAAAACTGCTTTATGGTGGTAGTCGATTTAAAGGATGCCTATTACCACGTACCTATTCATGTGGATTTCCAGCAGTTTTTGAGGGTAGCAGTGTTAATGGGAGGAGTTGTTTATCATTTTCAGTACAGGGCTCTTCCTTTCGGTATAACATCAGCCCCTAGAGTATTCACAAAAATAGTGGCGGAAGTGATGGCTCACTTGCGAGAATCTAATGTCCTTATTGTCCCATACCTTGATGATTTCCTCATAGTAGGTAACTCTGTAGAACACTGTTTGTCCCAACTGGAGCTAACTAGAGTTAAGTTGGAACGCCTGGGCTGGATAATTAATTTTGAAAAATCTCGGTTACAGCCTCAAAAAATTCAGAAGTTTCTGGGCCTATTACTAGATTCAACTACACAACAGTGTTATCTTCCAGAAAATAAATTAACTCAGATTCAGCATCAGGTTCTAAAAGCAGTTAATACACCCTCTATGACCCTGCGGCAAGCTATGTCCCTGTTGGGGTCCCTCACATCATGCATTCCAGCGGTAAGGTGGGCACACTTTCACACTAGATCCCTCCAAAAAGAGATTTTGGTTAAGGATAGGATCTTGAGGGGTGTATTAGAAGAAAAAATAACGCTTGAACCAGCGACTCTCAAATCCCTAAATTGGTGGCTGGATAGGGATAATTTGTCAGCAGGCGTTCCCTGGATGATAGATGTGTCCCGAGTTGTGACTACGGATGCCAGCTCCTCAGGTTGGGGGGCTCACATGAATGACATTGTAGTGCAAGGCCAGTGGGAACCATACTCAACGTCCTCTTCCAATCAGAGAGAATTATTAGCAATCGAGTTGTCGGTTAAAAACCTCCTCATGTATCTACAGGGCCACCACGTCAGGATCCTCTCAGACAACCGGGTGGCAGTCTCCTATATAAATCATCAAGGAGGGACACGCTCCGAGGCTCTGATGCAGATCACAGATCGTCTCCTCCGGGTGGCAGAAGAGAATTTACAATCTTTGACTGCTCTGCACATCACAGGAAAAGACAACATAAAAGCGGACTTTCTCAGCCGCAATGTCCTAAAGCAAGGAGAATGGTCTCTAAATGGAGACATCTTCAGACAGATTGTCCGTTTGTGGGGTCAACCGGTGGTGGACCTATTCGCCACAAGGGAGAACAAAAAAGTAAAAAACTTTTGTTCCTTAAATCCCAGGGAAAATCCACTGGCAGTGGACGCATTCCTCATAAAATGGGATTTTTCTCTGGCCTACGCCTTCCCGCCACTGAACCTACTACCTCTAGTGGTGAGGAAAGTCAGAGAAGATCGGGCGAGACTCATTCTGATTGCTCCCTTTTGGCCCAGGAGAACCTGGTTTTCATGGCTCAGGATGATGTCAGTGGGCGATCCCTGGGTACTCCCAGACATCCCAAATTTGCTTTCCCAGGGGCCGATACTCCATCCACAAGTAAAGGGACTTCATTTGACGGCTTGGAGTTTGAGCGGTCATTGTTAGAAAATAAAGGCTTCTCTCCTAAATTAGTCGATACCCTTTTAAGAAGTAGGAAGCCGATAACAACAAGAATCTACTCCAGAACCTGGAGAAAGTTCTTAACTTCCTCAAAATTTAATATTAAGGATGGTGTACCAATACGTCAAATATTGGAATTTTTGCAAAGAGGGTTAGAGTTAAAACTCTCCACAAGCACATTAAGGGTACAAGTTTCAGCGCTTGGAGCCCTGTTCTCATGTAACATTGCGGGTAACTACTGGGTGTCGAGGTTCATTAAGGCGGTCGGTAGAATTAGACCACTGTATAGAAACAAAATGGTACCATGGGATTTAAATCTGGTCCTTTCTTCTTTGACAAAACCCCCTTTTGAGCCGTTGAATGAAGCCTCAGTCAGGATGTTGTCTCTTAAAACAGCTTTCCTAATAGCCATAACATCAGCTCGCAGAATAGGAGACATCCAGGCGCTCTCTAGAAATCCCCCGTATACAGAATTTCTTCAGGATAGAGTTATCCTTAGACCGGACCCAGCCTACTTACCAAAAGTAGTATCCCAGTTTCACAGATCGCAGGAGATAGTTTTACCTTCGTTTATCCCTAATCCTTCTAACCCTAAAGAAAGGGAGCTCCATACCTTAGATGTCAGGAGATGCCTTCTTCAATATATCTCGGTCACTAATGATTGGAAGAAGGATAATGCACTATTCCTGTCCTACCAAGGTCCAAGGAAAGGGGCTAGAGCATCTAAATACATATTAGCGAAATGGATTAGGGAGGCTATCTCTCTTGCTTACACGACAGGTGGGGGTCCAGCTCCGCAGAATCTGAGGGCACATTCCACCCGAGCCATGGCGTCATCCTGGGCAGAGAGGTCTGGAGTGTCGGTCGACCAGATATGTAAGGCGGCCACATGGTCATCCCCTTCTACCTTCTTTAAGCACTATAGGTTAGACTTGGGGTTCTCCTCAGATCTCACCTTCGGGTTAAGGGTGCTACAGGCTGTGGTCCCTCCCTAAAAATGGCTTACATCTCTGTAAATCTCTCGTGGTGCTGTCATGGGAGTCCGAATAAAGCATTAAGCTACTTACGGGTAGCGGCATTTTTCGGAGGCCCATGACAGCACCCTTAGTTCCCTCCCTTTTCACGTGGGGTTGCACATCCTGGGTTTATAATCAACCAAATAACTTAAAGAAGGAATGTTATCTTCTCACGTGTATTACTTTATTAAAAGTCATTATGTTTAATTGTATGCAATTTTGTGTTTGCTTGTCATTAACTGCGGTTAGTCCTCTCAGGCTCTGTAATCCAACTGATGCATGGGAGAGGTGCCGCCCTTTTGTATCTGTGGGTTTCCTGTTCCTAAAGGGGCGGATCCCCTCTCTCGTGGTGCTGTCATGGGCCTCCGAAAAATGCCGCTACCCGTAAGTAGCTTAATGCTTTCACACATTACAAGGATCAGGAGGCTGTCTTCTCAGCTATCACACTGCCTTGAAGCTAGGACTCATCCAGATTGTTCATACCATAACCGACCCTGCGGACCTGGATGTACAAGCCATGGTGAACAGTTTTCCCTCCCTATTTAGTGGATTAGGAAAATTAAAGGACTCTCAAGTGCATCTTCATGTGGATGACAGTGTTCGTCCAGTAGCCCAGGCTCACAGGCGTATTCCATTTCACCTGAGAAAGAAGGTAGAAAAGGAACTCCAATTACTCATGGATGATGATGTCATAGAAACTGTTTCTGGTCCCACTCCGTGGGTCTCTCCACTTGTGGTAGTTCCAAAACCAAAGACTCCAGAGCAGGTAAGACTGTGTGTTGACATGCGCCTGCCCAACACTGCTATTCAAAGGGAAAGACACATCTCACCCACAATTGATGACATTATTCATTTATTAAATGGAGCAACCGTTTTTTCAAAGCTTGACCTCAATAAGGGCTATCATCAACTAGAATTGAGTCCAGAATCCAGATACTTAACAACATTTTCCACCCATGTGGGTCTCAGAAGATACAAAAGATTGACTTTTGGGGTCTGCTCAGCAGCGGAAATTTTTCAAGATACGATAAGGAGCGTCATTCAACATATTCCAAATGCCTTTAATTACAGTGATGACATACTGGTTTTTGGGAAAACTCAAGCTGAACATAATCGTGCTCTATATGCTATCTTTGAATGTCTGCTCTCTGCTGGACTCACTTTAAACAAAGAAAAATGCGAATTTGACAAAAATTCATTGGAGTTCTATGGTCACATTTTCTCGGCGGAAGGAGTACGACCTGATCCCAAGAAAGTGGAATCCATCAGAGCAGCTTCAATTCCACAGAATGCCAGTGAAGTGCGCTCTTTTCTTGGAATGGCAAGCTACTGTGCTAGATATATTCCAAATTTTTCGACAATCAGCACTGCATTAAGGGAACTTACGAAACAAAATTGCGTTTTTCAATGGTCCCAAGACTGTCAGGCCTCTTTTGAAACAATTAAAAATGAACTCTGCTCAACAACCACCATGGCCTATTTTGATCCAGCTCTTCGAACCGAACTGATTGTGGACGCCAGCCCCGTGGGACTGGGAGCAATTTTAGCACAATACAAGAATGACAATCAAAGTCCCCATATCATTTCTTATGCAAGTAAAAGTTTAACAAGCACCGAAAGAAAGTATTCACAACCTGAAAAAGAAAGCTTGGCAGTCGTCTGGGGATGTGAACACTTTCACTTATTTCTCTATGGACCTCCCTTCACTATTGTCACAGATCATCAAGCTCTCCTTACAATTTTTGGAAATCCCGGTACGTTGTACCGCTCATTAAGGTCATGAATATGCGCATATTCATGTCCTTAATGAGCGGTATCACATGACCGCTCACGCAGGAAGAAGGTGCTGCACCGGGAGTCGGGACAGAGCGAGAGGGATGTCAGCGCGGCCACGCTGTGAGGAACAGGTAAGTATGAGGGACGGAATGATGGGGGGACAGGGTAGGGGGATGAAAGAGGATGGTAAGCCGCGCCATTCAAGATGGGAGCGGGGTGTGGGGTGGGGTGGAGAGATGAGCCATGCAGACAGGGGGAGGGGGAATATGAGCCATGCATACAGGAGGGGGAAATATGAGCCATGCATACAGGGGGGAATATGAGCCATGCATACAGGGGGAGGTGTTGTGAATTCGCTTTTTGCTCCCTCTAGTGGTTACTAGTTTTTTGACTCTGGTTTTTCTGTCATCCCTTTTATCCGCACCTGGGTCGTTAGTTAGGGGTGTTGCTATTTAAGCTCCCTGGACCTTCAGTTCAATGCCTGGCAACGTAGTTATCAGAGCTAGTCTGCTGTGCTCTTGTCTACTGATCCTGGTTCCAGTTATATCAGCTAAGTCTGCCTTTTTGCTTTTTGCTATTTGTTTTGGTTTTGTATTTTTGTCCAGCTTGTTCCTAATCTATATCCTGATCTTTGCTGGAAGCTCTAGGGGGCTGGTGTTCTCCCCCCGGACCGTTAGACGGTTCGGGGGTTCTTGAATTTCCAGTGTGGATTTTGATAGGGTTTTTGTTGACCATATAAGTTACCTTTCTTTATTCTGCTATCAGTAAGCGGGCCTCTCTGTGCTAAACCTGGTTCATTTCTGTGTTTGTCATTTCCTCTTACCTCACCGTTATTATTTGTGGGGGGCTTCTATCCAGCTTTGGGGTCCCCTTCTCTGGAGGCAAGAAAGGTCTTTGTTTTTCCTCTACTAGGGGTAGTTAGATTCTCCGGCTGGAGCGTGTCATCTAGAATCATCGTAGGAATGATCCCCGGCTACTTCTAGTGTTGGCGTTAGGAGTAGATATATGGTCAACCCAGTTACCACTGCCCTATGAGCTGGTTTTTTGTATTCTGCAGACTTCCACGTTCCTCTGAGACCCTCGCCATTGGGGTCATAACAGTTTGCCAGGCCAGTATTAAATGTTTAATGCATTGCAGAAGAGGGATTATAAGAAAGAAGATTCTGAGTTTTTTTTTTTTTTTTTTTTCTTCTTCCCCTTTACCTCAGAGTGGCTATGCTTGCTGCAGACATGAATGTCCAGACCTTGATTACAAGTGTGGACCAGCTGGCTACTCGTGTGCAGGGCATACAAGACTATGTTATCAGAAATCCTAGGTCAGAACCTAAAATACCGATTCCTGAACTGTTTTCCGGAGACAGGTTTAAGTTTAGGAATTTCGTGAATAATTGTAAATTGTTTTTGTCCCTGAGACCCTGTTCATCTGGAGACTCTGCTCAGCAAGTAAAAATTGTTATTTCGTTCTTACGGGGCGACCCTCAGGATTGGGCTTTTTCGCTGGCGCCAGGAGATCCGGCATTGGCTGATATTGATGCGTTTTTTCTGGCGCTCGGTTTGCTTTATGAGGAACCCAATCTTGAGATTCAGGCAGAAAAGGCCTTGCTGGCTATGTCTCAGGGACAGGACGAGGCTGAAGTGTATTGCCAAAAATTTCGGAAATGGTCCGTGCTGACACATTGGAACGAGTGTGCACTGGCCGCTAATTTTAGAAATGGCCTTTCTGAAGCCATTAAGAATGTTATGGTGGGTTTTCCCATTCCCACAGGTCTGAATGATACTATGGCACTGGCTATTCAAATTGACCGGCGGTTGCGGGAGCGCAAAACCGCAAATTCCCTCATGGTGTTGTCTGAACAGACACCTAATTCGGTGCAATGTGATAGAAAAACCGCAAATTCCCTCATGGTGTTGTCTGAACAGACACCTGATTTAATGCAATGTGATAGAATCCTGACTAGAAATGAGCGGAAAATTCATAGACGCCGGAATGGCTTGTGCTACTACTGTGGTGATTCTACACATGTTATCTCAGCATGCTCTAAACGTATAGCTAAGGTTGTTAGTCCTGTCACCGTTGGTAATTTGCAACCTAAATTTATTCTGTCTGTAACTTTGATTTGCTCACTGTCGTCTTATCCTGTCATGGCGTTTGTAGATTCAGGTGCTGCCCTGAGTCTTATGGATCTGTCATTTGCTAAGCGCTGTGGTTTTATTCTTGAACCATTGGAAAATCCTATTCCTCTTAGGGGTATTGATGCTACGCCATTGGCAGCAAATAAACCGCAGTATTGGACACAAGTTACCATGTGCATGACTCCTGAACACCGCGAGGTGATACGTTTCCTGGTTTTACATAAAATGCATGATTTGGTTGTTTTAGGGCTGCCATGGTTACAGACCCATAATCCAGTCCTGGACTGGAAGGCTATGTCAGTCTCAAGTTGGGGCTGTCGTGGTATTCATGGGGATTCCCTGCCTGTGTCTATTGCTTCTTCTACGCCTTCGGAAGTTCCTGAGTATTTGTCTGATTATCAGGATGTCTTCAGTGAGTCTGAGTCCAGTGCACTGCCTCCTCATAGGGACTGTGACTGTGCTATAGATTTGATCCCTGGCAGTAAATTTCCTAAGGGAAGACTGTTTAATCTGTCGGTACCTGAACATACCGCTATGCGTTCATATATCAAGGAGTCTCTGGAGAAAGGACATATTCGTCCGTCTTCTTCCCCTCTTGGTGCGGGATTCTTTTTTGTGGCAAAAAAGGACGGATCTTTGAGGCCTTGTATTGATTATCGGCTTTTAAATAAGATCACTGTCAAATTTCAGTATCCTTTACCGCTGTTGTCTGACTTGTTTGCCCGGATTAAGGGTGCCAAGTGGTTCACCAAGATAGACCTTCGTGGTGCGTACAACCTTGTGCGCATTAAGCAAGGTGATGAATGGAAAACCGCATTCAATACGCCCGAAGGTCATTTTGAGTACTTGGTGATGCCTTTTGGGCTCTCCAATGCGCCTTCAGTTTTTCAGTCCTTTATGCATGACATCTTCCGGAAGTATCTGGATAAATTTTTGATTGTTTATCTGGATGATATTTTGGTTTTTTCTGATAATTGGGATTCACATGTGGAGCAGGTCAGGTTGGTCTTTAAAATTTTGCGTGAAAATTCTTTGTTTGTCAAGGGCTCAAAGTGTCTCTTTGGTGTACAGAAGGTTCCCTTTTTGGGGTTCATTTTTTCCCCTTCTGCTGTGGAGATGGACCCAGTCAAGGTCCGAGCTATTCTTGATTGGACTCAGCCCTCGTCAGTTAAGAGTCTTCAGACGTTCTTGGGTTTCGCTAACTTCTACCGTCGTTTTATCGCTAATTTTTCTAGCATTGTGAAACCTTTGACGGATATGACCAAGAAGGGCTCCGATGTAGCTAACTGGGCTCCTGCTGCCGTGGAGGCTTTCCAGGAGTTGAAACGCCGGTTTACTTCGGTGCCTGTTTTGTGCCAGCCCGATGTCTCACTTCCCTTTCAGGTTGAGGTGGATGCTTCAGAGATTGGAGCGGGGGCCGTTTTGTCGCAGAGAGGCCCTGGTTGCTCTGTTATGAAACCTTGTGCCTTTTTCTCTAGGAAGTTTTCGCCTGCCGAGCGAAATTATGATGTGGGCAATCGGGAGTTGTTGGCCATGAAATGGGCATTTGAGGAGTGGCGTCATTGGCTCGAGGGTGCTAAGCATCGTGTGGTGGTCTTGACTGATCACAAAAATCTGATGTACCTCGAGTCTGCTAAACGCCTTAATCCGAGACAGGCCCGCTGGTCATTGTTTTTCTCCCGGTTTGATTTTGTTGTCTCGTATTTACCAGGTTCAAAGAATGTGAAGGCCGATGCTCTTTCTAGGAGCTTTGTGCCTGATGCTCCTGAAGTCGCTGATCCTGTTGGTATTCTTAAAGATGGAGTTATTTTGTCAGCTATTTCTCCGGATCTGCGACGTGTGTTGCAGAGATTTCAGGCGGATAGGCCTGAGTCTTGTCCACCTGACAGACTGTTTGTCCCGGATAAGTGGACCAGCAGAGTCATTTCCGAGGTTCATTCCTCGGTGTTGGCAGGTCACCCGGGAATTTTTGGCACCAGAGATCTGGTGGCTAGGTCCTTTTGGTGGCCTTCTTTGTCAAGGGATGTGCGGTCATTTGTGCAGTCCTGTGGGACTTGTGCTCGAGCTAAGCCTTGCTGTTCTCGTGCCAGCGGTTTGCTCTTGCCCTTGCCTGTCCCGAAGAGACCTTGGACACATCTCCATGGATTTCATTTCTGATCTTCCGCTATCTCAGGGCATGTCCGTTATCTGGGTGATATGTGATCGCTTCTCCAAGATGGTCCATTTGGTTCCATTGCCTAAGCTGCCTTCCTCTTCCGATCTGGTTCCTGTGTTTTTCCAGAACGTGGTTCGTTTGCACGGCATCCCTGAGAATATTGTGTCAGACAGAGGATCCCAGTTCGTTTCCAGGTTCTGGCGATCCTTTTGTAGTAGGATGGGCATTGATTTGTCGTTTTCGTCTGCTTTCCATCCTCAGACTAATGGACAGACGGAGCGAACCAATCAGACCTTGGAGGCTTATTTGAGGTGTTTTGTCTCTGCTGATCAGGACGATTGGGTGACATTCTTGCCGTTGGCTGAGTTTGCCCTTAATAATCGGGCTAGTTCCGCCACCTTGGTTTCGCCTTTTTTCTGCAACTCTGGTTTCCATCCTCGCTTTTCTTCGGGTCATGTGGAGCCTTCTGACTGTCCTGGGGTGGATTCTGTGGTGGATAGGTTGCAGCGGATCTGGAATCATGTGGTGGACAACTTGAAGTTGTCACAGGAGAGGGCTCAGCGCTTTGCCAACCGCCGCCGCGGTGTGGGTCCCCGACTACGCGTTGGGGATTTGGTATGGCTTTCTTCCCGCTTTGTTCCTATGAAGGTCTCCTCTCCCAAATTTAAACCTCGTTTTATTGGGCCTTACAAGATATTGGAAATCCTTAATCCTGTATCTTTTCGTCTGGATCTTCCTGTGTCGTTTGCTATTCACAATGTATTTCATAGGTCCTTGTTGCGGCGGTACATTGTGCCTGTAGTTCCTTCTGCTGAGCCTCCTGCTCCGGTGTTGGTTGAGGGCGAGTTGGAGTACGTGGTGGAGAAGATCTTGGATTCTCGCCTCTCCAGGCGGAGGCTTCAGTACCTGGTCAAGTGGAAGGGCTATGGTCAGGAGGATAATTCCTGGGTGGTCGCCTCTGATGTTCATGCGGCCGATTTAGTTCGTGCCTTTCATGCCGCTCATCCTGATCGCCCTGGTGGTCGTGGTGAGGGTTCGGTGACCCCTCACTAAGGGGGGGGTACTGTTGTGAATTCGCTTTTTGCTCCCTCTAGTGGTTACTAGTTTTTTGACTCTGGTTTTTCTGTCATCCCTTTTATCCGCACCTGGGTCGTTAGTTAGGGGTGTTGCTATTTAAGCTCCCTGGACCTTCAGTTCAATGCCTGGCAACGTAGTTATCAGAGCTAGTCTGCTGTGCTCTTGTCTACTGATCCTGGTTCCAGTTATATCAGCTAAGTCTGCCTTTTTGCTTTTTGCTATTTGTTTTGGTTTTGTATTTTTGTCCAGCTTGTTCCTAATCTATATCCTGATCTTTGCTGGAAGCTCTAGGGGGCTGGTGTTCTCCCCCCGGACCGTTAGACGGTTCGGGGGTTCTTGAATTTCCAGTGTGGATTTTGATAGGGTTTTTGTTGACCATATAAGTTACCTTTCTTTATTCTGCTATCAGTAAGCGGGCCTCTCTGTGCTAAACCTGGTTCATTTCTGTGTTTGTCATTTCCTCTTACCTCACCGTTATTATTTGTGGGGGGCTTCTATCCAGCTTTGGGGTCCCCTTCTCTGGAGGCAAGAAAGGTCTTTGTTTTTCCTCTACTAGGGGTAGTTAGATTCTCCGGCTGGAGCGTGTCATCTAGAATCATCATAGGAATGATCCCCGGCTACTTCTAGTGTTGGCGTTAGGAGTAGATATATGGTCAACCCAGTTACCACTGCCCTATGAGCTGGTTTTTTGTATTCTGCAGACTTCCACGTTCCTCTGAGACCCTCGCCATTGGGGTCATAACAGGGAGGGAAAATAAATTTAATGTATATAAATGTCCAGAACATGGAAAGAGGGACATAGAACTCAAACTGATATATGCCAAAAAGAATAGGTCTATAGACCACAATAGAGTATAATCCATATATATTTTATTTGAAAAACAAATACAAACACAAATAACAAGATAAAAGAGAACCACAGGAAGCCAATATGTGGGACACCACAGGCCCAACACACCAGGAGAATAATGATGTACAGAGATATATAGAAGTCACATCAGTGCTATAAGGCGTGTGTATAAGCAGGCTCAAAGATATATGCAACTGCTTAATGCTGAAGAAGCACTTCACTTGAATCCCATAACTAATGGCTAAGGTGCACAGTGCATAAAGTGCAATGTTACAAGAATTATATATAGGCAGGCTAGACTAAACGTCTGTGCAACAGCTTAGTAATAAGGCACTTCACATAGCAAATAAATAAGGTGCACGGTGCATAGAAGGCCAAATGAAGCCATAAGCTTGGGCAATATAGCTTATGTGGATACAAGCGTTCTGTACTTACATAGTATACCTGGGTGTAGACAGCCGGTGGGTCCCCGCCGCCCCAACGCACGTTTCGTCGAGACTTCTTCAGGAGGCGTGCATTGGGGAGGGGGATCCAGCTATTTAAATAGGTGCCGACCAATCAAAAAAATGAAACATCACTCATTAGTAAAAGATGCGGTGCATCTGCCACTGGATATACGGCTTACAGCCGTTCACGTCATGTCCGATAGCGTCGGCGCATGCGCCGCATCCACAGACACCGAAGAGGCCAACACGTGACCGGCCATGGAACGCAAACACAAGGTGCCGTCATGGAGACGGCACCCAAGTGTAGCGCGCCGGAGGCCGCCCACAAGATGACCCGGCGCTGCGGATGAGGCGCATGCGCACATCGGACAGGAGGAAGAAACAGGACCGAGGAAACTAAGGAGCAAATGCTGCATTGAAGTGGTGAGAGTTAAAGACAACTACACAGTGCAACCCTACGCAGTGAATAATATACAGTACTTAGGGTATTCAAGGGGCAATAAGTTACCATATATTACCCAAAAATAACTACATGTGTGTAGTGTAGAACGTGGGGATAAAATTACAGAGCAAAATATGCAGTGACATCATATTAAATAAAGTGCGGTAAGTGCAAAATTTAGAAAACATAATCATCAGATGCCCCAAAATCTGGTGTTTACAATAGATGAGAATCATTAGAAAAGTTATACAATGCGAGACATGCATATTGATATTATAAATACACAATACATGTATATATAGAAATATAAACACACACATACATATATATAAATACTTCAAAAAAATATATACATACACATAAAAAACATGAGGATATATAGTGCAGAAAAATAAAATGGCGATAAGTAGCAATATTCAGCAGCATTGCTCCGTCCAAGGGAACACTGTCCTCCCCATCCAACCGCATCTCTAGGTGCCAACCAGAATATATGAAACATAGATCGATTAATCGGAACTATAGAATAAAAATATGACAATGAGTAAAAATAAAATGACTAAATACATTGATCAATTAAAAAGAACCCCACCCCCATAAAAAACGTGAAAGATGTCTCAAAGAAATGATCCGAACCCGAACCCCTCATTTAAACCACCAGGAGCCACTGTATTAAGACGATATATCCAGCGGCTTTCAACCCTAGCCAATGCTCGAAACAAATCTCCGCCTCTTGGACCAAGGGAAACCTGGTCAATAGCCTTGATTTTAAGTTTGTTGGCATTACACGCATGATATTGGAAAAAATGTCGGGGCAGTGTTTTTAAAGTACTGGGATCTTTGACCTTTTTGGCCTTCTCTATATCCAGCACATGTTCTCTTGTCCTGATTTTCAGTTCACGGGTTGTCATCCCGATATATACCTTGTTACATGGACATTGTGCGTGATAAATTACGCCTATAGACGCACATGTCAGTCTATGGCGAATTTTGAAAGATGGACCACCCTGAGGATTGGAAAATTCTTTGCTTTTGACATGATTCTGGCAACCCTTACAGAGTGCACAGGGAAAGAAACCATGTGTGAAGTCACTTACTTCTTTCATCCTACTCCTATCAGGAGAATAATGGCTTTGAACTAACAAATCCCGAAGATTATCAGATCTCTTGGCTGTTATTAATGGCCTATCAGATAGTATAGTGCTCAAAATGGGGTCAGACCGCAAGATTCCCCAATGTTTGTTGATGATTTGAACAAACTGTTTCCACTGACTATTAAATGGGGTAATCAACCTCACCTGCTTATCATCTTTGTCCTTAGATGTAGTTCGATATAGAAGATCATTCCGAGGGGTTGAAGCTGCTCTTTTGTAGCCCCGACGAATTTGTCGGTGGCTATAGCCACGTTCTCTAAAGCGACAATATAGTTCACGAGCCTGACTCCGAAATTTATCCTGATCAGAGCAAATGCGCTTAATTCTTAAATGTTGTCCAATTGGAATACCATTAATGGTAGACTGAAGGTGTGACGAGCTTGCATGAAGTAGAGTGTTAGTAGCGGTAGGTTTCCGATATACATTAGTTTCAATCAGTCCCTGCTCAGAGACACCAACATCTAGATCCAAAAAATTCACCTGTCGACCATAAGAGAAAGTCAGTTTGATGTTGAGATTGTTCCTGTTCAACTCAGCCATAAACTCGTTCAATTGATCAACCGACCCCTCCCAGATGAAGAAAACGTCATCAATATATCTAATCCAGTGGTGCACCTGATCGATATGCACCACTGGATCAGTAAGAAAGACGTCCCTCTCCCAGGCACCCAAAAATAGATTGGCATAGGACGGGGCACAGGCGGCCCCCATGGCGGTACCCTGAAGCTGGAGATACGTCTGACCAGCAAACATAAAGCAATTGTGCGTAAGTATGAATTGAAGTAACTGTAAAATAAAATCAGCCAAAAGTTTATCAACATCTCCAGCCTCAAGGAACCAGGAGACCGCCCGCAGCCCATCCTGATGCCTAATAGAAGTATAGAGGCTCTCAATGTCAGCCGTCACGAGAAGCATACCATCATGGACAGTGAGACCATCAAAACTGCGTAACGCTGCCGTGGTGTCTTGAATAAATGAAGGGAGAGTACTCACCAGGGGTTTGAGATAAAAGTCGATAACTTTGCATGCTAACTCACAAATTCCTTCATTGCCGGAGACAATAGGTCTCCCCGGCGGATTTCTAGGGTCTTTGTGGATCTTGGGGATAAGGTATAGGGTAGGCATCCTTGGTTTTAATGATGCCACCGTATCCAACAATTTTTTTGGAATGACTCCTATTTCAAATGCATGCAAAACAATCATCTCAAGATCATGTTTGAACTCATTCAAAGGATTGTAATACAGTTTTCTATAACAGGCTTTATCACTCAGTAGTCTCAGTGCCTGTTTCTCATATAGATTATTAGGCCATATGACCACATTCCCCCCTTTATCGGCCTGTTTGATGGTCACATCAGTCCATTTTTGGATTTCATTGATGATTAGGTGTTCACTACGACTGGTATAGAAATGTTTAGTAGAGCACAACTGTTCAATGTCTTGGGAAACCATTTTAACAAAAACGTCAACTGCAGGACATGTACTAAGTGGAGGGAATTTCTTAGATTTATTGAGTAGGTGAGTGGGAAAATTACTCACCGGAACAGAGTTTTGTTCCTCCAATAGAGATTCCAAGATAGCTACTACTTGTTGATCCTCAGTCAAATCTGACTGAAACGTGGAAGAAGATTTTTCATGGTACCTTTTGAGGATCAATTTGCGGGCAAAAAGATGGACATCCTTTACCGCTGTGAAGGAATCAAGAGATTTAGCGGGAGAGAATGTTAATCCCCGTTGCAAGAGACCCTCCTGTGCTGGAGTCAAAATCCGATCAGATAAATTAATTACCTTGGGTTGTTCATTTTTTGGGCCCTGTTTTTTGGAATGGCCATGATTACTCCATTTCCCACCAAAGCGAGTTTTCACATTGTAGGAACGTGTTCTGTCAACTAGTCAAGCTTCTATACAAGAAGTTGACAGAACACGTTCCTACAATGTGAAAACTCGCTTTGGTGGGAAATGGAGTAATCATGGCCATTCCAAAAAACAGGGCCCAAAAAATGAACAACCCAAGGTAATTAATTTATCTGATCGGATTTTGACTCCAGCACAGGAGGGTCTCTTGCAACGGGGATTAACATTCTCTCCCGCTAAATCTCTTGATTCCTTCACAGCGGTAAAGGATGTCCATCTTTTTGCCCGCAAATTGATCCTCAAAAGGTACCATGAAAAATCTTCTTCCACGTTTCAGTCAGATTTGACTGAGGATCAACAAGTAGTAGCTATCTTGGAATCTCTATTGGAGGAACAAAACTCTGTTCCGGTGAGTAATTTTCCCACTCACCTACTCAATAAATCTAAGAAATTCCCTCCACTTAGTACATGTCCTGCAGTTGACGTTTTTGTTAAAATGGTTTCCCAAGACATTGAACAGTTGTGCTCTACTAAACATTTCTATACCAGTCGTAGTGAACACCTAATCATCAATGAAATCCAAAAATGGACTGATGTGACCATCAAACAGGCCGATAAAGGGGGGAATGTGGTCATATGGCCTAATAATCTATATGAGAAACAGGCACTGAGACTACTGAGTGATAAAGCCTGTTATAGAAAACTGTATTACAATCCTTTGAATGAGTTCAAACATGATCTTGAGATGATTGTTTTGCATGCATTTGAAATAGGAGTCATTCCAAAAAAATTGTTGGATACGGTGGCATCATTAAAACCAAGGATGCCTACCCTATACCTTATCCCCAAGATCCACAAAGACCCTAGAAATCCGCCGGGGAGACCTATTGTCTCCGGCAATGAAGGAATTTGTGAGTTAGCATGCAAAGTTATCGACTTTTATCTCAAACCCCTGGTGAGTACTCTCCCTTCATTTATTCAAGACACCACGGCAGCGTTACGCAGTTTTGATGGTCTCACTGTCCATGATGGTATGCTTCTCGTGACGGCTGACATTGAGAGCCTCTATACTTCTATTAGGCATCAGGATGGGCTGCGGGCGGTCTCCTGGTTCCTTGAGGCTGGAGATGTTGATAAACTTTTGGCTGATTTTATTTTACAGTTACTTCAATTCATACTTACGCACAATTGCTTTATGTTTGCTGGTCAGACGTATCTCCAGCTTCAGGGTACCGCCATGGGGGCCGCCTGTGCCCCGTCCTATGCCAATCTATTTTTGGGTGCCTGGGAGAGGGACGTCTTTCTTACTGATCCAGTGGTGCATATCGATCAGGTGCACCACTGGATTAGATATATTGATGACGTTTTCTTCATCTGGGAGGGGTCGGTTGATCAATTGAACGAGTTTATGGCTGAGTTGAACAGGAACAATCTCAACATCAAACTGACTTTCTCTTATGGTCGACAGGTGAATTTTTTGGATCTAGATGTTGGTGTCTCTGAGCAGGGACTGATTGAAACTAATGTATATCGGAAACCTACCGCTACTAACACTCTACTTCATGCAAGCTCGTCACACCTTCAGTCTACCATTAATGGTATTCCAATTGGACAACATTTAAGAATTAAGCGCATTTGCTCTGATCAGGATAAATTTCGGAGTCAGGCTCGTGAACTATATTGTCGCTTTAGAGAACGTGGCTATAGCCACCGACAAATTCGTCGGGGCTACAAAAGAGCAGCTTCAACCCCTCGGAATGATCTTCTATATCGAACTACATCTAAGGACAAAGATGATAAGCAGGTGAGGTTGATTACCCCATTTAATAGTCAGTGGAAACAGTTTGTTCAAATCATCAACAAACATTGGGGAATCTTGCGGTCTGACCCCATTTTGAGCACTATACTATCTGATAGGCCATTAATAACAGCCAAGAGATCTGATAATCTTCGGGATTTGTTAGTTCAAAGCCATTATTCTCCTGATAGGAGTAGGATGAAAGAAGTAAGTGACTTCACACATGGTTTCTTTCCCTGTGCACTCTGTAAGGGTTGCCAGAATCATGTCAAAAGCAAAGAATTTTCCAATCCTCAGGGTGGTCCATCTTTCAAAATTCGCCATAGACTGACATGTGCGTCTATAGGCGTAATTTATCACGCACAATGTCCATGTAACAAGGTATATATCGGGATGACAACCCGTGAACTGAAAATCAGGACAAGAGAACATGTGCTGGATATAGAGAAGGCCAAAAAGGTCAAAGATCCCAGTACTTTAAAAACACTGCCCCGACATTTTTTCCAATATCATGCGTGTAATGCCAACAAACTTAAAATCAAGGCTATTGACCAGGTTTCCCTTGGTCCAAGAGGCGGAGATTTGTTTCGAGCATTGGCTAGGGTTGAAAGCCGCTGGATATATCGTCTTAATACAGTGGCTCCTGGTGGTTTAAATGAGGGGTTCGGGTTCGGATCATTTCTTTGAGACATCTTTCACGTTTTTTATGGGGGTGGGGTTCTTTTTAATTGATCAATGTATTTAGTCATTTTATTTTTACTCATTGTCATATTTTTATTCTATAGTTCCGATTAATCGATCTATGTTTCATATATTCTGGTTGGCACCTAGAGATGCGGTTGGATGGGGAGGACAGTGTTCCCTTGGACGGAGCAATGCTGCTGAATATTGCTACTTATCGCCATTTTATTTTTCTGCACTATATATCCTCATGTTTTTTATGTGTATGTATATATTTTTTTGAAGTATTTATATATATGTATGTGTGTGTTTATATTTCTATATATACATGTATTGTGTATTTATAATATCAATATGCATGTCTCGCATTGTATAACTTTTCTAATGATTCTCATCTATTGTAAACACCAGATTTTGGGGCATCTGATGATTATGTTTTCTAAATTTTGCACTTACCGCACTTTATTTAATATGATGTCACTGCATATTTTGCTCTGTAATTTTATCCCCACGTTCTACACTACACACATGTAGTTATTTTTGGGTAATATATGGTAACTTATTGCCCCTTGAATACCCTAAGTACTGTATATTATTCACTGCGTAGGGTTGCACTGTGTAGTTGTCTTTAACTCTCACCACTTCAATGCAGCATTTGCTCCTTAGTTTCCTCGGTCCTGTTTCTTCCTCCTGTCCGATGTGCGCATGCGCCTCATCCGCAGCGCCGGGTCATCTTGTGGGCGGCCCCCGGCGCGCTACACTTGGGTGCCGTCTCCATGACGGCACCTTGTGTTTGCGTTCCATGGCCGGTCACGTGTTGGCCTCTTCGGTGTCTGTGGATGCGGCGCATGCGCCGACGCTATCGGACATGACGTGAACGGCTGTAAGCCGTATATCCAGTGGCAGATGCACCGCATCTTTTACTAATGAGTGATGTTTCATTTTTTTGATTGGTCGGCACCTATTTAAATAGCTGGATCCCCCTCCCCAATGCACGCCTCCTGAAGAAGTCTCGACGAAACGTGCGTTGGGGCGGCGGGGACCCACCGGCTGTCTACACCCAGGTATACTATGTAAGTACAGAACGCTTGTATCCACATAAGCTATATTGCCCAAGCTTATGGCTTCATTTGGCCTTCTATGCACCGTGCACCTTATTTATTTGCTATGTGAAGTGCCTTATTACTAAGCTGTTGCACAGACGTTTAGTCTAGCCTGCCTATATATAATTCTTGTAACATTGCACTTTATGCACTGTGCACCTTAGCCATTAGTTATGGGATTCAAGTGAAGTGCTTCTTCAGCATTAAGCAGTTGCATATATCTTTGAGCCTGCTTATACACACGCCTTATAGCACTGATGTGACTTCTATATATCTCTGTACATCATTATTCTCCTGGTGTGTTGGGCCTGTGGTGTCCCACATATTGGCTTCCTGTGGTTCTCTTTTATCTTGTTATTTGTGTTTGTATTTGTTTTTCAAATAAAATATATATGGATTATACTCTATTGTGGTCTATAGACCTATTCTTTTTGGCATAGGGAGGGAAAATAGCCATGAATACAGGAGGGGGAAATATGAGCCATGCATACAGGGGGGGAATATGAGCCATGCATACAGGGGGAGGGGGAATATGAGCCATGCATACAGGAGGGGGAAATATGAGCCATGCATAGGGGGGGAATATGAGCCATGCATACAGGAGGGGGAAATATGAGCCATACATACAGGGGGAGGGGGAATATGAGCCATTCATACAGGGGGGAATATGAGCCATGCATACAGGAGGGGGGTCATTATACAGTATTAAGCATCAAGTGGGATCATTATACAGTATGGAGAACTGTGTGGCCATTATACAGTATGGAGCATCATGTGTGGCCGTTATACAGTATGGAGCATCATGTGTGGCCATTATACAGTATTGAGCATCATGTGGGATCATTATACAGTATGGAGAACTGTGTGTGGCCGTTATACAGTATGGAGCACTATGTGTGGCCATTATACAGTATGGAGCACTATGTGTGGCCATTATACAGTATTGAGCACTGTGTGGCCATTATACATTATGGAGCATCATGTGTGGCCATTATACACTATGGAGCATCATGTGTGGCCATTATACAGTATTGAGCATCATGTGTGGCCATTATACAGTATGGAGAACTGTGTGTTGCCATTATACAGCATGGAGCATCATGTGGAGCCATTATACAGTAAGGAGCATCATGTGTGGCCATTATACAGTATGGAGCATCATGTGTGGCCATTATACAGTACGCAGCATCATGTGTGGCCATTATACAGTATGGGGCACTGTGTGGCCAATATACAGTATGGAGCATCATGTGTGGCCATTATACAATATGGAGCATCATGTGGCCATTATACAGTATGGAGCATCATGTGGCCATTATACAGTATGGAGCATCATGTGGCCATTATACAGTATGGAGCATCATGTGTGGCCATTATACAGTATGGAGCACTGTGTGGCCATTGTACAGTATGGAGCACTGTGTGGCCAATATACAGTAGGGAGCATCATGTGGAGCCATTATATAGTACGGAGCATCATGTGTGGCCATTATACAGTATGCAGCATCATGTAGGCCCATTATACTGTATGGAGCATCACGTGGGGCCAGAACACTGTATGCAGCATCATTTGGGGCCATTAGACAGTATGGAGCATCATGTGTGGCCATTATACAGTATGGAGCGTCATGTGTGGCCATATTTTTTTTTGTTTATAATTATTGTTTACAAAACATTGTGATCAGAAGTGCTAAATGGGTGTGGTTGGGGCATGACTAGTTGTGAAATAGGTGTGGTCAGAGGTGTGGCCTAAAATTTGCCGCAGCTGACTTTGTCCCTCTTTCCCTTCCTCGAAAGTTGGGAGGTATGGTTAACATAATTGCATGCAGCCATGACATAGGGGACTAATAGCATATAGATCTATGCTATTTTATTCAGCCAAAATCCCAGCAGTTAATCTCCTTTTCATTGTTCCCTTTTCTGTCTCACTTTACAATTAAAATTGAGAAAAAACAAAAAATAAATCTCTGTGCTATCCTGGAGATTAACCGTGTTTCCCTCCTCCCTCTAATTCTTGTGTCTGGCTGTAAAACAACTGTCTGCTGCAAAAACCTGCCTGCTGTGCAGGAGATTGAGAAATCTGGGGTGTAGCATACTGTGGCCACCACTCAGATGTATCTGATCACCAGGAGATTAACCTGTGTCTCCTCCTTGGGATTTCCACAAAGCTGTTTGAAGATCATGCAGAAAATTCTGTCGGCCAACAATCTGCATTTCTTGATTAATATACACATTCATTTCTAGACATTGGGTTCTTTTAAACTATCTTGCTGTGTAAAAGTAAACAGAGACTTTAGAAGTCTTTATAAGAAACAACTCAATAAGTATTACACATTTGTGTTGCAGTTTCTGGAACCATAGAAATTCCACCAACCTTCAAAATGATTATTTCATAAATATATTAAATGAAAGCAAAGAATGCAAATAGGGGATGACATGACTTTGTTGAATAATAAAAGAGAAAAAGGTTTATTTGTGGGAAGTTTAAGGCTATGTGCACACGTTGCAGATTCATACGCAGATTTTTCTGCACTGTTTTTGCAAAATCCACAGGTAAAATCCATTGCGGATTACCGGCGGATTTCCTGCGGTTTTTGTGCGGATTCCACCTGCGGATTCCTATTGTGGAGCAGGTTGTAAACCGCTGCGGAATCCGCACAAAGTATTGACATGCTGCGGAAAATACAGCGCAGCATGTGCAATGCGGATTTCGTTTTCGATACGTTTACATGGTACTGTACAACGCATGGAAAACTGCTGCGAATCCGCAGCGGCTAATCTGCTATTAAGTCTTGCAGTGAAAAATTAGGAATAGGTTAATGTTTAATGAATGAAACTACACTGCTCAAAAAAAATAATGGGAACACCAAAATCTCACATCCTAGATATCACTGAATGAAATATTTCAGTTGTAATTGTTTATTCATTACATAGTGGAATGTGTTAAGGACATTAAAACCTATAAATAATCAACGAAAATCACAACTAATATCTTATGGAGGTCTGGAGTTGGAATGATGCTCAAAATCAAAGTGGGAAATTAAGTTACAGGCTGATCCAACTTCAGTGGAAATGCCTCAAGACAAGGAAATGTTACTCAGTAGTGTGTGTGGCCTCCACGTGCCTGTATGACCTCCCTACAACACCTGGGCATGCTCCTGATGAGGCGGCGGATGGTCTCCTGAGGGATCTCCTCCCAGACCTGGACTAAAGCATCCGCTGACTCCTTGAGTCTGTGGTGCAATGTGACATTGGTGGATGGTGCGAGACATGATGTCCCAGATGTGTTCAATCGCATTCAGGTCTGGGGAACGGGCGGGCCAGTCCATAGCTTCAATGCCTTCATCTTGCAGGAACTGCTGACACATTCCAGCCACATGAGGTCTGGCATTGTCCTGCATTAGGAGGAACCCAGGGTCAACCACACCAGCATATGGTCTCACAAGGAGTCTGAAGATCTCATCTCGGTACCTAATGGCAGTCAGGCTACCTCTGGAGAGCACATGGTGGGCTGTGCGTCCCTCCAAAGAAAGGCCACCCCACACCATTACTGACCCACTGCCAAAACGGTCATGCTGAAGGATGTTGCAGGCAGCAGATTGCTCTCCACGGCGTCTCCAGACTCTTTCACGTCTGTCACATGTGCTCAGTGTGAACCTGCTTTCATCTGTGAAGAGCACAGGGCGCCAGTGGCAAATTTGCCAATCCTGGTGTTCTGTGGCAAATGCCAAGCATCCTGCACAGTGTTGGGCTGTAAGCACAGCCCCGATCTGTGGACATTGGGCACTCAGACCATCCTCATGGAGTTGGTTTCTAACCATTTGTGCAGACACATGCACATTTGTGGCCTGCTGGAGGTCATTTTGCAGGACTCTGGCAGTGCTCCTTCTGTTCCTCCTTGCACAAAGGTGGAGATAGCAGTCCTGCTGCTGGGTTGTTGCCCTCCTACGGTCCCCTCCATGTCTCCTGGTGTACTGGCCTGTCTCCTCGTAGTGCCTCCAACCTCTGGACACTATGCTGACAGGCACAGGAAGCCTTCTTGCCACATCTCGCATTGATGTGCCATCCTGGATGAGCTGAACTACCTGAGCCACTTGTGTGGGTTGTAGAGCCCGTCTCATGCTACCACGAGTGTGAAAGCACAACCAACATTCAAAAGTGACGAAAACATCAGCCAGAAAGCATTGGTACTGAGATGTGGTCTGTGGTCCCCACCTGCAGAACCATTCCTTTATTGAGTGTGTCTTGATAATTGCCAATAATTTCCATGTGTTGTCTATTCCATTTGCACAACAGCATGTGAAATTGATTGTCAAACAGTGTTGCTTCCTTAGTAGACAGTTTGATTTCACAGAAGTTTGATTTACTTGGAGTTATATTCTGTTGTTTAAGTGTTCCCTTTATTTTTTTGAGCAGTGTATTTTATGGGTTAAGATTGTACATTAACACAATATTTTTATCATGTACAAGAAGATGTTTCATTCTTTTTTTTTAATTTGATTTTATAAATTTAGATTTTTTTCCCTTCATTGTGCACATCACAAACATTTTTATCACCTTTTGAAATGCTTTTATTGTCCTTTATTTAGTTCTACTGTTATAATTTACCATATGTTTCCTTTACCATTAAGCAATAAACAAATATCACCAACAAAGGATCCAGAAATCAATGAATATTTCACAACGTAACTGTAAAAGCTAAACAATAAAGAAACAAAAGTAGTAATCCATTCTAACTTTGACACTGGTTAACACCTTTCTTAATATGAAAGGCAAGTGAAAGCAACAAGGAGATTCATGACAAGATTAAGCCTTCAACTACCCAGGCATTTAAAAGAAAGCAAAACAACTGGCATCAGGATGTATTCTATCACACTAGGCCTCCTTTCCTTATATGCGTTCTGATTAAATACACCGTAGCTCGACATCTCATTTGTATGGCGTTCTTCAGCAGAAAATAAGCGGGAGCCCGTTCGGCATCAAGTTCCAGTCCTGTATTGTGGTGCTCCATCTCATCATCCCAAAACTTCTTTATTGTCTGCAATAATGCCTTGTGCTTTTCAGGATCCTTGTGGAGAGAGACTTGCCTGATATGCCAGTGTGAGGAGACTTACAGGCCATGCAACAATCCTCTGGGAAATTAAATGTGGAAATTGGCTCTTCAAAAATAAAGCGGACTTCAACTCGAGTGATACCTATTAGAGAAGTAATCGTAAAAGTCAACGTTGACCATTTAGCAAATTTTAGCACATAACTATTTGCATGTATTTGCAGACATGTGTATCAGGGTGTTTGTCCTTCAATCGTGCAAAGCAAGAGGTCTTATTTGGCTAGAAGAGAGGCCTCTGCCCTAGGTCTAAGGGCTAACATCTGTACTTTTGGAGAGTCACATGCCTGACATGTCGATATGAGGAGTCTTATAGGCCATGCAATGCTTTTATCCTGTTTTATGACATGCTCATTAAAGGATCAATATTGACTTTAACGGTTGCTACTTTGAAAAGTTGGCACTAGAGTTCAAGTCTTTTCCTCCCTGCAAAAGCAATTTGCAAATGTAATTTCCCAGAGAATCATTGTATAGCTTATAAGCCTCTTTACTCTGGCATTTCAGTCACTCAGTAGAGATGGTAGCCTTGAGACCCATGTCAGAGGCCTCTCATCCAACCAAATCAGATTGTCACGATCCAATCTGGATTTTGTTTTCTGCTATCCTCTCTCTGGACTGGTCATGCAGGGGTTAACGCCCTCTGCCTTGTTTTGAAGCTGGCTGGGCTTTTTCAGTCCTCTGCAGTCTGCTGGCTACCGTCAGTGATAGTTCATGCTTACAGGCTAAAGCAGCTGACTCGTATACCCTGGTGATCCTTCTGTCTCTGACTTCCCGTATTTGTGTGAGACCTGTTCCCTATCCCTGACTTAGTGTTCGTCTGGTGGTTTTCTTTACAGTGTGTGACTCGGCCTAATCTTGGTGCCCCGCCTCTTGCTTTCTGTCTCTGATACCTCGTTCCCCAACTGGCTTTGACTTCTGGCTTGTATCCCGACTTCGTCTTATGTCTCTCTTTTTGAATACTGCGCTCCCATTTGGCTCTGACTTCTGGCTTGTCTCCGACTTTGTTCATTGCTGCTACCCCTGGTACGTCTGCTCCTGACAGTTTCTGACTCTGCTCGTCTGACCACTCTTTTGTTACCTGTGTGGCTGGTTAGTGTTGCTACACTGTGAGTGTGCAACCTCTCTTCCCTCACCAGCACCGCCTGGTGGAGGGGGCACTAAACTGCACTGCAGGTGCATCACATAGATTTCATGCTTTGCACTGCTGAGGGGCAAATGTGTCGGCAAATACAGTGTCTGGTTTGGCTTGTATCCTAAGTCATATGGCAAGGTTTGTTAAGGATCAATATTGACTATTAGAATTGTTACATCCAATAGGTGGCGCTAGAGTTCAAGCTCTCCTCTGCTCTGAAAAGACTATTTGCATATTAACTATCACCCTTGAACAGTGTCACTTTCTAGGTGCCAAGAATAAACTTCACTCACACAAACAAGTACAAAACACAGATAACACATAATTTTGCAAATGTAGTAACACATACTGGACATATCCATAAATTCCTCCTTAGTGTGAGATGAAATACAGTAGTTATCTATCTTGCTTTTATAGAGTCAACCTATTCTGCGCATTATACAGATCCTCTCCTTACTCATTGCCCTCAGGGGGGCCCACAGTCCAAATCCCCCATTAGTATGTCTTTGGAGCGTAGGGGAAGACATACAAATTTTACATAAATGTGTTTCCTTGGTAATATTTGAAAGCAGGACTACAGTCCCTGGGTAATCGGCAGGGGTTCAGCTGTCAAGCCCCTCTACATGTCCTGAGATTAAAGGGTGTCCAAGCTAGGCTCAGCTTGTGGTCCTTAGGCAGCATTTTCTCCAGTGCTGCAGCCCCTTTTTCCTTAAGACAGGTGGGATTCTTGGTAATGAGACCCATCCTATGAATGTGTTATCACTTTCTTAACTGGGAAAATCACTTTACCAACACCTGATCAGAACTGTACTGCAGCATGCAGCGTCCCCAGGGCTTACTAATGGGGCTTCATCCTACAGTATGATGCCTCTGGTATCTGTGGCTAATAGGGGGATCTATAGAATAAGTAGTCATGGTAACTCCTACATCTGATAATTGTATTTACGTCGTTAAGTCTTACAACATTTATACAGTGTTACATTCGTGTTATGTTCATGTTATAGCCAACATGCTTGCTGTATACATTGTATTATGCCATACTCAACATCCTTGTATTTATTTCCATTGTAGAAATTATTTTTCAATCTCCATGGACAGTAAGAATATAATGCATGCAGGCAACCAATGTAACCGTGACATTTCATATGTAACCTGGCAGCATCCATTATCCGTGCCCTATCGTTTTGTAGTAGAATTATCAATAGTGGTAATGATAACAGTAGTGGTAATACCCCGGTGCTGCTCTGCAGACCTCTGTACTATGAGGGCTGGAGAGGGATCTGCCGGAGCCTCCCACCCTCCTCCTTCCTCTTCTATCCCCTACCATCTAGGAGTTCAGTCTCTGGCAGCTCACACAGGGACATAAGGATGCTTCTCCTGCTCGCTCTTACTTCTCTGCTCTTAGGAGCTGCAGGTAAGTTCTTCAACATTCCTTACCTGCTTAGAATGACTTTTAGAGAAGGCGCCCTGCTCCTCAAGATGCTGATGGATCTTTAGATATGTATCATATACAGAATATAGACACGAAGGCTCAAGTACTACTATTCTCCCTTTATATTCTGTCTGATCCTCTGCCATAACATCCTGTATTAATAACAAGTTTGTGTATACTATACACAAGATAAACCCAAGAATCTCGTATCTTGATGTGTCTGACAATGACAAGGTTGTGTAATGTTGCCACACACGGGTATCCTGCTGTCCCACTATCGATTTTCTGTAGATCGTTTTCACTTTTCTATAGTTTGTGAATAAACCACTTGTACTCGGATCTCCATTGTTATAATCTGCATCCTTTTTGTGCACTGAAGGCAAATTTAGATGAAGTGGTATCTAGATGACGCATGTGGAAAGTGTGTGTTCACCAAGGTCGCACACCTGTGCCTTCCGCTTCACAGGCCAGTGTTATGGAACCGAACGCTTCCAGTTATCGTAAATCACACGTAGTACCTAGATCACGATTAAATCCCATCAGATTCTTCAGGGTGGTTGGGATCCATAGTCTCGCTGTCAGCTGGAACACTTTATGGCTGAATATTCAGTTACATATGAAAAGTAATCATCACTGATATAACACAAAGCTTCATCTAATGCTATCAAAGGTCTTAATTATGCCTAATCCTACCAGTGTATAAGAAGATCTCTATTATCTACCACAACTATCGCCTAATTAACACTGCTCGGTACTACTCACTTTCGCAAGTTGGGTTTAGAACATCCATTGTAGGCGTTCATTCCGTTCATTCATAGAAGAGACATAATGAATATTATTTTCTTTTGCCTAGTACAGAGAAAATGTATGTACTCTAGAAATGTATTGTTTGTTTTTTTCCAGTTCTCTAGGAATTGGATATAAATGTGTTTTTCGGTAATCGGATGACTATTCGAGTATAAAGCCACTTTAGCAGATGTTGTATTTACAAGGAGAGCTATGTCTTCTTCTGTGATACCGAGCTAAGTGCCAGATGATGTGATGTATTGGTTTTATGTTGTGCTTTACTGAAGAGTTCATTGAGAACACTGAACGCCATAATATGCTATTAATTACCGTATTATAAATCAATTTTCTGAAAAATAGAATTGATGTTACATTGAGAAACAATCACCTTCTTCTTCAATGTACCGGTGCAGCTGAGGGTTGAAGGACACTTTACTGAAAAGTACTTTACCTCCAACTATAGACTCTGAGACCTGAATGCCAGGAGGTAGAATCTCTATAATTGTGTACACCAGCGATGCCAAGACTTACCGGTGTGCCGCTAATGATATACAGGTATAATAATCCAAATATTTATTTTTAGGAAGTTGCAAGCGCCGTTTTTTATAGTCCTATCTAATAATAATGATGTGCATATAATAACTATTGTTGCACTGTATATTTGAAAGGTCAGATAATTAGTTAAGTTAATGTCTTCCTCTTTTTTTACACGTTCCGGCATATGTTTTAGACGCTTTGACCTCACAATTCCCGGTATCTAATAATAATATAATCAGCTAAAGTCTACCTGTTATGATCAGAGTGATTCACACTAAGGCTTAGTCAGCCTTGAGTCACTCTGGACTTTCTACTGTTTCTCTACGCCAGTGTTCCCCCAAGTCCGGTCCTCAAAAGCCACCAACAGGTCATGTTTTCAGGATTTCCTTAGTATTGCACAGGTGATTGAATGCTTGCCTGTCCAGCTGATGCAATTATCACCTGTGCAATACTAAGGAAATCCTGAAAACATGACCTGTTGGTGGCTCTTGAGGACTGGACTTGGGGAACACTGCTCTACGCAGTCACTTTATCACCTGCCAAACCATGCAGATGATCATCATAGCCACATGGTTTTGCCAGTGAGATGGCACATTCCCTGTTAAATTAAGAGAGTGTGAAGGGAAAAGGTAGAAAAATTGCAGCAGCACAATTGTGTCATAAACAATATACAGAAAGTCATCTATTCACAATGTGAATGTGTATGGATGACTGCTTTGGACTCCGACCTCCGAATCTTACACCAACCATGAGGATTGGGGTAGAGTTTGAATGAAGCCGTAGGGAGCATGTGCAACCAGTGCTCCATTCATTACACTTCTGGCTGCACATGCTCACTGCCAACATGCTCTCTACTACTCCATTTACACAGGGGACTATGTTCCCCCCTCATTCTTGGATTCAGAGGAGGTTTCAATGATTTATATATTTATCATCTATCCTATGGATGGGTAATAGTGATGAGCGAATGTGCTCATATGAGGCGTAATAGTGATGAGTGAATGTGCTGGCATATGACATTATCCGAGCACGCTTGGGTGCTAACCGAGTGTCTTCGTTGTGCTCGAAAAATATGTTCGAGTCCCCACACCTGCATGTCTCGTGGCTGTTTGACAGCTGCAACACATGCATGGATTACCTGTTTGTTAGACAATGCCTGCATCTGTTGTTGCTGTTGAACAGCCATGAGACATGCGGCCGCAGGGACTCGGACCTATTTTTGAGCATACCAAAGACACTCGATTAGCACGTGAGCATGCTCCGATAACACCTTATCCCAGCACATTCGCTCATCACTAATGGGTAAATATTCATGGTACAGCCATTTTGGGCTAAAAAGGTCTCACAACTTCTGTGGAGGTCTGATCTCCACATGTCTTATTCTCTGATGTAATGTGTCTGAGAATCTGAAAAATGGAAAAACCTTTTAGTCTTCACTTGTTTGCATTCTGTATGCAGATATTACTCATCTGGTTGGTTGGTTGGTGGGTTAGTTGATTGGTAGGCTGAGTTCTTTGGCTGGTTGGCATCATTTTACCGCAGACAGGTTCTACGAATACTAATTATGGTAAAGTTGCAATGCAGTTTGCTACAATGACATTCTCAGCATCAATTAAGGTAATAGTACATAGTGATACATATTAGTAAATGAATAGCAGTTTACGAAGGTGGGTAAAGAAGTGGGACTCAAGTGACATTCCACCGTATAGACTACGTATATAATATACATTCCTACAACAATCTGCTTACTCTAATGCATAAGAGCTTGTGTAATTACAATATAGCAATTTAATAAATTATAAATTAGTAGGACTTGGTGTAATTTTATAATAATATGGAAGTTGTCCTTTATTTTTAGACAAAGGCGCTTTTAATAAAGACTGTAGAGCTGTGAAATGAATCGCTGCTATGCCCAAGAGTAAGATTCCCGGTAATTACATTACTGTGGAAGCAATTCCCTACAGTATTCCTTGAAGAGGCTACAAGGTGGATCTTCACTTTCAGTTACTTTTACATCATAGCTCTATAGCCGTATACTACAGGATTGATGGAGCTATAGTAGTGCTGAGAAGTTACATATGGCTGAGATATACCACAGACCTTCATCAAATCAGGTAGTAGATGTCATGTCGATGTCTTTCCTTGACACTTACTACAACAGGGGTGCTTGGTGCACAGCACTGACAAACCATATGGTGCAGACATGTGATGTATTGTGAGTGTTAATCCATTCAGTGTTCCTGTGAATGAGTCTGACGGCTTTGCCACAATAGTCGTCATCCTCCTGCTCTCTATGCATTGAGTTGTCTTAAGGTTAATGCAGTACCGAGAGCATCACTCGTGTTAAGTGAAACCTACAAACCCCTTGAATATCTTATAGAAGGTAACAGGGAGCAAATTGAAGATTGGCATGGGATAAAGGTTTTCTCTTATCAAGTTCTTTTTCCAGTGAAGATTCAATTTTACTTGATGTGATATATTTCCGCAACACAAGACATTGACTTTCCAACCCAGCATTTTTCACAATATAATTGCTGCTTTCTAAACAACATCTGATAGCGGATAAAAGATTCTCCCCCTTCCCAGCTATAAAACAATCCTATCTGATTAAGGGCTATTCTTAGGAAACATACACGACGACTATAAATAACAAGCCATACAATCATTTCTGCAAGTTGTTTCTTTGCTGGAATAATATGACGGTGATATAATAAACCATATCCCCACATCTATCTATCTATCTCCAATCAGTATCTGTAGTGTTGCAATACTTGCAGTGGAATTCTATTTTCTGTTCGTCTATTTTCACTTTTCATTATTTTTATAAAAAAAGAAATTCTGGTAAAATGTGACATAATTTAGCTCCTAAAGAGTATAAATATGCATCCAAAGCAAAATTGCAAAGATTTCCAAAGTGCTATTGTTTTACATATTGGACCATAGACTACAATGCAGAGTTGTGGGTAGGAAATGTAAAACCCAGGGTCTCTGTCATACACTCCCCTGTCCCCACTCCCACATTAATCGTAATTGTCAGACGATGGTGTTCTGTTTGTATCATTGGGTTTTTTTTGTTTGTTTGTTGGAGGGTCTCGAACCATGGCAACTTAATGGATGAATGATCAGTAGGAAGATCAATCTCAAACAAGCCTAGATACGTCCACCAGGGTCTTCTCTGTCATTATCATGATAGTATCAAACCAGCGGATTACTGGTCTTCCTCTTTTCCTTGTTCCTTCCATTTCTCTGACCATGCTGTCCTTCTCGATTAATTGATCTCTTTGTATGATGTTTCCAAGGTAGGCAAAGTTGTTGCTTGGTGGTCCTTGCTTTAAGTAACATGCTTGGCTTGATTTGTTCCAAAATTGGTGTTGGTAGTATTGTAGGTTGTACTATCCACGTAGCCAGCATGAATGGCAGTGTTAATGACTATTCTGCTCTTCTGAATCACCAGCCACTTACAGGGGTTTGTTGCCAAAGAACTCTAGCAGAGCACTATTAAATCCACAGTCCTCTATCACCATAGCTAGTTATTCTATAATTGTGCACTTTTGCAGATTGAAGTTGTGTTTTGACTCAACTCGGGAGAGATGGAGCGCTGTTTGACTCTTGGAAAACAAATTATTGTAGAATAGTTTGCGGACTACATATACAGAGACCCTAAGTGGCAGAAGAGCAGAATTCCCACTCAAGTGACCCCATTTTAGAAATTCCATACCTCTAGGAATTTATCTACCTGTGCAGTGACTATTTTGACTCCATAAATGTTTTCTGGAAACAAACATCAGTGGATGTTGCTGAGTGAAAATTGCAAACTACCGTTGTAGTGACCGGTACGTTGCAGTGACCAGTACCGTAAATTAGGTCTTATCTCATCGCTACAGAAATGCTAAACATGTAGATGCTAAATGTGATTTATACACACTATGGGGCTCAGAAGGGATGGGGGGCATTTGGATTTGGCAGCACAGAATTAATTGAATTTCTTTTGGGGGCAAGGTGCTATACAGAGCCTTTGTACTACCAGTAGCCCTTTATTTTTTCTGTTAACAGATGACAGACCTGAGTGAGGGCTTTCTTTTTTGTGGATTGAGTTTGTTTTTATTGGGAACATTTTACATAACGTTTGGATCACATTTATCTGGCACTCTACACTGAGCACTTACTTTCTGTTTTCCATCTAAATCTCTGAGTGACGTGATTCAAATGAGACCCCCGTGTGAGCGAGTCACTATAATGAGGCAGCAGAATTACTCTGGACTCTGTCTGTCCTCTGTTCAGCATTGTCCTTCTGTTCAGAGATGCACAAAACTGTGGCAGACCATGCTTTTATGCACGCCTAAAAAGATGGATACCACTGGATCATAGGTCAGATGGCATCCACAGTGCCTCCATCTGCCTCATTACAGTGAATCTTCCACCGGGGTTCCGTATGAATCATGTGTTTCAGAGATTTACATGGAAACCCTGGTGTAAGCTCAGCGTAGAGCGCAGGATAAATGTACGCTGAGCCGTACTGCAACCTTTGGGAGGCAGAATGAGCAAATCGACCGCAGGTGAAGAATTGGTTTTATTTAATTTTTACACCGTTCCTCATGCAGTATAAGCGATTAGATTACTTTATTCTTTGGGTTTGTGGGTTTTTAGGATTGGCTGCTGTCACACACTAAAATATGCTTTTTATTTTTATTTATTTCTTTTTTTAACGAAAACAAGTTTTTGTATCGCCATACTTGAATAACTATAATTATTCCATATTTTGGCTGACAGTCATGTTATGGCTTGTTTTTTGCTGAACGAGTTGATGTTTTTATTGGTACCATTTTCAGGCACATGACGTTTTTGTGATTGCTTTCTATTCCGATTTTTGGGAGGCAGACTGAACAAACACCAGCAATTCAGGAATTGTGTTTTGGGTTTTACTTTTTATTGCGGTTCCACATGTGATAAAATTGATAAGGCAGCTTTATTCTTCAGGTCAGTATGATTACAGTGATGCCCCATTTATATTTTTTATGTTTTGCTGCTTTTACACAATAAAAACTATTTTATAGCAGAAAAAGAATTGTTTTTGCATTGCTTGATTCTGAGCGCTATGACTTTTTTTTTATTTTTCCACTGATTGAACTGTATGGCTGCTTGTTTTTTGTGGGATAAGATGACATTTTTAAATGTTACCATTTTTATTTCCATTTCACTTTTTAATCCCTTTTTATTACATTTTTTGTTCGGCGATATGATAGAAAAAGCAGCTTTTTTTATCCTTGTTGTGTGTGTTTTTTTTTTTTACCACATTGTGCACTGAATGGGTTATCCAGTGTAACAATTTTATAGGTCGGGTAATTCCGGAAGTGGCGATACCAAACCTGTGGGGTTTTTTTATTTTTATATAAATATACTTATTTATTGGTTTAATATATATATATTTTTTAATTTGTTTTGTTTTGTTTTTTTAAAGTAGTTTTAAAACATTTAACTTGTTTAATTGGTCCCTGTATGGGACTTCAATTTTCATTTTTCTGATCAGTGGTCTCATGCATTGCAATACACATGTACTGCATTGCATGAGACCTGTCAGTTTTACACTGGCAGATCGACCGTTAGGCTCAGCTGCTTTTACAGGATACCGTTGTATGGAATAGTGCAGTCTGCTACACCATTACCTACTTTATTTGTAGCATACTACCATATCTAAATGTTGCACTCTGCCGGTTCCAGCAATAACGACCAATATGTCAGCCACGTCTTGCTACGTTCTATTCACTGACATAGCTGACACTAGTTGTCACCTGACTTCAAGTATGCCTGCACTGGAACCAGCAGAACCGAATGCTAACGGATACATTATATGTAATATATGTAAAAAAAATAGAAATACTGTATATATATTTTTAGAGGTGTGGGGAGGCCCAAATATAACTTTGGCTATGGGGCCCTGTGATTTTTATGTACACCAGTGAAACATTTCTCCCAGTGAACTCGCTGCCACACCCTAAGACTTTTTCTCACTGTTTGAGTGGTGATCTCACCAAGGTCCCCGCAGTTCAGGTGTCCGGATGGGAACACAGTCTTAGTGACCTGTGGTAACCTTGATGATGTCACTGAGGCTGAGCTCGCAGCATCTCATTCCCCAGTGGTACTCAACCTGGACGGTCACATCTTTGCACCTTTACAGGAAAATCATGTCCCGTTCCCAATGTAGTGCCCAGTGTGGGGTGCATCACACTCACACATACGCCTCTGGCTTTGGTGGCCAGCCTGAAAGATGTGATAACATCATCTACAGGCAACTTGGCTGTTAAGCACAGGAATGAGGATATTTATTAGGGTCATTGGAGCCCTTGAAGTGGACTGGCTTTTCTACTGTGGCAAGTCAGTGTGCTACCCCTGCATTGTTGCCTGATGATTACTATATGGCAGGCAGCTCTGGGATCTCACTCTATCCATGAATTGCAGTCTATACTTGCCTTACATTTTACCTGACTCTTTCTATAGTCATGTGACTTTACATTAAAGCTGTGGACTTTTCACACCAAAATAATGCGTTGTGTATTTTATTGGGCCATGTAGTTTGGGTCATGTGCTAATAAATGAGGGTCCATCCCATATCCAGATGTCCTGGATATAATTGAGAAATAGTTCTGTAGTGCACAGATCTTACAACTTCAGGCACCCAGACACTTTAGACAAAAATAAGCTGAACCCACCAACAATGGCTGGATCTGCAGAGAGTCTAATGTGACGATATAGGGGGAGTTAAATGGGTTTTTCACTACTAGGACAACCCCTTTTTGATCTAATTGTTTGGCCTCGATAAAATAAAAAAGCTTCTGACACGTGAACCCGGCGCCCAATCAGTGCTGGCTTCGTTGTCCCCACATTTTCGAGAATTGAAAATGAAAAGGAAGTCTGGGCTGCAGCTAACCTGACTTCCTCCTCATGTTCAATTGGACAGAAGGCAGAGACTGTGACGCCAGAGCTGATTGACCGCAGGGCTCACGTGTCACAACAACAGCACAGGGAGAAGTAGTGCCAACACCGCGGGAACAACTTTGGCATGGGAGGTGAGTATAGGCTTTTTTTATTTTATTGGAGCCAAATGTGGGGTATGACAAGGAGTTTTCCCAAATAGTGGACAACTTCTTTAAGGACCCAGCACACCAGACTTCAGATGGCCGATCGGTTTGTTCTCTGAGAATTATGCAGCTGCCAAAACAGTCTGGCAGTGGTTCTCTCATTGAGAACACAAGAATGCTTCCTGTCCATGGAGTCAGGAGAGATTACTGTCGGACAAACCATTGCTCAGCTGACTGCTATCTAAAAATTGTGTAGGGCTTTAGTACAGTAACACCGGCACTTTGCAGAGTAAAGGCAGCAAAGAAGTGATTACATTTTGTCCAGATGGCAGCTTGAAAAGGCTGCAGATTGGCATTTGTGATTGTGGCATTCTACACCTAGAATATTGATCTAAACTTTGAAGCCGTCCATTAGAGGCGTAATGTGGAGGGAACCTGACTTCTAGCTATAACAGCCTTTCTGTGTTATGAATTTACTGCTTCATAAAATTCACGGTGCGCAAATACTATATATTTATCACTAATTAGAGTTCATACCGCAGTATTACCATGTCAGGAATAATTTAAAGGTCAGAAGTATATGCTGTAAGTATTAGGAGAATGTAGCTTTCTTATTATTTTTTCAAGAAAATGAAACAGAAACTAGCTTAAAATAACTATTAAATCCTCATGTTGAAATATACTGATAACAAAAAGATTTTTAAGTCCTTAATATGAAGTGCTTGTTATCCCAGTATATCACCATGAAATATTTACAATAATTAGTGAGGATGACCGATTTTTAATGAATCTGATTTCAGGTACTCCTGCACTGATTAGATTCACATCTCCTTCATATTAAATGGCGCAGGTTTCTGTTAGCAGTGCAGGGGTTAAACTGTTCAGCTTAGAGTCTCTGAAGCCTTCCTGCTTGGATGACCTCAGCTGTGCACTATTAGCCACTCTTCTCTGCTATATATACTCAGCTTCTGGCAATCAGGATTGTCAGTGTTAAGTCTTATACTGCCTGGTGAGGAGTGGAGGAGTTAGTTGTGGGTAGAGGCATTTGGAGTATTGTTCTGGGACTGTTTGTAATTTTTTTTATCTTTTTGCAAATCCTCTTCCTCTCCTATTTGGTTTACATTCCTTTTCTCCCCGGTGTTCCCCTCTGCTGTCTGTGAGTGCATATTTGTATGATTGGTATTTTTCCTTTATCCCTGTACGTCCTTCCTTCTCTGTCTGGTTTGTGCATATTCATACACTATTACTCCCCACCTCCCTGGGTGGGGAGAAGGACAGATCTAGAGCCGATTCAGGAATACAGCAAGGTACATTACCCAGGCATCTTCACCATCAGAAGAAATCTAGGGACCTGCTATGGCGCCCTTAGTGTTAAGGACGGGAAAGGAGTCCAGGGGCAGATGTCTTGTGTTACCAATTGTACAGTTTTATTGCTACATTTATAACATGATTATGAGGCAAAGAGGTACCTAAAAGTTTCTTTATAAATATCTATTTTTACATCTTAAGCACTTCTTGTAATTTGCTTTTTAATAAAAACTGCTAGCATTCTCCCTACACATCTAATCTCTAAATGTGCTTGTTTTTAATTTACTGTGGAAGAAGTGACTGAGGTATTTGCACTATATTTGTGTCCCCACTGACCTCAGGCTCTGACTGTGAATGGAGACGACATCAGGGGGCGGTGATAGAAGCAGGGGGAGTGACTGCAGCACTGCCCTGCAGCTTTTATGATGATTCTCAAGCAAAACGTCATCAGGGGCAGTGATAGAAGCAGAGTGAATGACCCCAGAGCTGCCCCACAGCTTTTATCACTGCCCTAAAATGAATCCTCATTAGGGAACAGCACTTTGTGTCATTTTGTTCCAGGGGGCGAGGTAGACACTGTAGAAAACTGTGTGCAGCCCCAGACTCCTGACGACATCTCATTTAAGACTTCTCTCAAACAAAATGTCACGTGAAGTGAAGGAAAAAGACACATTAGGTATTAGCTGGATAAGTAGAAGTGGAGGGTATTTTATCATAAATCAAATTGAATAAGTGCTTAGGGTCTAAATATCGATATTCATAAAGGACATATTAG